>NC_057862.1:465613744-466259129 GCF_019393635.1 Dromiciops gliroides | reverse complement strand
AGGTAAGGCAGTCACCACAGGGGCCCCCTGTCAGTCTTATAGTGTGTCTGGTGTGCCACTATAGAAAGGAAGGAAGGGCTCTGATCAATAAGCAGTTGAAAAGGTAAGCAGGTTCCCTAGAGTGCTAGGGGGAGGGGAGGCTGTGCAGTGGCCACTGGGTAGAAGGTGCTTGTACATCCTAAGGCTTTCCCTTTGCGCTGGCTCTAGAGCGTTACCAGCAGCTGGTACAATGGAAAAAGCACTGCCTTTGGAAGCAAGAGTATGCAAGTTCAAGGCCAGAGCTTGTGACTTCCTTACTACCTATGTGGTTCACCACCCCTTAGAGGCCTCGGTTTCCTTATCTGTAAAATATTGGACTGGGCTTTCTTCAAGCATGGTGGGTGTTCAAGAAGCACAGAATGCAGCGAAATGACTTAGGAATTTAAACCTTCCCCATAACAGGAACAGGCAAGACTGGGAGAGGGGCGATGTTTCCAAGGGCACAGAAAATGTCAGGAAGAGACCCCAAAGAGTTCCACTTTGCTCCAAGCTCTGTGTCCCTCAGGCTACCCGCAAAGGTTTCTTAGAAAGCATGCAACACCAAGAGTCAGTGGGGATCAGAGAACAAGGAAAGGAGTCAGACTGGAGTGAAAGCAGCAGTTCTTGCTTATTCCTCCCACTCCCCACTTATTCATCCTCCCCATAGCTTGAGGCACTCACCCCCATAGGACACCGTCTTCCTGGGCACAGGGTTCCACCAGGCATTGTCCCCATTGCCCAGGCCCAGCAGTGCCGATGCCACCAGCCAGACGCCCAAGCATGGGCCCATGGTGCCTGCCCCCTGGCCCTCGGCTCTCCACCCGATGCCCTACCTAAGGAGGAAAGAGAAATGGTCAGAAGCAGGACCAGGGACAAAAATCAGAAATTGGAGGGAGTGGTCAATTAATTCAAAAGACCACACAAAGCAAGCACTAACCAACCACCTGATAAGGGTATCTACCTAAGGGCCACAGTACCTCCTGTCCAGCTGTCCTTTTTATGGAGAGGGGTGGCCCCAGTCTTTTTATTCCTTTCTCCTCCTCACCCCCCCCACCCCCCCAAAGGCCTTCCTGCTCTTTATCTAGGAGGGGGTGGGTGGCTGAGTCAGCTGGTGGGGGGAAACACTTCCTATCCCCCTAGACTCCAAGGAGCATTTCCCTGGCTTTAACCCTCCCCTCTACAGGAAGTTGTTTAAAAAATAAAAAGGGGGAAAAGTGGCCCCTCCTCTCACCCTCTCTCTACTTCTGAATGGTTTGGTTTTTATCTGCTCTGGAAACAGAACCTGCCTCCACCAAGGTTCCCAGCTTTCCATCCCATCTCGGCTCAGTCAACTCCTGTCCACCCAGAACTGCCCAGTGCTGCTATTTCCCCCAGAGAGGAGGGGAATCACCCAGTTTTCTACAGGGTCTTATTCGAGAAGCTACGACCCAGGAGCCTGTCATCTTGACCTCCCCCCACCTCTGGCCCTACCCTCCCACAGGAGAGAAACAATAGCCCCGGCCCCTCGACCTGGCCAGCTGCACAGAAGCATTACAGGAGTGCAGGCCTAGAGGTGACAGGCCCCAGCTTACTAAATCCCCCTTTGTTCCCCCCAGAAGGGAGGCAGGAAGTGGGTGGGATGGGCGTGGAAATGACCAGGGCCTCATCCTGTCGGTCCCTCGAGCAGCCTCCCAGGAGGCACCAGCCAAGGGAGTAGGGGGAGAACAGGGAGGACTCGGGCTCTGATCAAACAACTCCCCTCTATTCATACAAAGAAGACAGGAAAGGGGGTTCCACCTCGCACCTGAAGGGAGCTTGGAGGGGTGGGGCGGACCCGGCGCTCAGCAAGGACAGGACCTAAGCTGGGCTAAGATCCCCAAGTTGTGGACTGCTCACCCCAGAGACCCTCACCTCTGGGCAGGCCAGCTAGAGCCCAGTCCCAGGGCAGCTCTCCATTCCCACATCCTGGGCCGGGGGGTGGGGGTGGATAATGCCCTAGAGCTGGGTGACACGGGAGGTGGGATCCTCCCCCTCCCCCCAAAAAAAGGGTCCTTGGAGAGAACGTGCACACCCCCACTTCCCCCCTCCCCACAGCTCCGGGGATTTGAATCCAAACAAAGCCGCGGAGCCGGGAGCGTGGCAGAGGCATGGCCAGCGTACGCCCCCTGCCGGCATAAACCCTAGCACATGGGGGGGCACTTTTACTCCTCCCCCCCTCCCAGACCCCCCATTACTCCTTCTATGACCCCCACCACCCCAGGGAGGAGCCGAACCCAAGCAGCTAGCCCGCAAAACCCAGCCCGACAGCGGCGCCCCCACTCCCAGCTCCTCCTCTCAACTCACAAACATCGGCCAGTACCCTTTTCACCCCTTCCCCACCCGCAACAGATCCATGTGGGGGAGGGAGGAGGGGGCAATGGGTGCTCCAGGATCCAGAAGGAGATCCCCCCTCCCCCCCCCCCGGTCACTCCTCCCTGTGGCGCTCACAACTCCCCAGGGGGTGGAGGCTGGAGCAAGCGACCTACTCTCTCTGGGTTCTGAGTCGTAGCAAGCGAAAGATCGTCTCCAGAATGAGGGACTCGGGAGCCTGGGGGAGAGCCCGTCTCCCTCCTATCCACTCTACTCACTCGCGGGCTCAGCCCCCCGGGAAGTACTGGGGGCGGAGGGAAGGGGGGGGTACCGTGGGGAAATCCGATATCACGGTACTGGCCATAGCTGGAGCCCGCCCCAAACTTTCCATCGCTAGTGGGGAGGAGGTGGGGGGAAGAGACGGGGGGCAACTCTCAGGGGCCAGCTGGGATCAAGCCCGAGGGGAAATGGGGACAACCGGGAAGAGGGGAGGTGGGGCCAGGGGTCTTCAAGAAAATTAAAGGGGAGACGCTACCTGCCTCGGTTCACGGGCAGTCCCAACCTGACCTCCCGCTGGATATCGGAGCCAGGCAAGAAACAGGATCCGGGTGCCCCTCTAAGACCCTAGCAAGACTCCCCCGCCTCCTCAGCCACTGGACCAGGAGGTCACTCAGGAGCGCTGAGCTCACGGCGCGCTGTGCCAAGGGTGACGCGGCGCCAGAGGGACGCGATCGGGGGAGAGCCCCCCGGGAACACTTGTGCCAGGGCTGTGGGGGCGCCACAGCATCCCGGGGCCCCCAAACCCAGCCCCTCCCCCGCGAGGGAGGTTCCACGGATAGGGCACAAAGCAGCCCCTGGCGACCAGTGCCTGCCCCGGCGCAGAGCGCAGGGAACAGCCCCCCCAACATCACCCGCTCCGCCCCGCGCAGCTCCGGTCCCACTTACCTCTTAAGCTCGCTCTGCTTCTCTCGGCTCAAATCCCCGGGCGCCGCCCTCGCGTCCCTCCAGCTCCGGCGGCTGCTCTCTCCTCCTTCTCCTCCTCCCAGCCTGCCTTCCTCCCACTCTCTCTCTGTCCCTCCTTCCTTCCTTCCTTCCCTCCCTCCCTCCCTCCCTGGCCCGGGGCTCCTCTCCCTTTCCCGGGTCGCGGGGTTCCCCGTGCCGTTGCTTCTCCCGCTCCCTCTCGGCAGCTCCAGTTCCCTCCACCTCCCCCTCCTGACGTCAGGCCCCGACCCAGAGTGGGGGGAGGAAAGGAGGGAGGGATGGGAGAGCTCGCCAGCGAGGGGGCTGAGCCGGCTTCCAGCCCAGCTAGGGGCCAATGGCCCACTGGGTCACCTCGCACCTAGAGTTTCCCGAGATTTCTTACAGCCAGCAGCTCTGAAGCACCCCCACCTTTCCCTAAAGCCAACTGCCTCCCCATCCCCCCGCCCTTTCCCAGTCAGATGCTGCCCTCTCCCGGGGTTGCTGTCCCTTTACTTCTACTTCTTCCCAGACGTCTTTCTCCCAATCAACCCCACTGCCTATAATGCTTATGGGGGGGGGGGTGAACTCGCATTAGCCGCAGGGGATTTGACTCATCCATTTCTCTCCAAACTACCCCCCCCCAAAAAAAGATGTTTTGCTGCTCTGGCAGGCCGTAGGATTTAGGGCAAAGCTGGAGGCTCCCAGAAAACTGCTAGGAGACTCAGAAACCCTAGTTGGGTGGGTCTGAGAATTTCAAAACAGTTCACAGGCCACATGGCAAAAAGCATCTGGCAGAGATGTAAACTGAAAGAGATTTATCTTCATTCTGTGAAGACAGGGAGAGATGATCCTTCTAGGCTTGAAAGGTTCCCACCAAAAATCAGAAAGACTTTGGTTATTCCAGAATCCATTACCTGATCCTTTCAATTGGATCCTGCCTTTCAGCAGTCTCTTCAATGGAAAAAATTGGGGCTTCGAGGGAGAAAAAAAGCACTCTGGTAGGCTCAAACAGCCACAACCAGAGAGGAACAAAGACTTTGTGCGCTGTAATCAACAAGTTCAGCCCAGCAATAAAAAATACAAGAACTTTAGGTTCTGGGCTCCAGCACCACCAAGGCATGGTCCAGGGCATGGATTGAACCCACTCATTTTGAAAAGTATTCTTTACCTCCAGGGGCACCTGGAAGATTTGCTTTAAAAACTGGATACTCCAAGATGTTCAAATAAAAGAAACCTTACAGGAGTTTCCTGGGGGAAAGGGGAGGAGAATTCAAAGTCAGAAATGGACTCTAAAATAATTTCTGGCCCAACCTTACTGGGGAGGTGTCTCAATCTTTCCTCCTTCCCACCAGTCAATTCCCCAAGGTCCAAGAACAGCCTTTCAAAATTCAAGCACAGAGTGGGAAGGTGGAAAAAAAGGAAGAGCCTTCAATTTAGTGGCCCCTCCCATTCCCCCACCCACACTCTCCTCCCCCACCGCCTCTGGTTCCTTGGAGCTGGCTTAATCTGAGCCCCTGAGGGAGAGCAGAGAGTAGCTAGGAGGTGTGGAGTCTGGCCCTAGCTTCAGCCTGCTATTGCCACAGCCTGGGTGCATGGTGCACCCAGGAGGGGCAGTCTAGTTTCAGGCCCGTCAGCAGATTTGGGTTATAAATCCCTATATTCATGAGATTATAAATCAGCTCCGACAGCAACTTTTGTTCTGGGTTAAAACTTGGCGTCTAAAGACTGGAGACCAGAAGAGCAGTGGATATAATTGGAAAAAGCAGAGTTTAGTTTCAGTAACAATAATATCTTTGCTGGTAAATAAAAAAGAGGGTTCTCTCCTCCCCCCCACCCCACCCCCCACCAAAATGCCAGCCAAAGGCGCATTTCTCAACTCCCTTCCATGATGGAAAAAAATATACAAAACTACTAGTTTAAGATAGGGATTTAAAGCCAGTTAACAATTTGCTAATTGTAAGAAAGCGGGGGTGGGGCAGGTTTTTTATTTAGGGTTGAGAAGAGGTGGGATCTCTTGATTGAAGAAGGAAATAGTCAAAGAAAACCTGCTGAGCTAGAGAGGGCACCCAGGTGTCTTACTCTCAACCATCGGAATCCACCAGTTCCTTGAACTATTCCTCACCCAAATTCTTCCACTTCACGTCTGCCCCCTGTAGACAAATTACAGAGGAGTCACTGTGTCCCTCGGTTTCGTGTACACAAGAGCCCCCACTGGAAACTAGGAGAGGATCATTTGGTTTCACAATGTCTGGGCCAGTTTCTACTGGACCCTGCTGGGGTTTCAGTTCCCTGAAGCTGGGGGTGAAGTCAGACAGGAGAAACCTCTAGGAACCAGATGGTTTCCTCCACAACCCTTCCTCTTTGAAGGGAAACAGCTTCCAGCCCATAAGCCTCCTTGCTCTCCCACTCCCCAGGTTATGTGAGATCTCTTTTTCTACCTTAAAGCCTTCACTTCATTTCCTCTGTTCTCTACGATGATGCTCCTCTTTGAGTGGGTAAGTGAAGAGAATTCCCAATCACCCACTTGCTCAATATTCAGTCCTTTTAATGAAAGATCACATAGCAGGAAGCTTGGATTTTTGGTTTTAAAGCAATAACTAAAAAAACCTTATGATGTATGAGTAAGGCTTATACATCTGCCTGGTCCCTTAGAATCGAAGCATTAATAGATTCAGGGCTGGACAGGACCTCAAAGGTCACCTATCCCAACCCCCTCATTGCACAAATGAGGAAACTGAGACCAGATCTTCTGACTCCGAATCCAGCATAATTTATCATACAGGATAGCATTTGTTCACCCAACTAATGGATATTCAGTTTTCCAGTTTTTCTTTCTGGATATTGTGGGTGGGGTTTTTTCTTCAAAGAAAAATAGTGCCACTAAGTTTGCCTCTGCCATCAATTTCTCAAATGCATGTGGCCTTCTGGACTCTTGAATGGAACAGGAATTTTGAACAGGGCTCTTGTTTTTGGTATATTCTATTCAATATCACTAACTCTTAGTTCCACAAATACTTCCCCCACCAAAAACCAAACCAAAACAAACAGATCCTGTGTTCAGATTGTAACAGAAGGATAAGAAGGACCTATGGGAATAAGAAGTTACTCCTTGAGGTCATTCAAAGGGGTTGGAGGATACATTGTCTATGAGCTTCATTTATTCCCTATTCTAGCCTGCTGCCATTTTTTATGATTAAGAAATTCAAGTGCTAATAAATATAGTCACAATTTTTTTTAGAATTAGAAGAGATCTCAATAGCCACTTAATCCAATCTATGTGTGTCAGAGTTTCCAGTGACATACCTGACGAAGTGGTTATCAAATCTTTTTTTGCTCAGAGCCTCTGATGCTCACCTATTCTTTTTTTTTTTTTTTTGTGGGGCAATGGGAGTTAAGTGACTTGCCCAGGGTCACACAGCTAGTAAGTGTCAAGTGTCTGAGGCCGGATTTGAATTAAGGTCCTCCTGAATCCAGGGCCAGTGCTTTATCCACTGAGCCACCTAGCTGCCCCCTACTCACCTATTCTTAAGCAATTCTGTTATCAAGTCTTTCTTGATATGTGCCCTTTTTGCCCCTTCCATTCATGGCTCCTGAATCTGATTCTGGCCAAACAGGAGAAATTGAATCCATCTTCTCCAACATTACCTTTCTCTGTCATTTGATTCTCTTATTTTTCATCCTGTGGGGTTTTTTGTTGTTGCTATTTTTCAGGGCAACGAGGGTTAAGTGACTTGCCCAGGGTCACACAGGTAGTGAGGTGTCAAGTGTCTGAGGGAGAATTTGAACTCAGGTCCTCCTGAATCCAGGGCCGGTGCTACACCACCTAGTTGCCCCTCATTACCTTTCAAATACTTGAAAACAGCTGTATCAGAGGATCATGGACTTAGAGCTGGAAGAGACCTCAGAGGACATCTAGTCCAACCCCTCACTTTAGAATTGAGGAAACGGAGGCTCCAGAGGAATGTATGTGACTTGGCCAAAGTCAACATGTCAAAAGCTGGAATGGTCTCTTCTTTCTCCCTGAGTCTCCTCTGGTCTAAACATGCCCAGTCCTTTCAACCAATCTTCATATGACATGAACTCCAGGCCTCTCCTATGGACACTCTATTGCTCTTAAAATATCCTTCCTAAACTGTGGCTCCTAGACCAGGATACAATCAATATTCCAAATATGGTCTTACTGACTGGAGTACAAAGGGACCATCATCACTGCTTTATTCCTAAAAGCTATGCTTCTCTCTCCTGCCCAGGATCAAATTAGCTTTTTTGGCTACCATGTCACACTGCTGACTCATAATAAGCTTTGTTGTTGTCATTCAGTCGTTTTCAGTTGTGTGCAACTCTTCATGACCTCATTTGGAGTTTTTTGGGCAAAGATACTGGAATAGTTTTGCCATTTCCTTCTCCAGTTCATTTTACAGATGAGGAAACTGAGGCAAATAGGGCTAAGTGACTTGCCCAGGGTCACACAGCTAGTGTCTGAGGTGAAATTTGAACACAGGTATTCTAGACTCCAGGCCAGGCACTCTATCCACTGTGCCAGCTAGCTGTCCTAATAGTAAAGTGTGCAATCCACTAAAATCCCAGATCTTTTTCAGACAAACTGCTATGAACCATGTCTCCCCCATGTCTTGTATTTTTGCAGGTGATTTTTGGTATCCAAGTGTTGAGACTTAGCAGTGTCTAGCTCATGTAAGCACTCAAATATTTGTTTTCTCAGTGATATTATACCCACTGAATTTCATCTTAATTCATCTAGTCTGATAGTCCCTTGTACACAGGTCAGTTCTCCCTAGTGGTCTTGGAACTGAGATCTCTAGCCAGACTCTAGCTTCTACCTTAGGGAACAGTGGCGGGACTTCCACTAGCCTCAGTTTTATATGTAATGCTCTACTTCTGTGATCCCCAGACTAACTCACTCCTATTGCAGTCAAGGGAGAGGGCACAGAGCGAGCCCAACCAACACTACTTGGTAGAAACCAAAACTAGAGAGTGGGAAGGTCCATATGGTATAGCTACACTGACATCTATCCAGAGGGGTTGAGACCTAAATTATAGCACCAGTTCTATCACTTATTAGCTGTGTGACCCTAAAGCAAATTGCTTCTCTTTACTGTGTTTCAGTTTCCTAATCTACAAAATGGGGGAATAGACTAGGGATTCTTTTTTTTTTTTTTGCAGGGCAGTGGGGGTTAAGCGACTTGCCCAGGGTCACACAGCTAGTAAGTGTCAAGTGTCTGAGGCCAAATTTGAACTCAGGTCCTCCTGAATCCAGGGCTGGTGCTTTATCCACTGCACCACCTAGCTGCCCCATGTTCTCTTCTTTCTTTCTTTCTTTCTTTCCTTTTTTTTTGGAGGCAATTGGGATTAAGTGACTTGCCCAGGGTCACACAGCTAGTAAGTGTCAAGTGTTTGAGGCTGGATTTGAACTCAGGTCCTACTGAATCCAGGCCCATGCTCTATCCACTGTGACACCTAGCTGCTCCGCCCCCATGTTCTCTTCTAAAGGAGGAAAATAATTAAGGGGAAGGAAGATACCCCAGAGCCTGGGTTACCCATGCCTTACATCAGCTAGTAGAACTCAAAATGTGACTTCTTTGTGGTTGTTTCAGTCATGTGCAACCCTTTGTGACCCCAATTGGGGTTTTCTTAGCAAAGATAGTGGAGTGGTTTGCCATTCCTTTCAACAGCTCATTTTACAGATAAGGAGTCTGAGGCAAACAGGGCTAAGTGACTTACCCAGGATCACACAGCTAGTAAGTACCAAAGGCCAGATTTAAACTCTTGAAGATCAGTCTTCCTGATTCCGAGTCCAGGGCTTCACCATGCCAACTACTGCCTATGCTTCCCCTTTTAGTTTTGATTTTTTTTGCTAGTACCTGGAAATAGAGGTAGATGGCTACAGACCAAGGGCTTTCTCCCTTTCACTTCCTCCAGAAAAGGAATTTGTTTTAACCTTCCTTAAATCCTACTCCTTCCCTCCAAGAGTCCTCCCCTAAGGAAAGAAGGAATAAATTATTCATTGAGCTTCCCAGAGATATTCCCTAAACAAGTGTTTCCAGCAAAATGTCCCTAAACCTCATCAAGGGACTCAGAAGCCTGGATTTAGCAAAGACTTCAATGGAAAAGTAATAAGGCTGGCCAAGCTAACCCTGGAATCTTTCATTCCCAAGAAAATTCACCCGTTTTCTACAACAAACTGTAAGATCTGACTACCTCCTTGGTCCTGTATTGTTTCTTCTTGGTGTTAATTTCTCAGGTGGTTGGTGGTGGGGTGTGTGTGTGTCTGTGTGTCTGTGTGTGTGTGTGTGTGTCTGTATGCGCGCGTGCACACGTGCGTGCTTGAACAGAGGATTGAAGGATGAGTGATCATGCCTAACTGGCTGGGAAAAGAAGGATTGAAAATGCCTACACCTAAGTGTTTCATCCCTTTTTAGAGTCAAGTAACAGCAGCTCCAGGAACTGGAAATTCCCTAGCTGGGCTCAGTCTCCAGGGGCTACCTGCTCCCAGTCTGCCCCTGGCATAAGGAACAAAAGATGGGAAATTTGAAAGGTGATTTCCAGGTTTCTAGAGAAAACTGAACTGTCAGCCAGTTCACCTGTCAGAAGCCAGGGGCAGCCCCTAGGGAAGGTAAAGGCTGGCTTCCTCAAGTGATGATGAGTCTTCTCAATTCTTTTATCTGAAATCTTAAGGAAAACTGATGCGCTGGACATTGAGGGGACTTGGCCAGAATGGTCTGTGGTGGAGCCAGGAACAGAAACCAGACCTCTTCGACCAAAGAACCCAGGCACCACAGTCATGCTTGCCACCGTGTCCTATCATATGGCAAAGAATGAGGGCTGGCTGGTGTGTCATTCTGTACAGCACCCAGTTCCCTTGCCATGGGCGTCAGAGCACTTAATAATTAATGCCACCTGGATGCCTAGCACGCTGGGGCGCTCGAGGGGAGGAGGTTGTGTACAAATGAGGTGAGGAAGCTTTGGACTCCGTTGCAACTCTGCACTGAAGCAAAGTCCTTATTCTCTTTGCAATGACTGCAAGCCCAGTCCTATTACCCTGCCTATGGAGCTTAAGCAAAGCCAAAGGATGTCTGAATCAGGACTCCCCCAGATATTATTTGGCCTTCCACAAACCTGGTATAGTAGATGACAAAGAAGGCAGCTCTGTCACCGGGGAAAATGAGGTAGAAGGCAGTGATGACGGCACTCAGCAGTACAGACTGATTTGTGGGGATGAAATACTGGTCTTCCCCACTTTCTGTGTCTCTCAGAAACCAGACCTGAACCCAGAAACTGGTATAGAAGACACCCCTTGGAAGAAGTAATCCAAGAGTAGTACTTGGGCCTATCAGGGAAAGAGTGAGAAGGGCAGAATAAATGCCACTCGAACCTCTCAGTCACTGCACCACTGGCTCACTACTAGACACCTTCACAGCTGTAGTGGTGGAATGAAGGAAATCTGCACAGAATTCAAGTTCTTCAGGGTCTCCACTGGGGACCAGGACCCATGAAACATGGAAAAATCAAGTTGGGAAAGGGCAAAAGCTGTGTTCTAGGCTGAGGGAAGGATAAGCCATGGTGGACAAGAAGACCCTCAAACCAGGTGCTAAATCTAAATCTAAAGTAGATTAAGATGTTGTCATCCTATGGCCCCAGTGTACACGTATAGCTCCACTCCATGAAGGGATTAGGGGACTGGACCAAGGTGAGATAGAGGCTGAGTCAGGGGTAGGGGTCAAACCCAGATTTCTCATGACTCCCAGTTCAATGACAACTCTACTACACCATGCTAATGTAACTTTGGACACTTAACCTCTCTGGGCCTCAGTTTCCCCAACCATAAAATAAGGTTGGACTAAATGTTTTCTAAGGTCTTTTCCAGTTCCACCAATCCACGAATCTACAAATCTAATCATCTCTACTTTTTGGTCATAATATTGTCATTGACCCTGGGCAAATCTGTTTCTCAGTCTAGAGTTCAGTTTTTCTATCTGATGGTAAGAGCAACCCCCGACAGCTCCCTTGATCCACCAGGTCATGCTGGAGATTGACAAAGAAGCTTCCTGGAGGAAAGGTGCATTTGAATTCTGATCAGAAGAGAGAATTTAGCAGAGGAGGAATACAGCTTAGAAACGCTGAGGAAGCTCCAGGTTCAACTCAACTGCCTACCAACCTCTCCCCTCTTCCCCTTCCACTGAAATTCTAAAGAAGGACTTTGTAGAATAAAGAGCCTTTCTGAACCACCTGATGCTGAAATACGATTTTAAAGTGCAAACAGGAACCTAATCTCCAACAGAAAGGATTAAAAACTGGGATGAATAGGAACAGGAGCCTGGGAGGGGCTGAAAGAGGTAAACATGTAAGCAAACAGAAGACTGAGTTAGAATAAGAAAAGTTGGGCCAGGGGAGTGGGAAGTAGAATTCCACCATGAGTGTCAGGGACTGAAGCAGGGTTATCAGCTGAAGCTGCAGATGCTCACTCCAGAGGTCTGAGACCCCCGTCTTCTTCTGGCCTCTGACTTCCCCCTTGCCTCCTTCATTTCCCCTGAGCCAATTGCTCTGTTAGTCTTCATGCCTGTGCCAAAAAGCTTGAGTCAGCTCCATCCCAGCTCCACTTTAGGTCTCTTTTCAGGGATTGTAGTACTGGTCCTATGAGGAAGATTAAAAAAAAAGAAAGAAAAAAGAAAGAAAGAAGCACATTCCGTGATTACCTGGAAAGGGAAGAAGGAGCTGACACCGACTCTTCCTGGACCACTCTGTCCCTGCAGTCCCTGGGCCTGCCTAGGGGAAATACCTGAGCTCAACTCTGCCAGGAAGATGACTCCAGATTTTTCCAAATCTGGTTTTCCCACCAGGACCAGGTGATTACAGGAAGACAAGGTGTAAACCATCTTCTCTTTCCTCTCCCAGCAAACACCCTAATTTCTTTCATGAGAGATTAGCTTTGCATAGTTTCTCCAGCAGAGTTAGGGGCTGAGGAGGATCAGCTTCTTCCTAGAAGGTGGATGGACCCTATAGACATGCAGTGCTGTGCCCCTGGGTGCCTCCTTGGTGGTGCCCTATTAACACCAGAAAAAATAAAGGGTGGGGGGGAGGAGGTTGGAGATGGTAAATAAAGAGGGCTAGGGAGAATAAAATAGAGGAATGAAGAAATGGGCCACCCCATAGTTCCTAAGCAAGGGCTGAAGGCTCTGGTAGACATTTCCTTGTCCTTCCTAGGAAAGACCTCAGAGGGTTTTGCCCCTGTTAGCCAAGGAGCAGAAACCTAGGAGACAGTCACTGGTGAGGGGATAGGGATAGAAAAAAACATTTAGGAACCCCTCGTGAGAACTGAGAGTGGGTCTGAGAGGAGTTGTCCTCTTCCCTGGCACCATGAGGAAGCCCGGTCCAGGTCAGAAAAAAAATAAACTGGTATTTAGGGGAGAGGCTAGACAGCTCAGTTCTATTGTTGGCATCATTGGTGTCAAAATGCCCCTTTTCTGGTTCGGACTTTCTCCCTCTTCAGAACTCAGTCTCCCTTTCTAAGAAATCAGGAAAATTACCCAGGCAAACAGTGGACTTCCAACACATTTTAAAAGTCATGATGCTAAGGGTGCCAGTCATTTCTTCCTCTCCACTGCCCTCACCACTCACCCTCATGGCTCTGCAGCTGCAGTTAGGGTGGAGCATCTGGCTGTAGGCTCTGGTCAGCCCAGCCCCTCCCCTGCTCCGCACCCAGGCTCGGGGCTAAGAGTTACCTAGGCTTGTTACCTGAGGCCTGCAGTGCATCAGGAGTTCCTGCCAGCGGATGTACATCTGGGCTGCCAGGTCCTTGAGTTTGGTCCGATACATGGCCTGAGGGCTCTCGTGGATGTGGGTGGTGACCTGTCGCTCCAACTGCACGCACACCTTTTGCAGCTGGGACTTTGAAGATAGAGGAAAATGAGAGAGAGTGGATAGAAGTAAGAATGTGGTCAGAACAACTGAGAGAAACAGCTCTGAGGGAACCCTCAGTCCTTTCTACTCCATCTTTGGAAAGCTTTCAGGAATGGGGCATGCACGGGACACCTGTACAGGAATTGTTCAGAACAGAGAGGGGAAGCAGGGAGGGGAAAAGGATTGGGAACAGAATGTGGAGGTAAATAAGTCACAGATCAGAGGAGTAAGACTTAGAGCTGGAAGGGAACTTGGAGGTCACCGCCTCCAACCCTCTCATTTTACATGTGAGGAAACTGAGGAACAGAGAGGAGAAATGATAAGAACTAACATGTATATAGTGCTACAATCACTTATCTTTACAAAAAACCCCAGGCAGAAGGTACTATGATTATTTCTGTCCTACAGATGAGAAACTGAGGTTTAGAGGACTTAAATGACTTGCCCAGGGTCACACAGCTAGTAATCCTCTGAGGCTGGATTTGAACTCAACTTCCTGACTCCAAATCCAGCTTTCTTTCTTCTTCCTGGCCACAGGCTTTGTTCTATATATAGGAAGACTTCATATAATGACTTATAAGGGATAAAGGTTCTCAGAAGCTGTGTCCTCGGCTTAGCTACACACTTCTTGTGCCCTCATGTTGAGCTCCTATCTAAGGCCTGAGCATCCACAATTCTACTAAAGGCATGAAGATAAGCATTCAGGAGCTCCCCTCCATCCGCATGCTCTCCACTCACCCACTTGTCTGTAGTGATGTTCTGGCTGCCAACAACCATGCCAGCCAGCTTCAGGAGGCTATGGCACAGATAGCAGACCTGTTAAGGAAGCATTGAGTTAGAGGGGAGTATCAATGGGGACTTTATAGGAAGGGATTCCCCCTAACTTCTCCCCTCTTACAACTTTTTCTTCAACTTCTAGGATTCTCTCTCTTTTTTTTTACTTTCTTTTTTTAAAATTCAATTTTATTTTATTTTCAGTTCTGAATTCTCTCCCTCCCACCTTATCCTCCTCTACCCATTGAGAAAGGAAAAAACAAAACAAAACCCATTACAATATAGTCAAGCAAAACAAATTCCCAGGTTAGTCATGTCCAAATACACATACACCCATATTGTTGTTGTTATTCAGTTCAGTTGTATCTGATTCTTTGTGACTCCGTCTATGACCATGGGGTTTTCTTGGGAAAGAAATTGGAATGATTTGCTATTTTCTTTTCCTGTGTGTTCCCATTTCACATATGAGGAACTGAGGCAAATAGGGGTTGAGTGACTTGCCCAGGGTTACAAAGCTAGTAAGTATCTGAGGTCAGATTTGAACTCAGTTCTTCCTTGACTCCAGGCCTGGCGCTCTATACACTGTACCACCTAGTTGCCAGATAGACAGAGAGATAGAGATAGAGATAGATATGATAGATGTATATGTATAGATATATGTATGAAGATATATTGATAAAGACATAGATCTATAACACATATGTATATATTTGTGTATGTATATGTGTGTACACACACACACACACACACACACACACATGCTTTCATTTGTACTCTCAATCTCTAGGATTCCTGCTTTAAGGCCCAAACACTATCATAGGGTTCAATCTCATACTGAGCTCTAAATAGCAGCTCCCAGGGTGGGAAGACTCCTATAAAACTTGGGTAAGCAAGACTGGGGGCCCACTTCTACCCAAAGCTGCA
The DNA here is from genome assembly GCF_019393635.1 of Dromiciops gliroides. Lineage (NCBI taxonomy): Eukaryota > Metazoa > Chordata > Mammalia > Microbiotheria > Microbiotheriidae > Dromiciops > Dromiciops gliroides. Next base: position 466,244,210 of record NC_057862.1, on the reverse strand, counting down.
AGGAAACTGAAGAAATATTGACTCAAACACTCCCAAATCCAAATTCTACCAGTTTTTTCTCTCCATTGATTAAATTTTTTTCCTTCCGGCAAAGAAAGACTCAAATCTTTTCTTCTATGAATAGAAACATAATGGCTCTCTTCTTTTTAAAAAAAGTTGTTTGGTTTTTTTTTGTGGGGCAATGAGGGTTACGTGACTTGCCCAGGGTCACACAGCTAGTGTCAAGTGTCTGAGGTCAGACTTGAACTCAGGTTCTCCTGAATCCAGGGCTGGTGTTTTATCTACTGTGTCACCTAGCTGCCTCCCTCTAGCTCTTCTAAACATACATAATAAACCACCTCTATACTATAACTCCAAGAAAATAAAATCAGATTTAAAAAATCGATTATAAAAGAAAATAGATTATATTCATCTGTCTTGTCTCCTCTGACTTTAAACTTCTAGAGGGCAGACAGGGACTGCTTCCAGCGAGCTCTAAACCATAAAGTCTACTGTAGGCCCTTTGTAATTATTAGATGGGGAAGCCAATACAACCCAAAGTAATGAGCATGTATGAAATACCTACTATGTGCTAGATACTGGGGATACAAAGACAAAATAGTCCCTTCCCTCAAAGCATTACAGTCTACCAGGCAAAGAGAAGATGAGCATTAATATGTAAGGGAAGAGCAGCACAGGAAATGTTTCTAGGCTCAAATTCCACCGAAGGACCTGAGTCAATGGGCAGTACCAATATTTAGGTATATATGAACACCTCAGTCCCCATATTTCATTTATTAAATGAAGGATTTCACAGGATGGTTTTTAAGGTCCCCTCCATGTGGTATGAGACAGCTAGGTGGTACAGTGGAATCAGCAAGATTCATCTTTCTGAGTTCAAATCTGGCTTCAGATACTTACTAGCTGTGTGATCCTGGAGAATTTTATCAACCCTGTTTGCCTCAGTTTCCTCATCTGTAAAATGAGCTGGAGAAGCAAGTGGCAACAGTCCAGTATCTTTGCTAAGAAAACCCCAAATGGAGTCATGAAGAGTTGCACCTGACATAACGGACAACCAACTCTAAATCCAGTGACTGACATAATTCTCAAACTAATTTTATCACTATTCTTACTTGCAGACTCTGGGGACTAGGTCATCACGCAATCAACTCATTTTTGGGCTGTTCTCATGAGAGGCATCATGGTACAGTAACAAGAGCATGGGTTTTGGTATCAGAGGACTTGGGTTCAAATCTTGCCCCTGCAACTTAGCTATGTGTCTTTGGGGAAGACGATCTCTGTGGGCTTCAGTTTCCTCCTCTGTAAAATGGGGAGTTAAACTGAATGGTTTCTAAGGTCACTTCCAGTTCTAAATCCTCTAAAGGATCCAGCCATGGGTCCTCAGCTTTGTTAAGAGAAGTCAGTTCTTTGAGAATATTAGAACTGATATAAGGGAACCATCTTTGGCTTCAGACTTGAACTGATGTCTAAACTCCAAACCAAAGCACTAACTCTCCTGGACTCTTCTGCCCAAGCATGCTTGGTTCTCTAGGTTCAGAGATCTGCCACATTCAGTTTCTAATCTTTCCTCCCCTTGTCACAGATGCCCTAATTGAATGCCTCATTCTGGCATCCATTCCCTTTTCCCCTTTCCCCCACCTGCAATCTTCCCTACAATCATGAAGAGAATATGTTTTCTAGATTTTTTTTTTTATTTGGGCAGGGCAATGAGGGTTAAGTGACTTGTCCAGGGTCACACAGCTAGTAAGTGTCAAGTGTCTGAGGCCAGATTTAAACTCAGGTACTCCTGACTCCAGGGCTGGTGCTCTATCCACTGTGCCGTCTAGCTGCCCCTCTCTAGAATTTAAAAGGACAATTAGATTCTACAAATTCAGAAATAATATACCTGGGTAAGGTAATTAAAAGTGTGAATGTAAAAAAAAACATGCCCAGTCCCAGACCAGGTATTCCCAGGCTTAACTTGGCCCATGATCCTTTCCAGATCAGAAGGCCCTGGACTATTGCAGATTTTGTACACCTGGGCAATATGGATTAAACTCACTTATTAATTTTATAATCCCAGGCTCACTCTGAACCAATGATGATTGTGCAGAAGATGTTAGGGTATTCTGCCTATATTTCTACCTCATCAGGCAACTAACTTTCCTTCCCTGTGACCAAAGAAAAAAATGCTGCCAATCACCTCAAAAATCAAAATAAATCAACCTATCAGACAAGTTACCTCCAAAGTTCACAAAAATCCATGCTCTCATGTATTTCAAGTATACAGAGGGAGATAAAAGGCCATGAAAGAAAAATGAAGTCAGAAAAAGAAACTGAAATAAGTCTGCTCCAAGCCCTTTACCCCACCAGGGTGCTCTTCCCTAGGTCTGGTTCCTTCACTGCAGCACTTCCAGTTACCTAAGGGTTTCAGAAATTACAGAAGAAAACAATCCTGGATTTGATGGATAGGAGAGAAATTGACTCAGTCCATCAGGAGAGCCAGGATGGCAGCTATGGCTTGGTTATGATCACACTAGAACAGAACTGTCAACACAGTCTCTCCCAAAGTCTTCCTTCTACCTACCACCTACCCAGTTACCTTATGCATGCAAGGTCATTTAGTTCAGCTCATAGATGCATCCAGCCTACAACATCCTCAACAAGTAAAGTTCCAGTGATGAGGACCTTAACAACCATTCCATTTCTGGACAGCTCTGTTTTGTTTTGTGGGTTTGTTTTTTGTTTTTTGGCTTTTGGGGTTTTTTTGGGAGGCAATGGGGTTAAGTGATTTGTCCAGGGTCACACAGCTAGTTAAGTTTCTGAAGTCAAATTTGAACTCGGGTCCATCTGCCTCCAGGACCAATGCTCTATCTACTCGACCACTCAGGTGCCCCTTAGCTCTAACTGTTAAAAAGGTTTTCCTTATGTTGACAAGAAACCTCCCTCACTGTAGCTCCCACCAAGCAAAAAAAGTCTAATCTCTCTTCTCCAGCACAGCCCTTCAGCTGGTTAAAAACCCACTCTCTTATTCCTCTTCCTCCCAGTTCCATCAACATATGGAATTCCAATTCATATAAAGCCTGGTTTCAAACTTCTCCCCTTCCTGGTTGCCCTGCTATGTATATATATACTCTGAGCTGTTGATGTCCTTTCTAAAACCTAATGCCCAGAACTGAACAGTTCTCCAGATGCAGCCTGACTGACTACAAGGGGACAGAGTACAAGGGGACCAGCACCTCCCTCACGCTGGGTACTGAACATACTCCTGTTAATGCAGCTGAAGATCACACTGGGTTTTGGGGCTGCCACATCACAACTTTTTCACATGAATTTCTAGACACTCACGTCTCTCCCATTCTATATGTGTGCAGTTTATTTTTGCAAGTGCAAGACTTTACATTCATCCCTATTAAATTTTATCTTCATCACATTACTTTTCCTAGAGAAGTAGGTGAATCCAGCCTCTGAAAGGGATAAAGCTTCTGCTGGGTTAAAAGCTCAAGCTTATTGTTGATGAGCAGCAGTGGTTGTGAGGCCTCCTGACCCTTACCTCCAAAGACAGACCAGACTTATTGTCTTCCCTGGGGGCAGAACCTGAATTCTTTAAACTTGGGGTCCTGTGAACCTGGTTTAAAAATATTTTTTGATAACTGAATTTCAACATAATTGGGTTCCTTCAGAATACAAAGACTATGCATCTTCTATTGTGCATTTAATGGCATTTGAGAAGGGGTCCACAGGCTTCCCCTGGTCTATGACACAGAAAAAGTTAAGAAACCCTGTATGATAGGAACACTATATTAATCTAGCACTGCCCCACCCCACCCCATCCCCCATGAAAGGCAAATTAGACCACTTTTTTTTTTTAAGGTATTAAGATTTTCCTTAAGATGTGCTTATCTTCGGGAGCTAAAGGCTCAGGCTGTTGATGTCACTTCATCATGGGAATACAAGGCAGCCATGAGGAGTTCCAAGGGCCATCTGATGCCTGGCTGGTGGATCATGACAGGTAACTGTGGCAAGGGAACCTCACTCTGCTGAATCAACTCAAGGCCTCCTCAGTGGCGATTCTTGTTGAAGGTCCTTCTTTTGCTATGGCTAAATAAATCTCTTTTTCTTAACTACCGCTCATTTTGACTGATCCGAGTCTGGTCTCAGCAAGAACCAGCTGTTACAGAGGAGCTGGTTCCCGCCTGAAGCTCACCTGTTTCTTTGTTTTGGAGATTCTCCTGATCACTACAGTGTAAGAGCTTGAGAAAGGAAGATAGTCTAGCCGCTTCCACCACCACCACTTTAACCTGTTCTGCACCAGTCTCCCATCTATCTGAACACCACAAACACGTGGCATGTGGCTCAATTCCCTGCACTGGCTGGGTTGGTGGAAGCAGAGAATGTTAGCACTACAGGTTTTTGCAGGTCCAGGTGAGCTCTCTGTCTCTCCTCCAGAAGATGCTGCCCCAGGAGTTTTTATTCCTACAATGGAGGAATCTTTTGTTTTATGAAAGGATTCCCTGATCTCCCATCTTTAACTGGCTGGCTGCTGCCTGAAAACCACATGTCACAGCAAAATGACTCGCACACAGTAGGTACTTGGCAAATGTCTATTGAATTGAATTCAGTTGGCTATATCTAGCTCCTAGGCCCTGGCACATTATTACCATAGCCAGACCCAATAATTCCAAAAAAGTCGTTGGCTTTCCAAATGTACCTTCCTTTGAAGTATTTCTTTTTTCCCCTGCTGAGGCTGAAGGCCATGAGGGAAAAAATGGAGGGGTCTGCTCTGATCTTGTTCTTGTTCCTGCCTCTAATTTATTAGCAACTATTCTGCCCCTCCTTCTCTTCAGAAAACAACGCCAGTGCCTTTTTGGGGATTGTTCCCCACTGGGAGGTCAGAGGGCCAGAGCCAGGGCTGGGGGGAGATCTTTACTGTTTCCTACTCCACAGATGTCTTTCTGAGGTGGGCAGTCAATTTCTGATCCTCTCTTTTCATTGAGAAAGTCGATGCTACTGAGTTTGCTCTTGACTGGTATCCAATCATTTCACCAAATATGAATGAACATTTGACATTTCAGGAAGAACAACAATCCTCTTATCCAGGGGCCTCCCACTCCCTATGCCTCTAGATATTAAACTAAGGAGGGCACAATAAGATCTATTTATGTTTTATTCGGTAGGATTTAACTAATATTTATTAAAGGCCCACTATATCCAAAGTAATGAGTTAGGTACTGGGGAAGAAGCAACAGAAGATACAATCTCTGTAATATACCAGCCCTGGAGTTAGGAGAACCTGAGTTCAAATCCAGACTCAGACACTTACTAGCTGTGCGACCCTGGGCAAATCACTTAACCCCAACTGCCTCCAAAAAAGAAAAAGAAAAAAAGATACAGTCTCTGTCCTAAAAGAACTTACCAAGTTAATAGGGGAAATGAGACATATTCTCAAATAACTAATGCAAAGTAGAATAAAATTACAGAAAACATCATGTATAGACCCATGTATCTATCTCTCCATTATTTCCTGAGCCCAATCCAAAAATGAGAAGCATAATTCAGTTTGTATACTTGTTCATAAAAGGTCAATTTGGGGCAGCTAGGTGGCGCAGTGGATAGAGCACTGGCCCTGGAGTCAGGAGTACCTGAGTTCAAATCCGGCCTCAGACACTTGACACTTACTAGCTGTATGACCCTGGGCAAGTCACTTAACCCCAATTGCCTCACTAAAAAAACAAACAAACAAAACAAAACAAAAAATAAAAGGTTAATTCTTCTGCAGTACTTATGTTTCTACCATAAGTAAGGTATTATGTCTGTTAGGTGTCAGGGGAGAAAAAACATATAGTCCTGTCCTCATGAAGCTTACCAGAAAACAAATTTCATTTTCACAAAGACATATTCCTTTCATTTTAGGAACTTGGGATCTAGATTCCATCAGCCAGAGCAAAAAAAGGAAGAGTAAATTCTAAATATTGGGCATAGAGAAACACAGAGTCATGTAGATAGTAGAGAGTTAGATTTAGAATCAGAAGAACTGAATTCAAATCCTGACTTTGCTACCTAGTGTGACATTAAGCAAGTCACTTCAGTTATCTGGACCTCATCTGTAAAGTGAAGGGGTTGGACCAGGTTCCTCCCTGTTCTAAATCTATGATCACAGATATACACGTTTGGTAGCATGTGTTCATAAGTGCCAAGTAAGTGGGAGCAATGATGTATTAATAGAGACATTTCTGCAGCACTTTTAGGGTCTGCAAAGTGCTTTATATGTATTATCATCTCATTTGATTCTCATACCACCCTATGAGGTGCTTAGAGAACTGACCTGCCTTAGTAGAGACTTGAACACTGGTCTGCTGATTCAAAAAACAAAAACAAAAAACAAAACCCACAAATGGAGTCACAAAGAGTCAGATGGGACTGATCAACAAAACAACATTACCTCATCTGATGCTCAAAACAGCCCTATGAGACAGATACCACAGATATTCTTATCTCCCTTTTACAGATCAGGAAACTGAGGCTCAGAAAGATTAAATAACTTATTTATGACCACAAAGAGACCATTCCCTTTGGAAGGGTTTGTAATCTCATTCCTATTATATTCACATAATTGTATCTGGAAGGAAAAGCCCAGCAAGATTTTTAGACCTGGTTGGAGAAGGAGTGGGAGGAAATCATTAGCAAATGCCCTATTCATGCTTTCCTGTATGCAGCTATTCTCTGGAAAAAAATCTCTGAGCTGACCAGGAAGGAGTTCAGTGAGGCTTGGAGCTACTTTGCAAGATTCAGAGTTTTTCATTGTCATTAGAGGCCCTGACTGGGGAAAGGGACCCTTGGGCTGCCTTCCTCCTAAGCCATGTGGTTATTGGTTCAGGGGGAGGCCAGGGACCTTGGCAAAACAGAATTGATTAGAACCTAAAACTAAACTCACTTATCACTTTATCTCAAGACTGAGGCCTTTTCCCTGCAACTTTGGTATTATGCTGAGACTTCAAGGAAGTAAATAGATCCCTCCTCATAGGCAGACAAAACCTGCTTCCTGGGGTTAGCATTATCATTGACATAGAATCCTGGTAAAGAACTTCTTAGCCACTAAAGGGATTTGGAACAGAAATTCTCCCTCTCATAATATCCAGGGCTGTTGGGGTACAAAAAGCAGGCTTTCAAGAGCTAGGAGAAACATCAGAGAGGGGTGTGTATGTGTGAGAGTTGGGGGGGGTGTGGTAAGAAGGGGGAAAGGGAGGGTCCCTCAAGACAAGGAGTAAACAACCAGGTGCAAGTCCCATTTCCTGCTGCAGGCGTGTGGTGACCGTCTGGTGAACTCCAGCAAGCCTGTTCCTGTCCCACCTTCTCCAGGAAACCTTCCCCAACCCCTCTTAATTCTAGAGCCTTCCCTCTGTTAATTATTTCCTATTTAACCAGCATATAGTTTGCTTTGTATATATTTGTTTGCATGTTGTCTTCCCTATTAGATTGTAAGCTACTTGAGGGCAGGGACTGCCTTTTGCATCTTTTTGTATCCCTAGTGCTTAACACAGTGCCTGGCACATAGTAGTCATTTAATAAATGTGGATTGATTGATGTAGGAGCTCTGTATTCCTCAGCAGCAGGAAAGGGAGTCCAATCCATGGGGCACAACACCAATACCTCGCACAACACTTTCCCTACTGGTGTTATCTAACCATAAGATGCCCAAAGGGATGTGGGGAGAAGACAGGGATGAAGCTACAGATTGTTCGGACATACCACCATTCTGTGTGCCAGAGAAGTGTCACAGGGGAGAAATACAGAGTGGAGTCCCCATGTTTTTCCCTCTGCAGAGACTTGGAAAAGGAATCTCCATCTACTTCAGTTCCCTTCCTTGTTGCAAAATAATGAGATCATGAGCTAAGGCAGCTCAGCCACTCTCACGAAATGTAACTATTCCAACAACTAAGATTAGAAGATACAACTATCCACAAAAGAAGAAGAAGAAGAAGAAGAAGAAGAAGAAGAAGATACAACTAGAGCCTGCAAGTCCCAAGGAATAGACAAAGTAAATGAAGAACCTTACTGAGCACCTGGGTGAGTCCCAGAATCTGGATGAAAGACATAGGACATGTCTAAACCCAATACTGACAAGATTGTAACGTTCTCAGTGTCAGAAATCTGATCTTGTATTCCTTTGTGAGTTTCCCACCTTCCACGCTGCCTCCCATTAAAAAAAAAAAAAAAGAAGTCCTCAGCACAGCGGTCTTTTCACAGTGAGAGCTCAAAAAACCACTGAGATCTAGTCAAATCCAACTAGGAGTGTGTATTCTCTCAGCTTGGGTTTCTGTGTAGGGGTTGAGATTGGGGAAGGAGGGAGAGAGTAATTCATGTGCCAGATGGGAAATGTGGATGGACAGACATTTCCCAAGATGCTTTTCCATTTGCAAAATTTCCCTCCAGACGATGCCAAGGGGACAAGCGAGCTTGCCGCTTTGCTCAAGTAAGGAATAAAAAGAAGAAAGTAATTTTTATATGAAAATCACTTGAAGTGAATCTAACCAAAATGATGAGAGTTTCCATAGTAGGAGTATTTTTTTCCCCAGACCCTGTAAGAGACAAGTATTCAATCTTAACGTAATCCTATTTAAGAAACCAAACAAAAACAAAAACAAAAACCTCAGTTTTACTACCAGCTTCCCTCTGCTGACTAGCACAAGGCTATTAAGTTTTGCTCTGGCCAGAAGGGCACAAGGATCGCTGCTCTCTCCATCTTGGGGGCTGAGTGGATCAATTCCAACCAAGCTCTGGGACAGCTGCTAAGCTAGTGGGAGAGTGGGACTTGGCTCCAAGGAAAAGCCTAGCTCACAGGCTGTCATGGAAGATGCTACTCAACAGTGTTGTATTTTTTCCAGCAGGGCTGCCTTAGCCACTGGCTGAGTCAGCGCCTGGTCTGAGGACAGCTCACAGGTCTCCCACCAGCTGGTCCCTGCCACCCTGGGGAAAGAGAAGGCATAGATGCACTGATTAAGGAGTATTAAGGCTTGGTTTTTCTTCCAAGTAGGGAAGAGGGAGGATTGAGGACTGAGATTTGAGTCCCAGTTCTGGTACCTGCTATGTGACCCAAGTCAGTAGTATACTATCAATCTCACAGAGTAGTTGTGAGGAAAGTACTTTTTAAAGGCTATTATTATTATTATTATTATTATTATTATTATTATTATTATTATTATTGGTCTGCCTACATGGAAATGGGCTGTTGGAGGTCTTCAAGAAAAGGCTGAAGAATCAATGATTCAATATGTTGTTGAGGGAATTGCAGCCAAAGTAAAAGTTAGACTAGATGCTCTCTGAGGTCTCTCTAACTCTGGGTTATTAGTAATAATAAGGTTAAGAGCAGATGGACAGAGCTTGGAGGAACCAAACATGGGAGGCAAAAATATCCTGGGAAAAAAGGGGCCATACTGAGGTGCTAACTGCTGAGATGACTGGTTTTGTTTTGGGGGGCAGAGTTAAGTGACATGCCTAGGGTCACACAGAGCCTCCTGACTCTAGGGTTGGTGCTCTATCCACTGCACCACCTAGCTGCACCCCTTTCCCCCCCCTCTCCAAGATGATTTTGTACTGAAGGACATAGGGTATAGACCAGCAGTGTGCTGGAGTCAGCTTATGCTGGCCTTTCAGCTTATGCTGGTCAATTATTCAATTTTCAGCAGATGAGCATTTATACCTTGGAAAATGTGTTTGATTTATCGTTTTGTTGATTGTTTGGGCTTAAGAAAGTGATGAAGAAAATATGAATAATTAAAAGTGTATCATACAGCATACTGGGGTACAGATCATCCCTGCCCTATTATCTGAAGCAAGCAGGACCCAACTTGATCTCCATTATCTTTGATTATCCTACTGCAGGGATACTCATAATGGGATGAATACTATGGTATGAAGTACTGCTCCACATAAAGTCTCGATTATTTGCTTTTTGACAAGAACTGAAGATCAAGCCTAGCCCAGCCCTGCTCAGGTACAGCGCAGAGAGTTGAAGGATCAAGTCTACTTGTGAGGACTGAGCATTTTCAATAGATCTAGGACACTTAAGAATGGACCCAAAACTTCACAGAAGCTCTAAAACTAACCAGTGCACTCACAATGGCCATGACCTACTATTAGATTAGACTTCCTTGGGCCATTTTAAACCAGAATCTCTGGGTCGGGCCTGAAACTAGACAGGCTTCAATGATCATTTGCACTCAGTCTGTAGCCTAGAATTGGCAGAAGGGCTCACATGCCATCTTGAGGAAGAACAGGGAGAGGCCTGGGCATCTTCTTCCCAGGGGCCACAGAGAAGTGTCACTTTCTACCTTTGGGCCCTAAGGGCAAGACCTATGTACAGTACCACACACTAGGTAAATAACAACAGTAATTACTAATGAGTAATCTTAGAGGCCAGGCAGCTTAAAGGCTACAAGCCAAAGGCTGAACCTAAAAGTAGAAAAGGAAGCTGGCCCAGCAGGTCCTTCCAGGAAGGAGGAACAAGGGCTGGTGCTTTCTTAGGGCAAATCCCCAACTTCATTTAACTATCACTGGGATTTCTCCCTCTATTTTTTCCCTCTCCCCTGTCTCTAATTCCTTATTCCTTCTTGCCCTCATTCTAATGAACAGATTATACTGTACATTCCCAAATCATCTGGCTCCTTTTCAGTCCTATGCCTGAAAGATTATTTTCATAAATGACATTCTTCTCCACCTTTCAGCACCAGTAGGAGCTAAAGAAGTAAATAGAAGACTCTAATCCCCAGAGGGAAGGATTAAACCTGAAAACTTTTTTAATATATATTTTTATAACTGTATTGCAATATAATTTCTTTCTTTTATAGTCATATGTGTTTTATTTTATGCATTTAGAAACACTATTCTGAGAAAGGGTCCATAGGTTTCATCAGACTGCGTAGGGTCCACTACAAAAAAAGGTTAAGAAGTCTTATCATAGGGGATTTAACTTTGGAAATGACTAATTGAGAACTGTTATCAGTTACAAATCCCAGAGCAGGGTGGGGGAAGGGGGGTAAAGTGAGAGTAACCCGGGGCCACCAGGAAATGAGGCAGGATGACACATTGTTCCTTCCTATCCAAATGTTTGAGGACCCAGGGGTGGGGAGAGTCGGAAGGGGAGGAACTGCAAATGGGAATACCCTGGGGAGAGGTCTAAAAAGGGATGAGACTAGCCTGACTGGGACAGTGCTGTATTCTTACACCAGGCCCCCACTGCCGCTCAATCCCAGAAGCCAAAGTGCCCTATTCAAGGGGATAGAAGATGATGGATTTTTTTGTTATGGAGTAAGGATGAGGTGGCTCTGGGGTGATGGGAAACAGCCTGGCAGCATCTGGCCTAGAACACAGCTTCCGGAACAGCTGCAGGGAACGTCCGCTTAATGGCCGCAACACCCTGTGGCCTTCCTTCTACTGACCAGGGATAGCAGCTGTCACTGCCCCGGCTGAACAATGAGGCATGGCTGTCTCAGCTGGAGCTGGTGGGAGCCCTCCACTGTGGATGCCCACACATGTATAAGTTTAATATAACACAGCAGTTGTGTCAGTGCAAAAAGAACCTGCTTCCGAATTCTATCCTGATCGTCACTCTCTCCTACTACTAGGACTCAATTTCTCCTCCTCTTCCTCCTATTTTTTTTTTTTTGTGGGGCAATGAAGGTTAAATTACTTGCCCAGGGTCACATAGCTAGTAAGTGTCAAGTGTCTGAGGCCACATTTGAACTCAGGGCCTCCTGAATCCAGGGCTGGTGCTTTATCCACTGTGCTACCTAGCCCCACCCCCAATTTCTTCCTCTTAAACATGAAGCTTACCTCTGTAAGGGGCTAAAATTCTAGCTAGTATGTCTAAAATACCTAATGAGTGGTCGCCCATAAATTATAACCTTTAGCAAGAGTTAGACTTTTAAGCATTTATTAAGGAGAATAAGAATTTGGTGAAGAGAAAAAGGCCTAGATTCATCTATCTATTAAAGGGAGAGCAGATTTTTAGCTCCACATATCTTGTCCTCAGGCGCCTTCTCCTCGTGGCGGCAGGCGGCATCATCCCAATCATTAAGAAAGGAGAAAAAAAGCTGAAACAGGCAGAGTTTGGAGTCAGAAGGCCTAGGTTCAAATCCTGATTCTGTGTGACCTTGGAAACGTCACCTAAAAGTCTTGGTTTCTTCATCTGTAAAATGTTGGGGGTGGGGGCGGGATTGGGTTGGATGGTCTCCAAAATCCCTTCCAGATCTGAATATATATGGTCTTGGGGGCAGCTAGGTGGAGCAGTGGATAAAGCACTGGCCCTGGATTCAGGAGGACCTGAGTTCAAATCCAGACTCAGACACTTCCTAGTTGTGTGACCCCGGGCAAGTCACTTAACCCCCTTTGCCCCGCAAAAATAAAAATAAAAAAACCCAAAAACATGAATATATATGGTCTTGTGATCCTAAACTGCTGAAGTCTTTAACTAAAAGGGAGTTGGAACAAGAACTGGCCAGCCAAGATCTGATACTGCTCTACTTCTGTTCCTTGCTCATCTGCTTCAGAAGGTTGTCTTTGGCTGTGAGGGTCTGAGCTTGTGTTGTTGGGAGATGGAGGTGGTCAGAGGGTATGTAACACATGGTGATTAAATACTTGCCACAAAGCTCCCACCCAGACCACCCTTCCTCTCTCCTTTCCTGCTCAGAGTTAGGGGTGTGGGGACAGGGACTAGCTGGCTCTTCCTGCTACTCTGGCTGAATCTAGAGACCCTGACTCCTAGGGAGGCTGAACAGGAAAACTCTGCTCCACTAGCTGCCAAGCTGAAGACCAAGTGTGTGTATGTGAGTGTATGTATGTGCATGTGTTTATGTGCATCTGGGTGTCCTCGTGCATGTGTGTCCACATTTGTCTGCTTTGTGCATATATGTGATGTCCTGTGTACACATGTGCTCACATGTGTATGTGTGTCTCTTTGTGTCCGTGTGTGTGTGCATGTATATGTGTAAGAGTGGCAAGGTCTGTGGGCATATATGGGAGTGTGCTCATCTAGATCTCCTCTGTTATTCTCCCTCCTACATCTGTCTCTCCTTTTCTATTCCCACTGGAACCATCCTCAGATAGGTCCTCATTAGCACTTGCCTGAACTATTTCATTGGAGGTTATGTTGTAGTGGAAAGAATGATGGAGGCAGAAGATATGGACTCCAGACAGACTCCAATATTTGCTATTTGTGCAATTCAGGGTAAATCACTTAGTCTCTTTGAGCCTCAGTTTCCTCAATTTTATATTCATGTTACCTATTTCACAGAGTTGCTATAAACATCTTGTAAACATTGAAGTGCTATAAAAATGTGAAGAATAATTCAAGTAAAAGAAATGAGAAGGGCCAAGATTTATAGATTATACAGAAGTCTCACATTTTTAGATCATAAACACTTTCATTTAAAAAAAAATACTAGATGCTAGGAAGGGTAAAGACACACAAAAATTCAAGTGAAGTTGACTACATTTTAATAGAGAGAAAAAGTTTTTTATGGACATGAGAGTTATTCCTGAGGCAAGTCAGACCATCAAATCATTATGGCCATGATCAGAATTTAAATGAACAAGAAAAAAGAATATTGATGAGAAAAATATGTGGCATACAACCGAAAAGACTAACCCTGAATGGTTTAAACAATCTATTGAAAAATAAAAATGGGAAAGAGACAACAGAAATTACATCAATATCAACTATAAAAATTTCATCTAGAAGTTAAAGCAATGTAAATTAATTGTTTCAAGACCACCAATAAAAGAGAAAAAAACAATTAGCATAAGTGAGCAAACACTTGACTTGCTAAACCAGGGCTGCCAAAGGCAATGCCAGGTTTGAATATAAATCCTTTTGTAAAAATCTTACTAAGAAAGATGATAGGTGACTATGAGCAGTGCTTTCTCATGAAACAAAGAGAAACAATAGAAGGTAAAAACCAGTCTAAAGAAAGTTTGGCAAGCTCTCCATGTAAGCAAAGTCATCTCAAGTGCATGCAAGGATGAAAACAAAAAGAGGACTACAAAAAGAAGGAAATAGGAAAAGATTTGCAAAAATCATTATAATAAACTATTTTCTCAATCAAGGACAATGGAACCACCACACTTGGACACTTAGATCACCGTCCCTGAGGTGCTTACAGAAGTATAAACAACTCTAAAAAGTACCAAGATGGGGGGCAGCTAGGTGGTGCAGTGGATAAAATACTAACCCTGGATTAAGGAGGACCTGAGTTCAAATCTGGCCTCAAACTCTTGACACTAGCTGTGTGACCCTGGGCAAGTCACTTAACCTTCATTGTCCCACAAAAAAAAAAGAAGAAAAAAAAAAAGAGTACCAAGATGAGAAAAGCGATAGAATTAGATCAAGTATTATATAGCAGGGATCAGCATTAGACTTGATACAACTATGGCTATTAAAGAAAGGATTTAAAAAGTTATCTAAAGGAAAGTATGGGGGGAAGTCAGATCTCACTGATTCAAGAAAGAAAGAAAAAAGGTGACAGAAAAATAACAACAACTACTGACCTACTTTCCCATCTATACAAAGTCTTTATAGGAAGGAATAAACTTTCACAAAAATGTTCAACAGTGGACCACATTTTTACCATCCCACAACTCCCTGAAAGATTTTTGAGAACATAAGATTTCATGGTATTTACTGTTTGTTGATTACAAAAATGGGGGGGAAAACGACTCAGTAGAACAAAATACCATTTTACAGGCTCTCATGACAAAGTGACTTTCGTACACATATCAAGATCATTCAAGATTCCTTGATACTTATGATAGGAATAACCCTATTCAATGACCCTTTTGGGATCAATGTACAGTGAGGCACAAAACAGGGAGATACATATGTTATGAGCCTGGGGTACTTCAGAAGTTTTCTGGGGGAAATCAAGGAACCTTCTCCTTGAGAAACTAAACCAAAGGACAGACAGACACACCTAAAGAGATAAGCAGCACCCAATCTGGACTGAGTTAGCTCCAGGACCACCACCCTTTATTCCAGTCTCCCCCACCCCTCAGGGAGATAAGATTAGGTGTGGCTGCTGCCTTTGTGGCATGAGGGGGACAGAGATGGCTTGTGAGATCCAGAGCCACCTCTCACCCAACTTATCCCAGTCACCACCAGTGGAGGACGGTCCTCCCCCAATAAGGGAACAGTCAGATGTCTGTGGCTGTCTCCTGCTCTTAGAGATAGGTATCTCAGAGAACCATGTCTCTGTGCCATGCCTTCTCCGCATGAGAAGTCCAAGGACTTCTCTCTTGGTTTCCTTTCCCTAGTGCCTCAATAAAATATTATTTTATTCTAATTGGATTTATGTACAAGAAGGTGTCATTCTTTAAAGAGGAATTCCTAAGAACCCCTACGTCAAACCCCCATCAATTTCCCCCACAACACATGTATACTCAAAGTTATTCACTTTGTGCTGGAGTTCCTGCAACACAGAGTATAGATTAAGGAAGGATTCCTTATGGATATGTTAGGTCCCTCCAGATACCCTTTCTTATGGATAACACTAATATTGATTGTGCCACACCCCAAAACAATTACAGTCTCCAAAAAGACATCTTTTATTGTTCATGTCTGACTCTTTGTGACCCCGTTTGGGGTTTTCTTGGCAATGATACTGGAATGGTTTGCCATTTCCTTCTCCAGCTCAATTTTACAGATGAGAAACAGAAGCAAACAGGGTTAAGTGACTGGCCTCGGGTCACCCAGCTAGTCAGTATCTGAGGCCAGAATTGAACTCACCAAGATGAGTCTTGGGGCAGCTAGGTGGCACAGTGGATAAAACACGGGCTCTGGATTCAGGAGGACCTGAGTTCAAATCCAGTCTCAATCACTTGACACTTACTAGCTGTGTGACCTTGGGCAAATCACTTAACCCTCATTGCCCTGGAAAAGAAAAAAAAAAAAAGATGAGTCTTCCCAATTCTAGTCTCAGCACACCATCTACTTTGCCACCTAGCTGCCCATAGGAAGACATCTATCATCACTCAGAAGAGTTTGGCATGTCCATCCACACAGGAAAAAACAAATGGATGTTGCCCAGATTTCACATGCATCTAAATGGACCCCCTACAGAGTTCACACAACAATATTTATATCTTGGATAAATAATACAGATGGAGAATGAGCTGGGCTCAGAGTTAAAAAGGAGAAGAATGGGTTGAATTGCCTTTGGGAAATTGCAAAATATTTTTACTAACTCCAATCTTCCCATAACAGCAAATACCCCCTCTCCTTTCCTCCTCTTTTTTTCTTTCTTCCTTTTTTTTTTTTTGCTGGGCAATGACGGTTAAGTGACTTGCCCAGGGTCACATAGCTAGTATGTGTCAAGTGTCTGAGGCCTGATTTGAACTCAGGTACTCCTGAATCCAGGGCCAGTGCTTTATCCACTGTGCCACCTAGCTGCCCCTCTTCCTTCCTTCCTTCCTTTCTTTCTTTCTTGCCTATCACATAGTTTATTTCCTTGAATTCAAAAGGGGCAACACAGAATCTAAGCCTCCTCTAATTTACAAAGGAATACTGAAGTTTTCCAGTTTGGGGATTCAAAAACAGAACTTCTCCCAAAGCAAGACAGCCTACTTTCACTGGAGGTAATTTATTTATTTATTTTTTAGTCTTTTTTTTTTTTTTTTGGTGAGGCAATTGGAATTAAGTGACTTGCCCAGGGTCACACAGCTAGTAAGTGTTAAGTGTCTGAGGCTGGATTTGAACTCAGGTACTCTGACTCCAGGGCCGGTGCTCTATCCATTGCTTCACCTAGCTGCCCCGGAGGTAATTTATTAAAAAAAAAAAAAGGACATGAAATACATTAGCACCCAAAGAGGTTTTAAAGAAGGGAGCCTCCTTTCATATGCAGTTGACATCAAGCTATGTTTTCTCCTTTGATTCTTCTCATCTCTTCTTGATTCTGGCCAGTGCTCCCTTTGAGAAACACAGGAAACTGAGTGGTATCTGAATCACTAATAGGAAAGGCACTTGAGCTAGCCTTCCTCAAGTTATATTCAATGACTAATAGATTATTGGACTGGCTCAGGGTTGCTCCCAAAGACCAGAGGCAGCGATTATATTCTCTAGATTGGCATTCTTTTTTTTTTTTGTTTTGTTTTTTGGTGAGGCAGTTGGGGTTAAGTGACTTGCCCAGGGTCACACAGCTAGTAAGTGTTAAGTGTCTAAGGTCACATTTGAACTCAAGTCCTCCTGACTCCAGGGTCAGTGCTCTATCCACTGTGCCACCTAGCTGCCCCACGATTATATTCTCAAAGAGGATCTATACTGATCTATACTGAAGCCATCAGTAAAATAGATGAACACTGTTCCTGGGCTCCAAAATGAGTTGCATGCCCTGGTTCGATGTAGAATGTCTGGAAATTCTGGTCAGGAGTATCCTGGGACACTAGTCCCACCCAATGGTGCTTCTTGTCAGTGTTCACATTGACAATGAACATTAGGAAAATCATGCTAATGATAATAAAGCACATTGGCCTTGGTCTCCTTCTGCTTCCTAGCCCATTCCCTTGGCTGGAGGAGACCTTTCAAAATTGGAAGATTCTGAGAAATCTTGCTTTTTTCTCTGGTGACATTTTGCTCTTGGAGGGTCTCCTTTTGGGCATCTATCTTACTATTTCTATCACAGGTTTCCCCAGCCCCAGAGAAAACTTATTCTGTGGTGACCTAGAAGGCTTACGAACCACACAGAAATTTCACTTCCTGCTCAATCACTGGCAACGGCTCTTTTGACTCGTCCAGACTCCACAACTGCCGGATCCAAGTTGGCATAATATTCCAGTCACTCTGCCGGAACAGGCTTCATGGACCTGTAATTTCAATCATTTTCCTCCCTTGGGCAAGGGTACGGGCTTGGGGCTGGGGTGGCATCAGCCTAGAGACCCCAGGTCATCTCTCAGCTGGTAGAAATGTTTGGGGAACCTCAAGTCAGGAGAACCAACCTGGCTCCTTATCCATCCTACACCCTGGGCCAAAGGCTCATCTTTTCCATACAAATATTTTATTCATCTTGTTGAAATATCGCTACCTCTATAGAAATCCAAAGATGAACAACATCACACAACAACAATAGAAATGGATGCATGGTAGGTATGAAAAAGCTGTACCGAAGACTCAACAAGGAACTCTGGCTAACTGGGGTAAAGGATGTCATCGAGGAATTATATGACAGAAAGAGAAGAGGGGTCGGTCACATGGCAAAGATGAAAGGTAGACACAGTACTTCATTGGCATCCTTGTGTATGCATCATGTTCCCCACTAGGCTACGAGCTACAAAAAGACAGGCATTCGGTCTTATCTAAATTCTTATCTAAATTATATTTTCCAGTGCCCAGTATAATGCTCTTTATACAGCAGGCACTTAATACGTGCATGCTAATTTAGTCTCTAGCTGCCATGGAAACCCAGTAATTGCCCTTCCATCTAGAGACTTGTCTTCTTTCTCATCTTGTATACTGGGGATGTCCACTTCTTTGTTCACCTAACCTGTGGCTGGAAAATGCTGAAATTTTTTGTCACAAGATGATTCTAGGACTTCAGAATCAAGAAGTCCCCTGAAAGTGGGAGCAGCATCAAGGATGTAATGAAAGCTAAGCATGTCAGTTGGGGAAGATGGAGTTGGAGAGACATAGATTGCTATGACTAGAAAACAACATAAGGAAGTATAGAACCAAGTATTAGAGAATGCAACATAGATTACAAGAACTATAGGAATTCAGAGCAAGAAAGGGTGGGCTGGAGTAGGCAGCAGAGATTTTGAGGAGATATATATTAAGATAGAGCAGGAAATATGTTCCAGACAGCAGATACTCCTCAAGTAGTAGGAGTGAGCATGGTATAAGAGACTAGTGTGACTAGTGTGACTCAAACAAAGTATCTGCATCTGGGAATAGTATAAGTTGGGTGGATAATGTAGGACTTGTGGATGTGTGTTGGAGAGCCTTGAATGCTGGACAAAAATCAAATGGATAAGAAGCCATTTTTCTTAAGCAGAGGAGTGATGAAAAATAAAGGAATTGTATTCAGGATGGATTAAAGAGAGGAAGAAACTAATTGGGGAAGGGGAAAATTAAGAAGCTCCCGCAGTTAATTCAGTTATGAGAACCTGGACTAGAATAGTGATAGTGGGAATGGAGAAAAAGGGAGGAATTTGAGAGATATTTCAAGGGAAGAATAAACAAGAGTTGCTGACTGATATGAAAGACAAAGAAGATGAAAAAGCTAAAGATCTCTCTTTTTTTTTTTTGAGGCAATTGGGGTTAAGTGACTCAAAGATATCTCTTAACAGTTTTAAGCCTGTTAGGCACAACTGTACTGGACTTTGCAGTACTTGCCCTTGATGGTGTTGGAAGTATTAATTCTGAAATTCTAGGTTAGGTTAAATAATCATTAATATTTGGTGTGCCAATCAATCAGTAATCTAATTAAGAACTATTTTCACCATCAGTTTCTCAGAGATCTCCTTCCTAAGGATCATAAACAGTAAATCAAACTGTAAAGGACACCTGCTCATTCTCAGTTTACAAAGAAGGGAAACTGAGGCACAGGCCAGGAAGGTACATGGACGTGTTTCAATAGAACCTGGGAGTTCCTACTTTATGTTTTTTAAAAAAAGATCTTTCCTCTAAATCCCTCTTTCAAGAGTCAAGATTCACAAAAAGAATGGAGCTATCATTATCTCGAACATACACATGTGTGTCTTACAGGAGGAGAAATGTGTGAAGTCAAAAGGGAAGTGTTATTTCACAGTGAGAGAACATGACTGGGAAAAAGGAACTCTGAGGTTCCACCTGCCTTATTCTATGACACAGAGACTGTGACTTCTCTCCTTTCCTCTCACGAAGCCCGGAAGTCAGATGTTTACCCTGCTATAGCCAGGATGAAAATTACGTCTCAGAATTATTAATAATGATCCCTTGTGCTTACGTAGGTTTTGATGATGTGCTGTCATTATATAATTTGATTTCTATAACATCTTTGTGAGGTAGGTAAGACAGATATTATAATCAACAACTTGGATAAATGTATACATATTACATGCTTATCACCTTAATAGATGACACAGAGCTGGTAGAACAGCCAGCGCACTGGATGACAGAGTCAGCATTCACAAAGAGCTCAAAAGGCTGGAATAGGCCAAAATGAGTAAGAGAGAATTAATTGGAGATCAACAGATCAGCTATACAAGTTCGGGATTGGAGAAGCACAGCTAAACAATAGCTTGTGGGGGAAAGATATGGGAGTTTAAGTGGATGGGAAATCAACATGAGTCCATGGTGTGGCACGGTGGCCAAAAAGCTCGGGTTCTCCACAGCATCCAAAATGAAGGCGGCAGCAGTCCCAACGCTCTCTGCTCTGGTCAGACCATGTCCAGGGTACTGCACTTAATTCTGGGCACCAGGTTTTAGGAAAGACAGACTTAAGTCTGTCCAGAGGAGGGTGCCCAGGACGATGATAAGACTTGGCAAATGAGAATTGGTTGAAGGAAATAGGGATAAGTGTCCTGAAGAAGGTAAGACTTAGGGGGAAAATGGTAGCTGTCTTCAAATATGTCCAGGGTATATGTCACATGCAAAAAGAATTCAACTCTTGACCCCTGAGGATGGAATGAGTTGTAATGAGTAGAAGGCACAGGGAGTCAGGTTTTCGGCTAAATATAAGGAAAAACTTCCTAGACAATTAGAGTTGTCCAACACACTAGAAGTGTTTAAGACAAGACGGGACTTTCAAAGTCAGATAGGACCTTAGAGCCCTCTGCTTATCTCTTTGATCCCTATTAGGCCTAAGAGCAGAGGGGAGGTAATCTTAGGAATAGGAACTAAAAACAATCAAATGGGTCTGGAAAAAAGAGGAGCAAGGACTCTCAAAGACAGTAGAGGCTGACTTTGCTATCAGGATATAGCCACATCTTTAGTTCCTCACTTCTGAGAGAGAGAGAAGTGCCTCTCCCTGTCATGACCTGGCCAAACCTCACCCCATACGCCCCAGACAGATCTACCTACCTGGCTACCTGACGCAGCAGTGAAAGCAGTAAAACTTGTTCATCTCCTCTATTAAGACATCACACAGAACACAATGCGCACAGAAACACACAATACATGCAAACACAAAGGAGTTCCATGCCTGACAAGCAACACACAGAGAAACACTGGCAGACATGCACAACATGGGCAGAGACATACATAGAAACATTACAAAAGCACATACATTCATAAAATAAAATGAAAACAAACACACATCTTCTATGAACAAACACAATGTCACCCACACTCACCACCCAAGCCCAGAGAAGCTTGAGTTTGCCCACTCAGGAGGGAAACCTGGGAACACGAGCACCCAGACACATATGCTCTCATGGAGCTTGGCATCGAGGCAACCCTGTCACTCTACAACTTAGGCCTGGGCGGAACTAAATTAGCATAGATGAAGAAACCCCCAGAGACACAAAGCCTGTTTTTCTGCTTCATCAGGATATTCTTCTAGACTATGGCAAACAGAAGATGTGCTACTAAACAGAAGGCAGAAAAATCAAATGTGTGTCCCAACTAATGGCTGGCACCAAGGGAACTGGACGTCAAGAGTGTCTTCAAGACAAGGCTCCTGAATGCATCAGCTCTATTCCAAATCTCTCTTCCCCTTCCCCTATGTCAGCATC
The DNA here is from genome assembly GCF_019393635.1 of Dromiciops gliroides. Lineage (NCBI taxonomy): Eukaryota > Metazoa > Chordata > Mammalia > Microbiotheria > Microbiotheriidae > Dromiciops > Dromiciops gliroides. The sequence goes on along the minus strand of NC_057862.1, from coordinate 466,222,535 downwards.
GCCTTCAGTTCCATATGCTGGGGAAGAACACCTGGACCATTTTCAATTTTCTGGCACTTGTTAGTGACTTTGAGATGGTAATGTTATTAAACTGGACCTGGCTTTGCAGTATTGACAGAGAATGGAAAAAGGGGATGCCTACTTTGAGAGGCAGGGATGGTTGCCTCACAAACCAAATCAAGGCAACCTTGAGGATCTTCATCCTAGGACATTTTCTCATTCCTACTTTCCTTTTTTTTTTTCATTCCTACTTTCAACCTGACAGATTACTCCCTTTAGAATATATATATATATATATATATATATATATATATATATATTTTTTTTTTTTTCCCCCCCATGGCAATGAGGGTTAAGCGACTTGCCCAGGGTCACACAGTTAGTGTCAAGTGTCTGAGGCTGGATTTGAACTCAGGTCCTCCTGAATCCAAGGTCAGTGCTTTATACACTGTGCCACCTAGCTGCCCCCCTTTAGATTATATCATAACCATCACCATCATTATTATGACCAGTAAAGCATCTTTCTACTTTGACCTCATTTATTTGATCAAATTTTCTCCTACAGAAATGTGATTCAAAACCTGGTGACTAGAATATGTCGGTGAATATCAAAACTCACTGTGAAGTATATTCATCAAACCCTTTTTTTTTCCAGGTCTTCAAAAGGATTCAAAAGAATGCTTAAAAGTTTATAAGATCATGGGATTTAGAGATCATCTCGATAAAACAACCGCCCCCTTGCATTTTACAAATGAGGAAATTGAGGCCCAGAGAGACCAAGTGGTTTTCCCAAGGTCACAGAGTTAAGTAGCAGAACTAATATTCACAGCCCATGTCACCAAATTTCAACTCCAGGGCTGACACAAAGTCTTGTGAGAGACAGTTATTACTGAGCTCTGCTACTGCTTTGCTGGCTGGTCCTGACTGAGTTGGAACAAGAAGTCAGTCTCAAGAATTCCTATGGTGGGGCTATGTCCACTAGAACAGGCTGCCTCCTTTGTTTAATGGGTGGTTGGCTTTCCAAGGCAGGAATCTTGGTAGCTAATAATTACCAACAATACACTATGATTGTTACTGCCATAACTGTATCACATTTCTATAGCCAAGAGCATCTAATGGGAAAAGCTGAGTCTTCATCCTCATCCACGACTCTTTATAGTGTGAACACCAAGAAGGTGGTGAAAGAGGTAGATTCTGAGGCTATGAAGGGCTCCCCAGTGCCCCCAGTCACTTAAGTTGTTCTCTCTAAGACTGTCTTTCTTCTACTCTATACCTATTGTACATGTACCTATTTATAGATGATCTTTCCCAATTAGGATGTAAGCTCCTTGAAGGCATGTGTTGTTTTTACATTTTTGCCCATCTTTACATTATCAGCACTTAGCAGAGGAGCTAGCACATAGTGAGGCCTTAATAAATGAGGCAGCTAGTAAAAAGGATAGAGCACTGAGCCTGGAATCAGGAGGACCTGAGTTCAAATCTGGCCTCAGACACTTGACACTTACTAGCTGTGTGACCTTGGGCAAGTCACTTAACCCTCATTGCCCCTCTCCCCCAAAATTAAAAAAAAATTAGCACAGCATCTGACCTATAGTAGAGGACATTTAATAAATATCCACTTCCTTCCCTTCTGATCGATTGAAAAGGATGCATAGTGAGGAGATAGCTGAATGACTGGACCAAGGCTGCATAGCCATGAGAGAGGAATGAGAAAACCAAGAAATGTTTACTGAGTTCTTAACTATGTGCCCTGTTCTAAGTGCTGGGGGTACAAAGAAAGGCAAAACCATGGCACCCGCCCTCAAGGAGTTTGTTTTCTGACAGGTGAGACAATATGCAAATAGCGATGTACATGCAAGCTAGAGAGAGAAGACAGAAGGGGATCTCAGAGGGAAGGCCTTCATAGTAGGGGGAACTAGGAAAGGCTTCCTGCCATAGACACCATTTGACCTGAGTCTTGAAGGAGGCCAAGGAAGTCAGTAGATGGAGGTGAGGTGGAGGCTTGGGGGACAGTCACTGAAAAGTTTAGAGTCTGGAGATGGAGCGTCTTTTGAAATGAACAGCCAATAGGCCTGCAGAGCTAATCATCAACTGTTTGAAGTCTGCAAAGGGAACAGGTTGTGAAAGGCTTTATGATTTTTTTTTTTTTTAGTGAAGCAATTGGGCTTAAGTGACTTGCCCAGGGTCACACAGCTAGTAAGTGTTAAGTGTCTGAGGCTGGATTTGAACTCAGGTCCTCCTGACTCCAGGGCCAGTGCTCTATTCACCGCACCATCTAGCTGCCTCTATGATTTTTTTTAAATTTAATTTAATTTGGGGGGGGAGATTACATTTTAAGTTCTATGCTGTCTCCCTCCCTGCTCACCTCAAACGAGAGAAGGCCACCATTTGACATAGATTTATAAATATGTGTCAACCATACCACATGTACTTCTGTTTATCAGTTCTATCAAGGTGGATGACATCTTCCTTCATAGGTCCTCTATAGTTAATTTGAGTATTTATAGTACTCAGAATAACTTGGTTCACAATTACTCTTCAAACAATATTGCTGTTACTGTATACAATGTTCTCTTGCTTCTTCTCACTTTGGTTTTCATTATTTCATGCTCTGAAAGGCTTTATTTTGTTTTTGGTTTTTTTGGTGAGGAAATGAGGGTCAAGTGACTTGGCCAGGGTTACAAAGCTAGTAAATATCAAGTGTTGGAGGCCAAATTTGAACTCAGGTCCTCCTGAATCCAGGGCTGATGCTTTATCCACTGCACCACCTAGCCGCCCCTTGTGAAAGGCTTTAAATGCCAAACAAAGCATGTTATATTTGATCCTAGAAGCCATAGGAAGCCACTGGAGTATGAGTGGGGAGATGGCATAGTCAGTATGTATGAGAAGCATTTGAAAGAAATTGAGGGAAGAAGTAGAATTCTCTGGCAGAAGTTTTAATTTACAATGGAAGGTGGAACTACGGACAGGACATGGGTTGGTTTTCTCAGGGGTAACTATAACCAAAGGGCCTTAAGTTTTGGCAAAATGTAAGTGAGAGCGTAGCCTCAAGAGCTGGGGAGAGCTGGGTCACTTTAGGTTAATATCATGGCTACCCTGGCCTCAGTTTCCCCATCTGTACCATGGGAGAAGCCCAACCCTTTGAGCTCTCAGGATGAAAGGCTCTTCAGTGGCAAAGAACATGGCTACCTGTAAAATTGGGTTAATGACGCCACTCGCTCTCTGGCTAGTGAGGAGTCTGGTCTTCTTTGAAGATGAAACATGCTCGACCCTAATGAGGAGTCAGTTGTTGTAGAATCAAGACTGGGCGCCAGCTTCCCATGGGCTCTATTAAAGACCACTAATCAGGCCCCACCCTGCCTGAGTAGCAATAGGCATGAGGGTTTCTTAAATAACTTGAACTTTTCAGTTCACGCAATATTCAGGCAAAACAAAATACGACACAGGTCATCTACCCCGTTTGCTCCTTGTTTGTTTGCCTTTACTGGGGCAGTATTCTTTTTCCTACCCCATTTTTGATGAGCTTATTCGACATTTTGCCCTGCAGGGCAAGGAAACAGAGCTCCAAGGAAAGGAAAATGTGCAACAAGAAGGAGAGATTGAGGGGGTGGCTAGGTGGTGCAGTGGTAAAGCACCGGCCCTGGATTCAGGAGTACCTGAGTTCAAATCCGACCTCAGACACTTGACACTTACTAGCTGTGTGACCCTGGGCAAGTCACTTAACCCCCATTGCCCCGCAAAAAAAAAAAAAAAAAGAAGAAGGAGAGATTGAGTCAAATGTGACAATGAGAAAGTTTCTACCAGGCAAGTTACTCAAAACCCCCTCTCATGCTCTTCTATAGAGTCTCCTCTATCCCCCATGACATACCCCAACACTTCAAACCCTGTGCTTCTGTGTACCCGCTCTGATTCTGTTGTGAATCCAGCAGGCCATTTTCTAAAATGGTGGCCATTGGTGGCCACCAGAAACTTTAATCTTCTATATGCAATGGAAACCAGCAGTCCCTTCCCTTTTGGCCTTTTAAATGGATATATTCTCTCATTAGGAAGGCACTAACAGGCAGGCAGTAAAGCCAAAAATGATAACCTGCTGACTTGGAGATGGCAAAGACGGGTAAGAAGCACCTATGGGAGGCTGCTGAAGTACATGGTGGTGGTACTTTATGAATCTTTATTACATACTTTGCCTTCCTTTCTCTCCCTCTTACCTTCCTTCTTCGGCCATTCCCATTTTTTTTTTTTTTTATGATCTAGGCCTGCCTCCCAATGAGCGTTGCTCATCCATGCTCATGGCATCCAGGATTAAAGAGGCTGCTTATACATGAACTAAAAGCTAACTTCATCCATTTCGGGATGAAGAGCTACCTTTGTCCTTAAGTGGTCAATGATGGGTCCTGCTTTTTTAGAAACTCCAGCGCAAGCCTGGAATTCTAATAAACAAGTAGGTCTGGTTTATAGATAATACTTGGCAAAGCAGAATAAGGACTGGAGGCAGCTGTGACTCTCCTGGGAAGCAGCAGTCCCAGAAATGTGCTGAATATCAGGAAGAACTGAAAGATAATCTCCTCCAGGTTTTCCCAGAGGAGAAGCCTACTCCAGGAATGATCACATCTCCTTAATGGTCCTATATTCATTAAGTAATTAATTCATTTATCTGATTTGCAAAAAGGATGCCCAAAGGCTGCACCTTTGGATGAATTGAAATTAACCTCAGAGAAGGTTTCTCTGAACGGGCTGCCTACCTAAACTTCCAAGAAGTAAAAGGGCCAGGGCCAAAGCCAAAGGGCCTGATCTAGCTTTGCTACATTTGACCCATGCAAGTACCTTGGCTCTTTAGGAATGAAAAAGGTGGGGGCCCAGAGACCCTGGGATTGGATTCCTTCAGTCTTCATAAGGTAAAGCAAGTATCTGCACCCCCTTACATTTCAATGACAAAACTAGTTGGCTCCTTATCTTTTTATTCCACCCCTAGCCAGCTTCACCCAACTCCCTAGGCCTTACTTGAAGACTAACTCATGTCCCGCTGTGAAAGACACAGTAATTCACATGTGTGGTGTCAGGGATCCACTCGAGTCTCCATGCCTAGTATATACTATATTGCCTGTCAGTGTCTCCATGAGGGGGTGTGTACAAAGGTACTAATTACAGGCTACAGAGCAGATAATTAGCACCTCCTCTTAATAAGGGAGGCAACCTGTTAGTATCTGCCCTGGAATTGCCTCAGGGATTTTTTTTTTTATTAAAAAAAAAATTTTGGTGAGGGGCAAAGGAAGGAAAGTAATGGAAACACATCATCCCATAGAGCCTTACTACATACAGGTCTTAGCGGCTGAGAAGACATGCAAAGGGCTCACCTCCTGATCTAGCTCCGTGTTGACTTCTAGCTGCTGCTTCTGGTTTTGCAAGGCTGGTGAGCAGGCAACCAAGTATTGCCCTAAGGAAGATGGTTTCATGAGGCCCAGGAGATGGCAGAGCAAGGGCAGCTGGAAAGAAGAGGAGAAGGAGGATGTATCATTGATGGGGTGCTTAGAGATGTGCACTGAGGAATTCAGGAATCCAAGCAGGAGCCCACAACCAAGCAGCTTCTTTGTTCTTTTTTTTTTTTTAATCTAGAAGCTGAAAATTGCTTTCTTTAAGCCCTAGGAATCTAATACATTATCAGGGACAGGCAGCAGAGACTTGGAATCAGAATTGGGTTCAAGCCTTAGCCCTGAAGCTTAATAGCTTCCTGATCCTAGATAAGTCACAACCTCTCCCAATCTCAGTTTCCTCAGATACAGACAAGGGCTAAGAATGCTTGTGCTACCTCATTTATGAGGGATGTTTGTAAGGAAAGTGTGACAGGGTGGAATGTTCAATGAACTTGAAATCAGGAGACCTGGATTCAAATCCTGCCTCAGACACTTATTATCTGTATGACCACGGGCAAGTCATTCAAAGTATCTGCACTTCTGTTCCCTCATCTTATTTATTTATTTTTTTTTTGCAGGGCAATGAGGGTTAAGTGACTTGCCCAGGGTCACACAGCTAGTAAATGTCAAGTATCTGAGGTCGGATTTGAACCCAGGTACTCCTGAATCCAGGACCGGTGTTTTACCACTGCGCCATCTAGCTGCCCCCCACCACCATCTTATTATAAAACAGAGCTTAAAAAGCCAAATAAATGAATTATATGAGAATGATAGTATTTACCTAGGAGAGAAGCAAGTTGTAAATTCTAAAGCGCTATACAAATGCGAGGTATCAAAGAAACAGTGTGGTATATATAGTGGAGAGGGGACTAGAGTGGGAATCAGAAAATGTACCTTTGAATTCCAACCCTAGGGGGTAGCTAGGTGGCTAACCAGGTACACAACCCAGTGTATGTGTAATACACTGGATACAGCAGATAAAGCACAGGTCCTAGAACCAAGAGGACCTGAGTTCAAATCCAGCCTCAGACACTTGACACATACTAGCTGTGTGACCCTGGGCAAGTTACTTAACCCTCATTGCCTGGCACAAAAATAAATAAATAAATGAAAATTAATTCCAACCCTGCCTGTCTGTTCTTGGACAAGTTGTTAACCTCTTTAGGTCTTGGTTTACTCTAAATTTATAACTCTAAGAATGAATGCACAGGGGCAGCTAGGTGACGCAGTGGATAGAGCACTGGCCTTGGATTCAGGAGGACCTGAGTTCGAATCCAGCCTCAGACACTTGACACTAGCTGTGTGACCCTGGGCAAGTCACTTAACCCTCATTGCCCTGCAAAACCAAAACAAAACAAAACAAGAACGAATGCACAAAGGTTATATCGAACCCATGGGATTCTAATCCTATACAAGTAAAAGTAGTGAGTCTGGAACAACAAGGTCTATAAAGAGGGTCTCTGTCGCTGGGTAAATGCTTTCTCCTTTCTTTGCTGTTTTCCTCTAAATTCTACATTCCAAAAAAAAGGGAGACAAATGAGAAAACACACTCTATCTTAGTACTTGGGTAGAAGGTGTCAGACAGCATCTAAGTATATAATCTAACCATCAGTCTAAACGCCTAGGGGCATGTAGCCTGGAGCTTACAAACTGACAGGTGATAAGTTCACTTGGGCAGCCTCTACTAGTGGGAACCCTTGATCTCCTCGGGCTGAAAACTGGAAGGGGCTGACTAATTTCTCGGAAATTAGCTCCTCAGTGTCTGCAAAAGCAGACAACAAGGCTCTGGCTTCTCAGACATTATATGAGATGGAGAGGGAGGAGCAAATGGGTATATAGGAGAGGAGAGCTTGTCAGGTCCACAAATGCAACTCTTGTGAGGGGGGCGGGGTATGGGTATTCATACATTTCCCAGTCTCCTCCACCCCAGAAACCTGAATCCAAACTACTTGTGCACACTATATCCACATGGTTGTTCACGATCTAGAGTACCACCTTTCCCCAAGTCCAGCTCCCCAGCTCACCCCGAAGCCCCTCTTCTCAAGTGCACCTGGCTGCTTCGTCATGATTCAACATGACTCACTAGGCAGACACTCAACTCAGCACCTATCCACCAGATTGCAGGTTTAGACAGCCAAAGTCTCAAGGCTGCTAAAGGGATGAAATTGTGGCTAGGTGCCAGGATCATCTCCCTCTCCTTCTCCCTCTCCCTCTCCCCCAATTCTGTGGCCCTAGAAATGGTGCTGTGTTCTTGAGCAAATCATCTATCTTCCTTCATGAAAAGGAGGAGGAGGGAGAATAAGGGAGCGCTGACTGGCTATTGTGATGAAATAATGAGAAGCTTGGACATAACATTGACCTGGCTCTGCACTCAAACCACTCAAGTCTCAGTCCTTTGGCCCGCTCTTAGAAATCTGGGGAGAAGTTTCTAAAATACCCTTGTCCGTTCATTTCTTACAACTGCACAAGCCTTAGATTTTTCCCTTCAAGACAAAGAGATTAAAGGAAAGAGAACTAGACTGTTACACATACACGACCCAAACAGAAAATATATTCCTTCGGTATCATGGTCATTAGCATCATTTCCTTTTGGCTTTGCACTGTGCAAACTCACTTTTACTCTCCAAATGGTCCTAAACTCCATGAGCCTACCCAAAGGGGATGGCACATATTCACAGGCGCCTCACTTGCTCCCATTTTCTTCTTCTTGCTTAGTTAAAACAGCTTCAATCAGATCAGCTCACCAAGCTGCTTCTCCCTGTTATTTGCTATTGTACTTGCTGATTGCTTATTCTTTTTACATTTCCCGGCTGTGGGTATAGCACTAGAGAGCTGAATTAAAAGGATGAATCATTTAAGAAATAACCTTACACACACACACACACACACACACACACACACACACACTCCTACCTGCAGTAAGCTTAGCGTAAGGACTTATTTTGGCTGTGACAGGTATTGGTAGAGTTAGGGTACAGATTGTAAACTGCCTGAAGTTGTTAGACGTCGTGCCAAACATTCAACCATGAAGAGCAAACAACTCACACCAGGAATCAAATAATTACTCAAGGAAAGAGGCCTCCCTTGGCTGGGTTATTATTTTCTATTCTGGAATAAGGAAGATGAGTTTGTTTATCGTAGCTCTCATGATGATGCCAAGGGTGGAATGATCCCAAGGTGGCATCAGCACTGATGCTGGATCTTTCCAAGATAGAATGATTGTTTGTGATCTCATACCTCATCAGTCACCCAATAGCATGACTACCTTGACACAACACACCACTTAATATATGAGATTAATTCAGTTTTCCAATTCTATTTTAAATTCAATTTTGTTTTATCTTCAGTTCTGAATTCTCTCTCTCTCTCTCTCTCTCTCTCTCTCTCTCTCTCTCTCTCTCTTTCTCTCTCTGGGGCAGCTAGGTAGCACAGTGGCTAAAGTGCCAGCCCTAGATTCAGGAGGACCTGAGTTCAAATCCGACCTCAGACACTTGACACTAATTAGCTGGCAAGTCACTTAACTCTCATTGCCCCACCAAAAAAAACCCCAAAAAACACAACCATTCATATACCACAACTTGTTCAGTCATTCCCCAACTGATGGGCATCTGATTAACTCTTTATCTAGATCTCTCCCAATACCACAAAACCTGCTCCTACGTAACTCCTTTTTACTTCAGTTCATTCCTAATTTCCTGGCTATACTGAATTCTCTCTTCATGCTAAACCACATGGATTCAACCACTTCTCTAATACTCTAGACTTTCCTCCTATTGTTGATATCTTGGACTCTGTATAAGAATCATAACACATCACAGTTGGAAGGAATTTCAGAGTAATTCAATGTCTTTGGAGCAAAAACCCCATTTGCCACATACCTAACAAGTAGTTAGTCTTTGCTTTGGAGTCAAGTGAGAAGGAATTGACTAACTACATAAAACAGCCTATTGCATCTTTAAATAGCTCTGGTTGTTAGAAAGTTTATTCTTATATCAAATCTATATTATCATCTCTTCAATTTCAAACCATTGCTCCTATTTCTGTCTTCTGAGACCAAGCCAAACAAATTGAATCTCTCCTCCACAGGATAGCCCTTAAAATAACTAAAGACAATTATCATGTTCTTCCCCTCCCCATAACCCCAAGTCTTTTCTCGGGTTCTCAGTTCCTTCAACCAGGAATCCTCAGTTTTCTCATAAACTATAACTTTAACGTTCTTGACCATTCTAACTGTCCTCAAGAAACTCTCCAGCTTAATACAACCTTCCTAAAATGGAGAGCCCATGACTAAATGTAATGTTCTAGACATGGTCTAGACAATAGCACTAGCCCTTTCCTAGTCCTAGACACAATGAATCCTTCAATGTAGACCAAGAGTGCAGTAGGTTTTCTGGCTGCCATACAACACTACTGATTCAGTTTGTAGTCTACTAAAACCTCATGAACAAATGGAGACCCACACGTTTGTTGAGGGGTTAAGTTTAGTTCCTCTTTTAAAGAAAAAAAAAAAAGGAAGAGGATAGAGATGTCAAGCTCTTGGCTGGTGAGCTGAACTTTGATTTCTGGCAAAATTCTAAACATATCATTAAAGGATGGTTAACAAGCATGTGGAAAAGTCAGCAGCGATGACAAATAGGCAGCAAGAACAGTTCATGTCAGACTAAGCTCATTTCCCTTTTTTGACAGAATTATTAGGTTGATAGTTCAAAGAAATACTGTAAATATACTTTTAAAATTTAAATTAAATTAAATTTTTTTTGGTGAGGCAGTTGGGGTTAAGTGACTTGCCCAGGGTCACACAGCCAGTAAATGTTAAGTGTCTGAAGTCAGATTTGTACTCCAGGGCCGGTGTTCTATCCATTGTGCCACCTAGCTGCCCCACTATAAATATACTTTTACTAAATTTTATCAGAACATTTGACCAAGTCTCTCATACTATTCTTATGGACAAGTTAGAAAGTTGTGAACTAAACAAAAACAGTCAGGAAGAAGATCCAGAAATGTTTGAATAGTTGAACCCAAAAAGTAGTCTTTAATGGCTCAACATGACCTTGGAAGGAATAAAGAACTTCAGTTTGAGGATCTTTGCTTACTCTTTTTTTTTTTTTTTTTTTTTTTTTGCTCTTTATTTTCCAGTTACATGTAAGGGTACTTTTCAACATTCATTTTCATAAGATTTAGAGTTCCAAATTTTTCTCCCTCCCTCCTTCCCTTTCCTCCCCCCTCCACAAGATTGCAACCAGGTTATATATGTACAATCCACAAGTGTTCTTTTTATCAGTTCTTTCTATAGGGGTGCATGGTAAGCTTCCTCATTAGTTCTTTGGGATTGTCTTGGATCACTGCATTACAGAGATTAGTTAAGTCATTCACAATTGCTCATTGAACAATACTGCTGTCACTATGCACAATGTCCTCCCAGCTCTGCTCACTTCACTATACATTGATGTTCATTAGTCTTTTCAGGTTTTGGGGGGATCATACTGTAGCACAAGACCATTCCACTACAATCATATAGCACAGCTTTTTCCATCATTCCTCAATTGATGGACATTCCCTTGATTCTCAATTCTTAGCCTCCACCAAGAGTTACTATAAATATTTCTTGTACAATTTTCCCCCTTTTCTCTTTTTCATGATTACTATTATAAACTGTTTCCCTTCCATCCTATTCCCTTCCCCATGATATTTATTCTATTATCCATCTTCTTTCATGCTATCCCTCTTCAAAAGGGATTTGCTTCTGTCTGTCCCCTCCCTCACTCTGCCCTTCCTTCTTTTGCCCCTCTCTCTTTATCCCCTTCCCCTCCTATTTTCCTGCAGGGTTTCTTTGCTTAGTCTTATGCCATTTAAAGTTTAACTTTTGGTTTTTTTTTTTTGTTTGTTTTGTTTTTTTTGTTTTTTTTAAGTGAGGCAATTGGGGTTAAGTGACTTGCCCAGGGTCACACAGCTAGTAAGTGTGTGTTAAGTGTCTGAAGCCGGATTTGAACTCAGGTACTCCTGACTCCAGGGCCGGTGCTCTATCCACTGCGCCATCTAGCTGCCCCTACTTTTGTTTTTTAATCAATGACATGGATAAAGGAATAGATACAATGTTCATCAAGTTTGGAGATGACAGGAAACTAGGAGGGATACTTGGCAGGATGGAACATTGGAAAGACCCCTCTCTCTAGAGTGGTTCTGCTGCTTAAAATCTATGGGAGCTTTGGCAAGTCTCTTCAATTCTCTGGGTGTCAGCTTCCCCATGAGGTCCCTTCGCATTCTTGATCTCTGATCCCATGATCCTACAATTCTCCTTTGAATAAGGAATCGAAAAGATCTTAATAAGTCAGGTCAAACTGAATAAGATGAAATTTAATAGAGATAAATATAATATTACACTTGGGTTTGAAAAATTAACTGCCGAAGTACCAAATAGGGGAGGTATGAATGGAAGCTGTTCAGCTAAAAGAATAAGATTTCGTTCTAGTGGACTGCACGATCCACAATGAGTCAACAGTAGGATATGGCATCCAAAAAAGATAATGCAAACTTAAACTGCATTAGGAAAGGCAAAGTGTCCGGGACTCAGGAGGTGATGGTTCTGGTACACTCTGCCAGCTTAGCATTCTGGAAGGCCCAGCCAAAAGCATCCTGCCCACATAAGGCATTTTCTTATCAGCTCCCATGCATCTTCTCACTAACCCCAAATTATATTGGTTTTACTTTGTATATATTTTGTATATACCATAGTATGTGTACATATTATTTCTCCTCAGAATAAGATTAGCTCCTATAGAAAAAGGACTATTTTTAGTACTTGTCCAGGGGTGTAAAGCTGATCATTATATTTCCAGTCTGACCATTTACACCTTAGAAAAATCAACAAATGCTGCAAATCAAAGGCTTGATTTATTGTTCTGTTGATTGTCTAGACTTAAGAAGGTGATTGATAAAATGGTAATGATGCAGATTAAAAGTGTGTTGTGTATACTTTTTTCTTTTTTCTGGAGCACTGGTTGTTAAACATTTACCAGGACATCTTTGCTTATAGCCCTTCTCCCTTCCTTCTGCCCCAAAGTATTTACCTGGCACACAGTGGATCTTTAATAGCATCTCTTTGCTGATGATTCAGAGAGGCCCATATTTCCTGCCTATAGGACATCTCTATTTGGATGTACTGTCATTAAACCCAACTTATACAAAACAAAGTTGATCACAGAACATCGGGACTGATGGAGACCTTAGAGATCTAACTCCCTTAGCTCACTGATGAAGAAACAACAGCCTAGAACTTAAATGACTTGCTCAAGGTCATACAACTAGTAAAAGGTTGGGTCTTACTAGGACATGTGTCTTCTGATGGCCCATTGTGTTTCCTGTGGTGTCATACTGTCTCTTCAACTTCACAACAGCTCCTTTTCCCTTACTTCCTGTTCCTGTCCATGTTATACCTCATTCTTTTAAGTTGGTCAGGCTAAAAACGTTAAAGCTATTTTGGGGTTTTCATTCTTCAAGGTTTCTCCTTCTCCTGGTTTCTTCCTTTGGTTTCTTCTTCTTCAACCCCTTTATACCATTTATCGCTAAGACTTACATTTCTTCCTTTGAAATGTCTCTTGGAATCACTTCTTCCTTTTCACTTCCATTACCTCCAACTAGGCCAAGTACTCAATCATCCCACACTGAGATCCTACAACAAGTCTCCCATCTAGTTTCCCAAAATCATGTTTTTTCTCCATTACTATAGCATTGCCTAGTGAGTCGTCTTCTTCTTTTTTTTTTTTTTAAAGTGAGGCAATTGGGGTTAAGTGACTTGCCCAGGGTCACACAGCTAGTAAGTGTTAAGTGTCTGAGGCCAGATTTGAACTCAGCTACTCCTGACTCCAGGGCCGGGGCTCTATCCACTGTGCCACCTAGCTGCCCCATCTAGTGAGTCTTCTTAAAATCAGGGTTCATCATGTCTCGCTTTGGATAAAAAATTTATGACTGTTATGTTAAGTTCAAATTCTTCTGCTTGACTTTCTTTTAAAGCAGATTTCAAGATTTATTGAAGAGAGCAAACCCAGATACCTAATTTTCCTTTTTTTTTGTTTGTTGGTTTGGTTTTTTGAGGCAATTGGGGTTAAGTGACTTGCCCAAGGTCACGTGGCTTGTAAGTGTCAAGTGTCTGAGGCTGGATTTGAACTCAGGTACTCCTGACTCCAGGGCTGGTGCTCTATCCACTGTGCCACCTAGCTTCCCCTTTAATTTTCTTTTTTAAAAAATTCATTTTTAAATTTTTAGTTCCAAATTTTTTCCCTCCCCCCAGCCTCTCCCCTCTCATTGAGAAGGTTTTCTACTGGACTCCCCTATAATCTGACCACACTCTACCTATCCAAATTCCTTGAGGGCATGTACAACACAATATGATCCATTTATATCACTCTAACACAGAGTTGGACCCATGGTAGTTACTACTCTAGAAATACCTATTGTTTAGTTTATAGGTCACTAATAAGTTGTGAGTTTACCACTTTACTACTCCAATGTTCATCTCCCTCCCCCAATGTAGAATTCTTCTATTCTTTACATTTAAGCTGTTATACCTGGCACAGAGAATTAGATGTGAATAGGGCATATTGAGAGAGTTTCAAATTTCCACTTTGTTTCAATCCTAACACTTACTTGGGCTCTTTCCTTCCAAAGAGGGGGGACCTCTGTCTGTCCCAGTAACCGGGCAATGATCACAAGGCTGAGTTGACCTCGAAGCTGTCTGTGGGAAAAGAAAAGAAGGAAGCCTTAACTATGTTTAGAGGCCAGGAGAAGGCAAGGATATCTAGGGAGAAAAAGAGAATGCAATCTATGGGAGATAAGGCTTAGTCATCAATTTCAATGCCCAAGGATTTTCTGCAGTCAGCAATACATATAAACCAAGATGCACATTTAACATTCCTCTATTCATTCTTTCATCCATATCTCCCCTCCAGGGTTGTGCCAAACTCCTGCTGTTCCTGTAGCTGAACTCAATTCCCTGACCCTATTCCTCTCATTTTCCTTCCTAGCTACAACACAGTACCCCTAGCAGAACAGCTAATCCTGTGGTCACAGAGTCCTAGTCCCCCGGAACAGAAATCAGAGATACCAGAATAGAGAAGGGAAGGCAGAGAAAGGCAACATCTCCATTCTTTCTGCCTCCAGCTGCTCTATAATTACAATTCTTTCAGCATCCCCACACACTTGTTGCTTTCTCATGAGGTACCAGATGGTAAGATCTGGCACTCACTGAAGAACTCGTACATCCATCATTTTCCCATGACATGACCACAGCCAGAGAGGCATCTCAAAGCCAGAAGTTCAAGGACCAAATTGGAATGACCTAGACTAGTACTCAGCTTCTCCTTTGGGTTGACCCTGGGTAGCATTCATTTAATTCACACCAAAAGAATCCACTTTACCGAATGGACTGTAAGGAGAATGCATTACTGAATGTTAGTGGAGATATTCTGCAAAAGCAAGAGAAAAAGAACCCTGTTACTTCTGCCTCAGTCTCACTTGTGTGCCCTTACCACTCACCATAATGGGTATTGTAGGCCCTATAACTTCTCCTGTAGGCCCTGATGCAATTGAGAGGGCCTCAGGTAATGTGAGGACCAGATGTAAAAGTCTTCCTATTACAGGCAAAGCATAGGCCCAGTGTCCAGGAAACCAGTGTAGCCATAGCCATAATGATAGTAACACACTGAATCTCCATGGAGCCCTTCCAGCTCATACCCATTTTCGGTCTTTAACTCTTTCTCACCATGTGCCAAAAGGGTAAGTGGGGCAGAAAAGGTGGGAGTTACCTGCCCAAAGTTTGGGCCAAAACTGAGCTTAGGATCCAATAGGCTTCTAGCCCCAAACTAAAAAACAGGAGCACCTCATCCACTCCAATGCTCCTGTTTGATGGGTGCCTGGCACTCGGGACTCCCTCTCCTAATACTCTTCTATATAATCCCTCAGTCTTCATGCTTTCTAAAATTCTGTGATGTCTGTTTGTGTTTTTAGAATGGGCTGTGGTAGGGAATCTTTACATCTGTACAGCTGGGAGGGAACAGTACAAACAAACAGAACAATCTTGGGAGAGGGGATCAACAACAGCAAAAGAGGATGAGTTAAGAAAATCAGTTCCAGCTCATTTCTGGCTGGGAAAAGTTAGAAAGTGGACTGTTTAACAAAGTAGGGTTTTGGGGAAGAAAAAAAAAAAGAAAAGCTCAGACTTGACTATTCTGACACCGTCCTAATTTAGTATGTTCACCTCTTTTTTTATAAGCATGCTTTATTGTTGTCCATTATATTTACACAGTGCTGATAGGGCCCCGTAAAGCCCTCTGAGAGCTAGGGAAGGGTCACTCTGTCCATCTTGCTGATTAAGGGCCCCAGAAGTTCAGAAACCCCAGTGACCTGCTGCACTGTTGCCAAACAAGATGTAATGTGGACAATCTGGAAAATGCTCCTCAGTCATCTACGGAAGCGCAAATTACACATTTCTTCTTCATTCCAATGGCCAAGCCTACTAGACCTCACAGTTCTGTCCCATGCCAGTCAGGAGCCTCAGCTGTTCTCGGGGGGTGCTCAGAACAGCTGGATTGAGAACTGTGGTGGGAGGTAAATCCAGTCCCTGGGTACTGCTTCTCCCCAGTCAAACCCAGAGCCAGAAGAGTGCTGGCATCTGGGAGCCATTAATCTGAAACCCCAGGCCTGCACTGAGTTAATTAACCCAAATGTGGGTAGGGAGGGGTGGGGGTAGGGAAGGGTGGGAGAAGGGAGGGGTAAACAGGGAGTACAGGGAGAAAGAGCAGACCAGAAAAGAAGTGCTGGGAGGGGGGGGGGGGGATAGGAAGTGATTCCAAAATAAAGCAGAGAGAGAAGAGGCGAACCCAGGGCGGGTCAGGACAGGGCTGTCTTCCAGAAATGGAGAAAAGGGATTGGAAAAAAAAAAAAAGGATGAAAAGAAACCCACATCTGAGCGAACAGAACTTCCCCCCTGCATTGTACTCTACTGCCCACCGTCTTTCATGCTATTGACTCCTAATGCCTTTTAAACAGTCTCCTTCTTTCTCATGTCCCCGCTGGGACAAAGAAATGGGGGCAGGGATAATTTTCCTATTTAACAGATGGGGAAAACTACAACCCAGAGAAAAAAGGCTTCTACAAAGACAAAACACCAAATGTGTCAAGTGGCCAAACGGGGGCCAGATCTATGTAGGTATTCTAAGTCCCAGCCCAATCTTTGCCTTGCTGGTGTCCTCTCTCTCCAATTATGAAGACAGTCCCCACCAGATAACTGCATGCCGGGGACAACTTTGGAAACGACTGTTAGAGGACAGCAGGGAGCAAGAAATCTGCCCAGGGCTTTTGCTGGTCAAACAGCTGTGGGTTCTCTCCCTCAAAAGCTTCTCTGAAGGCTCCACCCAGCCTCCTCCAGCAGTAGTGGGGGCTGGGTCTCAGAGGAACTCGGGATTGAGCAGTCTGGAGGCAAGAGAATTCAGAAGCAATTCAAACAACTTTCATATAAGGCAACAGGATGCAGCAGACCTCTAAACGCATGCACCAGATCCAGCCCAGCCTCTGCCTTCCCCCCTGTCACTGAGGGCCAGAGCTGTTACACAGAGGGTTCTTTCCTCCATGAGACTGTGACAGATTCACTGAACACTTTCATGCTATCACGGGGAAACTGAGGCAGGAGAGAAGCAGCTTTCTCACATCCAGAATAGGAAGTAAGAATGGGGAGGGAAGGCCCCCACTATTTCCAGCCGTCCTGCGCCTCCACTGCTGGCAGGCAGAGAAGCCTTTTATTCAGCTCCTGTTCCCTTTCCACACGTTTGGTTCCTGGCCAGAGGAGAAGGCAGCCAAAATCCCCAGCTGGGGCAGACCACCTCCAAGTCCTTCAAGCACAGCCCTTGACTTGAGAGCCCTGTGAGGGACACTACCCAGTGAAACTACCCAGAGTCCAATACATCTCAGTCTGATAACCTGAAAGAACCCCATGGGAGGGTGGGGGAGGGGAAAAGAAGCTAACTTCAGACAGGCCAGAAGCTACTGTCTGCATCCCTGCTTTAGCCGTAAGTGGCCCCCTAACATTAGATGGGTCACTGGGATTTCAAGGGTGCTGGAAGGTGTGCATTTCTCAGTATAGATCCTTGGCCAAATCCTTGGCCTTTTACAGTTAAATACCCCCCAAAAAAGAGTAAAACTTCACTTCCTCCATGAAATCCTCCTTTCCTCATTAACTGATTCCCCACCCGCCAACCCGGGCCTTCAACTATGGCCAAGACCTTTTATAGGACTTGCTCCAATATAATTTAGCACTGTGATCCTACACCATGCTTACATCATGTATACATACACATCAACTGACCAACCAGCAAGCACTTATTAATGCCCACTTTATGTCAGGCACTGTGCTGGGTGCTGGAGATACAGTTCTCGTCCTCAAGGAACTTATGAGTTCTTTAGGGGATACTGTGAGTACATGGCAGAGACAGCAAAGTGGTTCAGTGGATACAGCATTGGGCCTGGAGTCAGGAAGACCTGGGTTCAAATCCAGCCTCAGATACCTACCAGCTGTGTGACCCTGGTCAAGTCACTTAACCCTGTTTGCCTCAGTTTCCTCATCTATAAAATGAATTAGAGAAGGAAATGGCAAATTATTCCAGTACCTTTGCCACAAAAAACCTAAATGGGGTCATGAAGATTCAGACACAACTGAACAATAATTTTAGCTTACTGCTTATAATCTAGAGGGGCATGTGAGACTGATAAATATAAAAATTCTAAATAAAAAGAAAGCAAAGATGAAAATGTAGATGTTTATATGTGTATGTTTAGTGAATTATATGGATTTTATTACAGTAACTTATTTTCTCTTTCTCTCTCTCTCTCTCTCTTTCTTTTTGCAGGGCAATGAGGATTAAGTAATTTGCCCATTGTCATACAGCTAGTAAGTGTCAAGTTTCTGAGGCTGGATTTGAACTCAGGCCCTCCTGAATCCAGGACTGGGGCTTTATCCACTGTGTTACCTAGCTGCTCCCTGCAGTAGCTTTCTAAATGGTCTCCCTACCTCAGATTTTTCCACACTCTTTCCAAATACATCCTCCACACAACTGCCAAAGTAATATTCATAAAACACAGATCCAACTGTGTCACTCCTTTGTTTAATATGCTTTTGATCTTTTTTGCGTGTGTCATATACCCCTTTGGTGGCAGTCTGGGGAAGCCTATGGATTCCATATATTGTTGCTTCCATTCATAATTGAAAGAAGTGCTAAACTACATTTAAAAGGTAAGGAAAATACAGATGTTCATTGACCCTCCAAAATCTATTTATGACCCCTCGGATTAAGAGTCCCTGCTCTAATGGCTCCATTTTGCCTCTAAGGACAAATATTTCTCTGGCATTTTTAGTCTGTACAACCGAGCTCCAGTTTCATCTCCTGCCCCATTTTATCTCAGTCCCCATCACACACCCTGCAGTCTACCCAAACTGACTTTCTTGCTGTTCTTTGCACAAGACATTCTATCTCATGGTTCTGCTTTTCAATGGGCTGTCTCCCATGCCTGCAATGCAAGTTTGCCTCATCTCTGCTTTTTTGAACCCCTAGTTTCTTTCAAGACTGTCAGTCAAATGATGCCTGCCATGTGCCAAGCACAGTACTAAATGTTGGGGATACAAATAAAGGCAAAAAAATAGTAGGTGCTCTCAAGGAGTTCACAGTTTAATGAGGGAGAAAACATGTAAGAGCACAATACATATAGGATCAATTGGGGGTAATCTTGGAGGAAAGGCACCAAGAGTAAGGCAGATGGGGAAAGGCTTCTTGCAAGAGGTGAGCCTTTAGCTGAGACTTGGAGGAAGTCAGGAGAGGCAGGAAGCAGAGAAGAGAGGGGAGAACATTCCCATTACGGGGTACAGTCAGTGAAAATGCCCGGAGTTGGGAGATCCAATGTCCTCAGGACCAGACCATTGGATATGGCGGGGGGGGGGGGGGGGGGGGGAATGATTGTGAGGAGCTGCTGAGAAGCCCTGTAGGATGATGCATCCTCACCTTAATAGGGAAGTCAGGAAGAAGAGAGGGTCTGAAAGAGAATTTCTGCTTTGGACATGTTGAGCTTAAGATGTATATGAGACATCCATTTGGAGATAACTGAAAGACAGTTGGAAATGTGAGACTGGAGGACTCAGCTCAAGGACCACATAAGGATTTCTTCCCCTCCCCAAAGCTACTAGTGCTGCCCCTACCCCACCCCCAAGCTAAAATTCAGGATAGCAAAGTCAAATGGTACATGCAGAATAAGTGTTAATAAATACTTAGAAGCATTTGCTCATGATCCCAGAATATCAGTCTTTTTAAACCAAGATGAAATAAACAAGTGTCTCCCTTTTCTTGCTGAGAGCATTTCTGCATGGTAGCTGTAGCTATGCCTGAGGACATACTGATCCACCAGGTGGGAAAGCTCAGGTATGAAAGTCCCTTTTTTTTTGGCAGGGCAATGAGGGTTAAGTGACTTGCCCAGGGTCACACAGCTAGTAAGTGTCAAGTGTCTGAGGCCAGATTTGAACTCAGGTCCTCCTGAATCCAAGGCTGGTGCTTTATCCACTGCGCCACTGAGCTGCCCCCGAAAGTCCCTTTTATAGAAAAAAAACCCTATAACTCAAGAATAGGTTTTTCATGACCAAATCCCTCATACTAACCTCCCCCAAGTCCATGAGACTTCTTCACTATTAACTTTGCTCTATCAGAGACTATCATACTGCTTGCTCCCTTAGAAGAACATAAGCAAACCCTTTTCTCCTTTTTCCAGCGCTACTAGAGGATTTTCCAATACCCAGGCTTGGAGGATGCCAACACTTTCATTAATGAGGCAATGGCTACTGTAGACAGAGAGTTGACTAGAAATTCTTGCTTTGTTCTTGAGCACCTAAGCAGAATAAGATGGTTATAGACCAGTATACACTCACAACAAAGCAGTCTTGTTCATGAGGTCACTGTGGGCACAAAACCCATTGAGATTGCCACTAGCTAAGCCGGAGCCAGACAATGAAGTGGGGCTGCCCCACTTCCAGCAACACAATCAACCAACAAGCACATATTATGAGCCCCACTGTGTGCCAGGGACTGTGTTAGGCAGTGAGGATACAAAGACAAAAGAAAAGACAGTTCCTGCCCTCGGGGAGTTTTTTCCAATCTAGCCTGGGGAAAACAAGAGACACACACAGACACAGAGAGAGAGACAGAGACATGCACATACCTATATTAACCACATATATACATATAGAAACCATAATACATACCCATATATACATATAGAAACCATGTAGACTTATAATTTATATACATGTATGTATATAAACCATATACACACAAACTGTATATATACATGTATCTCTGTGTAGATACCGTGTGCATATATACAGATATGTGCATGTGTTTGCACACACAAGATTCAAGGTGATTTGGGGGAAAGGTACTAACAGTCAGAGGGATCAGGAAAATCTCACATAGAAGGTGGCACTTGAGCTGAGCTATTAAGGAAGGATTCTGGAGGTAGACAGAAGCAAGGAGGGCATACGTTCCAGGGATGGGGGCCAGTCAATGCAAAGGCACAGAGACAAGGCAAGAGTGCTCTCTATGAAGAGCGGCCAGGAGGGCAGCTATGAGGCTAGAAAGGTCAGTTGGAGTCAGATTGTGAAAGGCTTTAAGTATTAGAAGAGTTTATATTGCAGGCATGGGAGGGGAAGTTTATATTTGATCCTAGGGGTAAATGGGAGCCACTAGAGTTTATTGAGAAAGGGAGAGACGTGCTAAGATATGCACTTTAGTAAAAATCAGTTTGGCAATTGTGTGAAGGACAGGTGGATAGAAAGGGAAAAGACACTGTAAATGTGGGAAAGGCATGTGCAAAGTCTCAAAATTCATAATAATAGCATGGCATGTTTGGGTGATATTGAGAAGTCTGGTTTAGGCTAAAACACAGGGAATAAGAGGAAATGAGGTTGAATAGGTAAGCTGGGGCATTGAATGTCAGGTTTGTCTCTGCTGGCGAATAGGGACTTAGGGGTTTTCATGCAGAGGGGGAGCAACACAAATAATAATGACCACTTAACAAAGCGCTTTAAAGTTTACAAACCACTTTACATACATTTTGTCATTTGAACCTACCAACAATCCTATAAAGTGAGTATTAAAAGTATCATCCCCGGGGCAGCTAGATGGCGCAGTGGATAGAGCACAGCCCTGGAGTCAGGAGTACCCGAGTTCAAATCTGGCCTCAGACAGTTAACACTTACTATCTGTGTGACCCTGGGCAAGTCACTTAACCCCAATTGCCTCACTAAAAAAAAAAGAAAAGAAAAGTATCATCCCCATTTTATAGGTAAGGAAACATGCTCAGAGATGTTAAATAACTTGCCCATTCTCATAGGTGATAAGTGTCAGAGGGGACATTTGAACCCAATTCTTCTTGACCCTATGACCAGCACTGTACCTCCTGTGTTATACTGTCTCTACTAAGATGGAAATGAGTGGAATCAGCAGGTAGTGAACAGATGTCCCATGGGCATCCAAAATTTAGTCTGCCCAATGGAATACATCAGCTTCCTCCCTAACTCCACCTCTTCTCCCAACTTCCCCATTTCTGTTGATGGCACCACCATCCTCCTGGTTACTCAGGTTCAAAGCCTCAGAGACATCCTCAACGACTCCTATATAGGAACCAGTTTTGTCAAATCCTATCAATTCTACCTCCAAAATATCTCTCGTGTCCCCTTCTTTACACTCCCACCACTCCACCAAAGTTTAGTCTCTTATCATCTCTCACCTAGACACTAAAATAAGCCTCTTGACTGGCCTCTTTCTTTCCCCTCTCCAATACATCTTCCATATAGATAACAAAATCGTTTTCCTAAACCACAGGTCTGAGCATGTCATTCCCCTACAAAAAACCTTCAGTGACTCCATACTGCCTTGAAAATATAAAATTAATTCAGCAGCCTGGTATTAAAGGTCCTCCACAATCTGCCTCTGACAGATCTTTCCAGCTTAATTTCATATTAATTCCTTTTTACACATTCTACGTTCCAGTTAAAATAGACTGCTGGGTGTTCCCGGAACTCAACATTGTACCCCTTACTTTGATTCATTTGTTCAAGCTAGTCCCCCATACCTAGAATGTAGCGTGATAAAGCAGAAAAGGGATTGGATGTAGAATCAGAGGATTCTAGATTGGAATTATGATCTAGCTCTTGGTTTCTGTATAATCCTATTTTTCAAAAAGTCACTTGGCCACTCTGGGCCTTAGCTTCCTCATGTGGAAAATAAAAGGTTTAGACTAAATGATTTCCCAGGTCCCTTGTAAGGTCAAGCTCTAAAATCTCTGATCTCTGAATGTGCTCTCTCTTCAATTCCATTTCTTAGAATACTTATCTTCCTTAAAGACTCAACTCAGATACTGCTTCCTCTGTCCTGGTTCCAGCATCATCTCCTCTCCCTCACCCCCACCCCCATCTTGTTATCTCTCTCTGTGTTCAAATTTCCTTGTATTTATTTATCTGAATACATGTTGTGTCACCCCAGTAGAATATATGTTCCATTAGGACAGGGAATCTTTCATTTCTGTCCTTTATCCCCAGTGCTGAACACAGCTATGTATTAGTACTTCAGCCAGTACTGAACACAGTCATTGAATTGAATGGAATTAAATGATTTCACCTATTAAATGTGTCTTGGTGCCACACCTTTTGCAGCAGTACAAATGTGGACCCTGCTGGCAGCCCCGTGCTGAGCAAGCAGCTCAAAAGTCTGGGCTTGCCTGACCATCTTTGCTTCAACCGGAAATTTGGTTCCTTTCACTCCTTGGGGACAGAGCTTCTAGGAGCCTGGCTCCTTCAGATGTAGGGTAGGTGTTCTCCTTTGCAGAGAAAAAGGAAAGGTGTTTTTCCCCTTTGCTTTTGACCTAAGTTTGTAGGACTGGGATAGGCTTCCTTCACCTTAGGAACATTGTCTAGCAGTTCAGGGTGACTGCATCAGGTGACTTGTTCTATTCATTCTCTGCACCTCTTGGTGACAAGTTAATTGCACCAGGAAATTATTTACCTATAGAGCCAAGTTAAGCAATTTAGACCAGCTCGATCCTTTTGGGTAACTTCTTTGTTTCTAGACTATATTCCCTCGACTTTGTAGGGACTTGGGGAATAAAGAGTAGTTTCTTTCATGGGGATTTCTTGCACCTTTGAGGGAAGTAACAATAAAGTCGTAGGCCAAGACGTGCATTTAGTCCAATCTTGTCCACACACACTACCCTCCTCCAGCTATACTCAGGCACACAACATTGCTGACACGACCAGTGATACCCATACGCCAGCACACTCTGGAGACCTTGGCCCCAATCTTAGAGCTTCACCCAGACTCTGAAGAGATGAAGTGTCTCGCTGTGGAAATGGAGATGGAAAAAAGTGTACCTGCCACGGGTAGTAACGTCCAGGACAAGCTGCACTGCAGCCAGCAGGTTGTGATGGTGATCAGACACCCAGCTCAACATGCAGCACAGCTCTGGGAGCTGCCAAAAAAGGAAATGGTGATCATTAAGGCTGGTGGGTAACACACAAGTGACGCTGCTCTCTCCCCTTCACGAGAGCCCCAACCACGGAACAGGCCAGCTGCTTTGGAAAGAACCACTCAGAGCTTTGGAACGAACAGAGCACTTCGGGGTAGGCTCATGAGGGCATGAGGATTACAGAGGTGGAGAATGAAAGCTTTGGACAGAGACCCGATTTCTTTTCAAAACCCTGAAGTCACTTACCTAAGGGCAGCAGGAGATACTTAGTCATTCATAAGCACTATTAACTCTGCCCCCCCCCCCCAAATGTAATAACACTCCCAACAAAAGATTCAAGAAATTCTGTAATAAGAAAAGCAGTAGCAGAATACAGAGGCTTTGAGGAGCAGTGGCAAAAATGAGAGATCTCAGCAGAATCATGTGGATCTCCAAGACAGGGCAGTGGGAGAGGCCTGTTATTACCTACCTTCTCTGACCAGTCTTTAACATCCTCAAGTAATACGAGCAAGAGCTGCTGGAGGTCCGTGCTGGGTAACAGCTGTAACTGTCTGTCCAGACTGGCTCGGCATATCAGGTACACGAGGCTGAGCAGTTCCCCATCCGTATAAACACCCGGTCGGGCCATGACACACAACGTCAGGAACTAGAGAGAGAGAAATCACATGGGAAGTAGGGGAATTGGGAATGCCTAAGGGAAAGAACAGTGCCAGTCTTAGGAGATTTGGTGGGAAAATTTTGGCTACTGGATTCCATTTAGTAACACTGGATGTGATTCAGGAGAAAGGAGGATTGAAAGAAGACTGAGCCCCAAGTCACTTCATAGGGCAAGGTCCTGGCTCAAAGATTCAAAAAAAAAAAAATTGGTGGTTACATTTAACATTCATACTACCAGGCTGAATTAGGCAGAACTGTATGGAAGAAAAGGGAAAATGGATCTACCCAGACCAACCTTACAGATGTAGTTAAGGCTAGTTTCCAGCTCAATCTCTGGTGTGGAAGCCTTTTGTTCTCTTGAACCCAGACCATCATAAATGTTACGGGCCCTAAAAGGAGACAAGAACAACAAATGTGGATAATAGAAGTACACAATGAGGAGAAGGCAATGGGAACCTGAAACATAGAAAGGGGAAAGCATCTTTTCCAAAATTATAGACTGAATCCAGAGATATACAAAAAGCTAAAACCCAGCTGTTGTGCCATATGAGGGTCTTTTTACCAAAAAAAAAGAATTAGAAAATGTTGCCTCTAGCTTTTGTTTTTTTACTGGGAATCTCACCTATTAATAACACACCTAACCATCCTCTCACATACACTTCCATTCACCTTCCACTGATGAAAATTTTTTCCCCATTCTGTGACTGTCTGAATATCTTCATTATCATCTTCTCCTGTTAGAATCTGAAGATGATGGAGCTAACAGGGAGCTCTATGGTCATCTGGTACAACCTTCTCATTTTACAGCTGGGGAAAATGAGTCTCAGAATTTTAGACACACAAGCAGTAAATACCAGAGTTGGGGTTTGGACTCCGATGCTGGGACTCCAAATTGAATGTTCTTTCCACTTCATCCTACCACTTCCCACCTCATGAAGACAAGGTTAGCATGGGGGCAGCTAGATGGCGCAGTGGGTAAAGCACCGACCCTGCATTCAGGAGGACCTGAGTTCAAATGCAGCCTCAGCCATTTGACACTTACTAGCTGTGGGACCCTGGGCAAGTCACTTAACCCTCCTTGCCCCGCACCCCCTCCCCCCAAAGTTAGCATGTAGTCTATCTGTAGGTGATAAACCCCAATAATAGCAAGTATGAGAATGATAATAGCTCAGCTGAGTAGACCACATTGCATGAGAGAAGTACAACCAGTTAAAGTCTTCTTTTCATATTTATTTTGAGGAACTAGTTTGGTTTAGGTCTGTAGAGTCAGACAAGCTGAGTTTGTATCCTGGCTCTGACACTTGTGTTTGACGTTGAGAAAGTCACTAAATAGCTCTAAGCCTCAGTTTTCTCATTTGGAGAATGGGAATAATATATTACCTGCCTCACCAACTTGTAAGAAATGTGCTTTGAAAACCTGAATGTGTTAAATATATTAATTCCTGGGAGGCAGGCAGCCTGGCATAAGGGATAATAAGGCCTGGCCTGGGAGTCAGCAACACCTGGGTTCAAACCTTGCCTCTGATTCCTATAGACTGGCTATGTGACCACAAGGACATCACTTAACGTCTCAGAGTTTCAGAAAACTCTCTGAGACTGTTAAGTGACAGATGAGTTGCTAACCTGCATCAGTGGAGGGAATTTCTCCACACCAATAAAATCACAAATTGCGGTAATCATAATTCTCAAAGGAGCCTTTCAGGAGCCATGGGAGGGTCCGTACCAGTGGCCTAATGTGGAGGGCCTGGGAGTGGCCTCAGCCACCCTTTCCTCGTTTTAGCATTTATTAGGAACAGAAGAGGGGTAAGGGCGGGACCTCAGAAAGAGAAATCTGGTGTCTGCTGGGTCTGGGTGGTACATCTGGGATAAGTTGGGCTTATGCCCATATGCAAGTTTGGTATTGTGGGCATGTGCCTGTGTTCATCTTAGCACGTGAGTGGGAATGGTTTGATATTTCTTGGTGTTTCTCAATTTGAACTTGTATCATTATGCACATTTGCTGTAAATGTGACCTTTCCACAGTATTGTCCCAGAGGAATGAGGAATGTTGATAATGGGAGCTGATGAATATGCCTTTTCTGTGTTTTTGTGGGGGCCGCATGAAGATGGTAGGCTACAAATATGACTAAATCTTTATATAAGGAAGGGATTAAATGACAACACTTTTCTTCAGGAAAAGAAATGCTGACCTTGATGACTACATGGGAGTGAGGAGGAAGGCCCAGCCCTCCCCAGCATTTTAGCCAAAGGCTATAAAGTGAAACATTCATTATAGCTCAATATGCTGGTTTTCTTTTGGAGCAGCATGCAGAGGGGTATAGTCTCACTGCCGACAATGGGTTTCTCTATTCCCTGCACTTCTGAGGAATCACTTGACTGAAACTTTGGCGTCTGTGGCTGCTATTCTGAGAATAAGAATCATCTGCTCCCACGGGGCTCTTCCATAGTACCCAGTGAGAAAGCATGAAGAACAGGGATTTCACAGTTGAACAACCCTCATTCCCCACCTGGACTCAGTTGGCTATTAGTAAGTCGACATTTCCATTGTTCCCCTGCTTCATGAACAAGGTGATTTCTTCTATCTTATTTCACTTCATACCTAGCTAGAAGTTGTCAACACAGTAGGAGAGAAAGGAATGTGTTTTGGTGGTCAAAACCTAGAACAAGGCATTTGCCCTGAACAAATCACATCCCTGCTCTCTGTGCCTCACTTTCCACATGTTCTTCACAGCACTGAGAAAAAATTAGTTTCTCCATATAAAATTCTCTGAATTCTTTCAGTGGAAGCTTGTTTTTGTTCAATCGTGTCTGACTCTTCATGACCCCATTTGGAGTTTTCTTGGCAAATATACTGGAATGGTTTGCAATCATTACCTTATAAATCTCATTTTTCAGATGAAGAAACTGAGGCAAACAACGTTAAATGACTTGTCCAAGGTCACACCACTAGCAAATAGTGTCTGAGTCCATATTTGAACTCAGGAAGATGAGTCTTCCTGATTCCAAGCAAAGTGCTCTATCCACTAGCCATCCAGCTGTCCACAATGGAAGCTAATAGATAAAAATATATTTAGTTCTAGCCCTCAATATAGATTATCTTGGTTCTGTTTTCAATTCAATAAACAATTAAGTGGCTGATGTGCAAAGTAATGTGGTTTGGTCACTGCTTTTCTGGGGCTTACAAGATGAGCAGATAGATAAGATATAATCACTAATAATTATAACTACAATATAACATGAGAAGTATAATAGGAAGCTGTCTAAGGTAGGGAAGGAGCTAGCTCATTTCTAACAAGCTCACTTAGGAGGAAGCATTTCAGATGAGTTTTTTGTGTTTGTTTTTTTGGTAAAGCAATTGGGATTAAGTGCCTTGCCCAGGCTCACACAGCTAGTACGCGTCAAGTGTATGAGGCTGGACTTGAACTCAGGTCCTCCTGAATCCAGGGCCGGTGCCCTATCTACCACAACACCTAGCTGTCCCTAAGATGAGTTTTAAAGGATTTGACAGGTAAGAAGAGACACAATGGAAATTATAGGCATAGGGAAAGGCATAAGCAGAGGGGTGGAGGTAGGAAAGTACAAGGACCAAAGAGCAGTCTAATTGGGCTCTTCTTTTATCTAAACTGACTTCTCCAGCACAGTAGAGCAGAAAGACTGCTTGTCTGGGAGTTGGGAGAGACCTGGCATCAATCCTGCCTCTGGCACTTACTAGCTTTGTGACAATACATAAAATACTTAGCTTCCTTAAGCCTCCGTTTTCTCCTAAGGAAAAAAAAAATAATTTCATAATGTTTAGCTCTACTCTAATTTAACGTCCAGAAGTGAATACCAACAGGATTTCTGAAGGCCCCACCTAAAACATCCAATGGCCTGAGGTGGGGGTGGGTCTCCTTTTGGCTTTGTTCAATTAATGAGCCACTTTGCCAGGAGCCAGGCTGACTTGGACCGTCACTGGAAAGGCAGGAACAAAGCTCTCCTGGCAGGAAGCAGTTCTGCACATCCCATAGGCAGGTGCTGCTAAATAAAACCAGACCTGTCGATTTCAGCTCTGCACAACACATGGCAAAAGCCAATGTGAGGGAGAAGAATCAATGCTGAGCTAATGGAAGAGAAGAAACAAACCTTACATGGATCAAATTACACTGTCCCCAAAACAGCCAGTTAGAAACAACTCCTCATGCTTGACAGAGTATGCCTTTGATGTATTAATTGCCGTTTATTTATCCATTTAGCCTATTCAGCCAGGCTGCCCTTTCCAAGAACTGAATGGATGAAAGCATCTGGCACCATGAGAACAGTACCATGACCTGATGGTCCGAGTAGAGAAGAGCCTTTCACTGGGACTCAGATCAGTGCTAGGCATCAGCTTGTACTTCAGGGTAAGGACTTGGGGATTCAAGTTGTTGACTATGAACCCTGGTGTGTTAATTCAGCCCTCACTCTCAAAATCTGGTAAACACAAATAGCTTTTGGACTTATTTTCCCAAAGTTCTTTTGGGTTTCTGGTTCAACATAACAGCATCTATGACGGTTTGGGGTTTTGTTTTGTTTTTTTTATGACTCTTGTTGTTCAGTTGTTTCAGTTGTGTCAGATTCTCAGTGACCCCATTTGGGGTTTTCTTGGCAGAGATACTGAAGTGGTTTTGTCATTTCTTTTTCCAGCTCATTTTACAAATGAGGAAACTGAGGCAAACAGGATTCAGTGATTTGCCCAGGGTCACACAGCTAGAGTCTAAGGAAGATGAATCTTCCTGATTTTAATCCCAGTGTTCTATCCACTGTGCCACCGAGCTGCCACCTAGGACTGTACATATAGGTATAAATTCATATTGAGCGGTCTCAGCCCTCTCAGTTTCCACACTTTTCTCTACTTTTCTCCAGGAGTTTATCTGCTAAGTCTCCGCTCTTCTCTTCCTTCCCACACTTTAAATCTTTAATCCCTATTCATTTCCTTCAAAATATGTCCTCCTGTTTCTACTTTCTATTTTCATCCTGACCTTTCTCTTCACCGCAGCACCCCTCATCTTAAAGACTCCTGTGTACTCCAATCCAGTGACAAACATCAGTCGTTGGGAGATCTGAACTTTCTCATACAGGAAGTACTTTGCTTTCCTGATTGGGGAAAATTCCCTAACTTTTGGCTGATACGTGCTATTTTCCCTTATTTTAAAGTAGAGAATGAGCCAGAAAGAGAGGAAAGGGATTTGCCCATTCAGAGTAACCTAGCCAACCAGTGATGCTATCATCCAGACAGCTTCAGCCTTCTGGTTTTCTAGATGATGGCCATCATTAACTGTGCCCCACTTTGAAGGGGCTAAGAGTTAGGAAGTGCAGGAAGTAAACTAAAGAGTCCTGAAGATAGAAATCATTGAGAAGTGACAGGAAAAGCCAGGCAGAAGAAAGTCCTTGGGAGAAAACTGCTCTGAGGGCTGGCTCTGAAGCCTACAATTAACAAAGCCATTTAAAGCCACCTCCATCGGTTAGGAGGAAACACTAAGGATGAAGGAGCTGAGTGTATCCACCTGCAGAATGTGTTAGGCTGGTGACAGGAGGGCTCTTGCAACCTGAGAATTCTCTGCTTCTGTTCCTTATTTGGCTTCAGTATATTTCTTAATTCCTTAGTAAAACTTTTAAAACTCTGACCTTCCCTCAGCCGAATTAAGGGAAGGGTGCTGTGCAGATGCTCAACCTAGAGAGTTATGGGGAATGTTGAGGTTTCATTGGAGGTCCCATTTAGGTTGGTAGTAGCAGGAGGAAGAGAAGGAAGGGTCTCTCTGGGGAGGGGACTTTTGCTTTCAGTTGCCAAAGCTGCTCTGGCCCTTCCCAGGCTACTTGTCCAAGAAACCAAAGACAACTTTTAGCCTAGAGCTTTTCACAGTTCCTCATACATTCACTAATGATGTCTCACACCTCTACAGGGGAGATACTTTAATCAGCCCACCCCATCACTGCCACCCCTCTCACAACAGCCATTTCTAACCTCTTCTAGGACAATGAACCAGGGGAAGAGTGCCCCCTGCTGACTCAGTCTCAGTAGGTTTTTCACAGAGATCTCCCATCTAGCTAGGTCCACAGGAGCACTGGGGATCTCTAAGCTGAATAGACTGCCAACAACTCACTTAAATAAGACGGAACAGGGAAACCTTCATTGAGCCCAAGTCCCACTGGGACTGTTAATCTCTGTCTTTCCACAAGACCCAAGGGAAGATACCAAATTATTCTAAATGATTCTTAAAATACCTATTTTTTTTCTGATTCCAAAGAGATGATGTGTTAAGTCTCCAATCGGTCCAAAACCTTGGTAGCAAAGTTATCTACTAAAAAGTTAGTTCCCACAAGTCTCCTACAGAACCCAGTGGAAAGGTAACTCCTGGTTATAGTACTAAGTAAAGTCTGATAGTGTGCATTTTCTCCCCATTCCATCTCAATAGTCAAAAATCTTAAAACATGGCAAGGTTCCAGGTCTAGAGAAACACAAGGGAAAAAAGTAAAAAAGTATTGATCCCCAGGTAAAATGCTACAACTCTGACAATGCTTCTCACTCTAAGGCAATGGGGTTCCAACTGCTTCATTGTATGGAGAGAAGCCAAGCACAATCTGTGTTAAGAAATAACACTAGAGTTTATATTCTAAAACAGCCATCCCATTCACTTCAAAATTTAAAATGAAACTTTGGAAGGCTATAGCTCTGACACTCAGAGTGTAGGTATCCATCAGACCTAGCCCCCTGCTCCTTCCAAAGATAAGGAATTTCTTATATATGGGATGTAATGTAGGCATGAAGCTAGTGAGCTTTAAAGGTGCCTACAATGTCTTTATAGAGAGCAAACTGGACTGTCAACGCTTCCTTCCACTTTACTTATCATCTGACACTCATCACAGGAGCTAAAAGCAGCCCATCTGATAGCTGCTGGCTCCAGTCCTTGTCCCAATGCCATCTCCCACCTTGCATTTGTTTTTTTCTGCATGTGATTCTCATCCCCACCCAACCCAGACAGTGTGATTAAAGTTCTAAGTTGGGGAAGTGGAAAGAAGCTTATTACACTAGATCTGGAACTTAGAGGAAAGCGAAAGGGGCAGGATCTTGGCAGGCTGGCACAAGAGTAGGTTATTTATAGCTACAGCAGAATGTGGTAAAGTTTAGTTTGGCACCAAATTACTCAATATAACTTTGGAGCAGATAGTGGGAGTTCAAATTCGTGTTCTTAGCATAATTCTGTCTTTCGGTTGATGCTCATTCATCCATTGTATAAAAAGACCTGAGGCACCAATGGCCTTGACCTCAATTAATCATAATCAGTACAAAACCCTACCTATAATATATAGGAAGGTATCCACTGCCCATTGTGGTTTTACAAAACCTAGTTGCATCTTCCTCTAAGAAATTTCTCTAATCATTTTCAAATTTTAAAAAATTATATATATATATATATATATACACACACAGCATTTTTAGGAAGGAAGGAGTGTATCAAAAATCAAACCAAAATAAATCATTACCACTCCAATAAATTTGGGAATAATTGCTGTAGGGAATTTGAAGACACTGGATACTAATTTACCAAAGCTAATTTTGAAAAAAGAATTTTAGGCTGTATAAGAACAGCACCTGTATAAGAACAGATTCCAGCAGCCCTGAAGAGAAGCCTTAGGCACTATGGAGTTGGCAACATCATGTTTCTCTATCACTTTGAGGGGCAATTTCCACTTCAAGCTACCATGCCCTCCACAAAATGACAGGGTGGCATTACTTCATCCTTGGGGCTCTAGGTGGCTGAAATTTCCTCAGAAATTATAGGAAATTTGTAGAGGGGTTCTAAAGAATATTTCAAAGCTCCAAGGTGGAAAAGCAGGCTGGAATACTTGTAACAATATGGTGTCTTCTGTTGGTGGAGTTGTGAACTGATCCAACCATTCTGTGTTTTTGTTTTGTTTTTGCGGGACAATGAGGGTGAAATGACTTGCCCAGGGTCACAGAGCTAATAAGTGTCAATTGTCTGATGTCACATTTGAACTCAGGTCCTCCTGAATCCAGGGCTGGTGCTCTATCCACTGCACCATCTAGCTGCCCAGATCCAACCATTCTGTTGAACAATTTGGAACTATGCCCAAAAGGCTACAAAACTGTGCATATCCTTTGATCCAGCAATACTACTTCTGGGTTTATATCCCAAAGACATCCCAAAAGAGAGAAAAAGACCTATTTGTACAAAAATATTTATAGCAGCTCTTTTTGTGGTGACTAAGAATTGTAAGTCAAAAGAATGCACATCAATTGGGGAATGGCTAAACAATCTGTAGTATATGATTGTGATGAAATATTGTTTCCAATATTCCAAATGAATATGTAATGAATTGAACCCATGATCATAGAACCTGCAGCCTGTTGCCTTAACCAGTCCTCTGTCTCTCTACCTATCCTAATTTACAGACCTGATAATACTTCAGTTCTGAAGGCCAAAATAGGCATGGAAGATCCCACCATCTATTCAGAACATTAAGTAACAGGATTTAAGGACTAATTTAAACATTAACTAAGAGGGCTTAAGGGACAAATGTCACTCTATCTCCTGTCTCTCTGCCCTTCCACTGGCTATCCCCTTTGCCTGGGGTGTTCTGTTTCTTTACTTTCCCTCTTGGTTTCCAAAGATTCCTTCAAAGAGTCAGCTCAAATCTCACCTTTTGACTTTGCCAATGCCAATGCCAGTGACCTTTATCTGCATTGTACATACTTCTAGGTTCCTCCTTATTTACATGTTGTCTCTTCCATTAGAATGTACACTCCTTAAGGGCAAGGTTTTGCTTGTTGTAGGACTTTTCCCCTCTTTCTTTAGCACGGTGTTGGGCACATAGTAAAAGCTTAATACTAATTGATTGATATATGACCATATATCTTTGTTGGGGGTGGGACAGATAAACTGATACAATCAGATCAAATTGTCCTGAGATCCTATCTAGATTTAAAATTAGAAAGGCTCTTATAGATCCTGTAGTCCAACTCCTTTCTTTTACTAAGGCCCAGGAAAATGAAGTCAGTTGCCCAACGTCACAGATACAAATCCAGCTCTCTTGCTATTATAGTACTTGCCTCTTCTTCGTGTTCTCAATTATGTCTTCTTCCCCTTTCCCCTCTGGTTGCATGTTCCAGTTTTAGAATCTCTAAAATCAAAGCTAATTCTTCAGTGGAAAGCTAGGATTAGAAATCTCTTCTTAGACTATAAACACTGCCCTCCCTACAATCTTAGAACAATCACAGCCCTTCCTACAAGATAGCAGAAGAGAACTGAGCCTACACTACTCCTTGTGGAGTTATGCTCACCCCCTATTAAGAAATAAGAACCTTTACTGTATAGTCCACAGATGGACACCCAGGTTTGCCACCAAAATAGATATAGGTCACATATGTGTAGCCAGTGTTTCTGCATCACTTTTTTCACCTCAGTGGAGAACGGAGAACCCAAAACATTTCTAAAGAGGGAGACAAAACAAAACTGGAGACATGCCACCAGAGGTCAGATGGCTCTGATTCTCCTTTTTGGGAAAGAGAGGTTACTGCTGAAACTGTACAGCTCTGAGTTCACTCTGGCAGGAAAACAGGAGATAAGATAGAGAAGGAAGACCTATTTTACATTGTAGCATCTGAAGTTGACTTCTCTTCCACTGACCTTGAAGAGGGACTTTCTGCTGATCATGGGGGAACTGGGGATGAGTAGCTACAGCTAATGCATTCAGACCACTGAGTTTCCATAGAAAGAGAGGAGTAGCCTGGGCTGCCACTGCAGTGGCAGCTCGAGCTGCTGCTGTGGATAAAAACTCAACTAGCTGGTGTGTGAAATAATCAGAGCCTAGTGCTGAGGGAGACTCTAAATCCTGGAGATTTTTCCCTTTGAGATTATTTCCAGTTTATCCTATCTATATCTTGCATGTTCATAGTTGTTTGCCTATTGTCTCTCCCATTAGATTGTGAACTTCCTGTAAGGTAGG
Organism: Dromiciops gliroides; assembly: GCF_019393635.1. Lineage (NCBI taxonomy): Eukaryota > Metazoa > Chordata > Mammalia > Microbiotheria > Microbiotheriidae > Dromiciops > Dromiciops gliroides. Next base: position 466,187,934 of record NC_057862.1, on the reverse strand, counting down.
GACTGTTTTTACATTTTTAAAAAATTCCTAGAAATTAACAACATGTTTGGCAAATAGAAGGCACTTAATAAATGCTTATTGACTTGAGATGACCTGATTGGCTCTGGGGATTAGTTGTTGTCCTTAGTTCTCAAAGAGGACCAAAATGACATCACTATGTTGCAGCCAAGGTACAGTGTGTCCAACTATGACTGATTAGACCAATATGAGCTTAGAAGGTTCTGCCACAGGTCTATCACAAATAATCTATGTGAACATGTAAAGTGGATATGTGCCTAAATATGCACATTTCATGTTTCTTTAGAGCTACTGCAATTCCACTTTGTTCACAAAGCATAGTGTCTTCTTTGATGCAGGGACACCATACTGGGCAGTCTTTTGCCAGTGTCTCCCATGTCATGCAATCAATTCCAAAGTTCTTCAGAGAGACCTTGAGAGTGTATCACTTCTTCTGACCTCCATGTGATCACTTGCCTTGTGTGAATTCTTTGTAAAATAGTCTTTTAGGTAAACAGACATTTAGCATTCAAACAATGTGGCTAGCCCATCAGAGTTGCACTCTCTGAAGCAGAGTTTGAATGCTTGGCAGTTTAGCTGAAGAAAGGACCTCAGTGTCTGATACCGTATCTTGCCAGGTGGTCTTCAGAATCTTCCTAAGATAATTCAAATGAAAGTGATTCCTTTCCCCACCATGGTGCTGGTATACTGTCCAGGTTTCACAGGCACACAACAATGAGGTCAGCATGAAGGCCCTGTAGACCTTCATTTTGGTAGTCAGTCCAATACCTCTCCTCTGCCACACTTTCCTTTGAGTCTTCCAAACACTGAGCTAGCTCTGGCAATGCATGCATCAACCTCATTGTCTTTGTGTACATCACTGGAAAGGATACTGCCAAGGTAAGTGAACTTATACACAGTATTCAAAATTTCTCTATTTGCTGTAACTGATGATTCCACGTATGGTACAGTGCTGGCTGGTGGAAAAATCTATTTCTTTGGTGTTGTTAGGCCAAAATTAGCAAAATTAGCATAAGCAGCTAATTATTATTGCATCTCAGTTTCAGAGGCTGTATTGGGTGCACGATGACCTTCAAACAATAAATCATGCACCAACTCTCCCTCTACTTTAGTCTTGGCTTGTAGCCTTTTCAAGTTAAATAATTTGCCATAAGTGTGTTAGTTGACCATGATGCTATTTTCATCCTTGTTGAAGGCATCTGACAGCACTGCTGAAAACATCATGTTAAAAAAAGCATGGACCCAGACTTGATTCACTTCATTGGTGACTAGGAAAGCATGAGAGTATCATCTATTATCCAGAACTTGGGCAAGCATGCCATCATGAAATTGACGTACAATACTGAGGAACTTCCCTGGGGAACCAAATTTTGACATAATTTTTTACAAGCCCTCATGACTGACAGTATCAAAGGCCTTGGTCAGATCAACAAATGTGTATAAACCTCTGTTCTGTCTTTGCCATATCTTCTTGTCATGTAGCAAATACCATATCAATTGTTCCTTGGTCTTTTCTGAAGACACACTGACTCTCAGAGAGATGATCATCTTCCAGATGAAGGATCAGCCTATTAAGGATCTTGCTAGCAATGACTAAGAGAGAGAAACCCCTGTGATTATCACAGAACAATCTATTTCCCTTTCCCTTGAACTCCTAGGGGATAACCTCCTCTTGCCATATAACCCCAAAAAGTTTAGTTAGTTTTTGTATGAGCAGTAAACCCCTTAAATTGTAAGCCTCAGCTGGAATAAAATCAGCACCAGGTGCTTTGCCACACAAGAGGAGCCTAATGGAATTCAAAACCTTTTCTTTGGTGGCTAGAAAGGGTTAGACTTCAACCTGAGGTATACAGTCAGTGGCTTTAGTATTGATTAATGATAGTCTATTGAGGATGCTATGGAAGTGTTCAGCCTATCCCTTCAAGATCATGTCGTTATCACTAATCAATGTGACTTCATGAGCACTGAGTAGTTGAGATACATCATAGCTCTCTGGCCCATAAGTAGCCTTAAGGGCATAATAAAAGCTCTTTAGATTGTTACTATTAGTGTAAAAGTGGATTTCATCTGCCTTCTTACTGAGCCAAGAATCTTGTATCTCTAAGCTTTACTCATACTTTACTTGAACTATCCTGCTGGTAAGCCCTGTGGAGTTCTCATTTTTCATTTAGCAGCTTATGAATTTCCCCATTATTTTCATCAAACCAATATTGATGTTTGCCAGTATTCTGGCCTAGATGAGTAAATGCAGTGCTGTATACCAAATCTCTGAAAGCTGCCCACTCTTTTTCTTCTCCACTATTGCCAATCATGTACTGGCTCAGCTTTCCCTCCAAGTTAAAAACAAACTGTTGCCACTTGGAGAAGCACCATAATCTGTTGACATCAAGTCTTCTGGTAATCATCTTGCCTTGGGGCTGCTGCTTTTGTCAAATGTGAATATTTAGCTTGGAGAGGATAAGTCTATGATCAGTCCAGCACTCTGTGCCACACATTGCCCTTGTTACATCTCTTCTCCTTACAATGACATAGTCTATTTTTTTGTTTTTAGAGGAAGAAGGAAACAAGCATTTATTAAATTCCTTTTACATGCCAGGCACTATGTGCTAACCCTATTTCCTTTGGTTTGTTTTTTGTTTGTTTGTGGGTTGGTTTTGTTGTTGTCATTGTTGTTTGTGAAGCAATGAGGGTTACGGGGTCACACAGCTAGTAAGTGTTAAGTGTCTGAAGCCAGATTTGAATTCAGGTACTCCTGAATCCAGGGCCAGTGCTTTATCCACTGTGCCACATAGCTGCCCTGACATAGTCTATTAAATGCCAATGTTTGTTTCAAGGGTTTATCCATAAAGTTTTATTGTGTTTAGGCAAATAGAAGATAATGTTGGTGATGAGAAGGTCATGCAACATCCAAGTCTTCAGTAGTAAGTGACTGTTGCTGTTTCCAACTCCATTCCTCCCCAGGACTCCCTGCCATGTCTGGTAGTCTGTGCCTATTCTTACATTAAAGTCACCAGAATTATAAGCTTATCTTCTTTTGGCACATTGATGATGAGGGTCTCCAGGGCTTCATAAAATTTTTCTTTAAGCTCATCAGGGTTCATCATAGTGAGAATGTAAGCACTGATGATGGTGGCATGGTGCTTCCCCACAAGTAGCAATTGAATTGTCATGAGCTTGTTGTTCACTCCTTTTAGTAGGCATATAAGTTTGTTGAGTAGATTAGTTGTGGTTGTAAAACCTACACCAGCTTCATGATGCTCCTCTTCACTGCAGCCACTCCATTTTTAGGGCATCTTTTCTACACCCTTCCTCACACCAGGAAGTGAACCTTGTAGTCCTTAAAAAGGCTGCTCAGATACCCAAGGGGCTACTAAATCCCACTGCTGCTTCTGTCCAGTGAAAAGATGACCCTATGGCCTGGGCCACCCATGTGCAAGATTGTAACTACAGCTTCCAGTGTATCTGCACCTGCTGCTTCATCACTTACCTTTTACCACAGAATTTTGAGATAAGTAAAAATGGTAAAATTACACAGGCAATGTCTTGATTTATGCATAAATTGGATTTAGGTGAGGCAGAACTTCCAGAAGTCATTGGCCTCACTCTTTCTTCTTGAGTCATCAAAGTCCAGTGGCAAGACAAAGTCAAGATGACTAGTGATGGTTCAATATGCATGGGACACCTAGGTGGCGCAGTGGATAAAGCACCGGCCCTAGATTCAGGAGGATCTGAGTTCAAATCCGACCTCAGACACTTGACACTTACTAGCTGTGTGACCCTGGGCAAGTCACTTAACCCTCATTGCCCCACCAAAAAAAGAAAAAGAAAAGAAATCTTTTATTTCATTAAAAATTTATTTTAAGGGGCAGCTAGGTGGTGCAGTGGATAGAGCACCAGCCCTGGATTCGGGAGTACCTGAGTTCAAATCCGGCCTCAGATACTTAACACTTACTAGCTGTGTGACCCTGGACAAGTCACTTAACCCCAATTGCCTCACTAAAAACAACAAAAAAAAAGAAAGATGCAGTGGATGACCTTGGCATCTTCAATGTCTAACCAAGCTCTAAGTGCTATACAGTGCTTGTTTCAGCCTCCTTCATGGGCATGGAACAAATTATTTTCATCTGCCCATTCTGCTGGAGGAAGCTGGGGGAAGTCTCTACATGCTTCAGGTAGACACCCCCCCCAACTCACTGAGGGATTTAAGACACCTTGGTTACCCTCAACCTGGTTTAGCCATCTGCTGCGGTATGGTTGCTGTGCATGTTACAGCTTCTTAGCGCTACAGGTGAGAGTTAGGGCAATCAGATGGACACCAAAAATGGAAAGCATCCCTGAAAAGGGTTCAGCAGCCCTCATACCAGAGGTACTAGTAGTCTTCCCTGAACACAACCTACACCCCGATATGGGGATAAGGATCATGAGGAGAGAGGATTCCAAGTTGAATCTCATTGACTGAGGGAGTTCGAGGAGAAGATTGAGTTCTGCCACCCCCTTTCCCACTTTTCCTTATTTCTAGTGTGCATCTGAGATGAGGGCAGAAAGTCTCTTTCCTTATTTTTTTTCCCTACAACTCTGGCCTGCTTACTACAGCAGACAGGGATCCCACCCTGTGGTTTGGATTTACACAGTTCAGCAATACTCCTACCATCCCTGAAGAAATGGAAGGAAAGTGAGAAAAGGTTTGGCTCTAGCTAGAGACCTATATCTCTGTTTAGGTCCCTTTGATCCATTTCCTTTAACTTTATGCCATATATCTGTCTTACAAATAACAACAACAATTAACATTTATATAGTGCTTACTATGTGCCAAGCACTGTGCTAAGTGCTTTACAATTATCTCATCTGATCCTCATAACACCATGAGGCAAGTGCTATTATTATCCCTATTTTACACATAATGCTGACTGAATCTATGAATGTGGAGAAACAAGACCTAAGAAAGGACAGTCCAGAGAGATAACATTGAGGCTCATGAGCTGTTTACAAAATCATAGATTTTATATTTTCATATTCTGAGTAATAGTTCACTTCATTCCTTAGATTAATTCTGGACATGGCTAACAGGGATAGAATAAAACTTCTTGGTATTACTGACAAAGCCATGAACTTAACAGCCAAAAAAGCAACCTAGGTACCTGCAAACTTAGCCAGTGGCAGGTGGATATAATGCAGCTGATTTTTTGTTGTTGTTGTTGCTTTTAGAAGACAAATAAACAAAAACTTTCCCATACAAGTCACAGAGACACTGACAGAACCACTAGGCTAGTGGCTCATGTAAAACAAAGTCATTCAGAAGGCAACTCAGACACTACACTCCCTTAGCTGGATAATTCATACAATGACATACTGCCTTTCTGTAGACTTCCTGAAGGCAGCATTCCTGTCACAGAAACAGATTTGGATTGCTGTGCCACAGGCATCACATATGATTTCTGCAATGTTATAGGAATCTTGGACATAGCAGCCAAATTTATCTTTCTTTAGTGTTGTTTTGAATACTGCTATATTTAGTTGAACACTTTACTGTGTATCACAATATTTAAATATATGTATTACATGTTTATAGGTTTCTGCCACATATTCATAGGTATTTATGGGTGTTTGTTCTTTTGTTAAACTATAAGTCCCTCAGGTGGGTACTGTATGCTATAGCTTTTATATTTCAATATAGATACTACTATAATACTGTGCCAGGGTTTGAGTTTTGTTTGTTTGTTTGCTTGTTTTTAGTGAGACAATTGGGGTTAAGTGATTTGCCCAGGGTCACACAGCTAGTAAGTGTTAAGTGTCGGAGGCTGGATTTGAACTCAGGTACTCCTGACTCCAGGGCCGGTGCTTTATCCACTGCGCCACCTAGCGGCCCCCAGGGTTTGAGTTTTTAAAATGTTGAATAAATGGCACTGAGAAAACTCTCTAGTAGGAAGTACCTCTCCGCTAAGGGTCGAAATTCTCTAAAGTTCATGAAGAGGAAACACTTACTTCTTAGCACGGACAGAGGACTCAGGCTGAAGAAATGCTCTGGGATACAAGTTAGGACCTCTTGCTCCCAGGCTCTGAAAGGCCATGATAATCTCTTGTAGTTTTGGGCACCAGACATAGGCATTATCTCCCCCTGTTAAGTCAAAGTCAAAGGTCATAGGGCATAAGGTTAGGTAAATAAGAGAAGACCCTTAGAAAAAAAGGTAAAGAATCTTATCTCTAGCACTTGCAAAAGTTTTTATGAACTCAGGACTACTTGATCTCTTACTAGACATATATTCTGAGGAGGACAAAGACAGAAAAGAAAAGGCCCATGTACACCAAAATAGGCATAACATCACTTTTTTGTGGCAAAAAAACAAAAGGTAGAAACAAAGTAGGTGTTCATTGTTTGTTTAGTGGATGAAAATAATTTTCACATATGAATATAATAAAATAGTATTGTGCCATGATAAATGAAGAATATGAGGAAATCAGAGAAACATGGGACAACTTACTAGAAATCATAAAGAACAATATACATAATGCCACAGTACACAATTATGGGAATGAAAACACGAAAAGACAGTCAGACTAAGATTATTTGGAGTGATAAATCTTAGTCCTGGAAAATATCTAATGAAAAATAATATCCACCTTTAAGTAGAAAGGTCGATATTGTTAGTTTTGTTTCATTATTTTTTGTGTCATAAGGAACAATTTAATGTGAATATTGAGGGATGGGGGATGCATTAGGAAAAGACAATGGTATAAAAAACAAAAGGCATCATTGAAACAAAAAAGAAAAAAAAAAGAATCCCGAAGTTCTTTAAAGTGATCCATTTGTAAGGTTTTGTGTAGCAATTACTAAACAGTTGCACTACAATGTTGCCATTTGGGAAGGAGACTGATTCCATGACACTACCACAGGGGAAAAGCAAGCTAAACTGTTGGCCACAAAAGGAAACCAAGGATCTGAAACCAAAAATCTCAAAAAAGATAGGCAAGGCAGTTGCTGCCCGGTAGTTTCTCTTGCTTTATCTGTGGTCCCCCATGGCCTCACAGAACTGCGACCCGTCTGCTGCCAGCGCCACTGCAACCTCTTGTAAGGGGGCCAAGCCTGGGGCAGGCACGGCCCGAGGATCCGTGGGCAAGAGGTTACAGCAGGAATTGATGACCCTAATGATATCTGGAGACAAAGGAATTTTTGCCTTCCCAGAGTCTGACAATCTCTTCAAATGGGTCGGGACCATCCATGGGGCTGCTGGGACAGTATATGAAGACCTGAGGTACAAGCTCTCCTTGGAGTTCCCCAGTGGCTACCCATATAATGCTCCCACTGTGAAATTTGTCACACCTTGTTACCATCCTAATGTGGATACCCAAGGCAATATCTGTTTGGACATCCTCAAGGACAAGTGCTCAGCTCTGTATGATGTCAGGACCATTCTACTATCTATCCAGAACCTGCTGGGAGAATCCAATATTGACAGCCCATTGAACACACATGCTGCTGAACTTTGTACAAACCCCACAGCCTTTAAAAAGTAGCTGCTGGAAACCTACATGAAGCAGGTGACCAGCCAGGAGCCCTGACCCCGGCTGCCCAGTCTATCTTCCCTTCATCTTGTGTGTATGTGTATGTGTGCGTGCATGCATCATTTCCCCTTCCTCATAACCTGTCTTCTCTCTTCTGTACAGGACTGTATCATACTGTTTTCCTTCTTTCTTAAACTCTAGTCCAGCCCTCAACATTAATGTATAAATAAATTTGTTTTGTTTTGTTTTTTTTAAAAAAAGATATAAGGTCATGTGTTATACAGAATTGGGGTTGGTAGTGGTTCAAATGAAGACCTGCCAGAATTACCATCTAAAATATTTTGGTTCTTCCATCTGTACACCAATCATACCTTTACCTCCTGGTCCATAGCCTAAAAAGTCCAGCAAAGTATATATCCAGCAGGAATAGATAGGGCAATGGGTATGAATTTGCTGAACTTATTTAACTAAATTAGTAAAACATAAATATTACTCTTTGAACAAAGGGGAAAATATTCAATCTTTTTCTTGAGTAAATTTACAGACAGAAGAGCAGAAAAATAAAATACAATGTGCTACACATTTTCCCAAACGGCAAGCACCAACATGTACAGGAAACTGCCCCGCCTCAACCTGCCAACCTTGCAAATAGCAAAGTATGTGACTTCTAAAAAGATTCTGTGTGCCACCCATGGAATTAGTACAGCAAGATCCTCTCATTTTTTACTCAATGATCTTATCCAAATTTCCTATCCTTAGCTGAGCCTGTTTCCTTTTCTGTGAGAAAGAGAAGTGTTTCATTTCTAGAAAGACACACAGATACATAAGAGCCAGAAATAAACTTGACCAGCAAGTACCTGAACAGGAGAGAAACTGAAAAGAAGTCACAACTAATGAAACTAGGCTAACCATGCCAAGAATGCAAATGTTTAACTTGGAAATGAGTAAACTGCCACTGCTAGATTATCATTCAAGAACTCAGACCCCAGTACTCAGGCAACATCCCAGAATAACTTACACCTCTTGTCATAAGCATCAGCAGAGAACTCTATCTCCACTGATTTCCAGAGAGTAAAGACTCAGCAGTCCCACAATGCTACTTCCTCATCTCTACAGTTAATCTATAAGCAATGAAGCCTGGCTCCTCAAAGAGGCACAACCATAAAACCAAACTACCTTGAAGCAATGGGATTACTCACACTGAATTTCCCTTATGCCAGAGGCATCAAAGCAGAAAGATGACTACTATGGGAATGGTGAATTTAGGGAAAGGGACAACTCCTAAAACTCAGTAAGGTGCTCTGATAACCCATTGATGGTGGGGTCAAAGAGCAGAGAATGACAAGCAGAAGAGAACCAAATCAGCTGGCAGTTCCCATGCTGTGGATGAAAATGTGAGGTTAGACAAGCTACATTAGAATTTAATTGGATCTCGAAAAAGAAAACACTTTCATAGATTTAATTCACTCCCTCAACCAGCTTGAGAGAGGCAATAACATTGTTGCCCACTCCTTAGAGATGTTAAGTCGACTGATTGTTGTAAAGCACGATGAGATTTCATGCACAAAGGTGGGATATGTTTGCACAGTCAAAGAATTTATGTATTTGAGTGGACCTCAGTGGCCATCTAATCTAAGCCATATACAAAAGCAATACCTACCATAACAACTAGTGATTGTCCAATCTCTACTTGAGTACCCCCAAGGAGGGTGAACCTGCCACCTCTTGAGGCAGCTTATTCTACTTAGGGACAGCTTTAATGGTTAGAAAGCTTTTCTTGACACTGAATCCGAATTTACCACATTGCAACTTCCATCCACTGTTCCTGATTCTGGTCCCTCTTTTGGGGCCAAATGAACTGTCTAATCATTCCCCAGCATGATAGCCCTTCACATGCTTGAAACTGTTATCATGTCCCCCCAAATCTTCTCCTTTCCAAGCTAAACATGCCCAGTTCCTTCAACCAGTTCTCATATGATATAGACTTAAGGCCTTCACTATCCTAGCAGCCCTCCTTTGAAGTCTCTCAATTATCAATGTCCTTTTTAAACCTTGGCAGCAAGTTTACTAGTACATGAAGTCATAGTGTAGGGGGAACAATGACACTCATGCATACATACATGGAAAATGTATATATATATAAACATCTGTATTCTATACATGTATGTATTTATATTCATATCTACACATCTATTTCTATATATCTATAGATATATAACACAAACTTTGAATATATAATATCTGAGGGGCAGCTAGGTGGTGCAGTGGATAGAGCACCAGCCCTGGAGTCAGGAGTACCTGAGCTCAAATCCGGTCTCAGACACTTAACACTTACTAGCTGTGTGACCCTGGGCAAGTCACTTAACCCCAATTGCCTCACTAAAAAAAAAATATATATATATATATAATATCTGTGTAACATATGAGGGATCTTATATGTGTATATATCTATATATGCACATATATACATATGGGGAGGTGTATGTGTGTGTGTGTGTGTGTGTGTGTGTGTGTGTGCAAAGTTTGTGTTTGTGGAAAGACATTTGGCATAGCAAAAAGAATGTTACAGGGCAGCTAGGTGGCACAGTGGATAAAGCACTGCCTCTGGATTCAGGAGGACCTGAGTTCAAATCTGGCCTCAGACACTTAACACTTACTAGCTGTGTGACCCTGGGCAAGTCACTTAACCCCAATTTTCTCACACACACACAAAAAAAGAATGTTTCATTTGGAATCAGGAGACCTGAGATCAAATCCCTGCTCTAACATTTAGACTATAGGCAACTTATTCAACCTCTCTGAGTCTGTATCCTTATTTGTAAAATGGGGATAGTAATTGAACATGGGCTTATTGTGGGGAAAGCATTATATAACTGCCAATTAATATTTAAGGAAGTATGTAAGTAGAGAAATAATAATCATCTCTGAGCTACATGGAATAAGACTTAAAGTCAGGTGACCAACAAGATAGAGGACTAGACATTTTTTTTTTGGATTAGACATTTTTTTCTGATCCTCATGACCTCTCAAACTTCTCCAAAATAGAAATTATGGTACAGAGATAAAGCAATTTCAGCAGTCTCAATGATCTAGGAAACCAAGAACCTAAAGAAAATTTTCAAAAACTCCATGAACTATTACCTAACTTTACCTCACTCAGCACCACTCACTCCTGTGCTCACTACACTTATGGCAGCAAGGCTGTAGATGTTGACCTGACCCATGGGTCTACAACAGAATAAGAGTCACATATATTGATCTCCTGGGCATAAATTTACTCAGGTTGTGATAATAACAATATGGAAGTGCTCTGTCACTCTGGGCCAAAGAACTGAGAAAGAGGGGGAACAAGTTAAGACATTGTGTGTGTGGGGGGGGGGGGTTGTTCTGAAGGGGAGTAGACAGGAAGGTGGTAGGAGGAAGGGGTGGAGTCTATAAGATACTTCACTAAGCTTGAAGGAAAGAGCCCAGCATTCAGCTGGGGTCAGTTCCATCCTCCCAAAAGTCACTTGGGGCAGAAACATATTCTAGAGAAATATGAATTGCCCAGCCTGGGAAGAAGCCAAGATGCTTTGAGATCCTTAGGGAAACCACCACGAGAGGGGAGGGAGTCAGAAAGCGAGCAGTAGGGGGAAATAAGAGAGAAAAAGACTGAAATTAGCAAAGAAGAAAGGGAAGATGGATAGTGAAGAGAATGGGGGAAGGGAAATTCTCACTGGAAAGCAGTGCAAAAAATGAAAATTTAAAAACTAACAAACAGAACAAGTTGAAAGGGAGGAAAAGAAGGGTGATTCTACTCGAATGAAAAAATAAGAGAGGAAAAATTAAATAACCAGATAAAAGCAGGAAAGAGAATGGAACTAATCATAAAAACTCCAAAGGGAAAGGGGTAACAAAGAGGCAAAGGAGAAGGCACCATGCAGGGGCTTCAAAAAAAGAGCTGGTAGGAATAGGCTCACCTTAAAAAAAGAGGATTAAGCTAAACTGAAGAGACATAATACTGTATTTACAGCAGATGAAAGAAAAAATCATAACTCAAAAAAATAATAAAGACAAATGGAGGGGGCAGCTAGGTGGTGCAGTGGATAAAGCACCCGCCCTGGATTCAGGAGGACCTGAGTTCAAATCTGGCCTCAGACACTTGACGCTTACTAGCTGTGTGACCTTGGGCAAGTCACTTAACCCTCACTGACCTGCAAAAAAAAGTCTTTTTGAATTTTCTTAGATCATTATATTGCTGAGAAGAGCTAAGTCATTCATAGTCGATCATTGTTCAGTGTTGGTGTTACAGTGTACAATATCTTGGATCATTATCTGGTCAAAGTAGCTAAGTCTCTCACAATTGATAGTTCTTACCATATTACTATTACAATGTGTAATATTTTCTTCATTCTTCTCACTTCACTTTGCATCAATTCATGTAAGTCTTTTCAGGTTTTTCTGAAATTTGCCTACTCATCCTTTCTTATAGCATGATAGTATTCCATTTTTATACACCACAATTTATCCATCCATTTCCCCAATTGATGGACATCCCCTCAATTTCCAATTCTTTGCCACCACAAAAAGAGCTGCTATAAATATTTTTATACATGTAGGTCCTTTTCCCTTTTTTATGATCTCTTTGGGATACAGACCTAGTAGTGGTACTGCTGGATCAGTATGCATGGTTTAGTTGCCCTTTAGGCACAGATCCAAATTACTCTCCAGAATGATTGGATCAGTTCACAACTCCACCAACAATGTATCAGTATCCCAGTTTTCCCACATCCTCTTCTGGAGCTTTTTTATTTAAATTCCATCAAAAAAGATGAAAAAAAGAGAAAAGTAATTTTTAAAAATAACAACTTACATGTATATAGTGCTTTAAGATTTGAAAAATATACATTATCTTATATTTGTGATAGGGACTGACTGCTTAGTAAAGCAGACTTGGGGTTGGTAAGCCTTGTCATTACTCTCAAATCCTGTTGAGTCCACTATCCAGCTCCTGCCACCATAATATTATCTGCTACATAAAACACCGCAAATTATTTGCTGTAATAACACCACCAGCTTCTGGCCTAGGGCCCAATATTTCTCTTTCCTTCCCTCATCCTTCTTAATGGGTAATTAAATTACACATCCCAATCTATATGAATTAATCAGAAGCAATTTGGAAGATAGGATCTTAGAGTTCTCACTGACTTGCTCACTCTCTATCATTCCCATATATGTAAATGAAGAAGGGAGAAAACACCATTGGAAAACCTAAAACACTGACTACATTCAAGTAAACTTTGCATTCCAGTTTTCCTGAGCCCTACTTATCCAGAGTAAGTTTTCTGGAGATGGAATGCGGGGTGGGTGCCAGGACTCATGTCACTGACCTTAGGTAGCCTTGAGATGTCATGTCCTCTTTTCACCACTTAGTTTCACAACTGACTTCCCAGAGTTGTGTGGTGAAAGCGAAACATAAGAGAAAGACTTGAAGGAGTCTTCTGGTAACTCCTAGGGAGGTACTTTAACTTTTACAACACTGAAGCCGGAAAATAAGGATATTGGGCCTCAAACATCTGGGTAACAGTTCATCTCCAACCTCTCCTATTCCACTGCTCTAATAGTTGTTTTGTCTGGAAACTGTTCCTTTAAGCAACATTCTCAAGATTACTTGAACATTACAGGGCTTCAGGGGGACAAGCTGTGAAAGAAGGGTCATATCTAATACAAAAGTGGTTTTTCCATCTGTGCCAGAGAAACAGTCGTGGTTTTACATAAGTCAACAGCTCTTGCACTGGTTCAGAAGCTACCCACACAGTTCAGCTGGAAGAAGGAAACAGCACAAAGCAAGAAAATGATCCCACCTGAGAGTACCACCCCCAGGAACTCTCCTACCTGCTACTCTCCTCCCTCCATCTCCATCCTTTCCTCATACACACTCCTTATGATCTTGGCCATAGGGAATATAGCTCATTGCTGGTTCCACCTGAAATAAATTGTGTGCCTTATGGGTAACACAACAGGGAGGCAGAACCCACACGGCTGCTGTCTGCTCCCTCCCGGAGTGAGTTGCTAGGGAGTGTTTCCTTGTATTACTGCCTTGGGGAGGCCAGATGCAATACTGGTGTCTTGTTGGGTCCTGCTTCCATAGAGGTTAGCGTAGACTCTGACCAAGGGTTCTACACCCCCAGGATCAGGCTTACAGCACAACATGAGAAGAAAATTATACTATTAAAGATCAGTTTTGGGAACAGAAATGATCCAGCCATCTGGATCTATCATCCTATGCCTGTCCTCCCATTTGCAGCTAACCTTCTTGAGAAAGCTACCTGAAACTGCTCTCTCCTAAGTGATCAATTATCTCTCGCGCTCACTCACTCTCTCTCTCTCTCTCTCTCTCTCTCTCTCTCTCTCTCTCTCTCTCTTCTTCTTCTTCTTCTTCTTTTTTGTGAGGCAATTGGGGTTAAGTGACTTGCCCAGGGTCACACAGCTAGTAAATGTTAAGTGTCTGAGGCCAAATTTGAACTCAGGTCCTCCTGACTCCTGGGCCTGTGTTCTATCTATCAATTATCTCTTTTGTTTTTGTTTTTGGTTTTTTTTTGTTTTTTGCAGGGCAATGAGGGTTAAGTGACTTGCCCAGGGTCACACAGCTAGTAAGTGTCAAGTGCCTAAGGCCGGATTTGAACTCGGGTACTCCTGAATCCAGGGCCGGTGCTTTACCACTGTGCTATCTAGCTGCCCCTATCAATTATCTCTTAATTGCCAAATCTAATGGCCTTTCCTCAGTGACCTCTATGCCGCACAGCCTTTAGCACTGTCAATTACACCCTCTTACCCTAGACTGTACTCTCTTTAGGTTTTCATGAGACTGCCCTCTCCTGGTTCTCTTCTCATGTAACTGATCATGCAGTCTCCTTTGCATGTCCAAAGTGGAACTCATTACCTCCCCCAACTCCTTTCAGACTCTTCCTTGTTCCCAACTTTTCTATTTACTGTTCAGGGCTCTACCATTCTTCCAGTCACAAAAATCAGTGCCATTCTATATTCCTCATTCACACTCACTCCTCATATCCAATCTGTCATCAAATCTTTGGTGTTTCTATCTCCATGACATCTCATATATTCCCCTTCTCTACACTAATACTGTTACAACTCTGGATAAAGTCTTCATTACCTCTTGCCCAGACTATTGCAATAGCCTTCTAATTGATAATCCTGCCTCAACTTTGTCCCTACTCCAAACCCTCCTTCATTCAACTGCCAGTGACTTTTAAAAATTATACATCTGTCTATGAAAACTTCCCACCCCGCAAAAAACTCCAGTGTCTCCCTGTTGCACCCAAGATCAAATATAAAATCCTCTTTTTGGCATTCAAAGCCCTTCACAACCTGGACCCTTCTGGGAGCACTGAGAGACTGCAGGTCCCCAGCCTGAACTATTCCTGAGATCTCATAAAAACTATTATTGTGACAGGAATGCTCATGACACAAATCCAGAAAAAGATCTACAAAACATACAAGTAAAGCCTCAAAGAGAAATAGCTTGGACACAACTTCAACCAGAATTCCTGTAAGAAATAAAGCAAGAGTTGAAAAAAATAAAGATTATTTTCATAATTGAAATGAGATCAATGGTAAAAAAAATTGAGAAAAGAAATAAGAGTTGTGGAAGAAGGAATTGGAAAGAGAATTAACAACTTAGCACAAGAGGTATGAAACCTTCCCCAAGCAACAAACTTCCTGAAAATGAGAATGGGCCAAATAGAAGCTAATGACTCCTAAGACAACAAGAAATATGACTTAAAAAATAGGGGAAAAATGGGGAGGGGGGGAAATCTCATAACAAAAACAACTGACCTGGAAAACAAATTGAGAAGAGGAAATATTTTTGGAGGGGCAGGGCAATGGGGGTTAAATGACTTGCCTGGGGTCACACAGCTACTAAGTTTCAAGTGTCTGAGGCTGGATTGAGGGTTAAGTGACTTCCCCGGGGTCACACAGCTAGTAAGTGTCAAGTGTCTGAGGCTGGATTTGAACTCAGGTCCTCCTGAATCCAGGGCCAGTGCTCTATCCACTGCGCCACCTAGCTGCCCCCCCATTAGACTTTTAAGTTAAATCATCATTATTAACAATTTTCTCCTTTCTTAAGTCTAGACATTTAACAAAACAATAAATCAAGCCCTAGTATGCAGCATTTGCCAATTTCTGAGGCTTAAATGCTCACACTGAAAATTTAACAATCTGTTCTTATAGGCTAGTTTGAGCTGATTCCAGCACAACCCTGATTATAGCCAAAATCCAGAGTTTCCAGTGAAAGGGAAAAAAATGCTACAAGCATTCAAAAAGAAAGAACTAAAGTATCATGAGCCATTCAGGATTATACAATGATTTAGTAGCTGCCACTATGAAGGAACGAAGAGGTTGGAATTATAGTATTCCATAAGGCAAGAGATATATGCTTATAATCAAGAATAACTTGCTTAGAAAAATTGAGTGTAATCTTATAGGGGGAAAATGGTTTTTCAAGCATTCTGGATGAAAGGACCAGAGTAGTGTGGAAACTTTTAAATATAAACACAGGAATCAAGAGAAATATAAAAAAGTAAGCATGAAAAAGTAACCATAAGGTACTAAACTGTTTATATTCTAATTTGGGTAAATGATACACAAGTCTCCTCTGAACTTTATTATCATCAGGTCACAGAAGGAGTCTAATTAAACAGAAAGACTGCATGTGGTTCTGTTATATTTTTATGATCTTAAAAGAAGAATGAGGGGGCACCTACGTGATGCAGTGAATAAAGCACTGGCCCTGGATTCAGAAGTACCTGAGTTCAAATCCAGCCTCAGACACTTGACACTTACTAGCTGTGTGACCCTGGGCAAGTCACTTAATCTTCTTTGCCCTGCCCCCCCAAAATCTAAAAATTTACAAAATAAATAAATAGATAAATGTTTGAATTGAACTCCTAAAAAATGTCAAAAAATCATTTAAAAAAGAAGAATGAAAAGTGAGGAAAAGAGGAATACACTATGAGAGGAAAAGGGAGAGGAAACATAGAGAAAATTCTCTCACATAATCTGAGTGAGCAGTTAAAAGTCTACATAAACCAAAAGAAAAGTATGGGAGGAATGAGCAACATTTGAATTTCACTCTCATATGAACTGGTCAAAAGGGGGAAGAATGAACGCACACAACACACACACACACACACACACACACACACACACACAGTTAGATACAGAAATACATGTCACTCAGAATTTATAATGTGTTTCAGTTAGAGGTCAATGAAAATAAAGAGGTCATTTTTTTCCCCATCCAAGTTCATGAACCCCCTGAAATCTATCCACAGATCCCTTTGGGGATTTATGAAGCCCAGGTTAAGGTCTCCTGTTAGAGAGGTTCAAATTTGGTCCAGGTCCTAATGGAAATACTTGAAGAAAACACAGTTTTAGGCTCTCATCATTTCTTCTTTTTGGAACTTCCCCATAACTCTGGCATGTTACTTTATATGATTTCTTCCTTCTTTGCTCCTCTACTGTTCCTATTGGCTCTCCTTTATTTTCAAACTTCTCGCTTGTTGCCACAGTTGCTCTACAGGTAGAGCAACAAGGCAGTAGAGCCTTTCCCCTTACTGTAGCCCAGTCAACCTCTTCATCTTATCTTTTACCCAGTCTACAATCTCCCCCTTTCATACCTTCTTCTCTACATGTTACAGGGTTGTTGTTTTTTTATACTGTAATGCATTCCCCAGGTCACCTCTCCTCTTCCCTGTCCTCTGTAATTTACACCACTGTCTGGTGTCACTTAACACCAAACAGCATTTCAGGGCCCCCAGTGTATAAAATGAAGTTGTATTGTACAATCTAGTGAACCACTCCTTCCTTTCTACTTGCAAACTCCCCCTAAGGGGATTTGCAGACTATTCTCTAGGCCCCTCTTTGCTGCCTTGTATTCTAATGTGAACATATCCAATTCCTTTAGACAACACCCACTCTGACCCTGCTTACATTTCTGTTGTTTTTGTTGGGGCTGTCTTTGGAGAAATCAATGAGTTCTCTGTAAAGCCAGAATTTTGTCTGGGGAGGGAAGAGTGAACCATCCCTTCCAGGTTTACAAAGAATCAAAAGTGCTTGAGAGATATTAGACTAAACTAAAAAGCCTCCCAGTGATAGCCTAGAATAGTGGGCCCAAGTTCTCTTCCAGACATGGATTTTAAATTGAGTCACAGGGTACATTCCTAATCTCTGGAATATTCAATAATTTAACCACATGGAATTTCACTGATGTTGCAATTCCATATCTGCTCCATATCTGCAAGGAACTGCCTACCTACAATTTATAGTCTTACAAAATGGAGCAGGACTTAGAGAGGTTAAGTGACTTGTCCAGAATTTCACAGCAAGAGGTAGAATTTGAACCCAGGTCCTTACTCCAAATCCAAGACTCTGCATCACATTGTCCCATTGATTCTAGAATAATTTCAAACAAATAAAAGAAATAGGTCTTTAGGGCAGGGATTCTCAACTAGAAGTATGAACTTTTAAAAAATTGGTAATTAAATTTTAATGTAATTGGGTTAAGCTGTAATCTTATTCATTTTATTTTATGCATTTAAAATATTATTCCAATAAAAAGTATTTAGCTCTCACTAGACTGTAAAAAGGGTTCATGAAAGATAAAAGGCTAAGAACTTCAGCTCTAGGATGTCTCTTCCATTATCATGGGCTTCAATGTACAACCCCAACAATGGATCAGAGACAACAGGGAACTTGCTTCCCCACTCAGTCTACCAGTACCTGTTGCTGCTGCTAAATCACTTTAGTGTCTATAGGGGGAAATTATTTCTGCTCCACAGTTAAACCTGCTCTAAAGCTAAATCGTTTTAGAGTCTATAAGGGAAATCATTTCTGCTCTACAATTCAATCCAAATTCTTGAAAACTGCTATTGATGCATAAATGTCTAGCTGTGCTATTGTTCACAGATGTCCATCAAACAAATACCAATCATCTGTCCCAAAAAAGAGGTCAAGCAGGGATCTGCCAGTTATCTCTTTTAAAGTGTTTGAGATCCTTGAGGTGAGATGTGGCCATGATATTACTCCTCTGCCATTTTCCATTCTATATAAAAGACTGAGCACACAAGGCAAATGGGACATACTGAATGAGCAGAGCACAGTCTGTACAAGGGACACTGTGATCTGTGCTGGTATGTAAACCTTCAATTAAAGGTATCATCATAATTTCCAGGTCTGGAGTCAGCAAAGAGGGAGTAAATATTGTCAGTCCCATTAGATAAAAAGGGATATGATAGCACTCAAAGAATTTGGTTGATCTGGGGTAAAAAACACCCGTGTTAGCCCTCCTATCACCAGCTGGCACTGTCTCCCTTCCCTAGAGTATTGGTTAGACCATGTTTCTGAAAATATTCAGAGAAGTTCCTTTGAAACAAACACTCTGCTCTAGAAATGATTTTGTTTCCAAATATGGGGTTTGTTTGGACTAGGTTAGAATGCAGCTATACTTCACTTTGGACAACACACACGTTCCCCAAACATGCGTGAAGCAGGTTGGCCCACTGTCTTCCATAACATCTGCAGAACTATGCCCCATGCCAAAGCTATAACGACTGCCCATACCACCGTTTCCAAAGCCTGCTGCCACCACCACTAGAACTGTGCAGCAATTATAACCAAAACTGCTCCCCTCTAACCTGAATCTATCGTCCCTCTTGTGGAAGCACCAAAACAGCCCCGACAGCCATGGCCCTCTTGTAAAAAGGGCCTTTGGCAACTTGGTAAACAATAGTAATGACCCTAAGTGATGCAGCTGTTGGTTTGGCAAAAGTGGTGCCTTCAAATAGAAAAACCTATCCCTAAAAACCGCAGCACTTCAGAGCACTCCTTCAGAGGAAAAACAAACTGACGACCTACTCTCTCTAACTGGAGGGAGGGGCCACCCACACAAGCTTCTTGGTGTCTTTTCTACCATTTTGCAGAACATTATGGTGAGGGCGATAGTGATGGTCCATTTAATCCATGATACTGTTCTACAGGGTTGAAGGACAGCAAGCCTGGGGTATGTTACAATTATCCCTAAAAGCATTGGGGGAGGCAAAAGCAAACAGTCTGTCAGGGATAAAATGACCAATTAAACTCACATTACCCAAGCGAGTTCATGGCAGGAGTGTTTAATGCCTCTTGAGAAAGCCTGCCCCTGTGTTTTTTCCCTCTTTCACTTCCCCTCTGACATGAAGAGTTCCGAGGAACTCCCCACATTCACCTTCCACCCTGCAGCTTCCTTCTGAATTACAGATTTCCCCCTATCCTTACATTAACTCTTCCTTAAGAAATCTTTTCTATTTTATTTTCAAATCTGTTGCTGCCCATTATCATTGCAGTGTGGATCCACAGAGCTCCAGAATATCCCATCTCACCTCCTTCCAGACTGACCATCCTTACTTTAATATCAATCAATCAGGGGGCAACTAGGTGGTGCTGTGGATAAAGCACTGGCCCTGGATTCAGGAGGACCTGAGTTCAAATCTGGCCTCAGACACTTGACACTTACTAGCTGTGTGACCCTGGGCAAGTCACTTAACCCCCATTGCCCTGCAAAGAAATAAATTAATAAATAAACTAAAAATCAATCAATCATGAAGCACTTATTAAGCAATGACTATGTATCCAGCACTGCACCTATGATTAGAACACCTAAGGGAAGTAACAGAACTGGTCCATCCACTGTTTTCAAACCCCTTCAGAAACCATCTGAGAGTTTCTACTTGCATCAATTGCCTCTTTTAGGAAGGAGAAACAATAAGTCCTGTTTCACAGAAGGGAAAAGAGAAGCAGCTGCTACCAGAGTCTCATATGGCAGCCAAGATGGCGGAGGAAAGACATTAAATGCACAGAGCTCCTAACACAATTACCCCCAAAACAGAGTCTCAACTGGCAAAGACTCTCTACATTACCATGTTAAGCTCATTGGAGCAAAGGCCAGGCAGGAAGTAAAGTTTCCAGAGCCTTCCTCGTGAGCCTGAACCTCTCGTTCTTAAGCAACCCAATTTACTGTCCTTGCGTATTGTATTTTTTTTATATATATAGATCATTTTTCTGATACAAAAAATACTTACTCAGTAATTTAGTTATTTTTGACTTTTCTTCACCTCCCACCAAAATCTCACCTTCTGGCATCATAAAGAGCTCCTTTAGGGATTACTACAAATGCTAAAAATAAGGGATTAAGACTTCAAGTAGGGAAGAAATAGTTAGGCAGGTGAATTCCTTAGGGAGCTTTTATACTGATAATGTCAGAAGAAGAATTCCTTTAGCACAAGGTTCCCTATTGCCCTTCAGCCATAAAATGGGACCCTTCTACTGGCTGGGAAATTGCGAGTATTATTCAAAAAAAGAGCCAAAGGAGGGGGACAAGACCAAAATCTAAAGATAAGATATCTAGATTTTTAAAGTTTTTCTTGATATCCTGGCGCTTAGCATAGTGTGAGACCTGTTGTAATAAATGCTTATTAATTGATTAATTGAATTATTAGGAGATTAGATTAACCACTCATGATGTCATCTTCCCTTCCATCTATTCTGTATAATAATAACTCTGTATATATAATTCTATGTTTCTAGCCTTTTATATGCTATCTCCTTCCTTAAATTATGAGGTACTGGAGGTCAGAAACTGTTTTCTTCCTTTCTTTGTATTCTCAGGCACACTGTTAGCACTAGTAAGTGCTTAATAAATGCTTTTTCACCACTGATTTGCAACATTTCTTAAGTTGCTTAACAGAAACTGATAAAGGGTCAGCCAGTTGGCACAGTGAATAGAACACCAGACCTGTGTTCAAATCTAGCCTCAGATACTAATCAACTGTGTGACCCTGGACAAGCACTTAACCCTGATTTGCCTCCCTCACCCCAACCCCCCAACCCCCCCAAACAAGAAAGAAAAGAAAAAGCAGAGAATCCAGGTCTAGTGAAGGAAAAGTCCTACTATACTTTCCAGTCCCTCACCCCCGTGATATTTAAGATATTGGGGTCAGCTCTTGGGCTCTCCTTTTTTAGGAAGGACATTATAACTGAACAGTATTCAGAAGATGGGGAAGGGCCTTGCAACCATAGCTTATGAGAAAAGCTGAAGGAATAGGAAATGTTTAACTTAGAAAAGAGAAGACTTAGGCAATATGATGATAGTCATCTTCAGGTATTTCAGGGCTGTCATAAATAAAGGGATTTAGATTTTTTTTTCCTACTTAGTCTCAGAGAAGCAAATAGAAGTAAATGGGTAGAAACCAATGTAGGTAGATTTTAGGATTGATGTAAAGAAAATCTTGCTAACAATTTTTGTTGTTCAGTTATGTCCAACTCTTCGTGACCCCATTTGGGGGTTTTCTTGCAGAGATACTGGATTGGTTTCCCAGTTCTTTCTGCAGTTCATTTTATAGATAAGTGAACTGAGGCAAACAGGTCTAAGTGACTTGCCCAGGGCTACACAGCTAGTAAGTGTCTGAGGCCAGATCTGAAATCACAAAGATGAGTCTTCCTGACTCCAGGCCTGGGTCTCTATCCACTTCACTACTTAGCTTCCCCTTCTTATTGTTCTTCATATGATATTCCATCTCCAATCTCCATACTTCTGCACATGTCCCACATACCAGGAACATGCTCCCTTTGCCTCAAAGAATCCCTAGTTTCTCTTGAGACTCAGTTGAGGCACCACTCCCTGCATGATGCCTTTCCTGATTTCTCACAGCTGCTAGTTCCTTCTTTCTCCTTCCCAAACAATTGCCTTTTATTGATTTTGAAAATATATTGGGGGGCAGCTAGGTGGCACAGTGGATAAAGAACTGGCCCTGGATTCAGGAGGACCTGAGTTCAAATCGGGCCTCAGACACTTGACACTTACTAGCTGTGTGACTCTGGGCAAGTCACTTAACCCCCACTGCCCTGCAAAAAAAAATAAAAATAAAAATAAACCGGCATTTATTAAAAAAGAAAAAAGAAAATATATTGGGAGAGGAGACTGATCAAGGAATCTCTGATTAGTTAAATGTCCTAGATCATCTTGATAAAATGATAGGGCATGGAACTTTGTTAGAAAGAAGCACTTCTGGGGGCAGCTAGGTGGCACAGTGGATTAAAGCACCAGACCTGGATTCAGGAGGACCTGAGTTCAAATCCTGCCTCAAACACTTGACACTTACTTGCTGTGTGACCCTGGGCAAGTCACTTAACCCCTATTGCCTCACCAAAAACCAAAAAGACCAAAACAAAACAAAGCACTATCTAAAGGCCAGTTCTTATAATTAAATCCCAGAAAGTGGCCATTTACAATCATCTAAAACTATGGAGCCAAATTCTTCTAATAATGTAAAAAGGCTTGTGCTTTCTCCCCTGCTAAGAGGAGGAGGAGAGAAAAAAAATCCTAGTAATAAACTGTGTCGCTGATGGAAAAGGCAAAGAAAGACAAGACACTGCTTCTAATCCTACTAGAGGAAAGTCATAAGATAATGCAAATGAGCAAAGGAGAAAAGAAACTCCTGTGTTCTTTAAAAGGGCAGGCATGCTGCAAAGGAGACTGCAGCCAGACAGAAAAGGGCAGTATGGGCTATGAGGGCAAAGGTTATGAACAGAGAGAATGCAGGGATTGTTGCTAGTCAGAAATGAACAGAACAGACTAATGGGGGAGGGATAATGAGAAAACTAGAATATTTTAGCTTGTCAGGCCATTGCCCCAACACCGTTACCTTACTCAAAGAGGAAAGACAAGAGGTGAAAATAATTTATGGTACAAAAGCTCCACTGGGTTGTCAGTCCTTTTCAGTAACTCTACACTCATTGACTTGCTACCTCTTTCTGTACAGAGATAGTTCCAAATGTTCCTTCAATTCCCCAATATCATTCCTCCCACTCATATTTGCCATAATAACTTAGCCTCTAATTTACCGAGGAGACATGAGGCCATCCAACAGGTACTTCAACTCTCCTTAAATCATTTCACACTATCCCTCAGCTGCTCACTTCTTGCTAAGGCTAACCATACTTGCTCCCTATTCCCTTGATCATATTGCCTCCATATACAGGACCTTAGTGCTGCAATCATCCCATCTCTTTCATGAATCATCAAACATGACTGGAATATATAAAGAGCCTTAAATCTTACAAATGTTTTCCTCACAGTCATGTGAAGTAAATAGGGCAAGTATGATCACTAAGTCATAGGTTCAGAAGTAGAAGGAACCTGAGAGGGCATCTAGTTCAAGTCCCTCAGTTTAAGAAGGAAAGTGAAGCCAAGAAAGGTCATAACTTGCTCAAAGTTACACAATTAGGAATCATCAGGGTGGGTATCAGAGTCCTAGTCCTATGACACCAAACCTAGTGTTCTTTTCACTTCATTCCACTGCTAATATTTATCATACCTGTAGCATGCTATGGTGGAAAGCTATAGCATTAGAAAGAACCTGGGTTCAAATCTTGCCTCTGAACTTAGTGACTTTGTGACCTTTAGGCAAGTTACTTTATCTCCTTAGACCTTAGTTTTCTGGTCCATCCATAAAATGGGGGGGGGGGCGCTTGGGGGTTGAACTAATGCCCTCTGCGGTTCCTTTCACCCTCTGATTTCCTAATGACACCATGTCCAGAGCTCCTCTCATCATACCCACTGCCTGTCACAGGAGAGAAATGCCCCTTCCACTGGCTGCTTTCTATATGCCCAAATGCCAACTCAGGTCTCCCCAGTGCCCCTTTCCTTCCACCCGGCCATTCAGATGAGCCAAAGTTGCTTCCTCCCATTCACATCCATACTTACTTAAAAAGCTCACTCTGCGACCTCACCACCCACTCACCCACCCCATCTTTCAACAGAAACTGTTTTCTCCTAAGGTCACCAAACCTTTTGATCACCAAATTCTTCTACAGGATTCGATAATCATTAAATCTGTACTCTGCACAGACTAGAGGTGAGCTATGGAAATAGATAACAAAATTTAAAATAAAGTGCCAGCTGCTAATTACCATACCTTAGG
Organism: Dromiciops gliroides; assembly: GCF_019393635.1. NCBI lineage: Eukaryota > Metazoa > Chordata > Mammalia > Microbiotheria > Microbiotheriidae > Dromiciops > Dromiciops gliroides. The sequence goes on along the minus strand of NC_057862.1, from coordinate 466,163,398 downwards.
GCCCTTTCTCTTTTCTTTCTACACTTTCACTCTTCAGTCTCACTAAATTCCACACCTTCAGCTATTAACTTTTTCTTTTTTTTTTTCTTTTTAGTGAGGCAATTGGGGTTAAGTGACTTGCCCAGGGTCACATAGCTAGTAAGTGTTAAGTATCTGAGGACCGGATTTGAACTCAGGTACTCCCGAATCCAGGGCGCGGTGCTCTATCCACTGCACCACCTAGCTGCCCCAACTATTAACTTTAAACAAATGGATCCCAAATCGGTACTGCAAACCCTGACTACACTCCAGGATCCACACCTCCTAAATACCTACAGGGGCATCTTCACCTAAATTTCCCCACCAGCAACCAAAACATTTGTCCAAAACCAACTTACTTATTATCTTTCCCCTAAAACTTGATTTTCCCTTCTGACCACAATTTCTATCAGTAATTGTCACCTCGTCTCTAGGTGTTCAAAACTTTTATGGTATGTGACTCTTCCCTCTCCCTGTTTCCATTAATATCCATTCAGTTGCAAAGGTCCCTGTGGATTCTAAGGCTGAAGTACCACAACCTCATATAGGCCCTGAATACCAATCTACTTGGACTATTTCAATAGCTTCCTTAAAAGCCTTCTTGCCTAACTCTCTCTCTCCGCCAACCAACTTTCATACTACTACCAGGTTTATTTTTTTGGATGTGCTTGACCATCTATCATTCCTCACCTCAAAATGGCTCCCTACTGCTTCATGAGCAAAATTTAATCCCTTAACGCGGGATGCTCCCCATACCCAGAATATTCCTCCTCATCTCCACTTCTTAGAATCTCTAGTCATTCAAACCCTTCACAATCTGTTTCTACCCAAATATACCAATGTGTTCTCAGACTGCTCTCTTCATATCTCTGCTGTAGTAGCCAAAAGGGGATTAGTATGATCCCCCAGCAATGACCTTTGCTTTATTGCTTCCTTAACTATGTTCAGGACTATTTCCAGTACCTATAATGTTTCTTGCTGTTCAAATTCCTATTCATCCTTTTTTTTTTTTTTTAGTGAGGCAATTGGGGTTAAGTGTCTGCCAGGGTCACACAGCTAGTAAGTGTTAAGTGTCTGAGGCTGGATCTGAATCTCAGGTACTCCTGACTCCAGGGCCAGTGCTCTATCCACTTGCGCCACCTAGCTGCCCCCTACTCATTCTTTAAGATCAACTAAAATACCTGCTCAGAGAAGCCTTCCAAAATTTTCCTAGTTAGTAATAACATTCCCCCTTAGACTTCACAGGGTACTTTATTTGTACTTCATGTCAGCATCAAGGTATAAATTATATAATTATTTTCCTATGTGTAACAACTGCCTCTGTAGGACTAAAAGCCCCATGAGGGGATCAATTTCTGTATCTTCCCTCTGAAAAGGGAGTGAACTTAACAGTAGAAAGCCAGTAATCAATGAGCCACGGGAGTCAGATGGATGCCTGTGAATCCTTAACTATAACTTCATTGGCAATATGCTTTAATTACATGATACAATGGGTAAGCAAGAACTAGGAACAAAAGTAGTTACTATGAACACCTAACAAGGAAATACAGGAAAAAAAGTAGGTAGAAGGCCTGGGTGCCTCCTCTGCCTCACTCTAATCTCCTTTGTGCCTTGACCTCTATAGAATCCAAAAATGTTAGGTATAGAGCCAAGTTCCCCAATATATAGGCTGGTTCTTATCACCCAAGTGATAGTTTACTGGATAGAAGGTAGGATTCAGACCTTCAGTGAAAAATCAAGTGTCCTGGGGGCAGCTAGGTGGTACAGTGGATAAAGCACAGGCCCTGGATTCAGGAGGACCTGAGTTCAAATCCTAGCCTCAGACACTTGTACACTTACCAGCTGTGTGACCCTGGCAATGTCACTTAACCCTCATTGTTCCCGAAAAAAAGAAAAAAGAAAGTCAAGTGTCTATTATCCCTGGAAGACCATGTGGGTTTGACATGAAACCCTCTCTGGAGGTAGTAGTGATGTGGGATGGAATTAGGGTCAAATTGATTGTGAGTCATCCCAAAAGACTCAGTGACTCAGTTTCCCAAGTTTTATTGCAATACTGTGAGTAAACACAGGGAGAGAACCAGAAAAGTGGAAAGGCATCTCTTGAATCAGGAAAGAAAATACAGATATATTTATAGTATGGATAAATTGATTATCAGTCTCATTATAATAATCACCATAGGGAGGTACAGGGGAGGGCTTATCCTAATTTGGAGTTTCTAGGGTCCTAAGCCAACCTCAGAGGCAGGTATTTTTTTCCATGGAGGTGTGTTTTGGGGGTTTACACATCATAAGGTGAATCTGAGGACAAATTTGGCCTTTTCTGAGCATTTCACTTTTTGATTCCCATGTCCAGTTTTCAAAATATCTTCATTATCAGTAGACTTTCTATGCCTCTATCAGTTATCATTGTTATATTTAAGGTCTTTATGACCTGCCCCTGTATGTTCTTGTTATGGGTACTGATTAATGTGGGTAGGGAGAAACTAGGCCTTGACTTGTATTAATGAAGACTCAAGTCTTAAGTTATCCATTAACTGGGGTCTGAATCCCTTTCAGTATCTGAATTAGAGCTTGGGTCTTAGGTTTTTCTGTTAACCCCTTTTTTGCCTCCTACGGGGAACCATCACATGGGAAACAGTTTCCTTTTTAGATGAATGTAGAAGTACAACCTGGATAGTACTTGTTCTTGTTATAGTCATAAATTAGTCTGATGGATTTGTAGGGTTCATAGAGAGTGGTGCCTGTTTGGGCCATTGTTAAAACAGCCTGATCTCTTAAGTTGGAAAGGTTCAATAGAAGTTCCTCAATTTACACAAACTATCCCAAATCTTTAACATCAATCAGTACTACATCCCCAGAAGCTATCCTCATAGCATTATGATAGAGATTGGGGTTCTCTGCTGCACCAAATCCCCTTACAACAATTCAGCATGGCCAATATGTGGAAGGCAGAGAGGAAATCATGTCCTACAATGGACTACCAAGAATAAAAGAAAAGGCAATCACTCCCTTAGCTTCCAAGGCCCCTGATATGGATGCAGCCTGACATGAGAGCAATGGTTAAGACCAGTGATTCCCTGAGGGATAAGGGATCTGGGCTCTCAGTGGGAGAAGGGACAATTTATCATTTACATAATCTCTTTCTTTAAGTGTTGCCAAGCAGTTAGAAGCCTAGGAAATCAATGGCTAGATGGATCAAAGGACACTTTCCTATCAGGGCAAAACTAGTGGCAGAATTTTGCTGATACAACCCCCTGCTCACACAGGATACTTATTTAAGTACATACAAAACATATCTAAAGTCAAGGCAAGGATACCTCTTTAGCTGAAAATAGAAAAATGCTATGGAAAGCATTGCTGTCATTCCTAACCAAATACATCTCTATTTTAGTCACTGGGGCACAGCTGCCCTGCTCTGTGAACATTGTCTTATTCCTTCATCCAGTGAGGAAGCGTCAACCACCACCCTGGACTGTCTAGGATTCCAGCTTTCTCAGCCTTCCCTCCACCATCACAATGGTTCTATGTCTCTTAAGACTTGAGTGGTCCAGGACAAGCAAGTGACTTTTACCAACTAGCTGCTATTTTCACTTTGCCCACATGGCCAATGATCCCAGGATATGACACTGCCATATCTACCTGGCATGCCTTTGCAACTGAAGCTGCATTGACTGACCACCCTTACATCTGTTCCACCTCTATTTCCTCTGCTCAGGGGAACAATTTCACATCTAGGACTGGGCCAAAACTCAGCTCTTTCATTTGCTCAGTCACCATCAGGCAACAGACTTCATTGAGCACTAGAATGAAATTCTCAAAGACCAGCTTTGTTTGATGGTTCCTGGCTTTGCCAAACGAACTGACTTCCTTGCAGAAAGGGTGCCCACCCTCAATCGCTACCGCCTCACTAAGGAAGTTGGCTCTCTGGGCCAGCAACTCCTCAATGTTAGTCATAAGTAGGAAGGAGGAGATGGTCTTTGGACCCGATGGAGTCCTCTGTATCCTTATTAGGTGCCTACAACACATATTTGTAGTGTTGTAATCTAGTAAAAGAGATTGTTTTGTTTTTGCCATTTGCCTTGTTGAATCCATCTCCACAAATCCTGTTCTTGGGATCAATCAGCACCTGGCCCAGAACACCTCCCCAGTGCCAGTGACAGCCTGGCAGCCTCCAAGGCTTCTAATGGTTCAGTCTCTCCCCTCTGCTTAGGTCCAAGAGTAGGCAGAAAAAAGGGGAAAGGCCCATAGTATCAGCCCAAAGTCAGCTGACCTTCCTAAGCCTTTCTTTCATAGGATTCTACCGAAGGCCAGAAAGGGGCACACCCTTGCAACCTGCAAATTCAACCATTTAAAATCTGAAAAGGGCAAGCCCTTACATTTCATCTTCTCTTTTATAGCCCCTCACATCCTGTAATTTCATCCAGTGGATGGGGGTGGAAGGTGGGGAGGATGACTCAGTTGAGCCAGGGGCCTCTGCTGCCCCCCTGCTACAGGAGGAAGAACTTGAAATCAAATATGGTAATAATGGATTTGTAAGTTTCTCCACACCTAGAGATAATTCAAAGCCCCAAAGGTTCATTTCAATCTATATTGAAGCTTCAGGGAACAAATTTGGGGTGATTAGATGCCTATGGGACCCTGCCTAATGATACTAATTAGCATCCACATTGAGCTGAAGTGCTACCAAACCAGATTTTCACTACAAAAAATACTATAGTCAAAAATAGTTTATCTCTCAAACTCTTTTCTCTCCTCCCATGCTGCCACCACCTTAGTTCAGGCTCATCATCCTTTGCCTGGATTATTGCAGTAACGTGTTAATTAATCTTCTTGTCTTAGTAATAATAACTAGCATTTATATAGTGCCTACTACATGCTAGTCACTGTGCTAAGTAAGCACTTTATCTTATTTGATCCTCACAACAACCCTGGGAAGTCTATGCTATTATTATTCCAAATTGAGGAAACTGAGGCAAACAGAGATTAAGTAACTTGCCCAAGGTCATTTACCTAATAGGTAGCTAAATCTGGATTTGAACTCAAGCTCTTCCAGTCTCCAGGCACAGCACTCTTATTCATTTTGCTACCTAGCTGCCTTCCAAGTTTCTCCTCTCTTCAATCCATCCCCTTCCACAACTGCCAAAATGATAGTCAGCAGAAAAGTCTGACCATGTCACTCACCCTACTTACGAGTAGCTCTGGTGGGTGGCTTTCTACTGTCCCTAGAGTCAAACACGAGCTTCCCTGTTCAGTATTTGAAGCCCTTCAAACTCTGGCTTCAGCCTTATACATTCTACTGTGTAGCCAAACTAGAGATCCTACTTGTTCTGTGCATACAAAGGTGCTTTGGTATAAGATTTTCCCCCATGCTAGGAATGCACTTCCTCCTCAGCTCTTAAAAACCCCAGAGTTTCCTTCAAGGCACTTAGTGCCAACTTCTCCAGGAAGCCTTTCCTGTTGCCCAAGCTGTTTACTTAGGGCTTCCCTGTCTCCGAAATCACCTTGCCTTGACTTTAGATATGTTTTGTCTGTATTTAAATGGGTATGTGTTGTTTCTCCCAATAGAAAGTAAGCTCCCCAAAGACAAGAACTGTCATTCTTTGTCTTTGTGTCCCTAATCCTAGCACTGTGCATAACATATAACAGTCCTTTTGTTAAACTGAACTGATGAATCAGTTGTGACCATTAATCAATGTGCTTGGTCTTTCATAGGTCTTTCATAACTTTCATATATGAAATAAACATACACATCCAACACTAACCTGCTTGCCGGGAGATTCTATTCATACTGAGATCCCACAGGACGTGAAAGGCTTCCGATGAGATCTCTATCGGCCATGTCAGTAGCTTTTAAGAGGGGAAAAAAATAGGTTATCAGGAACATTCCTAGGTGACAGTATAGGGTTTTCACTAGTCTATATAGTGATTCTTTCTACAGAGAAGTAAATAAAGGTTAATTCCATGGAGTGAGAACTCCAAACTACAGTTAACAGTTAAATATAATAGTATGTCCCCACACTTTCCAACTTCCTTTTGTGTACTGTCTTCCCTCATTAGACTGTAAGCTCCTTGGGGGTAGGGGACTGTATTTCTTTTTCTTATTTGTATCCCCAGCCCTCAGTACAGTTCCTGTCACACAGTAAGCATTTAATACATTGTTACTGAATTGAACTGAATTATTTTCAGGTCAGTCCCTTCTTCTACTGCCATGGAAGATCTTTTTTCCCCTTTTCTTTGCATTTTTAGGATATTGTCCAAGCAGTTTGGGGGAGCGGGGAATATAATGACTTCTGTTTTGGACATGTTGAATTTGGGATAACTCTGGCCAGATGGGTATATACAATAGATGATTGGTGAAGGCTTGAAATGCAAGGAAGGGACTGGAGCTAGATTTATATACCTGGAAGTCATCAGCATGAGATAATAATAAACCCAGAAGAGAGAAGAGCAAGAATCCTAACATAGAGGCTTGGTAAACACCTACACCACACATAAGGGGCAGGAAATGGTTTAGGAGATATGTCAGGTAGGAAATCAGGAAAGAGCAATAGCAATGCAAGATGAAAAAGGAGAGAGTATTCAGGAGAAGAGTTGGTCAATAGTGTGAAATCCAGCATGATAGCCAAGAAGTATGAAGAGGGAAAAAAAACAACCCTCAGATTTGGCAATTAAGTGAGCATTGGTAAATTGTTGAAAGCATTTTCAGTTGAGTAATGGGCTGGAAGTCAGACTGCAGAAGGGTAAGGAGTAAGGGGAGTAGAGGCAATGAATGTAAACAAGCTGTTTGAGGAATCTAGCTGAAACAAGGAGAAATACAGTCCCACAGCTTTAGGAATGTTAGAGTCTCAGTGGAAGTTTTTAAGATAGGGGAGAATTGAACATGCTTGAAGGCTACTACTGTAATTCACCTGGTTGGAGGGGAGGGGGTCATGACCATGGTCAGATCTGGTCTTTAGGAAAACCATTCTGGTGATCACTTTGAGGCAGAGATTAGAAAGATGGTTTGAAGCAAGGAGACCAATAGGATCTATTGCAACAGTTCAAGTGAGAGGCTGAATTCGTGTGGGTCCTTGCATAAGTCCTACTTTCAGTCACTATTTGGAAGAAGGAAAAAACCAGGTCCTCTAATTGGAAAAAGGAAGGGAAAATTAGAATTAAGTTTTTGAAAGTAGCACTATAAATACCTTTCCATCGGCCTACGGGGACTAGCAAAATCCTATCTCCTACAGCTTTTCTCAATCCTTAATTCTAGTGTCTTCTCTCTATTGTTTATTTCCATTTATCCTATATATAGCTTGTTTGCATATAACTGTTTTCCTGTTTTTCTCCTTCATTACATGTGAGGGCCTCTGGGAACTTGTCTTTCTGTCTCCAGCAGGAAGGTGGCCACAAGGTGAATAGCCCCCAATCCTTCAACCATCCTCCACCAACTGTGGTTTCTAGACTCTTCACCATCCTGATCATTTTCCTCTGGCCTGTTTGACAACATCCTTCCTAAAGTGTGCTGCTCCAACCTGACCACAAGACTCTGGCTCAGGACTCCAAGGCACAGGACAGTAAAACCAACTCAAAAAGCACTGTCTTTAGAGTCAGAAGCCTGGGTTTTGAATGCCAGCTCTGCAGCCCACTCTGTGACTCTGGGCAAGTTGATTAACTTCTCTGGGCCTCAGTTTCCTCAAATGTAAAATGAGGGCATTGGATGAGGGAAATGGCAAGCCACTCCAGTATCTTTGCCAAGAAAACGCCAAATGGGGTCACAAAGAGTGAGACACAACTGAACAACTGAACTATCCCCAGCATCATCTCTCCCACTGATTGGCTGGTTTCTCTAGGAAACTCCATTTTAAGAAGGATGTCCTGGCCACCCAGGTCTTCATTATTCTCACTGAAGGCAGGGACAGTCTTTCCGCTTATATCTGTATTTCTAGCACTTGACTTGATTTTCAATGGCTCTCCATTTCTTTTTTTCTTTTTTTTTTTTTTTAGTGAGGTAATTGGGGTTAAGTGACTTGCCCAGGGTCACACAGCTAAGTAAGTGTTAAGTGTCTGAGGCCAGATTTGAACTCAGGTACTCCTGACTCCAGGGCCAGTGCTCTATCCACTGCCACCTAGCTGCCCCTCTCTATTTCTAATAAGATAAAAATCTGAATTACTTAGCCTAGCATTCAAGGTCTTTTGTAATGTGGCCCTAATCTAAATTTCCAGCATTATCTCAGACTGCTGGCCTGTGGCAAACTTTACCATCTAGGAACTCTAGACTATTTGTCACTCCCTAAACAAGCATGGTATTTTCCTACCTCAGGGTTTTTGTTCCTTATATTCCCTCTTCCTGGAATGTCCACCCTACCCATATCTATTTTTTAAAAGCATTGTTGTTATTGTTCACTTTTCAAGGTTCACTCAAGGTTTTCTTGGCAGAGATATTGGAGCAAATAGAGCTAAGTGATTTGCCCAGAGTCACATAGCTAGTGTCTGAGGCCATATTTGAACTCAGGTCTTCTGGATTCCAAGTCCTATGCTCAGCGCTTTATCGACCACACCACCTAGCTGCCCCTATTAAGAACGTAGGACTATAGATTTAGAACTGGAGGGGACTTTGTTGTTGTTGAGTCGTTTCAGTCACGTTTGATCCTCTGTGACTCCATTTGGGGTTTTCTCGGCAGAGATCCTGGAGTAGTTTGCCATTTCCTTCTCCAGCTCATTTGACAGATGAGGAAACTTAGGCAAACAGGGTTATGTGACTGGCCCAGGGTCACACAGCTAGTAAAGTGTTTGAGGCCAGATTTGAACTCAAGATGAGTCTTCCCTGAATCCATGACATCCACTGCACCACCTGGCTGCCTCAGAAAAGACCTTAGAGGCTCTTACCTCCTCTATTGGAATTGTAAGATCCTTGAAGGCAAGAATTGTTTTGTATAATGTTTTATTCCTTATAGAAGAGTTCTACAAACTGTGGGGCATGTTCCTATTGATTCTCCGAGGAGGGAACACAAAGGAATTGACAAAATTATTAGTTAATTGCTAGCATAGTTCTCATATATCTACTTTTTCAATGAAAACAGAGTTAAAATAAAAGTCAGCAAAAACAAAACTAACAAGGTGAATTCACTCCAAGTCATAGTGAATATAGTACAGCAGAGATTACTGAATACAATATATGAAAATGAAGCCCAATTTGAGTTGGATTGCGTCAAGCAGGATTTATCACAGATAAACTGTGATGTCATTTTACTTTTGTATTTGAATATAAAGTATGTATGTTTCAATTAAGGAATCTTTGCTTTCTGTCTTGGGGAGGGGGGAGGGAAGGGAGGGTGGGAGAAAAATTTGGAACTAAAAATCTTATGAAAACAAATGTTGAAAACTATTTTTACATGTGACTGGAAAATAATAAAATGCTTTTATGATTGAAAAAAAGAAAATGAAATAACAAATGTAGCTGAAGATGTTCATTTGATTGATTACCTTTGTAGAATATATGGTTGAAACTGATGTGAAAGGCTTTTTATTTTGAAAAGCTATTGACTGTGTGACATATAAAAATTATAACTGATTATTTTATTATATATGTATATAATTATAATATAACTGACAGATTTTTAGAAAGAAATGGATTGCACAGGTGAAGTTCAATTGATGTCAGGATGAAAAACAGCTCTACAAGGAAATAAAAAAATTTGGTCACTCTTGCAATTTAGACACATTTTCAGTTTAATGGGGAGATTGGCCAATGATGGTTCAGTCCTTAGAATATGCTTTGTTTTGCCTTTCTTGGTAGTTTATATGGAACACGTTCAATATTTCCTGCCTGGTTCCAATCCAACAGGAGAAGACTTGGTGAGTTCATGTCTGGCCATGAATGACTGAGGGTCTGGTACTACAGGGTAATGAAGAGTCTTCTGATTGGCTGAGTCTAGAAGATCTGATGATTCAGAAGGCAGTAAGCCAGAACTGAGTTTGCATACAAAAGGTGATCTACTCCTCCCCCAGTCTTTTTTCAGGTTTCCTTCTTGGCACTTAGGCAGGCAACACTTCTGTAAACTGACTGATAGGGGAGTGGCAAGCTGTATTTCTCCCACCTGGCTACAATGTGTCTGTGAACATGTCAACCCATGTTTCCTTTTATATGTATTTTTCCCTCATCTTAGGTGAATGAGTATCCTAATCGGGGAATGTCGAGGAAACTTGAGAGAGGTTCATCAATCCATCAGAGGTCCCCCTGGCAACTAGAGTTGGTAGCAGAGTTCCCTGGAGTTGGGAGCAGGGGCAGCAGCAGCAGCAGCAGCAGAATCTAATGAGGACCCACTAAAACTGAGCTAGGGAGGAACTTCCCCATCACCAAACAAGGCATTCAGAAGTGAATTTGATGGGGATTCCACAAAGCGAGAAATGAACTCCCTGGTTGAGAAGTTGAAAGGTGCCTTTCATGTTCCCTACACATTCCCCACATGTTCCCTACATATGTGCCTCACTATATTATATATAGTTACTCATGGGAGCTGAGGTCACCAAACAAGGGAATGCCAGGGAAGAAGACAAGAGGGCCTAGGGCAGAACCTTTGGGAACACCCACAGTTAGAGGAAATCGAGCAAAGCTTCTTAAACTGTGGGTCAAGTCCCCATATGGGTTCGAGAAACTGAATGTGGGGGTCGCAAAAAATTTGGCAACAATAAAAGGTTGTGTATATCTATTGTATATACCTATATACCTGGGGTCATGTAAAAAATTTTAAGGCAAAAAGGGGTTTCAAGTGGAAAAAGTTTAAGAAGCCCTGATATGGGTGATGAGCCAGCAAAGGGGTCAGGTATGAAGAAAACCAATAGAGAGTACTCTGACAAATGCCCACAGAAGACAGAGCATACAGAAGTGATGAAGATAACTTGGGAAGGATGAAAACTCCAAAAAAAAAAAAAGTGACAATGAAGAGATCACTGGTAACTGGAGAGAGCAGTTTCAGCTGAGTGATGAGGCTGGAAGCCAGACAGCAAAGGGTTGAGGAAGAGTGTGAGAGAAAAGGAAGCAGAGGAAAGAAGTATAGACAGTTTTTTTGTTTGGTGGGTTTTTTTTTTTGCAGAGCAATGAGGTTAAGTGACTTGCCCAGGGTCACACTAGTTAGTAAGTGTCAACTGTCTGACATGAGATTGAACTCAGGTCTTCCGAGTCCAGGGGTGGTACTTTATTCCACTATGCCACCTAGCTGCCCCCCCCCCCCCCGCCCCCCGCCCAGTTTGTTTGTGTTTTTGTTTTTGTTTTTTAGTGAGGGAATTGGGGTTAAGGGCCTTGCCCAGGGTCACACAGCTAGTAAATGTAAAGTGTCTTTCTGAGACCGAATTTGAACTCAGGTAATCCTGACCTCCAAGGCTGGTACTCTATCCACTGCGACACCTAGCTTCCCCTGTTTGTTTTTTGTTTGTTTGTTTTGTTTGTGTTTTGTTTTTTGGCGGGCCAATGGGGGTTAAGTGACTTGCCCAGGGTCACACAGCTAGTAATTGTCAAGTGTCTGAGGCCAGATTTGAACTCCGGTCCTCCTGAATCCAGGGCCGGTACTTATCCACTGCGCCACCCTAGCCGCGCCACCCCGCAGCCCGCAGCCCGCAGCCCGCAGCCCCGCGCCCGTCCCCCGTCCCCGTCCCCCCGTTTGGTTTTTTTAAAAGGGTTTTAGCTAGGGAAAAAAAGGAGGCATAAAAGCAATGCTTGAGGACAAAGGCCTTGGCCCTTCTTCACTCCTTGCTAGGATCATTTCTTTTTTTTTCTTTTTAATTTTTGCAGGGTCACACTGCTTAGTAAGAGTCAAGTGTCTGAAATCGGATTTGAACTCAGGTCTCTGAACCAAAGGCCGGAGCTTTAACCACTGCACCACCTAGCTAGCCCCTCTATGATCCTTTCTTACCACCTCCAGAACCCGTACTGATTACTACCAGCCACAAGCTATCTCTTCTCTTGGCAGATATGGGCAGCCTGACCTCCCTCTAGAATCATGAGGCAGGGGAATGAGCCAACACATGGCCCAAAGTAGTCCCAAAGACCCTATATGGTCCACTGGAACTAGGTAGAGAATATCTGTAACATGCCCATTTGCACAAAGGACAAATCTGAATATGATGTTCCATGCCTCTTATGTATAGTTTTTTTTTTAAACATATAAGGTATTTTATTTTTTCCGTTACATGTAAAGATAGTTCTCAACTTTTGTTTATACAAGCTTTACAATTTCAGATTTTTTCTCCCTCCCTCCCCCTCCCTCCCCCCCTCCCCTAGACAGCAGGTAATCTGATATAGTTATATCTATATATCTATATACATATACATATAGATAGATATATACACACACACATATATATATTTATGCTATAGTTTTTTGAAACTGTACAAGAGAATAAGGGGCAGCTAGGTGGCACAGTGGACAGAGCACTGGCCCTGGAGTCAGGAGTCCTGAGTTCAAATCCGGCCTCAGACACTTAACACTTAACTAAGCTGTGTGACCCTGGGCAAGTCACTTAACCCAATTGCCTCACTTTAAAACACACACACACACACACACACACACACACACACACAAGAGAAATCAAATTTACAAAGAAACAGTCAATTAGAATGAAAGGTTCTTGGAGGCTGCTGCAGTGGATAAGCACCAGCCCCTGGATTCAGGAGGACCTGAGTTCAAATCCAGCCTCAGACATTGACACTTACCATCGTGGCCCTGGGCAAGTCCACTTAACCCTCATTGCCCGCAAACACAAAACAAAAAAAAACAAAAATATATGTGCAATGCAAATAAAATGGAAGTAAAGAACTTATGAAAATGAAATGGAAGTGAAGAACTGCTTGTTCATCATTTAACCAACTTACTGAAACAATACATTTGATCTTATTCCAACCTGAATAAGAAAAGTTAATAGACTTGTCTTGTGATAGTACACTGAATCAAGCATTTGAACCTGAAAAATTATATTTCTTTTGACTACAGGTAAACAAATGGTTCTCTAGTTGATTAAACAAAATTACATAAAGTTTGCTGTTCTCCATATTAACTTATTCATGTAAATTGGAGTTTTCTGCTGTAGCTTTTATCAATACAAAATGCTGACTTTAATTGTTGGAAAAGAACTGTGAATGACAACATCATCAAAGACACCATATTGAAAAGACTTTTTGACAAAAAATAAGCCCACCTATTAAATTAATAATATCATGGCTATTATTTTGTATTATAGTTATGAAAAATGCTTAGGATTTATTACTGATAAATAAATGTGATATATGCTATTGTTTTACTATATGACTCATTTGTGTGTAGTTATAAAAATATAATAAATTCTTAATTTTATTTGAATAAATATGAGCTAAGAAAATTAGCTTCTTGGATGGTTTTATAAAAAGTACAGGGGGGGGGCAGCTGGGTGGCGCAGTGGATAAAGCACCGGCCCTGGATTCAGGAGTACCTGAGTTCAAATCTGGCCTCAGACACTTAACACTTACACTTACACAGACACTTAACACTTAACACTTGTGGCCCTGGGCAAGTCACTTAACCCTCATTGCCCTAAAAAAACAAAAAAGTTAAAAAAAAAAAGTATAGGGGGCAGTTAGATGGTGCAGTGGTTAAAGCACCAGCCCTGAATTCAGGAGTACCTGAGTTCAAATCCGGCCTCAGACACTTGACACTTACTAGCTGTGTGACCCTGGGCAAGTCACTTAACCCCCATTGCCTGCAAAAAAAAAAAAAAAGTATAGGGCAGGGGGTAGCTAGGTGGCGCAGTGGATAAAGCACTGGCCTTGGATTCAGGAGTACCTGAGTTCAAATGCAGCCTCAGACATTTGACACTTACTAGCTGTGTGACCCTGGGCAAGTCACTTAACCCTCAACGCCAAACAAAAAAGTATAGGGCAGAGAGATATCAAACACAGGGTACTGGAGTGGTGGTGGGCTGAGTGCTTCAACCAGATTAAAATGAAATTTGGAAATTGTTATCAAAATAAATAAAGATACAACAGAACATAGATAATGTTAATGTATGTTTGTTTTTTAAAAGCCAATTTGCCTACGGGGATGCTTATGTAAGGTTTAGTGGCCCCTTTTCTGTTTGAGTCCGATACTACTTCTATACAGAATATAATGCCTTGCACATAGTATATGCTGAATAAACATTTGTTGAATTAGTAAATGAATATGGGCTCCAGATTATTTTCCTTTTCTCTGTCTTGCTTCTAGAATTCATTCCCTCCACCTTTTCTCTTCTCTATCATAGTCCTGAGAATTTAAGAAGCATTCCATCAATTTCTTTGTGGCTGGAAAAAATATATTGATTAGTATTTATCCAAAATCAGCAAATTACTATGTGAACCCTGTATGAATTAGGGAGGCTCAATCCTTTTTTGGACTCCACTAGCTAGTGTTAAAGAGAAAAGAAAATGAGAAAGAAGTAACGAGAATTAGAAACAAGACAGAAAAATAGTCTCACCCCCAGTTTGAATCATTTAATACTTCTGAGATGCCAAGAAAAACTATTATGCCCTCTACAGACCTGAGAATGACACAGAACCCCTGTCCACAAAGCTCCCAAGACCATTCAGACTTCTTTTACTGTTTTAGCTTCTGCCAGGCAGAATTAGACTAGGGAGTGTGTGGCTACTTCCCAGCTAACATCATTCTTTCCAGATTTTGGCCAGCCTCTAAGCAGAGAGCCCCAGGGGCAACTATCAATACAAAGCAAGAAGGAGTCTGTCAATACACAGGAACACACCTTCTTCAGTGCATCTGTAAGGCCTCATCCCATCACAACCATATGGTGACCAACTAAGAGAAGATTGCAGGGCGTCTAGGACAGTGGAACCAACGGTCTACCTGTTGTCATGGAGATGCCAAAAGGACCCTATGTGGGTGATTTACAAGACTGATAATTTTTTTGTGCTTTCCAAAGCCTCACTGTACACTTTGTCATATTCAAGGAAAGAAGAAAATCTCTTAAGGGGGGACAAAACAAAATAACAACACCATTACTTGTCACCTATTCCTTCAGATTCAGTTTCCTCCCCTGTTGTGAAGATAAAGTGAGATAATGTATATAAAGTGCTTTGCAAACTTTAACTGTTATTAGTATTACTATTATTCCCACTTCGTGATAATAAGGGGTCTAGAAAGGGAAATATCTTTTAACCTAGAGGAACATATCTTTCCAACTCTGTTTCAAACAACCCTTCTCTAACACACTCTAGCCAAACTGAATTACTAGCTGTTTCCAAAACTCAATATTCCATTTCTTGTCTCCCTGAGTTTACACCAGTCATCAGCGGGGCCAGACATGTGCTTCCTTATTATCTCTCTTCTCCAGAATCCTTATCTTCCTTCAAGGCTCAGTTCAGGAGTTACCTCCTCGAGTGAAATTTTCATTAATCCATCCCACCCACCAGATGTTCTCTCCCTCCTCAAACTGTCTGGTGTTTACTTTGCTAAATATCATCCCCCTCTCCCCCAGCAGAATGTAAACCCCTCAAAGGCAGGGATATTTCATTTTTGTCTTTTGTCAGAATCTAGCAGAATCTTACACATAGTAGGGGGTTTAATGTTTGGTGAAACGAATGCAAGGGTGACTGTCTGCTTTAGGGTCACAAATAGACAATGGAATTTCTTGACTTCGTGATATGAATGTGGAAAATACAGAGGTTGGGCGGGGAGGAAGATGAAGGAACTAATGGAGTTAGCGGCTAGAGGTAGAAAGAGGCCAAGAAACTAAGAAAGTTGGAGATCCCCTTGAACAATCCATATAGAAAGGTACACATGATTTATAGCTGGAACTTGGGTCTAATTAACAAGAATTAAACTATCGTCCAACTAACAAACATTAGATGAGCAGTAACTTGGTCTGGGGGAATATAAGGCTTCCTGATTCCAAGGCAAACAGTAACTCTGTCTCATTAGCCAAAACTGATACCCCTCATGCCTTGCATTTAAATCCCAGAGGTAGATCTGGTAGATCTGCTGACTTCTTAGAGCTTCCTTATTTTCTCTCCCTGGATACAAACCCAAGGGCAGAATATTTGTTTCCCTCCAAACAGATAATGGATCAATTGTTCTTCACCTTGATTGTGTCCTGGACCCCTCTGGCAGTCTGATGACAACTATGAACCCCTTCTCAAAACATTTTAAAATTAATAAAATTAAATACCTAAGATTAAAAAGGAGATCAATTATGTTGAAACATGGTTTTCAAAATACATATTTTAAAAACAAGTTTCATGGATCCCAGGTGAAGAATCCCTATAGATGCTGAATAAATGGTTGTTCTAAAGACAATAGGAATGGGATTAATTTGGCTCCAAGTAAATAAATATCAGTGTGTATAGTCCAATGATCATGGACCACCTTATAAAAACACACTTCATATATACTTCATCATTCATACAGCATATTACAGAAATGTGGAACAGATTGGCAAAGGCGGCAGTTCCAATTACATAGGAACTATGTAACTCGTTTGTAAACTGAGGAACATATGTAAACTCATAGGAACAATGAGTGTCACTAATGGAGAAAAACAAGTTTTGAAATAGTGAAAACAATTGTTAGGCAACATTTAAAATTTTTAAATGTTTATATTTGTAAAGACCAATGGCTCCCAAAGGATTGGACGTGGTCCCTGGGAGGTTACACTTCTGCCAGAATAATCTCTATACTCTTATTCTTCAAGGAAAACAAAAAGAGACCAAAGGCATCTTAGGACAGTAACTAAAAGCTTGTTGCAATTCACTGGGTTTAACCAAATAGCAACAAAGGTTAAGGATGAATTAAGGGACGGCTTTTGCCTAATGCACGGTTGGAGTACTCTTGCCACCTAGTGGCCAGCATATGATCCTACTCGACCCAATCCTTACCTGAAATAGCCACTGGAGAACTGGGACAGGGCAGCTGGGAGTTTGCAAATAGAGATAACTGAGCAGCCCTCTTCGTAGAAAGGATAGCTGCTGTGCAAATGTGAAGCTGGAGAGAGGCAAAGGAGAAGGGAATTAGACTTGGTGCCTGGGTGCCAATCCTTTTGATAGCACCACCCAAACTTCCTGCCTTCAAAATATCTCAACCTGCCTCTATCAAGAGGGTCAGTCAGCGATGGAGAAGAAGCTAATGGTTATGAAATAATCGTGCTGATGGTTGGGTGAACAATGTTTTGTTCTGGGAGCCCTCTCTCTTCAATAGTGCACATCTAAGCACTATTGTGCTCACTATTGTGAGCTTCTGTCCTCTCAGCAATACTGGAAACATTTTTTTCTTTCATTTCTCCCCATCACTGGGTTTTATGAGGATTACCAATTTCAAAGAGCTATGATCTCACTGGGAAGTATATTCTCTTTACCAAGAGAGGTTACAAACCTTTTACAACAAGATAGTTTTAAAGAGTTGAAGCGGTAAAAAAAAATGTATCACTTTTAAGGGCAGCTAGGTAGCGCAATGGATGGAGTACCGGCCCTGGAGTCAGGAGTACCTGAGCTCAAATCCGGCCTCAGACACTTAACACTTACTAGCTGTGTGACCCTGGGCAAGTCATTTAACCCCAATTACCTCACCAAAAAAAAAATGTATTATTTTGGAACATATATATCCTATATCAGATTGCTTTCTGTCTTGGGGAGGAGGGAGGGAAGGGAGGGAGGGAGGGAGAAAAGTTTGGAACTCAAGATCTTATAAAAACAAATGCCGAAAACTATCTTTACATGGAACTGGAAAATAATAAAATATTTTTTAGATTGAAGAAAATGCATCACTTTGTGGCCAAATTGGTGATGAGCCTCTTCAAATTTTGCTGGGTGGTTCTCCAGCAGTCACAAGCTGTTGTGGATCCTTTACTAGAAGCCTTTCCAGTTCTGTAGGACCTGCCAGAGCTTACACTTCGCGGGGCTAGCCTTCAAGAACCCAAATTCATCTCCATGTCACAGTAAGGTAGCAAAGTCGGGCTTAAATGAAAGTTTATGAGGATTTCTGTTTGTTTGTTTAGAGCTGTGATTTCATTGGTGTAGGGACCTCTAGGTGAAAGGAAGCTCACTCCATCAATGCACCTGTTATGTGCCTTACTGGTTTTTTGTTTGTTTTATTTTTTTGGTGGGGCAATGAGGGTTAAGTGACTTGCCCAGGGTCACACAGCTAGTAAGTGTCAAGTGTCTGAGGCCAGATTTGAACTCAGGACCTCCTGAATCCAGGGCCGGTGCTTTATCCACTGTGCCACCTAGCTGCCCCCTGTGCCTTACTGTTTTAAGAGAGCAGTCCAGGGCACTGAGACATTCAGTGATTTTCCCAGTGTCACAGAGCCAGCACGTGTCAAATTAGGGACCTTGAATCCAGGTCTTCTTGACTCTGAAGCCTGACTCTTGTGATGTTTAAAATCTTAATTGTGGTCGCCAAAAATTAAAAGGCTTCAGTACCAGTCCTTTTTATAGATCTGGAACAGAGGCGGTCCTTACACACTGCTTCAAGGTGATTGGCTGGCGTCATCCAAATCCATTGGCTTTGAAGGTGTTCTCAAGTTGAGTTCACAGTCTAGTTTCTGAGAACAATACCTTCTTAAGGGATAGCCAGGTGTGATTACAATCCAATTAACTTGAAGTAGGCTTAATCAGCAGTCAATCACCCTTGATGATGTACTTGTAATATATACAATAATTCCAAACCATACCCACAGTATACATAGTCACAATGACATGTAAATGATAAATGAATGTAAATGATTGATAATATTAGACACTCTACTATACTAATCCACATCTCTTAGGAGGATTATCAATAATTAATATTGGCAGAAAGCTTTGAGAGCTTCTGATACAGGGAAACACAGCAGGACAGAGTCCTATGTTATAAAAAGTACTTGCATTTTGTTAAGACATTTTATTATACTTTACACACAATATGGAGTGATGAGCATTATTCTCTCCATTTTACAGATGAGAAAAACTGAGCTATTTAGTAAAGTTTGCAAAACAAAACCAAAAAAAAGATTTGAGTGTCAGAAGTGAAGTGAGAATCTAGAAGTCACATAACTCTCAATCCTGGGCTTTATGCCATAGACACTCTTAATGGACAGAATTAGCAAATGAGAGGATGTGGTGAACACAAACAGCATATCTGGATCTAGTTTCACACAGTATTTATATAGCATTTGTATTTTTCCAAAGCAAAGGAGATACCTAAGAAGATGGGAAAACTGACACAAAGATACCTAGAGTCAGGAGGAATTTTGAGTAAGAAATAACAAAACAGGATTCAATATTGAATACTTAAAGCAGTTGGCTCAAAGCCAACTCAGAACGGTATTCTGAGTCTCCATATATAGCCATAAGCATAAGCCTCTTCTTCCATTTGACCTTTCACCATGTTTCTCTCTTTTAATACATGCTCTCAAAAATAAAATGATTACTACAGGAAGAAAGCATCTTTGATTACATGTTTAGTAATTTCCACAAATATGCAGACTAGCCGGAGGGAAGTTAGAAAACCTAAGGAATTAAGAATTATAAATTCCAGTCCTGCTGAGTTGCTGACTTGGAAGGATCCCAGACACTTTTCTATAAAATGAAGAGATATATTAATCTTTATAAGTAATATAAAATATTACTATAGGCAGGATGATATAGTAGCTAACATGTTAGACCTGAAATCGGTAAGATCTGAGTTCAAATTTTGACTCTGACACTTACTAGCTATGTGACCATGGGCAAATCATTTAACCACTCCTGAACTTCAGTGTACTCATATTATTTTACATATATGTTATTTTTACACATATGTGTACGTATATATGTCTATATATGTCTAAATGTTTTATTTCCCTGGAACCATGCAACAATAGCAGATGATTTTATATGTGTGTATTTAACTTGATACAAGATATCCAAAAAGTCTTAAAGCTATTAAAGCTTATAATTGCAGGAAAACTTTTTTTTGTTTGTTTGTTTTTTTTGCAGGGCAATGGGAGTTAAGTGACTTGCCCAGGGTCACACAGCTAGTAAGTGTCAAGTGTCTGAGGCCGGATTTGAACTCAGGTCCTCCTGAATCCAGGGCCAGTGCTTAATCCGCCACCTAGCCGCCCCCACAGGAAAACTTAAAAGGACACCCTGTATACTTTAACAGGTAAATCTTTGCAATACAATGTCATTAAAAGTGTTTTAGGATCCTCTAGTGAAAATCATTCAATAGTCACTATTACTAAGATTTCATTAGTTTCAGAACTTTTAACACTCAGGCAAGGTGAAAATCATTTATAGTGAAGGTCAGAGAGAGGGAGTGAACTATCCATCTGTACACAGCTGTGAAATGTCAGAGGCTGCAGGTGAATCCAAGTCGTCCAGATTCCAAGTCTAATGCTTTATCTACTATGCCAGATTTCCTTCTCTTTTGTTAATAGGACATATTTTAATAACCTATTTTGCATAAAATACCAGGTTAGCACATAGATTTTAGACCTAGAAGGTACCGAAATGCTTATCTATTCCAATTCCCTTCTTCTACAGATGAGGAAACTGAGGCTCAGAAAAATTAAGTGACTTGTCCCAAGTTACACAGCATGAAAATAATAACAATATACTTCCATCTTTGATAATGCATTATTTCTCTTGGAAGATTATATAGGTTTTAAGTAAGCTTCATCCTCTATATGTGTACAAACCTATTACATAATACAGTACCATATATTTTGTCTTGAGATAATTTAATATTAATTTTTTTTTTTAGTGAAGCAATTGGGGTTAAGTGACTTGCCCAGGGTCACACAGCTAGTAAGTGTTAAGTGTCTGAGGCCAGATTTGAACTCAGGTACTCCTGAATCCAGGGCCGGTGCTTTTATCCACTGTGCCACCTAGCCACCCCCATTTAATATTAATTTTTACAAAATGTAAGTTGTGATTCTTCTAGCTTCTTATCATGGCCAAATGAGTGTAAGGAAAGTTTCAAATAACATTTTAAATCATGACCCTAAAAAAAAAAAAAGGACTTGAATAGAAATTTCTTTTGTCTTTTTTTTTTTAAATCAAGGTATTTTAAACATCTGGGAACAGAATGCTCCAAAGTGAAGTTTTTCCCTCAAGCCAAGCTGTTGTCTCCCTAAGTATGTTCAAGCAATTCTGCAAAAACTATTCTCTTAAATCATTTAAAAATTCCAAAGAAAAAAACTTTTCTTCTGTTACAATGAAGGTTACTCCTTGAAAATGCAACAATATTCTTGTTCCCAACTTAACCTTGAAGATACTGTGCACAAATATGTATATAGGCAAACATTATGATTCAGAGGGACATAGTTAAGGATGCACACAGGCCCAGATGTATAGATATAGATACACAAAAGGCAGCCACATCTGCAGAACTATGCAAATTGGCAATGACCCTACCAGAGGGCATATGGTCAGGAAAGGAAATAAACACAGTGATTCTGAGACTCAAAGAGCTCAGCGCTATGGCATTCCGGCTAAAGGGCACCCTGCCAGCTTCTCAATGGGGGAATTGACTGGATGAACCCCTGTTGGCTCAGATCAACACATTTCCAACTGATGCTGTAAGAAAGAAAGCCCACTTCCAGCCACGTTTCTTTTCTGCTGCAACAGCCTTGGAGGGCAATCTTTGCTAGAAGAATTAGCTCTCTCCCCTCAGGTTCAGAGCTGCTGAGTTGAACTGCAGTCTTTGAGGCCAGAAACAATAGAGGGAAAGAAGATGGTATTACTATTGCCCTGCCTGGGAGGAAATGGCTTTCAAGGAATTCTTTGTTTAGAGCTGGAGGAGATACAAGGGATCTCCATCACAGGTTAAAGCCAAGCCAAGTCCACTTAATTGGTCTCCACCTTGGGTTTCTTTCACCTTAGCTGAACTATGAACTATTTAACTGTATTCACAGAAAAACAAAGGGATTGAGGCATAGACAAAGTTATGGGCAGAAGACTAGAATCCAGGAATCACATTTGACTGTGACACTGGAAAGAAAACACCTGACAGAATTATGGATAGCCCAGCCTTGGAAGAAGAGAAAGAGAGCTGAGGAATCCACAATATAATTAGCAAAATCCATGTAATGTCCAAGAATATAAAAAGCCCTAAAATTTGTAAAACTTCAGTTGGATTAAAGTGATGTGATCATTGCCCTGTGAGTACCCTCCTTGTCCACCACCCCCACCCCAATAAGAAAGCTCTAACGAGGCCCAGAAACTGTCTTCAGATGAAGGAATAGGAACAGAAAAGACAGAGCCTTCGACTAAGAGCAGATAACAGAGGCAATCTCCAGGCCTGTCTGAAGTTTGCCAAGTGCCTAAAACAGCTGTCAAACTCTGATCACTCCTTTCAAGAGAGGCTTTTATCTCAAGCACTCAGAGATGAGGAAAAACTGCTTGTGCCAGTACAATCTACCAGTGAAGGAAAGAAAGATGGAGAAAGGAATAAACCACAAGCTAAGAATGCTAGAAGACTAACAGTCCTCTATGCTCCAGCCACAAACCGTAAGGACCATAGGATTCATCCGACTAGCTGTTGAAACTGTCAGTATGTGTTGTCTCCCACGTTAAAATGTGAGCTCCTTAAGGGTAGAAACTGTCTTTTCTATTTGTAGCCCTGGTTCTTAGCACAGAGCTTTGCACAGAGCAAGCATTTCATAAATGTTTCTAATCACTCGTTCATTCATTTTGGTAAAATCCTAGACTTCATGATGAGAAAAGAATTCATAGTGTCTTTTTTTTTTTTTTCAGGGCAATGAGGGCTAAGTGACTTGCCCAGGATCACACAGCTAGTAAGTGTCAAGTGTCTGAGTCCAGATTTGAACTCAGGTAATCCTGAATCCAAGGCCAGTGCTTTATCCACCGCGCCATCTAGCTGCCCCCATAGTGTCTATTTTTGATATGGCCTAAGTTGCTTTTCCTCCCGATCTCTTCTGTGCAAGCAGAGTTGTCCCAGGGAGTAACAACAACTCCAGAGTGCTTTGGGTATCTCCAATAATAAGGTCTGAATAAGCACTGAGTGCAGTTGTTGATAGAACATCAACTTCTGTGCATCTGTAAAGTTTGTCAGGTATAAGTTTAAATAAAATGCTTAAGAAAAGAAATAAATGTAGGCCAAAGCTTTTCCCTCAGGTACTGGGCTCCCTCTCACTAGAGGTCTCCATGCTGGGTGGCCACTTGTTAGATATACTGTTATACATGACTTGGTAGCACCTTCCAGCTCTGAGATTTTGTAATTGTGTGGTGTCTGCTCATGTTCTCTCTCTCTCTCTCTCTCTCTCTCTCTCTCTCTCTCTCTCACACACACACACACACACACACACACACACAAGCATGCAAAAAATAAACAAACAAACAAGTTATTACCATAAAGAGCCAGCAACCTAAGGATCCTGAAGAGCACTCCCTTGACTAATGCCTTCATTATTCTGCAAAGCAAGTCTGGTCATCATCTAGGCCTTCCCTCGCTTTGGGGCTGTTTGATTATTTTTAGAGGTAACTGAAGCAGGTGGGAAAGCTCAGTGCTGTTCCTGTTCTAGAACTGAATTTATTTCAAACCTGTTTCTAAGAAGCCATGAAAAGGATAAGAAGTTTATTGTTATGCAGAAACTGGGGCTGCTGTGGTCTCAAAGGTATATGACTCTCAATCACCGTTTAACATTAATGATGTTTTATACAACAGACTGTCTACTTTCTCGTGCCTGTTGAAATATTCATGAAGGAATACCCCAGGTGGCCACAGGTGCTGACATGACAGGCTCCCAAACCTGCATATGTGCAAGCACTAAGCAATTCACAAGGAGTGGCTTAGGCATGCAAATATTTGATAGAACAAATATACTTACTCACACTCCCCCACAAAGATATTTATGCAGAGAGGTACTGCTACTGCCATGTACACAGTGTGTGTGTGAATGGGAAGTTCTATAAATAATGTAGAACGCAATCTCCACTCTTATTACCCAGCCCCCAAAGCAGGTTCTCTTGCTCCATTTGAGTAAAATAAATGAATGCACAATGAATTTGGGCCTCAACCTTCTATTCTGCTAGACAGAATGAAGTTCTGCCAAGTAGAACAGAGGTTTATATAGTAAGCACTCAAATCTTATTGAATTATCTCCTCTCTCCTTCCTTTTTCCTCTCTTGGTTCTCTTATCATTCCTCCTCTGTCTTTCTTCCCATTCTTCCTTCTTCATCCCTCTTCCTCTTTTTTTTTCCCTCTGTTATCTTTGTCAATCATATATACCATCCAAAGGCCCACTCTACCTAGCCCCAACCAACCACATGAATTCTTCCATCCCAAGTACATTTTGTTCCCCATGATGGCCCAAGGGTCAAGAAAAGATTTAGAAGTCTTTATTAACATAGTAGTTAGGAAATGCTGGTGAGATAGCAGAGCTCATGAGTTCTATTCTTGGTCTGGCTTGAAAGAAAAGTAGAACTTCCCATCTTTATTCTATCTTCCCCAAATGTAAACCCATAGTTATACTCTTTATGGTGTTCAGACTCAGATTCTCCAATCATGCTCATGAATAGATGTCATGGTCAAATCCTGCCTCCAACAAATATTAACCACATAATTATGGGCAAATCATTTAACTTTTGTGAGCCTCAGCCTCCTTATCTATAAAGTGGCAATCATGATACCTCTAATACCTACCTCACAGAATCATCACGAGGCTAGAATGATCTTGTGTATTATAATTTATTCCCAAAGCAGCTTCTGCTTTAACAAGTCCTTGTTGTTTTTCCCTTACAATTTCCTGGATTTTTTAGGTGCCAGAAAAAAAACAAGGAAATTTGAGGTTGGGATAGCCACTGGGCATTTAAAGTAACTAGAGATGCCCTAATGTCATGCTATGAGTGGAGTATTTAAAAAGAGAATCACCGTTCTTTGCAAGAGACAGGAGACAATAGAGGCATGGGAGAGAAGGCACAGGCAGCTTTTGATTGTGTTGAGCTGGGGACAGGGACTCCTGGGGAATATGAGGGGATTTCTGAGGGCTTTAGGACACTAAAGGAGGAGACACTTTTAGAACACCCGCCCATGGGCCCTCTGGTGACCATCTCATGAAGGTCTCATGCAACAGATTCACCTGGGGGGGCCTGTGACAAAGTGAGAGCCAATGTGGTAGGATAATTTGTTCTTACACTGGAACTTTGATATAAGGGTGATGCTTCAAGTGCTTCTCTACAAATATCTTTGAGTATACCTGTGGAAAATGAGGTGTAGAAGAAGACTTGGTGCGGAGATTTGGAAAATTTAGATCCTAATGCAAGCAAGTATCTATGGATTACTCTGTTGCAAGGTTTAACCCTGTTACCTCTTATTTTTCAATTTCACTTCAGGAAATTCAATTCAATCTATCTGTAAGTGAGTAATCTTTCTGTGATCATGATACTGTGGAAAAGAGATAAAGAGCTTTAAGGAAAAAGGGCTAGAGCCAATTGATAAATTATGAATTGTTGTTGGGAATTAATCATACCCTTAGATTAGAGATTGGAAAAGGCATTATGAAGGAAAAATTAGGAGATAAAGAAGTGGCAGTCCTGATTTTGTAAACACCCAGTTAGCTGTTGGTTCAGAACTAAAAATGTTGGGAATGGTCACCCATGCACAGCTGCTCCAACTGTTAGCTCAGGGCTTGTAGTGCCACCTGGTGGCTTATTCTAACATATCATCCCATATAGTTATTCCAGCCATACCTTTCCTAGTGGCAATGTAAAGCAGTTGCCCTGTATGGGGAGTACACCTGTTTTATATGTGGGAATTCCTACCCTTTTTATATCTAAAGTACTTCATAAATCTTCATGGGCTATATAAATGTCAGCCAATGAATAAGATGTTAGTAAAAGACAAGCAAAAGGGAAAAAAATTAAGTGCCAAACTTATGTATTTGTTTATGCTGTTCTTCCCATCTAGAATGTAGTTTGCACTCTTTTATTTAAGCAAATCATACCCATTCCAAGAACCATTTCCTCCATAAAATCTTCCTGGAAAATTTTAGCCCACAAGGACCTCTCTCCTCTCCCTAATATCTTATAGCACTCGTTGCCTATCCAACAAGTTGGGCCCTTAATTAGATTTGTAGTATTGTTCTTTAAATGTTCATATACGCAACAAGAGGTTTTTCCTTTTTATAGGAACACCTGTTTGACGTAAGCACTAGAGAGAAAAAGGCAAGTGAGTAAAAGAAAGGCTACACACATGTATGTGACTCTTAGGGACGGAGACAGAAAAGAGCTTCTCAGAGTGCAATTCTCTGCCTGAGTCATCAGATGGTACTTCGAACTCTAAATTATTGGTCAGAGTCCCTTTTGGTCCTTCCTACATGGGAAGACAGGATTTGCCTGTATTCCTTAGCTTCTAGCCTTCCTTTAATGTCATATAAAGTACAAGTTCTACATCAAACTATGCCCCTTCTCATCCTTTCATTTATCTGAATTCTCGTTTCCCCTTGACCCAGTGAAGAGATTCAAGGAGAGAAAGACTAACAGAGAAGTTTCTGATGATCCTGGAAAAGGAACTTAGGTGCCTCTCTCCCTCACAAGGGATCTTGGTGAGCTCTCATTTGCAATGGGTCAGGAGGCACCATGAAAACAAAGAGATATTGTGTGCTACAATGTCATCTTTTAATTTCCTATACTCCTATTATAGATATGCTAGCTAGCTATCATCATCATGTGGGAGAGCAATCAGGAATAGTGATAGGAGATGATTGGAGGCAAATATCTATATAGGACTGATATGAGGATTCAGTGAGTTAACACATTATTTATTGTTATCTTCCTTTTCACTTTATTCAATGAATGACAGAATATGTGATCATGGCATATTACATATCTGCATTCATGAATGCAGTAGAAATAATATGAGAGTAGAACTCAGACAGGGGTAGATCAGTTTCATATTTTAATATTTTGAGCAATACTCTCTTTCAATCCCTAGATTAATTTCAGATCCTGCCAGTGAGGGGTTAATTCAAACTGTTTAGGGTAGTATGGGAGCAACCTAAGTGGTTTTTTAAAAAAAAAATTTTTTTTTTGATGAGGCAATTGGAGTTAAGTGACTTGCCCAGGGTCACACAGCTAGTAAGTGTTAAGTGTCTGAGGCCAGATTTGACCTCAGGTCCTCCTGAATCCAGGGCTGGTGCTCTATCCACTGAGCCACCTAGCTGCCCCCTAAGTGTTTTTAGATTGACTGCTCCTGAAGCCTCTTAGGAGAGATGGGACTAACCTGGGTATATGGCAGAGAAAAACTGAAAAGGTTCAAATATAGCATTGCCTGTTGGCCAATTCAAATTTTGCACTACTTACGTGGACAAACACTTCTACAATAATATGCTGTTTGAGAGGCATAAAGAAGGCAGTGATTGCACCATGAGGAATATAAAGACTTTTTAAAAAAAGTTATTTTTCAGTTGCATTTGACTCTTCATGACCCCATTTGGGGTTTTCTTGGCAAAGATAATACTGGAGTGGTTTGCCATTTTCTTCTCTAGCTCATTTTACAGATAAGGAAACTGACGCAAACAGGGTTAAGTGACTTGCTCACTGTCATACCACTAGTAAAGTGTCTGAGGCCAGATTTGAACTCATGTCTTCCTGATTCCAGGCCTGATGTTCTATCCACCCCACCACCTAGCTGCCCCTATAAAGACTTTAATTAACAATTAATAATTTATCAAATGGCTCATTCATGACCTTATTCCTATACTATTCACAGCTCTTCCCCCCAACTTCCCATGAACCAAAAAAGTATTACTTACACATGCATATAGCACAATGAAACTCTTTACTAAATGAATTTGAAACTAGCAAAGTAAAACTTTAAATGGGGCTCTGATACTATAGCACCCCACAGGACTCCTGCTGCCCTGTTCTAGGTGAAAGGGAGTAAAGCCCACAGACTTGAAAACACTCCTGAAATCAGTCACAACATGGGAAAATGGAATCACATCATCACCTGGAAGGTGGTGAGTAGGGTGGCTTCTGTTAGTGATGACACTCACTTCTGGGCCAATTGCTGAGGGAAATGTGCAGTCTGATGAGGAGCAGGATGGTTCCCAGAGGTTCTGAAGTCAGAAGAAATATTTTTCCAGAGGCCACTGACAACACACACAAGCTCATTGTCTATGCTTTCTCTGGTGTATCCAACATGTTTCTATCTGGCCTCCTCTGGTATCTGCTAGCTTGTTTTCCAAAAAAAGCAAGCCACTATCTTAATTTTAAAATCTAGGGGGCAGCTAGGTGGAATAGTGGATAGAGCACCAGCCCTGGAGTCAGGAGGAACTGGGTTCAAATCCAGCCTCAGACACTTAACACTTACTAGCTGTGTGACCCTAGGCAAGTCACTTAACCCCAATTGCCTCACCAAAAAGAAAAAAGAAAAAATCTATAGGTGAGGCTCTATATTAAATGGCTTTAGACAGCTCTGGCTAAGCTAATCCCCTGAGGCTATACAGGCCAAAACATTGTCCAACCTTTTGGTGTCTTCAGGATGGAAGCAGTGCAGGAGAATGCAATGGCAACAAAAGCATGAACACAACCAAGTAGGTAATACCTCTATTTAAGTCATGACTCCCCAGCAGGATTGTAAGCAGCTGGAGCGGGAAGTATTAGGTCTTTTTGGATCACCTACAATGCTTAGCACAGTGCTATGCATGGAGAAGATTATTCAATAAATACTTGTATTGATGGGGAGAGCTCAAAATGAGGATACAGAGGGAAAAAAGGAAAGGAAAGAAAGCACTTATTTGACCTTTGAAATCTTTCATATGTTTGCTTTTGGCTGCTCATGATTCCCTAACCCTGCATATTCAAAAGTCAAATGAAGTCTCCCACTAGTTATGCATGAGGCTACACTGAAATGAGACCCTCCCTCCACCCAGCTCTCAAATATGGACCTTCTTCCAACTCCATACCTTACACTTACCTAAAGAAGAGTTCCTCCAGACTGTTCTGAGGGACCAGACTGGTACAGTCCAGGTTGCAGGACAGGAAGTGGTTCTTTGACAAAAACACAATCTCACCTGGATGAAGGGTTGGGATCATATAGAGCTTCACACAGAATTTCTCCACTAGCAGCCTAGGAAACCAGTGAAACAAAAAACCAAGAAACTATAATTTTTTTTTAAAAGATCTACCATTCACAGGGTGGTTTTCACCAACTATTATAGTATATACCTCTCCTACCTATGCTCATGTGTAAGTATTCCATATTCATCTCCAAGGTTCTCCAGAGCAACAAGGTGAGGGCGACTTCCAGTGTCACTTCCCAGGAGCGACTTCTCCCACTCATCTCGCCACAGGGTCTGACTCCTACAGAGCAGACAAAAACCATGCAATAATTGTTGGAGGCTGCTCCTGGGTGACTACTCTTGGTGCCAGGAATGCAGGAGTCATGGTAGAACCCATGGCTTACATTTCTATTTGGTGTAGATACTCCCCTTTCAGAAGTTATCCCAAAACAAGACCCTAACGTGGCTTTCTGGGAGAGTAGGACTCACTGGAGTTTACCAAAGCATTATCAAATGTGACTAATTATCATGGCCCCCAAAATTTATTAATTTATTCAATAAATAATTGTTGAGTACTTATTGAGCATATATATATACATATATATACATGTGTGTGTGTGTGTGTACTACATATATACTACATAAATGAGAGGCAGGATGGCATGGTGGATAGAGTACTGGGCCTAGAGTCAGGAAGACCTGGGTACAAATCCCATTTCTGACACTAGCTCTATGACCATGTCCAAGTCACTTAACCTCTTGGTGCCTTAGGCAACTCTCTAAAACCCCTACTAAATTATAGATGAGGGGGCAGCTAGGTGGCGCAGTGGTAGAGCACCGGCCCTGGAGTCAGGAGTACCTGAGTTCAAATCCAGCCTCAGACACTTAACACTTACTAGCTGTGTGACCCTGGGCAAGTCACTTAACCCCAATTGCCTCACTAAAAACAAACAAACAAACTAAATTATAGATGAGATAGACTTTAGTGAAGGAACTCCTCACACCCACAAAATCCCAGATAATCGTCTCTTCAGTTGTCTGTAAGGTGCTTGGTTCTTCTTCGGAAGCTAAGGCCACGTTGGGGTGAACCCTCACTTCAGCCGGCGGCTAGCACCACTACAAACAAGTTTCCTCATCCATATCTCCCGAAATGGCCGTCTCCGAGCTCGCTTGCATCTACTCTGCTCTCATCCTTCACGACGATGAGGTTACGGTCACAGAGGATAAAATTAATGCCCTCATTAAAGCAGCAGGTGTAAATGTTGAACCGTTCTGGCCTGGATTATTTGCAAAGGCCCTGAACAATGTAAACATTGCTAGTCTCATCTGCAATGTAGGAGTTGGTGGACCTGCCCCAGCAGCTGGTGGTGCTGCCCCTGCTGGAGGTGCTGCTCCTGCTAGCACAGCTGCCCCAGCTGAGGAGAAGAAGAAAGAGGAAGCAAAAAAAGAAGAGTCCGAGGAGTCTGATGATGACATGGGCTTTGGTCTGTTTGACTAAATATATTTTTTGAAACATTAAATAAAAAGCTTAACTAAAAAAAAAAAAAAAATCCCAGATAATCTGTAACATATCCTTACTATTGCTCCAAGTAAAATGGCAGATATAAAGAAGTATAAAATAAGGCTCAATTAAGCAAACATTTATTTAAGCAAGGTACTACAATACAAAAATAAAAATGAAACAACAACATTCTATTGGGGTGTAGAGTGGGGAAGTTTGGAGTGGGGAGAGAAGACAATGTGTATATAACTAAGTAAATAAAAATATACATACAAAGCAATTTCCTGGAGCATGGGAAACCACTACTATTTGGTTGGAGGGAAGGATTAAAAGGGGCTTTGTGTAGGAGGTAGATTATGGCTTTAAACTGGAGTTGGGGATTTCAAGAAATGAAGGTGAAGCATTTCAGACAGGAAGGGCAGATTGTACAAAGTCATTGGGGCAGGAAATGAAAAGGCATGCATGGGGAACAAGTAGGCCAGTTTAACTAGAAGCTATTGTTGAGTTAGTTCAGTCATGTCTGACTCTTTGTGACCCCCTGTGGGGTTTTCTTGGCAAAGATATTGGAGTGGTTTGTCATTTCCTTCTCCAGATCATTTTACAGATGAGGAAAGTGAGGCAAATAGGGTTAAGTGACTTGCCCAGGGTGGCACAGCTAATAAGTGTCTGAGCCTGGACTTGAACTCATGAAGAAGAGCCCAGCACTCTATCCATTGCATATGAAAAGCAGTAACATAAAATCAATCTAAGAGAGACAGACTGTGAGCTTTAAGTGCTAAACAGAGAAGTTTGGATTTTATCCTACAGGCAACAGAAACCAGTGAAGATTCTTGAACAAAAAGTGATTTGGTCAGATCTGT
Organism: Dromiciops gliroides; assembly: GCF_019393635.1. Lineage (NCBI taxonomy): Eukaryota > Metazoa > Chordata > Mammalia > Microbiotheria > Microbiotheriidae > Dromiciops > Dromiciops gliroides. Next base: position 466,132,042 of record NC_057862.1, on the reverse strand, counting down.
CCTTTAGGAATACAAGTTTGGCATCAACAAGGAGACCAATTCATAGGCCACTGCAATAGTTCAGGCCAAGAGGCAGTAAAGGGCCTGAATTAGCATGGTCATCTTTTAAGTGAAGAGAGACAGACAGATATGAGGTGTTGAGGAGGTAGAATTGACAAGACTTGACGACTGACTGACTAGATTTGGGAGATAACTAAGAGAAAGCTAAGAGAAAAGGATAAAGGTGCAAGCCTAGGTGACCAAAAATATGGACATGACCCCAGCTCTCGATGTAATTAGAGAAACCAGTTAGACAGAAATAACAGATAAATAGCTATGGAAGGCAGTATATGATTAAGCACCAGAAGACTAGGTACAGATCACATGCTATCGGAAAGCAGAGGAAGGAATGATGCCGATGGCATGGATTAAGGAGAAAAGATTTCTTAGAGACGGAAAAGACTAAAAGGAAGGAGGAAGGTATTCAAAGCAGGGAGCATGGCACAGCAAAATTGTAGAGGTGAGAATAAACACGGTGTGTTCATCGGCTCATTGTATGACAGGAAGTTCACTTTATTATATATTATATAATACATTATATATTCACTATATATTATTATACTTTATTATTTATACTATTGATTATACTATATTATAGGAGGTTCACTTGGGGAATAATGACAGTACAAACCCAGGAATGAGGAGCACTGCAAAAAGAGGGTCTGGTGATGTTAATGTCTATTCAGCAATGCACTTAGAAGGTTTCACCAGGCAGAATGAATCTGAATTTTCACAGGTTTATCTTTGTAGTATAATAATAGGAAGGGGCAAAGTGACAAATCCCTGGTAAAGTAATGAAATCAATAGAAACAAAAAAGCAGAGAAAATACACTTGAGCATTTAGCCCAAAGAAGGTGCCTGGAACACAAAAGTCTGGAGGAAAGAGATAGAAAAGCCCTGCTTTGACACCTTTCTTCTCTGTTTTGGTTATTTACCTGTTATATATGTCTGTTATTAGTCAGAATTTATCAAGCATTTACAGTAGGCTTATGAGAAAATTCCACCATGCTTTTTTCTCCTTCTTTGGGAACATCTAACTCCATGAATTAGCACAGGTGAGTATCAGGCACATATACACTGGGTATGTAGGGACTGTATTTCACCAATTATATGTGTGTGTGTGTGTGTGTGTGTGTGTGTGTTGTGGAGCAGTGAGGGTTAAGTGACTTGCCCAGGGTCACAGGTCACACAGCTAGTAAGTGTCAAGTGTCTGAGGTCAGATTTGAACTCACGTCCTTCTGAATCCAGGGCTGGTGCTTTATCCACTGCACCACCTAGCTGCCCTCATCAATGATATTTTTTTAAAAAGAGTTTCTAAGAGTGCCCTTCAAAGGAAAGGCCCATCCCAGAGTTCCCAGGTATTCTAGATTTAATGCTTCACAATAATGAAGGTTTGGCGATAGTTCCCATCACATATACAAAGAGCTTTGTAAACCACAAAGTATATGTGTATGTATATATAGGTAAAAATATGTATGCACATATGTTTATGATTTATTTTTATTATTATTATTACTTACTTCTCCTGTAGCAAGTAATCTAAACTATTGACATATCCATCTGCGGTCCTGTAGTCAAGCTGGAGAAAAAGGTACCAAGAAAAGGGGGGGGGAGGGGCAGGAGAGAGAGAGAGAGAGAGAGTAATGTAAGATGTCATTCCAAGTGAATGGCCCTCCAATGAAAAGGTACCTTTTCCAGAGCTAGCAGACCCTGAAGAGAATGATGAAAGCTCCAATGAGCAGCTTTCCTGAAACACACAACCAGTTTTTCTAATACTATTAGCTTGGGGGGGGGGGTTGTGTTTGCATTTTTTACTCATTAAGACTAATTTGGAGGACATAAACTTTCAGATTTGTTTCATATTCAATTGATCAGCGTTGGTCTGGATTCTTGGGACCTAACTTGGTGCCAAGGCATATTCCCCATATTCTATGCCCTACAATAAGGTTTCCTGTTACAAATACTTTTATTGCTTCATTTCCCTGTTTCCCTAAAATTGTTCCTCCAATTCACAGACTCTAATCTTGGGGTCCAAATTCAGAAACTGAGACCTTTTAGAACCAAACTTTCAAAGAATCAAAGTCCAAAGAGACTCCAAGGGGGTCTGTAAGACCCATTCAGGGCACTGTATACTTAGTATGTGGCTATAAAAGACTCCAAACTGAAAATGAATTTGTGTTTCTACATGTGAGGGCCTTGAAACATAGCCAAAACAAGGAATTATAGGATAAAGTCAAGAAAGGAATTTTAAATGCCTTGCCATGAGATCTTGGGAATAATAAAACTGACCCATGCAGATAACCCTGGAGGCTGAAGAGAGGGAAGGGTCCCTTATGCTTACTGAGTGATGGGGCTCAAGTGCTGGTGTTGCCATCTGCTGACCAGGACCTGTCATGTTTTGGAACAGTTCCTCCAATGTCACCAAGGCTTCCTCGGAGTCTGAGTCCAGATGCAGGGCCTTCTCAGTCATATCATCTGGGGATACTGAAAGGTGGCTTCCAAAATGGATTTGGAATGGGGTATCCTGAGAGGATAATAGAGCCTCATGATCCTCAGGCTCTTCAATTTTTATTTTTGGATATAGACTCAACTCTGTGGATTCTACCACCTCAGCAATTTCTCTGTCCTGCTCCAAAGTTGCCTCTAACTCTTCCATAGCAAGGGCTACACCATCCTCAGTGTTATTTTCTAAGGCTTGTGGGAGAGTTGGAGGTGATGAGGGACTAGGGCTGGGGGGCTTGGAGTACAGGAATTCCACTGGTGGAGGGCTCCAGTCTTTAGGAAATAACTCAGGAGGTCCTTTATTAGACAAGGGAAGGATGCTGGTATTCCTTGAGGGACTGGGCCATCTGGGTTGTGAGGCCTGCTGGGAGTGTTCATCTAAGGCACCAGGAGTGTCCATCTTCAGTTTCTTGTGGTGATCATGAGTCCCATCAGAAATTGGATTGTCCTGGTCCCAGGAGTGCTGGAAAAGGCACTGTGGCAGTAAGCCATCATAGAACCCTTGTTGTTGGTCAGACAATTGACCAGATGGAGCTCTTGAATTTGACTGGTAAGCTTTAACAATATAAGAATAGTAAAAGTTTATAAGGAACCTAGGGCACAGTAAATACTATCTCCAAAACATTTTTGTTATTCTATAGTAAATAAGAATTCAACATTTCAATTCAACAAATACTTATTAAGCTTTTGCATGTAGAAGAAATTAAAAGAGAAGAAATCACCTTATAGAATAAGCAATTAATATGGGAAGGACCGCCACAAAGAAGTCCTCTACTTCTCTAATTACTTAGTACCCCTCAGTGAATCTGTTAACACTTTACACACATGAGAACCGAATACTTCAACTTTGGGTCTTGGATGTCTTTATATCTACAATAGACATTGTTGCCTTAGTTCCAAATTCATTCTAAAATAGTATTCATTCCCTTATTGCCTATAACCTATCAAGGATTCTATCTAATCCCATAAAGCAAATTTAAAAAATAGAGAACTGAGATATTACCTTCATGGTGAACAGTAGCCATCCTGTTCTTCCTACATCTAGGTGTCCTTGAACCTCTGGTGGTTTTATCCTGAAATAAATTTACTGTTAAGTGAAATTCAGGAAAGTAGAATACCATCATGGGCTCTTATACTTCTGTGAAGAGGAATTTGTTTCCCTTGTCCCCATCACGGAACTTTTTCTCTAGTGTTTCAATTCAAGTTAATTAATTATCCCACCACTGCAAAGACGGGTCATGTTAATAGGGAGAATCAATTTTTGTGCCTCCAGGAAAAAAAAAGGCACCAGAAGTAAAAGTACCCCATGTCATCCAACAAGACAATGATAGAACAAGGAATAAACACAGGAATCTTCTTAAATCTCAACAGATATATACATACATACATGCACACACAGACAGAGACACACTCTTGCTACTTCACAGGAAAGTGTTCCTTAGAGAGCAAGGTAACAGAGAAATGTTTATTCCCTTCACTCACCTTTGCTCATTCACCATCTTGGAATTGTTTCTGGGTAGTAGCAAGGATACAGAAACAAGAGAATGGCTTACCAACCTTCATCCTCTTTAATTCAAGTAGTTGCTGGTATTCCATCAGGCTTGATTGAAATCTATTACTAACGAGTCCTGAAACAGACTTCTGGTGAGAAGAGAGTAAGATTTGATATCAATGCCTCTTTTCTTCCATCTCTGAAGAATGGGCCAGTTGTTTGCTTGATCACCTCTTATTTGGATGATAACTGAGTTCATGATGAGTAGAACCTAATCTTTTTGCTACTTGGAGGTTACTGGTAGCCTGCAGCTTCTGTCTTGAGGTGGACTGGGTGACTTCCAAAGGCCCTCCTGACCTCTCTGATGGATCAGCCATCTTGTTCAGGGATTTGGGCATAGGGTTCACCCTCAATGAGGAACCTAAACTGCCTGCTTGTTTTGAGGAAGAAGAAGTCAACTCTAGCTCCCTGGTTGGAGACCAGAAACTCTCATCCAAGCAGAGACAGAGCTTCAGAATTCGTTTAGTGGTAAGAACCAAATAAACCACCTTCTGCTCAAAGGCCAATGCCTTTCTTTTATGGGCTCTCTAACTAGAGGATGAAGAACATCATCTTCTTTGCCACCTGCAAGGATGGAGAAGAACACATTTGCCCAATCCTTTTCAACTAAGAGATTCAGTCTTTTTCATACTGTGCTGGAAGAGTAAGATATTCTTCATTGAATACAGGTGCAAACCACTATAAAAAAGAAGAAAGGATGTCTTGCCTAAATAAATTAAGTTTATGGCAGACTTGTGCATGGCATCCAGAAATCCTGATTCCTCATCACAGAAATTCAAAGACAGAAGGGAGCTCAGAGACCATCTGGCCTCACCTATATCTAACCAATAATTCACTCTGTAACATCTAAGACCCCCACAGAAAAGAGGAACTGCTGTAAATAAACAAACAAACTTCTACCCATTGCTCCTAGTCTTACCGTTTAGGGTCAAGCAGAACAAGTGTTACCACTGGAAGGAGACTCTACTTAGAGATCTAGTTAAAGCCAGAGGTATGGTCACTGTTCACTTCAAGGAGAATGATTCCCTCCTAAAGATGCCAAAATAAATCATTCAAATACAGTGATCATCAAGCTCCAGAGTACTTATAATATTTATTTGGGTTTTGAGGTGGTCTAATACTCCTGCAAATCAAAAGAGCAGGGCACTGAGACTTAGTACAGAAGAAACAAAGTCAGATACCCCAAAGCTCAGCCACATGGACAACCATCTAGCCTTTTTGGGCTGGAGTTTTTTGGTTTTTTTTAATAATAGGGTCAACCCTGCTGGGAAACCTGGCCATATGCTTGTGTTCAGAGATAATTCAATGTGATGAGAACTGTGGAGAAATTTCCACACCAGGTTGATCAGGACACTGGTGGGCTTTGCACTTGTGAGAATTAGGACAGCTGGGCAGCTGCCATTCTTTGATGCAGATTGTTAGATTTTTTTTTTTTTTTTTGGCTCCACACATTGCAAGAAAATAGCTGCTGTTCTCACTAAGAGACCTTTGAGGTTGGAGTCACTTAGTATCAACAGGCCCAACTAGACCTTACCACAAATCTAATCACTTTTTCACATGACCTTCAAATATTTGAACACAGTGATCATGCTTCTGGTCTTCCCTCTAAAGCCTTCAGGCTTCTCTTCTCCAGGTGAAACACCTCTAGTTTCTTCAGCCAGTCTTCTTGTGGTGTGATTTTAAGGCTTGTTCATCTTATTGTGGACGTTCTCCAGCTTATCAATATCCTTCCTAAAATGTGGAGGTCAGAACTGAGCTAAATACTCCCCATGTGCAGACTGATCAGGGCAGAGTACTGTGGGACCATCACTTTCTTTGGTCTGGACATTATGCCTCTCAATGCAGGCTAAGACTATTTTGTATGCTAAACCGCCGTACCTTTTCCAAATTAACTGTTAGCCATGCTTTCCTCAATTTGAATGTGTAAAAATTATTTTTTTAACTCAAGTGTAGGATTTTAAATTTATCCCTGTAGTAAGTTTCATTTTAGATTCAGAATAATGTTCTAGTCTGTTGATGATAATTTTTGGAGGTTGTGAATCTCCTCCATTCTATTGGTCTTAACTTTGTGTCATCTATAAATCTGATAAGCATGCAGCTGTGCCTGGATCCAAGTCAATGATAAAAATGTGAGATTGGCAGAGAGCCAAGAACAGACCTCTGAAGCACTCTAAAGCACTCCTTCCAAAATGAACCGATATAGACCTCCCCCTAGATGATGCCACTTTGGGAGCACTGAAAACTCGAGGGTTCCCAGATGGAACTTGAAAGCCACATAAAGACATAAGAGGGGCAGCTAGGTGGCGCAGTGGATAAAGCACCGGCCCTGGATTCAGGAGGACCTGAGTTCAAATCCGGCCTCAGACACTTAACACTTACTAGCTATGTGACCCTGGGCAAGTCACTTAACCCCAATTGCCTCACAAAAAAAAAAAGAAAAGAAAAGAAAGACATAAGAGGACAGAAGCTCAGGCCAGACATTTCTTGCCACTCCCTCATACCCCACACTCCCACCAAAGTGGAATCCAACATTAAGTCCAAAATCAGGAAGTAGGCTAGAAGAATGAACAAACAAACAGGAGAAAAGGGAAATAACAGAAGAAAGGCACTAGCATTAAGAGGGTTAAGAAAACATTCCTGTAAAAGGTGGGATTTTAGTGGGGATTTATATCCAAAGAAGCTAGTAAGTGGAGTTGAGGAGAGAGAATGTTCCAGGAATGGGGGACAGCCAGAGATAGAGATAGAGGAATATTTTCAGACCCAGTTTTGCAATGACAGTTCCAAAGAATTCATGATAAAAAATGCTGTCTACCTCCAGAGAAAGAACTGAAGAACTGTATATATCTTGTTGGTAGATATTTATCTGTATGTTGTTAGGGCAGGGACTAAATTTTACCTCTTTGTATCCCTAGCACTTAGCACAATACTTAGCACATAGTAGGTGCTGAATAAGCATTTATTGACTGGTTTATTGATTATCAATAAAAGAGAGAATGTGCAGATCAACAAATTGGGTATGCAACTAAAAAAAACTAGAAAATGAACAAATTAACAAAACCACCAGTTAAACACCAAAATATAAGTACTGAAAAATCAAAGGAGAGATTAACAAAATTGAAAGTTAAAAACCCATTGAATTAATAAATATGGGATCTAGTTTTATTGGGGGGGAGAGGAAAATACATAAGCCATTAGTTCATTCAATTAAGAAGAGCACAACCCATAAAGAAGAAATAAAAGTAATTATCAGGACATATTTTGCCCAACTATGTAGCAATAAAATTGACAATCTAAATGAAATGGATGAATATTTACAAAGTATAAATGGACCAGTTTAACAGAACAGGAACTAGCATATTTAAATAACCCTATTTTAGAAAAAGGAATTAAACAAGCCATAAATAAATTCCCAAAGGGAGAAGGAGGAAACCAAGCTAGATGTATTTACAAGTGACTTCTACCAAACATTTAAAGAACAACTAATTCCCTCTCAGGTTAAAAAGGTGAAGCAAGGTAGCTATTTGCTAAGTGTGTTGTGGTAGAGTTTTTTGAAGGGTATGAATTAATCTCTTAGGTCCCAACTCTGAGATTCTGTGATTTTAAAAAAAGGATTCAGGGCAGCTAGGTGGTGTAGTGGATAGAGCACCGGTCCTGGATTCAGGAGGACCTGAGTTCAAATCTGGCCTCAGCCACTTAACAATTATTAGCTGTGTGACCCTAGGCAGGTCACTTAACCCCAATTGTCTCACAAAAAAAAAAAAGAGTGATAAAAAAAGGATTCAAAAAGGTTGAGGGCTGGTGAGGGAAGATATGGTCTTGCTGAGAAGAGAGTGTCAAAGTTAATAAAAGAACTCTATACACCTTTGTAAATTTGAACTCAGCTCTGTGCTCTTTCTCACTTAATACCTTTCCCCTTAAACATCAAGTAAGGTTTTGTTTTAAATCGAACTAGGTGCCTTCTCAATGAGGAGGGAGGGAGAGAAATTGGAATTAATTTTTTTTTTTTGGTGAGGCAATTGGTGTTAAATGACTTGCCCAGGGTCACACAGCTAGTAAGTGTCAAGTGTCTGAGGTCAGATTTGAACTCAGGTCCTCCTGAATCCAAGGCCAGTGGTCTATATACTGCGCTACCTAGCTGCCCCGGAATTCAGTTGTTGTTTTTTTTAAGCATATATCCTTTCTGTTTGTTTTTTTTTTTGTTTATTTTTTTGTGAGGCAATTGGGGTTAAGTGACTTGCCCAGGGTCACACAGCTAGTAAGTGTCAAGTGTCTGAGGCTGGATTTGAACTCAGGTCCTCCTGAATTCAGGGCTGGTGCTCTATCCACTGAGCCACCTAGCTGCCCCAGGAATTCAAATTTTTAAAAAACAAATGTTTAAAAAATTTTTTACACATAATTGGAAAAAAAAAATTGGGGGAAAAAAAATTCAACCAGGTTCACTTGCTTAGCATTAGTTTCAGTGGGTTTCAAGGGAACAAGGCTTCCTGGGTCTGGAGAGTTAAGGAAAACAAAGTACTCCAGATGATCAGGACCTTCTCACCCAGAAGATCTGGGGTTCTGTCCCATTGGGAAATAAACATTCACAGAGAAGAAGCTAGGGTTCAGCTGCAAGCACTATTTACCTGAACTATTTCTTTGTGTTCTCTCTTTCTGTCTGTCTGTCTGTCTCTCTCTGTGTCTCTGTGTCTGTGTCTGTCTGTGTCTGTCTGTCTGTCTGTCTGTCTGTCTCTCTCTCTCTCTCTCTCTCTCTATATATATATATATATATATATTTGAGACACATACTGCTCTCTTTTCCATGACCAGAAACATAATTTTTTATGGAAATAGCATAAAATGGAAAGAGACCACATAGATCATTCCCTCTCTAAACAGGTGGTGTTAAGCTGTTGGGAGTTAGAGATGAATATTTTGCCAAGTATTTGTTGGTTAAAAGATGGTAAAGAAGAAAGATTCAAGAAAAAAAGAAAATAGGTAGAAGATTTAATATTTCCAGTGAAGCTTTCTATCTCTCATTACAGGGACCCCAAGGGCCTAGAGCACTATTAGTAAGGCCTTTCACAGAACTTAGAGAGGAAAAATTTGTGGTGTCACTATGTTTTCAACATTCCATTTAAAATGCTAGTATTGGCCTTATACCGTAGAGTGCAATAAATTCAAAGTGTATACACAACCTAAATATAAAAGATTATACAGTTAACAAATTAGAAGAAAGACAGCCCCTATTATTTATATGTGTTTGTGTATTTATATAAAATAGTTACGGGTAGGTGACATATTCTTAGCCCAAAGAGCAAAGCATTACAAAAGATAAAACAGATAATTTTGATTACATTAAATTGACAAGTTTTTGCACAAAAAAATTAATGAATACAAGATAAGAAGGGGAGAAGTCAAATGGTAAAAAGAAGAGGAAGGAAGAAAGGAAGGAAGGAAGGAAGGAAGATTTGTGTCAAATTTATTCCAAAGAGTTTGGTATGCAAGATACAAAGAAAACTAATAAAAATTTATAAGGCTAAAAATCATTCCTCAAATAGAGAAGTGGTCAAACAATACAAACTTTTCTCAAAAGAATTGTAAACTATTAATTACTATATGAAAGAAGGCTCCAAATAACAAAAAATGCAATTCAAAATAACCCTGAGGTTTTACCTTACACTTAGCAAATTTACAAAGATGACAAAAGATGATAGGCAGTGCTATGGGTGGTTGTGGAAAAATAGGCACACTAATACCTTGTTAGTGTAGCTGTAAATTAGTATAACCATTTTGAAAAGCAATGTGATATTATGTAAATAAAGTCACTAAAATGAAAAAGAAAAGCCCTATATACACAGAAGTATTTATAGTGGCACTTTTTATGGTAGCAAAGAAATCAAAACAAAGAAGATTCCCATCAATTGAGAAATTGCTAACCAAATTACAAGAATGTAACAGAATTTTTTTTTTAATTGGATCTCCCTATCTCACCCAGGCTGAAAATTTAGGGGCTACTCACAGGCCTAATCCCACTACTGATGGGCATATGAGAACTTGCTCCATTTCCAAACTAGATCAGTTTACCATTCCCTAGACAACTTGGCACCTCTGCCCACATTGTTCCTTTCCCAAACTCACCATATTGATGAAGGACTTAGTGCAGATATCCAACTGGGCTTAGCCCATTGCACCTCAGAACTTCCAAACCCAAGAGATCTGTCAGCCTCAGATGCATGGATAGCAAGGCAGATGTGGACCACCAATATAAACGTGCTGTAAGAAATGATGAATATGATGAATACCTAGAAGCATGGAAATACTTATGTGAACTAATGCAAAGTGAATCAAACAAAACCAGAAAAACAATAAACACAATGACTCCAGCAATATTAATAAAAAGAACCACCACCACAAAATAATCAAAGAAGAATGTTGCAAAATTACAAAAAATAAGCATGTCCCCAAGGACATGAGAAGACACCTCCCTACACTATTTGAAAAGGTGTAAGATATGTATAAAATGTAAGGGTTTTTTTGATGCACTGATTGGTTTTTCTGGGGTTTTTTTCTTTCCTCTTCTATAAATATATATATATATATATATATATATATTTGTTGTATGATATGGTTCTTTGGGAGGAGAGAAAAGGAGGGATACAAAAGAAAATGTAGGCTGTGTAAAAACAAAAAATATCAATGGGGGGGGCAGGGCAATGAGGGTTAAGTGACTTGCCCAGGGTCACATAGCTAAATATTTTTTAAAATTTTTTTAATGTTGCTTTCAGGTTTCACCTTCCTGAATCAATTAATGAACACTTATTAAATGTCTATCATGTGTCAGGCACTATACTTGAGGATATAAAGACAAAAATGAAACAGTCTTTGCCCTCAAGGAATTTACATTCTATAGGGAAAGACAACATGAACACATATAAGCATATACAATGCAAGATTATGGAGGAGGTGAGGCACTACCAGCAAGCTAAGATCAGGAACAGTTTCAAGTAAGAAGTGGCATTTAAACTGAGTTGGGGGAGGGGAAAGGGATACCACGAGGCAGAGGTAAGAACAGCGGACTTTCCAGGCATGGGCAACAACATGTACAAAGGAATGAGGATAGAAGATGAAATGTCAAGTTGGGGGCGGGGAAAGCAAGAAAGATAGTTTGTATGGAACAAGCAGTGTATGAAGAATAATCAGTCTGGAGAGGGAGGTTGGAACCAGATTGTGAAGGACTTTAAGTATCAGAGAGGAGTTTGTATTTGATACTAAATGTAACGGGGTCCTGCTAGGGGGTTTACTGAGGAGAGAAGTAACGTCGTCAAACCTGTGCTTTGGGAATCATTGGAACATCTATGTGGAGGACATGGGGTGGGGGGTGGGGACTAGAGCCAGAAAAACAATTTAGCTATTTCAATAACCTGGGGGGGCAACTAGGTGGCGCCGTGGATAGAGCACGGGCCCTGGAGTCAGGAGTACCTGAGTTCAAATCCGACCTCAGATACTTAACACTTACTAGCTATGTGACCCTGGACAAGTTACTTAACCCCAATTGCCTCAATTAAGAAAACAAAAACAAAAACAAACAAAAAAATAATTTAGGGAAGAGGTGATGTGGCATGAAATGAAGGTGCTAGCCATGGGAGTGAAAACAAGGGCATAACTGTAAGAGATGTTGTGGAGATAGAATCGACAAGAACTTGGCACAATTGGGTATATGGTATGAAGGAGAGTAAGAAGTAGAATAATATTTCTATGATGTGAGTCTTTATGGCAGGGAGAACAAGATATTCTCTCTTTCGATAAGAAAATCTGTTGATCTATGATCTCTCAACTCCTCTCCTCCTCCTCCACTCAATCTCCACTTTATCTTTAGCAAGAACTAGAGTTTTCAAACCTTCCCAATTCTCCCAGTCCATTAGTTTGGTCAGGCTAGACTTGACTCCCTGGTCAGTCATTTTAATACTCCCACATCCCCACCTCCCTATGTCAACCCCATTCTCACTAAGCCCTTTCTCTGTGTGACCACCCCACCATAGCCTAGTTTTTACTCTAAGCTCACCTTCAGGGAATATACACACATATGTATGCACACATATATGTGTATGTATGTGTATATATACATTCACATATATAACTATAACTATATAAATCTATCAAGCTATAGCTATAGCAGATAGATATAGACAATAGAGATATGGATTTGGATATAGATATAGATACACACTATCCCTTTCTTTATGTGACCACCCCACCCTAACCTAGTTTCTTCTCTGAGTTCACCCTCAGAGAATACACACACATGTGTGTACATACATATTTTATATATACATAGTTATAGATACACATGTATGCACATATGTATTTATACCTATATATATTTGAGAAAACTGTCATTATGATTATTATTCATTGAATATTCATTGAAACAGATTGAAAAAGTTTACAGGGGCAGCTAGATGGCGCAGTGGATAGAGCACCGGCTCTGGAGTCAGGAGTCAGACACTTAACACTTACTAGCTGTGTGACCCTGGGCAAGTCACTTAACCCCAATTGCCTCACTAAAAAAAAAAACAACAACAAAAAAAAAAGTTTACAGAAAAGGAAAATGACAATTTTGGGGGGAGTTGTTGGAAAATAGATACATTGATGCAGTGCTAGTGGATCTGTGAATTGGTCCAGCCATTCTGGAAAGCAATTTGAAATGATGTCCACAAATATGCTAAACTATGAATGCCCACTAATCCACATACCACCACTAGATTGATATCCCCAAAGAGATCAAAGGTCCTATATGTGCTAAAATATGTGAAGCTGCTTTTTTTTTTTTTGAGGTAACAAAGAACTAGAAACTAAGAGGGTATCCAACAATGGGGAAATGACTAAACAAATTATGGCGTATAAATGATGGTACAAATGGTATGTAAATGAAATGGAAAGCTATTGTGCCATAATAAATGACGAAAGGGTTTATTTCAGAGAACCTGGGAAGACATACATGAACTGATACAGAGTAAGACAAACAGAACCAGAAAAACTGGTAATACTCTAATAACATTGTAAAACCTAACAATTTTGAAAGACCTAAGAACTCCAATCAATGCAATGATCAACCGTGATTCAGAGGAAAAATGATGACAAATGACTGACAAAGAGCTGATAGACTATATATACAGAACAGGACACACATTTTTGATCAAGACCAGCATAGGAACTTGTTTTGCTTGACTGTTATCATAAAGGTTTCTTTTCTTTTGGGGAGAAGAGAGTAGAAGAGAAAGAAAATAAATGCCTATAAATTGAAAAATTAAATAAAAAAGAAATGTTATGTGTGCTATATAATGTATATACGTATGCATATGTTTGTGTGTCTGTGTATGTCTAACGGTGCCTAGAAAAGTAAGCACTTAGTAAATGCTTGTTGACTGCCCCTGCTTTGAGCTAGGCACAATGGGAGACAAAACAATGTAAACACTTTTTCAGAGTTAGGAACTTACAAGACATACACATTGGCGAGCCTAGATTTGAATCATGGCTCTGCCACTTTACTACATGTGCTACCTGGAGCAAGTCATTTTATCTCTGGGGCCTAAAAGTTTTTACCTCATCTGTAAAATGAATGTGTTGGCCTAGATTGGTCCTTTCCAGTGTTGTGGGAGAAATATCTCCTCTTTGAGTTCATGTGGTAGCTTACTGCTGCTGAATAAATCTGTCACAATGTGGAAATTATAGAGGTAAAAGACCTATGTTTTATTATGCTTAAGCACAGGTTCGAGATTCAGAAAAATAACTCCAAACCAAGATTGGAGTTTATAGAGAAAAAAATTATATTAGCAAGACTGAGAAATGTTTTTAAATTTTTATTTCCAGTTCCAAACTCCCTCCCTCCATCCAGGTTCTCCCTGACCCATGGAGAAGGCAAGAAATATAATTCCCACTATACATGTGAAGTCATGTAAAACATGCCTTAGCCATGTTGCAAAAAACAAAAACAAGAAAAGGAAAGAAAGCAAAACAAAATATACTTTATTTATCTTTAGTATTTTATTTTTCCCCAATTGCATGAAAAACCAATTTTCAACATTCATTTTTAAAACTTTGAGTTCTAAACTCTCTCCCTTCTTTCCTCCCTGTTCCTATCACTGAGAAGGAAAAGCAATCTGATATGGGTTATACAATGAAATATATTTTAATCTGCACTCAGAGTTCATCAGTTCTTTCTTTCTTTCTTTCTTTTTTTTTTTCAGGGCAATGAGGGTTAAGTGACTTGCCCAGAATCACACAGCTAGTAAGTGTCCAGTGTCTGAGGCCAGATTTGAACTCAGGTCCTCCTGAATCAAAGGCCGGTGCTTTATCCACTGTACCACCTAGCTGCCCCCTCATCAGTTCTTTCTTTGGAGGTGGATAGCATTTTTCATCATGAGTCCGTTGGTATTGCTGTGGATCATGAAAAATATTTTTTTCATTTAACAACAATCTTTATGAACTCTTAGGTCATAAAGGTCACACAGGCCTAGTTAAACAGATCCATTATCTCATGCTTCCTTCAATTAAAGTGGAATAAACTAAGTTAGAACAAATTGGTAATCAGACTAAGTTATAGATTTAAACACTAAGTTTGCAAAATCCTACATTTACAAAATTACAAGGCTACATTTTTAAAAAGTTACAGTGGGTTAAATGAGAGGGGAAGATTTACATGTCACAAAGATAACCCAAAGCTCTTCTATAAATAAAATCTTTTCTGAAGGGGCTTTAAAGGTGCAGTATTCCCAATAATAAATGTTGGAGAAGCTGTGGAAAAATTGGAACACTAATGCATTGTTGGTGGAGCTGTGAACTGATCCAACCATTCTGGAGAGCAATTTGGAATTATGCCCAAAGGGCGATAAAGCTGTGCATACCCTTTGACCCAGCAATAACACTTTTGGGTCTTTTGCCCAAAGAAATCATGGAAAGGGGAAAGGGACCCACATGTACAAAAATATTTATAGCTGCTCTTTATGTGGTGGCAAGGAATTGGAAGTTGAGGGGATGCCCATCAATTGGGGAATGGCTGGACAAGTTGTGGTATATGAATACAATGGAATACTATTGTGCTGTAAGAAATGATGAGCAGGAGGAGTTCAGAGAAACCTGGAGGGTCTTGCGTGGGCTGATGATGAGTGAGATGAGCAGAACCAGAAGAACATTATACACAGTATCATCAACATTGAGTGGAACAGAAGAGTTCCAGGGAACTCATGATAGAAGATCTCCAAATCCAGGAAAAAAAAAAAAAGAACTGTGGAGTAGATGCTGAATGAACCGTACTATTTCTTTTTTTTAAATTAATAAAGTATTTTTTTTCCTGTTACATGTAAAGATAGTTCTCAACTTTTGTTTATACAAGCTTTTCAATTTCAGATTTTTCTCCCTCTCTCCCCTCCCTCCCCCCTCCCCTAGACAGCTGGTAATCCATACTATTTCTTTTGTTTTTGGTGCTGATGTTTTTCTATTTTGAGGTTTTTCGTCATTGCTCTGATTTTTCTCTTATAACATGACTAATGCAGAAATATGTTTAATGTTATTATGTATATGTATATGTATATATATGTGTGTGTATATATATATATATAAAACCTATATCAGATTACCTGCTGTCTAGGGGAGAGGGGAGGGAGGGGAGGGAGGGAGAAAAATCTGAAATTAGAAAACTTGTATAAACAAAAGTTGAGAACTATCTTTACATGTAATGGGGAAAAAGAAATACTTTATTAATTTAAAAAAAAAAGATGCAGTATTCCCTTCTTCCTGTCATTTGGTTTCTTATCTTAGGAATGTCAAAAGTCTTCCCATAATACTATCATTCCCTGAGTCAGTTTTGTTTTGTGTTTTTGGTTTTTTTAGCCAGGTAAGATTAATATTAAGAGAAAACAGGCTTCAGTTAACCAAAATATTCCAGGAAGAATGGCATAATAAAATGAAATAAAAAGAAAATGAAAGATTCCCGTCACAGTTTCCCTAATTTTGATGATAGAGGGGTCTGCAACACTTCTCCCTTATAAACTGGTGTGTCCACAGTAGAATTTGGGCATACACACCTGCCTCTGCAGGCAAACATAAGCACTAAGAAACAGTAAAGCAAGAGTAATATAATAATGAATATCAACATTAAATAACATAAGATTTCCTTGATCCAACTTGTTCTTGGTAGCCCATTCCAAATATCCAATTAATTAACATTTAATCTTGGGTCTTCTTTGTCCTAGTGATGTGGGCTAGAATTTGGGATCAAATTGATTGTGAGTCATCCCAAAAGAATTATAAGACTCAGTGACTCAGTTTCCTAAGTTTTATTGCAATACTGTGGGTGACCACAGGGAGAGAACCAGAATATTGGAAAGGTATCTCTCAAATAAGGAAAGGAAAGACAGTTATATTTATAGTATGGATAAATTGATTATCAGTCTCATTATAATAATGTCCATCTTGGGGAGGTACAGGGGAGGGCCTGTCCTCATTATAATATTCTCCACCTTGGGGTGTTTCAGGGGAGGGCTTACCCTAATTTGGAGTTCCTGGGGTCCTAAGCCAACCCCCAAGGTGGGTACCTTTTTCTGTGGAGGTGTGTTTTTGGGGTTTACACATCATAAGGTGAATCTGGGGACAAATTTGGCCTTTTCTGCACATCTCTTTCTGATTCCCATGGCTAGTTTCAAAATATAATCATTTTTCATTAGAATTTCTATAGGTTGTCTTTTTCCTTTATTGTTATTTTGACCTGACCCACTCTGGTCCATTATGGAAGTTGATCACTATGGGTATGAGAACCTAACATAAGTTATCCATTAACTGAGATGTGACTCCCTTTTAGAGCTAATAACTATATTAGAGCTTGGGTCTTATATTTTTCTATTAACCCTTTTTTGCCTCCTACATATCATTAGGTCGTGATCTGATCTTGGGAAACATTTTGGAATAGGCCTCATTCCCACAATTCTGGAGAAGTGTTCATTCCTGCAGATCTGCTTCCCTGGTTCTAAGTCAATTGCACTACCCTAAGTAAAGTTGCTAAAACTTGCCAATTAATACAATTTAGTAAGGCCTAATATAAACTCTTAAATTTGGTTCTTCCAGTAACTAGTTCATGCAGTGAAAAACAGTTCAACTCTTAAGGAGTCAACCTTAAAAATAATAGGGTTATGTGGGGCAGAGCCAAGATGGCAGCGGAAAGGCAGTGAGCTCCCGAACTCATGACATGATTGCTCCAAAAAACATTCAAATAAGGTCATAGGAAAATGCCCAGAGCAGCAAAACTCATAGAAGAATGTGCTGAAATCATCTTCTAACCAAGAACAGCTTAGAAGGTCAGAAGGAGGTAGCTGCTGTGCTGATACAGAAGTTGGGCCCAACCCCACAGTCACCCTGACACAGATCCAGTCTCAGGAAGTCCTCACCAGAGAAGGAGACCCCCAGAGTCTCTGAATCAGCTGAAGCACCAGTGTCATCTGGAACTAAGCTCACAGTCTGGTGAGTGGGCTGAGCCCTGGGCAGGGGAGAGACTACAGGGGTCTATGCTGGTGGTAAGGCAGAACTTGGATTCTACACCCCTACTGAGAACCAGGTGGTAGGCTGGAGTAGAAGTGGCCCAGGTGGGGGAGGGGCACAGGCTCTTCAGAGCTAACAACCACAACACACAAAGCTGGTTGATTGGCAAGTTGGTCTGGGGTCATCTAGGACCAGGAAACAGGCCAGGTGAGTGAAGAACCTGATTCTCCTTAAATCATAGCACCTGGGACTTCTTAAGCTTGGGATACTGCAGCCTGGAAACAGTGCCCCACTTTAAGGAGCTAAAAGTCTAGTAAAAGAAAGGCAAGATGAGCAGACAGAGAAAAGTGAGGACCATAGAAAGTTTCTTCAGTAACAAGGAAGACCAAGGGGCACCCTCAGAGGAAGATGTCAACATCAGGGCCCCTATATCTAAAGCTTCCAAGAAAAATACAAATTGGTCTCAGGCCATAGAGGTGCTCAAAAAGGACTTGGAAGATAAAATTAGAGAGGTAGAGGAAAAAATGGAAAGAGAAATGAGGGTGATGCAGGAAAGACATGAGAAAAAAGTCAACAGCTTCAAAAGTCAAATGGAAAAGGAGGTACAAAAGCTGTCTGATGAAAATAATTGCCTAAGAATGAGGATTGAACAAATGGAAGCCAGTGACTTTATGAGCAACCAAGACACAATAAAGCAAATCCAAATGAATAAAAAAATAGAGGGCAATGTGAAATATCATCTGGGAAAAACTGCTGACCTGGAAAATAGGTCCAGGAGAGATAAATTGAAAATTATTGGTCTACCTGAAAACCATGATCAAGGAAAGAGCTTAGACATCATCTTCCAAGATATTCTCAGGGAAAATTGCCCTGAAATTCTAGAAGAAGCTAAAATAGAAATTGAAAGAATCTACAAATCACCTCCAAAAAGAGATCCCAAAAAGAAAACTCCTAGGATTATTATAGCGAAATTCCAGAGTTCTCAGGTCAAGGGGAAAATATTGCAAGCTGCCAAAAAGAAAGAATTCAAGTACTGTGGAGCCCCAGTCCGGATAGCACAAGATCTAGCAGCTTCTACATTAAAGGACCAGAGGGCATGGAATATGATATTCCAAAGGGCAAAGGAAATGGGATTACAACTAAGAATCATCTACCCAGCAAAACTCAGCATAATCTTTCAGCGGAAAAGATGGGACTTTAATGATAAAGAAGACTTTTAGATATTTGTGATGAAAAGACCTGAACTGAATGCAAATTTGACTTTCAAATACACGACCCTAGAGGACTATAAAAAATTGGAGCTGGGGGACATGCCTGGGGTCATACAGTGGGCCGACTGTCTTGTGTCTGAGGCCAAGTTTTGGCTGGGATCCCCCTGGGGTGATGCTTTGTCCACTGTGTCACTTAGCTAGGTGATGACATCTTTAAGGTTAAATTGAGGGGTGAAAGGAATTCACTGGGGGAGGGGGAAGGGCAGAAGTTAAATCCTATATGAAAGTGACAGGAAAAGGCTTATGGAGTGGGGGAAGAGATGGGAGAGGAGCAGGGCAGTAAATGAATTTTACACTCCTCAGAAAAGGCTCAAAGATCTTAAACTCATCAGAGCTGCCTCAAGGAGGGACTAACACACACACCCAACTGGGTGGAGTAATCTATTTAACCTGGGCAGTAAATGAGCCTAACACTCATCAAAATTGGCTCAAAGACCTCAATCTCATTAGAATTGACTCAAGGAGGGAATAATGGACACACTCAATTGGGTGGAGTAATCTCTATAACCCTGTAGGAAAATAGGAGGGGAAGGGGATAAAGAGAGAGGGGCAAAAAAAGGAAGGGCAGAGTGGGGGAGGGGACAGACAGGCAAATCCCTTTTGAAGAGTGATAGGATGAAATAAGATGGATAATAGAATAAATATCATGGGAAAGGGAATAGGATGGAAGGGAAACAGTTAACAATAGTAATCATGAAAAAGAGAAAAGGGGGGAAAATTGTACAAGAAAATATTTATAGCAACTCTTGGTGGAGGCTAAGAATTAGGAATCTAGGGAATGTCCATCAATTGAGGAATGATGGAAAAAGCTGCGTTATATGGTTGTAGTGAAATGGTCTTGTGCTACAGGAAATGACAAACAGGATGATCCCTGAAAAACCTTGAAAGACTAATGAACATTGATGTATGGTGAAGTGAGCAGAGCTGAGAGGACACTGTGCATAGTGACAGCAATATTGTTCAAGAAGCTATTGTGAATGACTTAACTACTCCTAGCAGTGCTATGATCCAAGACAATCCCAAGGAACTAATGAGGAAGCTTACTATGCACTCCTATAGAAAGAACTGATAAAAAGAACACTTGTGGATTGTACATATATAACCTGATTGTGATCTTGTGGAGGGGGGAGGAAAGGGAGGGAGGGAGGGAGAAAAATTTGGAACTCTAAATCTTATGAAAATGAACGTTGAAAACTACCCTTACATGTAAATGGAAAATAAAATAAATAAATACAGAAAAAAAATAGGGTTATAAGAACATCAAATTTGGAACCCATTATTCACCTGAAAGTTCAGAGAATTTCAGTTTTTACATACTACTTAATCCTTCTATCTTTACCTAATCCCTGTACACAATATGTATAATGCTATCTACAGGTTGACTCAGGTGGGTGGCTCAGTGGATAGAGTGCCAGGCCTAGTGTCAGGAAGACTCCTTTTCCTGAGTTCAAATCAGCCACTTACTAGTTGTGTGACCCTAGGCAAGTCATTTAACTTCATTTGCCTCAGTTTCCTCATTTGTAAAATGAACTAGAGAAGGAGATAGCAAACCACTTCAGTATTTTTGCCAAGAAAACCCCAAATGGGGTCACAAAGAATTAGATATGACTGAACAACAACAAGCTTAAGAATCTTTATAAGGGTCCATGAGGACATAACTTGTGAAATAAGTTCTTTTGTCCCTTAATATTATCAGATACAAAAAAATTAAAAAATAAAAAATAATAATATTATCAGATAGAGACTTCAGAAAAGGAAATTAAGAAAAAAAACATTCTACAATTATATGCATACAGTGAATACATAATTCACTGAAAATCCAGAAAAATACTGACCACTATAACCATGCTGACAGATATCCATTTCTTAAGAAATTGCATATTAACCCTTAAGGCAAATATAAAATCTTTAAATATGAGGTCTGTTGAGACTAAGTTGGCTTAAAGGTATAATTTCGATACATATTATTCCAGGTATAATTCTATAATTTTCATAATCAGTGCAAATAATCTATCAGATAAAAATCACTTCTTATGAAACAAACTTGTAAGCCCCCTCACTTCAGATGTGAGACTTCCTAGTTTCTTATTAAACCACTTCAGTGCTTTAGAATTTCACAAAATGCTATCAGCAAATAAGAAATAAATCAGAAAAATCTGGACTTATATGAACTGATACAAAGGGAAGTGAGCAGAACCAAGAGAACATTTTATACAGCAACAGCAACATCATGTAATGATCGATGAATTGTGAATGACTTTGCTCTTCTCAGCAATACAATGTTCCAAGAAAATTCCAAAAAACTCACAATGGAAAATGCTAGTTACATCCAGAGAAAGAACTGATGGAGTCTGGATAATGATTGAAGGATACTATTTTCACTTCATTTTTTCATGGTTTTTTTTTTCTTTTGATCTCTTTCTTTTTTCACAACATGATTAATATGGAAATATGTTTTACATGATTGTACATATCTAACCTATATCAAATTGCTTGCCATCTTAAAGGGGGGGGGTGAGGAAGGGAAGAAGAAAATTTGAAACTCAAAATTTTTTTAAATGACCGTTAAAAATTATCTTTACATGTAACTGGAAAAAAACAAAATACTTAAAAAAAAAAACAAACATGCTATCAGCAAGGTTGATAATAAGAGTTTATGACCTTGCCCAAATAGAAGGTTCCAAGGAATCTGGTAAGTCCCCAAAGAGGAGAATTTACAAATGGTCTATTGTGCTTTTCCCAAACAGCAAGTTATTATTATTATTAATTTTAGAGGAAAATATAACCAATTAAATTTTTAACAGTTTTTAAACAATATGACTTTTCTAATAGCTCAATTCATAATTTAACAGCATCCATATTAAAAGAGGAATTAGTTTTCTAAGTTATGGGAGAAATAGCTTCTCTTTGAGTTCGCACAGTATGTTACTGCTGGCTGAATGAATCTACCACAATGCAGAAATTGTAGAAGTAAAAAATGCTTAAGCACAGGTTCAGAGAAAGAAAATTAACCCTGAACTAGGATTAGAGTTTCTGACAAGCCTTTATAGAGGAAATTACATCAGAGAAAGAAATTATTTTACCCAGTGCAATCTTGTACATTCATTTAAGCTATAAAAATTAAAAAGACAAATTCATAATTCCATGCTTCCTTCAATGTCATTAAGATTGAACAAAGTTAGAACAAATTAGTAAGCAGACTACGTTGCAAATTTAAACACTGAGGGGCAGCTAGGTGGTGCAGTGGATAAAGCACCGGCCTTGGATTCAGGAGAACCTGAGTTCAAATCCAGCCTCAGACACTTGACACTTACTAGCTGTGTGACCCTGGGCAAGTCACTTAACCCTCATTGTCCAGGAAAAAAAATTTAAACACTGAATTTGCAAAGTCCTAACAACTACACGATTACATTTTAAAGAAGTCCCAATGGGCTATTTGGGTAGAAGGGATTTATTTACATGTTCCTTAAACAACTAAAAGCTTGAAATCAAGGAAATTCTTCCATGAATAGTTAGCTAGGGGAATCTTTCCACAAATAATTAAATCACTTTGGGAAGCTCAAACTCCCCTTTGGCTTATCTAAAGCCTGTCAAAAAGTCTTTCCTTTAGTACTATTAATACATGAGTCATGTATTAATTAACATGAGGTTAATATTAACAGAAAACAGGCTTCTGTTAACTAAACATTCCAGGGGGAATGACCCTAAGCCCCAGGTAATAAGATCCAATAAAAGAGACTTTGAAAAAATTATAATAATTTATAAAATTCTTATTACAAAAGGATACAATTATATCACCCTCTAAGTATCATTTTTCTCAAAATCACAGCATTTCTTACACAATGATTTCCCAAAAATCACAATACAGGAAAAATTTGAAGCATAACAAAAACATAAACAATATTATGGATTTTAAAATAAAAGAAAACTTATTGCCAGTCAGATAACATTAATTCAGCTGAATGACTTTCTGAATCATCTTACATAGAAAAACACTTCATCTTTCTATCAATTTGGCATACAATACTAAATGCATTCAGAAATCAGTATAGAATAATTTTGAAGCAATTGCACTTTTAATTTTTATTCATGCAGTTTCTAAACTTAATGTCAAAAAGTAAGTGTATCTTGCATTGATGTCCAATCTATTTTGATTATATGACTATATTCAATATGACTTATATATGCACACATATACATATACATGAATACATATATGTATATTTGTGTATATATGTATGTATACATACATACATCTCAATTATCCTGATAGGAGAACGTATCTCACTTTTAAATAAGACCACATTATAGGGGCAGCTAGGTGGCACAGTGGATAGAGCACTGGCCCTGGAGTCAGGAGTACCTGAGTTCAAATCGGCCTCAGACACTTAACACTTACTAAGTCTATGACCCTGGGCAAGTCATTTAACCCTCATTGCCCCGCCCCCACCCAAAAAACAACAAAAAAATTCCATTTTAGGACAAACCAACTATTCAGATGTGAGAAATAAACAAAACAAACATACATAGAAGATAGTATAAAAATTGCAGCATGAGGTAATTCTATCAGGAAAGTAGTCTTTATGACTTGACTGGGTCTTCCCTTTCAAAGCCTCCAAAGTAAATATGATCTCGAGTGCACAGAAGAGCTTCTGAAGTGGAAGCTCCGGTCTTTTCAATTTCACTGCCTGTGCCTTCATGGTTTGCCAAATTTATTATGGGAGAAACATCTCCTCTTTGAGTTCGTGTGATAGGTTATTGCTGCCAAACAAATCTATCACAATGCAGAAATTATAGAGGTAAAAAATCTAGGTTTTATTGTGCTTAAGCACAGGTTCAGGATTCAGAAAAAATGACAAGACTTTATAGAGAAAATTACACCGGAGAGACGGATAAATAATTTTTTAAAATACGTAACAAGTCTCTCCCCACCCCAATCCATTCTCCATTCAGCTATTGAAACAATTTTCCTAAAATTCAGATTGGATCATGTCACTTCTTCCTCCCCACTCCATAAACTCCAGTGGTTTCCTATTATCTCCAGGACCAAATATATAATGTACTCTGTTTGGCATTCAAAGACCTTTATTTTATAACCTAGTCCCCTCCTACCTTTCTAGTCTTCTTAGACCTTACTTCCCAACATGTACTTTTCCATCCAGTGACACTGGGCTCCTGGCTGTTCTACAAGACACTCCATCTCTCAGCCTTGGGCATTTTTGGAATGTTCTCCCTCCTCTGCTCCAAGTACTGACCTCTCTAGCTTCTTTTAACTCTCAACTAAAATCTTACCTTCTACAGGAAGCCTTTCCTAACCCCTCTTAATTCCAGTGCTTTCTGTCATTTCATTATTTCTTGTTTATCCTATATATAGTTTATTTTGTATATATTTGTTTATACATAGTTTCCCCCATTCTATTGTAAACTCTTTGAAGGCATGGGCTGTTTTGGACTTCTTTTTGTATCCCCAGCACTTAGCAAAATGTTTGGCACATAGTTTATTGAACTGACCATCTTTGAGGCCTCATTGGCCATTAACGGTCACACAGGTCTAGTTAAACAGATTGATTATCTCATCCTTCCTTCAATTAAGATTAAACAAACCAAGTTAAAAGAAATTGGTAAACAGACTAAGTTACAGATTTAAATACTGTGTTTGCAAAAGAGTACATTTATAAAACCACAAGGCTACATTTTAAAGAAGTCACAATGTACTAATAGAGAAGGAAAGATTTTACATGTTACATAAATGACCAAAAGCATGGTCAAGGAAATTCTTCCACAATTAAAATCTTTTGGGAGGATTTTAAGGATACTGTATTCCCTTGTTCTTTTCATTTGGTTTCTTATCTCAGGAATGTCAAAAGTCTTCTCTTAATACCATCATTCCGTGAGTGAGGTTTTTTGTTTTGTTTTTGTTTTGTTTTGTTTTGTTTTGTTTTGTTTTGTTTTGTTTTGTTTTGTTTTGTTTTGTTTTGTTTTGTTTTAGCCAGGTGAGGTTAATATTAACAGAAAACAGGCTTTAGTTAACCAAAATGTTCCAGGAGGAATGATATAATAAAATGCAGTAAAAAGAAAATGAAACATTCCCATAACACTAGCCCTGAGTATATGATTCAGTAGGACTCAAGAGTTTTTAAAAATACATATTTTTGCTTAAAGTATTTTAAGTACTTAAAAATCTCTAAGTATTTTTAGTTATGTATGCCTCCTAAAAAAAAAAAATCAAGTATAGGAGACAACAAAAGGAATGTCACAAGGCAGTTGAGTTGCCCACTATCCAGGTCACACAAGACAGGAAGAGCTATTGCCCAAAGCTTATATCTAGCTGCACACAAATTCTGGAAAACACTACTATCTGGCAGCTAAGACCAAAGGTATTTCATCTTTCTGCTCCCTTTTCCTTTTACACCCCTCCCCCCCAGTCTACAGTTTCTTGAAGCTTTCCTACCTCTTACCTTTATCAAGAAAGGAGAGAATCTAAATACCATTTGCACTTTGTCTCAAGATTCTCAGAGATCAGATATAGGAGCTTGTTCTTACTGTGCCCTTTTCCTTTCCTTAGAACAGAAGTTCTTTTTTTTTTTTTTGTGAGGCAATTGGGGTTAAGTGACTTGCCCAGGGTCACACAGCTAGTGTCAAGTATCTGAGGCCAGATTTGAACTCAGGTCCTTCTGAATCCAGGGCAGGTTCTCTATCTACTGCGCCACCTAGCTGCCCCTAGAACAGAAGTTCTGAACATCTGTACAAGAAGTTAAGAACATCTGTACAAGAAGAATTTAGCTCATTTTATTAATAGTATTCCTCACTACCCCCATCTCATTACCCTACCAAGATAAGGAAACCACAGATTCATGTTCTAGCATTCTTGCTATCATCTGCCCTCCATCACTCAGAATGCTCAAGGAATATATAGTAAAAAGTAGCCTCTCAGGGTCCCCTCAGTTAAGGGTGACAACACAGGGAAACTGCCCTGAGGTAGGGGTCAAGAGTCCTGTGAGAAAGGAATCCAGCTAATGGGAAGTAAAATTTAAGACACCTATTTTTAAATAGCAATGGAAGCATAAATATGGTGATTATGGTAATGATAAAGCTAATAAATGGTACCTAATATCAGGGGAAACTTTAAGTATTAACATTTAGCATAGTTTCTAATAAAGCAGGAAGAGAAAAACCAAAACTTCAGTTTGGATGTAAAAGTATAAAAACAATCATAATTACATTCATTGATGTGAATTGTTTATCATTTATGCCTACTTATTATGTGGCACAATAACAATTCTGGATTCATTTTGCTGAAGCTCCTTATATATATTTCATTATGCCAATAAACCTTATGTATCCAATCTTTGTAGTTTATTGCTCCTTAAGCATGGCTGCCTATTCACAACCTTAAAATATTAGATGGGATATTGCAAGGTAGCACATAAATTACTGTGGAAGGCACCACCATCTTCCCAGTCATAGAGGTTCCCAACTTAGGTGTCATTCCCAACTCTTCACTCTTACCTATATATCCAATCAATTGTTTAACCTTGCCATTTCTGCCTTTAAGATATCTGTATTCTATATGTACTTTTAACTCACATAGCCACTACCCTAATTCAGGTCCCCATCACTCTTGCCTGAACTATTAAAATTGTCTCCTTAATTGGTCTTCCTACGCCAACCCATCCTCTACACCAGGGCTTCTGAAACTTTTTCCACTCACAACCCCTTTTCATCTGAGAAGTTTTTACATGACCCTCGGTATATAGGTATACAAAATAGGTATACTTAACTTCTTACTGTTGCCAAATTTTTCATGACCCCCAATCTATGGTTTAAAAAGCTTTGCTCTACACAGCTGTCAAAGTGATTTTCCTAAAGCATAGTTCTGACCATTTCACACTCCCATTAAGTAAGCACCAGTGGACTCTCTGTTGTCTCCAGGATCAAATATAAAATCCTTTGTTCAGCATTTAAAGTTTATTACAACTTGATCCCTTTCTACCTTTTCAGTCTTCTTATACTTCACTCCACTCGACTGTTAAAAAAAAGTTCAGGGGGCAGCTGGGTGGCACAGTGGATAAAGCACTGGCCCTGGATTCAGGAGGACCTGAGTTCAAATCTGGCCTCAGACACTTGACCCTTACTAGCTGTGTGACCCTGGGCAAGTCACTTAACCCTCGTTGCCCCACAAAAAATTAAAAAAAAAAAAGTTCATAGACCCCAGGTTAAGAGTTTCTGGTTTAGATGGATGGTAGAATATCCAAGAGTAAAGGGGCTTTGTGACTTAGGAGCAAGATAAAATCTCAGCTCAACTAAGAAGGGAATGATCTTACTTGAGAAGTCTACTCTTAGCCATTTCTGAGTGTACATGCAATGGGAATAGAGGGACATTCTATCTGCTGTCTTCATGCCTTTTCACTGGTTGTCCCCTATGCCTAGAATGTCTCCCATGCCCTCCCCACTTCAACTCATCTCTTAGAATTCTTACCTTCCTTCAAGACTCAGCTAAAATGCCATCTTCTGCAGGAAGATAAGGCATCCCTGTTTCTCCAGTTGCTAGAACCTTCTCCTCTAAGGTCACTTTATATCTACTCTGCATGGTTCTTGTAAATACCTATTTATTTAGGGCCATGTTCTCTTCTCCAAAAGAAAGTAAATTCCATCAAAACAGAGACTATTTTTGCCTTTCTTTGTATCTTCAGCATTCAGTACACAACCTGGAACATTGTAAATGCTTAATAAGTGCTGTTGATTAAAGCTCCAAATCAGCAGTGTAGATTGCCCTTGGGCAGCTAGGTGGCACAGTGGTTAAAATGCCAGGGTTGGAGTGAAGAAGACCTGGGTTCAAATATGGCCTCAGACATTTACTAGCCGTGCAATTCTGGGCAAGTCGCCTAACCCTGTTTGCCTCAGTTTCCTCATCTGTAAAATGAAAATGAGCTAGAGAAGGAAAAGGCAAACCACCCCAAAAGAAGTCACAAAGACTTAGACATGACTAAAAATGACTAAACAACAACAAAGATTGCTTTGCCAAATGGGCATGGGCAATTCCCTGAAAGACTACTCTGGGACACACATTTGTAGAGGAGCAGGACTCCTGATTGTCTAAGAGATGCGTGATGCTAA
This sequence comes from Dromiciops gliroides, assembly GCF_019393635.1. Classification (NCBI taxonomy): domain Eukaryota; kingdom Metazoa; phylum Chordata; class Mammalia; order Microbiotheria; family Microbiotheriidae; genus Dromiciops; species Dromiciops gliroides. The sequence goes on along the minus strand of NC_057862.1, from coordinate 466,104,052 downwards.
ATACACACATATGCGAAAGAAAGAAGAGAAGCAGAGGAGAGGATAAGCAGCTAGGCATGAACTTTGAATGGTAGACAGAATTTCCTGGAGTCACAGACATGCAGAGAAACCAGGCCCCCTACCCTTCAACATATACTTGGATTCCTAGTGTATATACCCTCAGAAATTGCTAAGAGCTGTTGTCCAGTGGCAAAATATATATCAGTATGACTGGAGATGGCCCCAGATGTTTATGGCAATTGGGTTTAAGTGACTTGCCCAGGGTCACTCAGCTACTAAGTGTCTGAAGTGATATTTGAATTCAGGTCCTCCTGACTCCAGGGCCAGTGCTCTATTCACTGCCTGACCTAGCTGCCCCAACAGTTAAGAGTCAACTTCTCAAGCAAGGACATTCTCTTCTTGGTTGAGATGAGATTTAATTTTGCCCCTAAGAGAAAAAAAAAAAAACCTTTTTATTCTTGGGTATTCTAACATTTAAACAAGGGGCTCTAAGCCTAGGGTCCATGAACTTTTTTGGGGGGCGGGGCAATGAGGGTTAAGCGACTTTTCCAGGGTCACACAGCTAGTAAGTGTCAAGTGTCTGAGGCCAGATTTGAACTCAGGTACTCCTGAATCCAGGGCCAGTGCTTTATCCACTGCACCACCTAGCTGCCCCTGTGTTTTATTTTATACATGCAAAAACATTCATTTGAAAAGGGTCCATATGCTTTCCCAGCCCATTAAAGAGGTCCATAATACCAAAAAACAAAAACCAAAAAAACCAAACCCAAACCCTGGTCTAAATTAATCTGTATTACCTCCCTTATTTCTGTTTTACTGTTTAATTGGATAAAATGTTTGCTTACTATCTATAAGCAGATAGTCTTTTTGTAACAAGTGTTTGTTGAAGGATATCTAAGCTGGTAGGAATTAAGTTATTCCCTTCCCAATCTGAAGTGGGGCTACTTTCTTTCTATGCAAAAAGACCAGAGAACATGACTTTTATCCTGAACACTTAAAAAGTTTATCATATGTCTAGACTGCAAAGAGCTGATGTGGAAGAGACTGATATAATTCTAGGCCAATACTCCTTTTGAACATAGGAGAGTGGAGGAGTGAGCACCCAGCCGCAGTCCTCCTCCTGCTCCACCCAAAGATGGAAATTTCAGTCTCCCTTGGAAACTAGGAATGGAGTGTTCCAGATCTTATTTATCTAAATATATCCCTGAAACTGAGGCTATCCTGAATCCTGGGGGCTGGAGTTAAACTCTTCCATAGACAATAAGTAACATGAATGTAGAAAAGAGAACCCTGTTGTTCATAGCTCCTGCATGCAGAATATCTAGAGAAGTCGCAGAACTCTACAGATCTGGCCCAATACAAATTCATGCTAACTAAAAAATCTTGTTGAATGAATAAATATATCAAAAAGTAGCTGCCATTAGAGTACAAGAAACCCTTGATACTGCCTAAAACATTCCATGGATTAGCAGTTAGCCTGCTAATTCCTATCAATGATTGTCTAAGAGTATTTGCAATATTGAAGTAAATTAAACTATCTTTGTACTTTTTTTAAGACAGAAAAATTTAACATCTTTATTTCCATTAACCATTAAGTGAAATTTAACAATTCCTTCAATTATTTTTAAAAATTGTTCTGAGAAGGGGTTCATAGGCTTTACTATAATACCAAAGTGTGCATGACATAAAAAGATTAAGAAGCTTTGGGGCAACTAGGTGATATTGTGGATGAAGTACCAGTCCTAATCAGGAAGGACCTGAGTTCAAATTCCACCTTAGGCATTGTGTGGGCAAGTCACTTAACCCCCATTGCCTCCAAAAGAAGAAGAAACTCTGGGCAGCTAGGTGGTGCAGTGGAAAAGCACCAGCCCTGGATTCTGGAGGACCTGAGTTCAAATCCAGACTAAAACACTGACACTTACCAGCTGTGTGACCCTGGGCAAGTCACTTAACCCTCATTGCCCCGCAGCAGCAGAAGCAGAAGAAACTTTGCCCTAGAACTTGGTGTTATCTTCCTCTGCAAATTACCTTTTATTTATTTATCCCTCTTGTACAATGTAAGCTCCTTGTAGGCAAAAATTGTTTTCTAGTTTGTCTTTTTATCCCCACAGCCTATTTTATTTATTTATTTATTTATTTTTAATTTTGCAGGGCAATGAGAGTTAAGTGACTTGCCTAGGGTCACACAGCTAGTGTCAAGTGTCTGAGGCTGGATTTGAACTCAGGTCCTCCTGAATCCAAGGCCAGTGCTTTATCTATCCACTGTGCCACCTAGCTGCCCCCAACCTTGCACATAATTGGCACTTAATAAATGCTCATTGAATTGAAAGAATATATATATTTTGTGATTCACATTGAAAAGGTCTGTTTTTTGTTTCACAGAACTCAAATTTTGGGCTGCTCAAAGCTATCAGCAGACTTTTGCTGCCCTTTAGGGGAGAATGGAGTTAAAGAATCCCATGCCTTTCATCCAGCAAGCTCATAATACAAAATGATAAATTATCCCAGTTTTGCAGGTGTGGAAATGGAAACATGGCGATGTTAAGTGACTTCCCTGTAGAGCGAGTTAATGGAAGAGCCAGGAACAAAATACACATCTCTTTACTCCTTATCAAGTTTTTGCTCTGCTTACCAGAATTGGCTCAGAATTACTTTTGGTAGTTCAGAACACTGGTGGATGTATCACTGCAGTTTTTTTTCAATAATAAACATTTTTTATTTAAAGTTTTGAATTCCAAATTTTTTCCCTCCATCTCTTCCTCCCCTACCCCCATCCTGAGGCAGTAAGCAATCAGATATAGGTTATACATATGAAATTATGTAAAAACATTATCCTATTAGTCATTTTGTATAAGAAAACTTGAATTAAAGAAAAAAATGAAAGTGAAAAATAGCATGCTTCAGTCTGTGTTCCATCAATATCTGTTCTTTCTTTGGAGGTGGATAGTATGTTTCATTATTAGTTCTTTGGGATTGTCTTGGATCATTGTATTACTGAGAACAATTAAGTCATTCACAGTTCTTCATCAAACAATATTGCTGTCTCTGTGCACAATGTTCTCCTACTTCTGCTCACTTCACTATACATCAGTTCATACAAGTCTTTCCAGGCCTTTCTGAAATCATCCTGCTTGTCATTTCTTATAGCACAATAATATTCCATCACCATCATATACCACAGCTTGTTTAGCCACTCCCCAATTGATGGGCATTCATTTGGTTTCCAATTCTTAGCCACCACAAAAAGAGGTGCTATAGATATTTTTGTGCAAGTATTTTTCTCTTTTGGGGGATGTCTTTTTTTTGGGGTGGGTAAGTGAGGGTTAAGTGACTTGTGCCACCTAGCTGCCCTTTGGGGATGTCTTTAGGATATAAACCTAGCAGTGGTGTTGCTGGATCAAAGGGTATGCACAATTTTATAGCCCTTTGGGCATAGTTCCAAATTGCTCTCCGGAATGGTTGGATCTTTTCACAACTCCACCAGTAGTGGCTTAGAGTCCCAGTTTTCCCACATCCCCTCCAACATCCAATATTTTCCTTTTTTGTTATGTTTGCCACTCTGATAGGTGTAAGTGATACTTCAGAGTTGTTTTAATTTGCATTTCTCTGATCAGTAGTGATCTAGAGTATTTTTTCATATGATTATAGATAGTTTTGATTTCTTTGAAAACTGCCTGTTCATATCCTTTGATCATTTATCAATTAGGGAATGACTTGTGTTTTTATAAATTTGACATAGTTCTCTATATATTTGAGGAATGGTATCTCTGTACTTTTAAGGAAACACAGTTTCAATGGACCCCAAGAGATCTTTTATCTGCCCCCAAGTCTTTAATCTCTAACTGCCTAATGGACATCTCAAACTGAATAACTTGCAGACATCTTAAATTCAACATGTCCAAGACTGAACTCATTATCTTAGTTATCAAAATTTAGATGTCATCCTCCTCAGCTCTTTCCACTCTTTCACTCCCACTTCTTTTTTTAGAATTTTATTTTTTCTCAAATTACATGTAAAAAAAATTTAACATCGATTTTTAAAACTTTGTGTTCCAAATTCTCTTCCCCCCTCCTTCCCACTCCCCTTTTAAGAACTCAAACAATTCAATATGTTATACAAGTGTAGCCATGCAAAACATTTCCACATTAGTGAGGTTGTGAAAGAAAACAGACAAAAAGAAAACTTTAGAAAAAGGAACTAAAAAAATTATGCTTCAATTTGTGTTCAAACTTCATCAGTTCTTTCTCTGTAGATGGATTGCATTTTTCATAAGTCCTTCAGAGATGTCTTGGATCATTGTATTGCTAAAAATAGCTAAGTCATTCATAGCTGATCATTTTTCAATATTGCTGTTACTTTGTATATAGTACATTTCACTTTGCATTCAGCTTAGGTAAGTCTTTCCAGGTTTTCCTGATAGCATCCTGCTCATCATTTCTTTTTCTTTTTTTTTTTTTTTTGCGGGGCAATGAGGGTTAAGTGACTTGCCCAGGGTCACACAGCTAGTAAGTGTCAAGTGTCTGAGGCCGGATTTGAACTCAGGTACTCCTGAATCCAGGGCCGGTGCTTTATCCACTGTGCTATCTAGCCACCCCCTCATCATTTCTTACAGCACAAGTGTTTCATCATAATCTCATCCCACAATTTGTTTAGACATTCCCCAATTGATGGGCATCTCCCCAATATCAAATTCAACCTTTTTTTAAATCTCTTTTTGGATACCAACCTAGTAGTGGTATTACTAGGTCAAAGAGTATGAATGGTTTTATAGCCCTTTGGTCATAGTTCCAAACTGCTCTACAGAATGTTTGAATCAGCTTACAACTTCAGCAAGAGTGCATTAATGAGGAGCAGCTAGGTGGCGCAGTGGATAGAGCACTGGCCCTGGATTCAGGAGGACTTGAGTTCAAATCTGACCTCAAACACTTAACATTTACTAGCTGTGTGACCCTGGGCAAGTTCACTTAACCCCAACTGCCTCACCAAAAAAAAAAAAAAAAAAGAGTGCATTAATGTCTCATTTTCCCCATATCCCCTATAACATTTGTCATTTTCCTCTGTTGCCCCACTATCCAATCCAATAGGTATGAGGTAGTACCCCAGAATTGTTCTGACCTGCAACTCTCCAATCAATAGTGTCACTTGCACTTCTGTTATAAAGTCCTATTGCTTCTACCTTCACAACATCCCATCTCATATACCCCCTTCTCTCTTTTGGCATTGCTACCACTATAGAGTAGGCCCTCATCACCACTAAAATAGTCTATTGGTTGGTCTCTTGGTCTCAAGTCCCCCTCCCCTATCTAGTCCATCTTCTACTTGGCAATCCAATTGATCTTCCATAAGTACAGGTCTAACCATGTCACACCCATCCACCCTACTAAATAAATTACAATGATTCCCTATTATCTCCAGGATCAAATATAAAACCCTTTCTTTGACTTTGAAAGACCTTCATAATATGGTCCCTTCCTACCTTTCCAGTCTTCTTATACCCTATTCCCCTCAATGGGCTGCATCTCCTGACTAATCATTTTCCCTGGCTGTCCAGCATACCTAGAACTCTCTCTCTCTCTCTCTCTCTCTCTCTCTCTCTCTCTCTCTCTCTCTCTCTCTCTCTCTCTTCATCTTCACCTCCTGGGTACTCCTTCAAGTCTCATTTAAAGCCTCACCTTCTGTAAGAACTCTTTCCCAGTCCTTCTTAATCTTAGTGCCTTTTCTCTGAGATTACCCCAAATTTATCCTGAATATATCTTATTGGTACATAATAATTTTCATGTTGCTTCATCCTTCAGACTGTGTGCTCTTTTAGAATAGAGACTGGTTAAATGACAATTCTACCTAAATTAATTTACCTGTTAAGTGGTATTCCAATCAAACTACCTAAAAATTGTTTTATAGAGCTACAAAAAATAATAACAAAATTGATCTGGAAGAACAAAAGTTCAAGAATATTAAGGGAACTAATGAAAAAAAAAATGAACTGGAAGGTGGGTTAGCCATACCAAATCTGAAGCTATACTATAAAGTGGCAGTCATCAAAACTATTTGGTACTGGCTAAGAAATAGAGTGTTGGATCAATGGAATAGGTTAGACACAGGAGACACAGTAGTAAATGACTATAGTCATCTACTGTTGGATAAATCCAAGGACTCCAGCTTCTGGGATAGGAATTCAATATTTGACAAAAACTGCTGGGAAAACTGGAAGATAGTATAGCAAAAAACAGGCATAGACCAGCATCTTACACCATATACCAAAATAAGGTCAAAATGGGTATATGATTTAGACATAAGAGGTAATACTATAGCTAAATTAGGAGAGGAAGGAATAGTTTACCTCTCAGATCTATGCAGAAAAGAAGAATTTATGACCAAACAAGAGATAGAGAATATTATGAAATGCAAAATGGATGATTTTGATTACATTAAATTAAAAAGGTTTTGTACAAACAGAAGCAATGCAGCCAAAATTAGAAGGGAAGCAGAAAGTTGGGAAACAATTTTTACAGCTATTGTTTCTGATAAAGGCCTCATTTCTAAAATTTATAGGGAACTAAATAAAATTTATAAGAATGCAAGCCATTCCCCAATTGAGAAATGGTCAAAGAATATAAACAGGTAGTTTTCAGATGAAGAAATCAAAGTTATCTATTGCCATATAAAAAATGCTCTTAATCATTATTGATTAGAGAAATGCAAATTAAAACAACTCTTAGGTACCACCTCACACCTAAAAGATTGGTTAATGTGGCAAAAAAGGAAAATAATAAATGTTGGAAAAGTTGTGGAAAAATTGGAACACTAATGCATTGTTGTTGGAATTGTGAACTGATCCAGCCATTCTGGAGAGCAATTTGGAACTATGCCCAAAGGGATATGGGACTGTGCATACCCTTTGACCCAGTAATACCACTACTAGGTCTATCTATATCCCAAAGAGATCATAAAAAAGGGGAAAGGACCCACATGTACAAAAATATTTATAGCAGCTCTCTTTGTGGTGGCAAAACATTGTAAATTGAGGGAATGCCCATTAATTAGGGAATGGCTGAATAAGTTGTGGTCTATGAATGTAATGGAATACTATTGTGCTGTAAGAAATGATGAGCAGGCAGATTTCAGAAAAACCCGGAAAGACTTAAGTGGAATAATGCTGAGTGAAGTGAGCAGAACCACTAGAACACTGTACACAGTAACAGCAACATTGTGTTATGATCAACTGTGATAGACTTGGCTCTTCTCAGCAATACAATGATCCAAGATAAAAAAAAAAAAAAAAGAATAGGGATTGGTTTGTGCCTCTTTTTTTGCATCCCCAGCACTTAGGACAATACCTCAGCACAAAAGAGGTATTTGATAAATATTTGTTGACTGACTTATGACCTGGGGTCATAAAAGGAGGGGATTGGTCTAGGTGCCCTCTAACTCCCTTTTAGCTCTAAGCCTATGAACCAACGATCAGCCTTCTACTAAAACTGTACTCTCAAAAATCAGGAAAAATTTCCCAAATGTCACATTCAATGGTCTTTTCTCAGTTCTCAATCTCTTTGACATCTTTGTAGCATGTGACACTGTTGATTACGACCCTCCACCTTCTTTGACCCTATAGCATCCAAGTTTTCTTATTTTCTGACTACTACTCCTGACTCTTCTTTCTCTTACCTTTTCTAACAAGGTTCAGTTCTTAACTCTCTTTGTACTCTCTCCTTCAGAGAATTTCTCTACTCCCACTGCTTCAAATATCATCAATGTGTAAATGACTCCAATATCTTTAACCCCAACCTTGGCTCTTCTCCCAAGTTCCAATTTTACAATATATTTTAATCTTCTTATTACATATAACACTTGAATGTCTTGCCACTACCTCAAACTGAACATTGCTCAAAACCAAACCTGTCAGTCCAGTTCCTCCATAATTGGCTTCCACACTCCACGTCCCTATTTCTGTCAAAAGTTCAGTTACCCAGTTTCAAAACCTTGGGATCATCTTTGTTGCCTCCCTCCCCTAATATCCAATCTATCTTTAGGTCTTGTTCATTATTTGTTAATTCCTTCCTTTTCATTCCTACTACTAATGCTGCCATAGGTTCTCAATGATTTACTTTAATTCTTGCCCTATCTTTCCACCTGTTTCTGCCTCTAGTCTTTGTTCCCACCAACCCATCCTCCATAATGCTGTAAAATTGTTCTTTTTTTTTTTTTTGGCAGGGCAAAGAGGGTTAAGTGATTTTCCCAGGGTCACACAACTAGTAAGTGTCACGTGTCTATGGCTGGATTTGAACTCAGGTCCTCCTGAATCCAAGGCCAGTGCTTTATCCACTGTGCCACCTAGTTGTCCCCTGTAAGATTGATCTTAAAACACTGTTCTCATTATATCATTCAATCATTCTGAAGCATTCAGGGGCTCCCCAGTAGCTTACAGGATAAAGTCAAAACATGCAAGGCCCTCCATAATTTGATTCCAATCAATCTTCTTAGACTTCTCTCCCATTCCTCTTTTACATAGCCAAGATGATTACATGAACATGCCACTCATCACCTAGAATTCTCATTTCTTCCTCCCTCCCTATGTGAATTCTATTCCATCCTTCAGTTCTTAGGTTAATTATATCTTATTATAGAACCAGAGGTTGAGTAGTAAGTCTAACATAAAACATTTTAGGAACACTAGGAACCTGCACACATGAGGCTGGACTTAGGAATTTCCAGCATTAAAACCTAAATCATGATAATGAAATCATCAGATTGTTTCTGTATCATTTTTATTGATCCTGTTTACAATTAATTGATTTTGTCCTGTAACTATCTAAATCATGGGTTTTTTGTCTCTGAACTTAGTTCAGAAATTCCGCTGTCCTATAATGAGTTAAGTTTAGAAATCCAGTTCTCATGCTACTCACTGTTCTATTCTTGCCTCAAGGAAATCTGCTATCTTTGAGGGAGGAGGGTGGACACCAGGGAGTCTGGTCCTAGTATCTTTCAGGGATGTCTGGTTTGCTCTCCAAAGAAGTCTGGTCCACTATATCTAACCTTAAAAATAGACTCAAACAATGAATGTTTCTTAATTGCAGGGGGTTGTTGCTAACCTCTCATTCCCAATTTCTAACCAATCATATTGTCCCCCACATCTCAGTTTTATAACCAATCCTGTCGATTTTGCCATTCATGATGCTGAACTTTTTTTTTTTGGTGAGGCAATTGGGGTTAAGTGACTTGCCCACAGTCACACAGCTAGTAAGTGTTAATTGTCTGAGGCCAGATTTGAACTCAGGTCCTCCTGACTCCAGGGCTGATGCTCCATCCACTACACCACCTAGCTGCCCCGATGCTGATCTTTTTAAACCAATCATTAACTTATTCCTTGCCTACAAAATCCTATTCTTTATTGTGCACTTCCCAAAACTATAAAAGAAAGCTGTACCCCTCACTTGGGGTCTTAGCTTGGCTGATAAAGCTGAGATCCTATTTACTGGTAAATTCACATTTTACTAATGAATTGATCATGCTCAGAACTTTGTGCCTCAGTTTACCTTAATTTAACTGTTACAATGACCAATGGCATCTATCATATGGCATGTGAAATATGATCCCTTATAAGCACCACAGGACCATCTTACCCACAACATTCTAATTTACAATTCTTAGCCCCAAGCAAAAGTTTCAGAAAGGGGTTATTTTACAGATGAACTGTTCAATGAAGAGAGTACTACAACTGACTAGGAGTCAGGAGACCACCCCTGCGTTTGAGTCCTAGTTCTGTCACTTATTAACTCCATGGCCTTAAGCAAATCACTTAACCTCTCTAAATTGTTCAGCTCTAAAATGAGAAAGCTGTTCACAACATGACTAATATGGAAATATGTTTTACATGATTGCACATATATATAACCTAGATCAAATTGCTTACTATCTTAGTGAGGGGAAGAGGGGATTGAGGGAGGGAGAAAAATGTGGAACTCAAACATTTTTAAAATGAATGTTAAAAATTGTCTTTTTATGTAATTGGAAAAAAATATATTATTTTTAAAACAAAAATTAAATGATGAAGCTGGCAATGATCTCTAAGTTCTTTGCCACATTGACCCCAGACACTAGGTCTGGGGTTAAAATATTGTGCAACCTTCTACTCTTCCCTGTCCTGCTTTGAGCTGCATACATGAAAAAAAAAAAAAGAGTATGTTTAATCACCTGAGAGCACTTTACTTTTTTTTTTTTTTAGTGAGGCAATTGGGGTTAAGTGACTTGCCCAGGGTCACACAGCTAGTAAGTGTTAAGTGTCTGAGGCCGGATTTGAACTCAGGTACTCCTGACTCCAGGGCCGGTGCTCTATCCACTGCGCCACCTAGCCACCCCTGAGAGCACTTTAAACATGACTTTTGAAGTAAAAGAATGTGGCCCCTAATTTCAAGGTAAATTAAGACAGGATATAAAATCACTAATCTCATCACCTTACCCTTGCCTTATGACAATTCTTATGTTGTTGCTTTATATGGTTATTAAGCCCTTTGAATATTTGTATCTCCTTTCTAATTAGATCTCAAATTCTTTGACAAGAGTTGTCATATTTCTTTGTTTCATCCACAGAAATACTTTGCACACAATAGATATTTGGTGGCTATTAACTGATTTACTGAAGGGATAGGAAAAGATCACTAATCATTAAGTTTCCAAAGGGTTGTTCCTTGATCTCGTCCTGCACTGTCCCATCATATTCATGGAGGCTGTCCACCATGCCTAGAATACATTCCCTCTACATCTCTACTTTTCTCTTCCTACTCTCTCTTCCTTCAAGGCTAATCTCAGGTGCTAACTCCTCCATGAAGCCTTCCCTGGATTATCAACTGAATGTTATCTCTACCTCCTCAAATTTTCTCAATTTCTGAATATCTCCTTTGTCCTTATCCCATCGTCCTTTGTATCAAATTTATTGATGTAAATCCCGTGGTCCTCTTATTCAGTTAAAAGCTCGAGGACAGAGACTTTGCTCACTGTCTTTTGTAGTGCCATGGACATAGTAGTTACTTAGTACATACTTATTAAATCAATTTTTCTCCTTTTACAATTCTAAGGGGAAAGGTTAGATGAAAATGGAATTCTTTTTTTTTTTTTAGTGAGGCAATTGGGGGTTAAGTGACTTGCCCAGGGTCACACAGCTAGTAAGTGTTAAGTGTCTGAGGCTGGATTTGAACTCAGGTACTCCTGACTCCAGGGCCAGTGCTCTATCCACTGTGCCATCTAGCTGCCCCTGAAAATGGAATTCTAAAGTAATTTCTTTTAAAAATCTCATAACCGAACTGTTAGGCAAAGAACCTGATTCAGTCAGTCAACAAGCATTTCGTAAGCACATACTATGTGACAAGCACTTTTCTAAGTATGGAGAATAAAAAGAAAGAAAAAAACTTTAGTGCTAATAATCTTCCTTCTTTCCTACTCCTCTAAATAAGGATTTCATGTTTCTAGGTCACATCAACATTTCCATTGTTGACAAACTTGAAACTCAGCCTCAAGAAGTTATTTTGGGCTTTGACTTAATAATGTGCCAGGTCTTAACCCTTTGGAAGTGAATTGGTTTCTTTTGCCAAATGAGGTAAAGGAGGTACCTTTCAAGCCCCCTTATTTCGTTAAAATCAACAGGAGGGTCATGAAATCCCAATACTGAAATTTTTCTAGAGTATTTTCTCTGGCTCTCTCTTTTTTCCCCAATATACCCTATCTAATACTTACTTCTTTCTGTACATGTCAGATTCTCCCTAATGACAGGTGTAAACTCCTCAAAGGGGGGAATGGAAAAAAATATTTTTACCTCCAGGACTCTCAGTGTCTTGCCTTTAATAAGCTAATGAATGTTTGTACAGAAAAGTTCTATGAAGGACCCTAGGATGGCAATAAAACACCCAATAAACTTTACTAAGGGGCCCAAGGAAAGATTTATTGGTCTCCAGAAATTTAATATTTCTGAATATCAAATACCAATACATAAATAATGTCACAGTTTGAAAATCTTAAAATACTATGGGGGACAGCTAGGTGGTGCAGTGGATAAAGCACAGGCCCTAGATTCAGGAGGACCTGAGTTCAAATCCAGCCTCAGACACATGGCACTTACTAGTTGTGTAACCCTGGGCAAGTCACTTAATCCTCATTGCCCCACAAAAAAACCCCCCCAAAAACAAAAACCACTATGTCCATGATTACTGTTGTTGTTGTTATATGTGAATCCTCCTTTAAGGGAACATTTTTGTGTACTTGTCATTGCAATTCAAAATGCTATTAAATTATCCTCCAGCAGCACATGCCATTTTTTTTTTTACTCTATGGTTAAAGATACAACTGACTGTCAAGTAAGCTGTTAAAAATAGTTTTTATATCCTCAGGGGGGAAAAACAACAATCTTCCAAGAGGCAGTGCAGTTTAATAAAAGAATGCTAACTTGGGAGAAAAGATGTGAGTTTTAAACCTAGCTCTATCATTGCTTTGTCCTCTGACTTAGACAAATCAGTTAACTTTCCTGCGCCTTAATTTCCCTAATTAAAATGATCAAATAGATCTGTGAGCTAATAAGTTCAGGAGTTTCCTCCAATGATGCATATCACAACTCATCCAGGCCTATGCACCCTATAAAAATCATACATCAGTCTGTCTTTCCTTTTTTGTCCAGTTGTTTTTTAGTCATGTCTGACTCTAAATGACCCCATTTGAGGTTCTCTTGGCAGAGATAATGGAGTGGTTTGCCATTTCCTTTTCCAGATCATTTTACAGATGAGGAAACTGAGGCAAACAGGGTGAAGTGACTTGCCTAGGGTCACACAGCTAATAAGTGTCTGAGGCCATATTTGAACTCATGGTGATGAGTCTTCCTGATTCTAAGCCCAGAGGTCTATCCACCATGACACCTGGCTACCCCTAAAGTGTTGCTACAAGGACCATCAAAAAAATATAGAATGTGAGAAGTAGTGTTGTACAGGGAAAAGAACACATAATTGATAATAAGGAGAAGTGGGTTTTAGTCCTTTGACTTGCTGGCAAGCCAAGCAATTAAGCCACCCTGGGCCTTAGTTTTTTATCTGTGGAATAAGAGAACTAGACTAGAGTAGGAGTTCTTAGCCTCGAGTCAATGAAATTGTGGGGTTTTAAATACAACTATAGATATAAATAACTATATTTCAACATATTTGGTTTGTAAGACTATTGTATTTTTTAAATTAGGTTAAAACTGTCTTTAAAATAATTGCTATTTCTATATAGCACAGTTTTGGTTAAGCATATTTATTAATATTATATTATATGTCAGTAAATAATTGACCACGTGGCAGTTAGCAGTCAGTTAGGAGAAAGGCCCCAGAAGACCCATGCTGTCTCTCTGAAGGAGAGTTCAGAAGACCTACAAAACCTACGCTGTCCTAAGAGGGAGGGCCAAGCCAAGAGCCAGGGTCCAGAGAGAGAGAGAGAGAGAGAGAGAGTGAGCCAAGCAACAGCCTAGGGAATCAACAAGCAACAGCCTAGGGAATCAACTCCTGGCTTGGCCAAGGATTGTATCCCCCCCCCCCCTTTTTTTTTTAGTCAGGCAATTGGGGTTAAGTGACTTGCCCAGGGTCACACAGCTAGTAAGTGTTAAGTGTCTGAGGCCGGATTTGAACTCAGGTCCTCCTGACTCCAGGGCTGGTGCTTTATCCACTGCGCCACCTAGCCACCCCCATCACTCAAGTTTCTTAAACCAAAGTCCATTATCTATTTGATGCCATCACTGAGCTTCACTGAGCTAGACAAAAAAGTCCCTTGGGTTTGTCCCAGACAAGGAGAACAGGACTTTCTGGCATGGTGGGGAGAAAGAACTGATCTCTGGGTCCCAAGAAATTCATTATTAATCATTATTTTTCTCACACTATATATTTTATTTTTGTAAACCTATGTATTTTATTTTATTCATTTAAGAACATTATTCCAAGAAGGGACACATAGGCCCCACCAGATTGTCAGAGGGGTAGCTTATACTTTAAAAAGTTAAGACCCCCTAAACTAGACAGTCACTAAGGTCTCTTTCAGTTCTAAAATTCCAAATTTGTGAAACTTTTTTAGGCAACTCTAGGGGGAAAAATAATGGATATTTTACAGATTTCATCCAATTTAATTCAATAAGCATTTTATTAACCATCCAGTGATTGTGTTAGGCACAGGGGATACAAAGTCAAAATGAAAAACAGTTTGCCATCAAAGGGTTGGCATTCCATGGGGGCCCATAATATCTATGCAAATGATGGAGGAGGAAAGCAGTGACCCCTGGGGGATAGGAAAAAGACTTCCTAGAGAAGCTATTATTTGGGATTAAAAGAATAAGGAGAGAGTATATTCCAGGCACGGGGGTGGGGGTGGGGGGTGCGGGGAAGGTCTGATTAAGGGGGCGGCTAGGTGCCGCAGTAGATAAAGCACCGGCCCTGGATTCAGGAGGACCTGAGCTCAAATCCGGCCTCAGACACTTGACACTTACTAGCTGTGTGACCCTGGGCAAGTCACTTAACCCTCATTACCTTGCCAAAAAAAAAAAAAGGGTCTAATTGAATGGATAAGTGAGAGATGGAATGCCAACATCGGTGTCAACAGCAGAAACTGGCCTTATAAAGATGTAAAGTTAGTGCAAAAATATTAGGTAATGAAATGCCACTTTCAGGTCACAAGTCCTTCTCATAGTCCCGCTCATCTGCAATCCATCTTCCACACAGTTGCCCCATTGCTATCCCTAAAGCACAGACCTGACCAAGTCATACATACATAGCCCTACTCAAGAAGCTTCAGTGTTTCCCTATTGCTGTGAGGATAAAATACACACTCTTCTGTTTGACATTTAGAGCCCTTCGAAATCTAGGGCCAGTCTCTCAAGTTACTCCCCCTCATGAACTATAAATTTAAACCAAACTGCCCCCTTGCCGGTCTCCAATATGACATTCCATCCTGTCTCTGTACCCCTCCTTACACAAGCTGTCTGTTCCCCAATCCCTGGAATGTCTCCCTCCTCACCTCTGACTTCCATAAGGCTCAGCTCAGGTACCACCTCCTCCTCCAAAAGGCCTTTCCTGGAGCAGCTAGGTGGTGCAGTGGATAGAGCACCAGCCCTGGAGTCAGGAGTACCTGAGTTCAAATCCGACCTCAGACACTTGACACTTACTAGCTATGTGACCTTGGGCAAGTCACTTAACCCCAACTGCCTCACTTTAAAAAAAAAAAAAAAGGCAAAAGGCCTTTCCTGATCTCTCTAATTGTTGCTGTTATCCAGGAATTTTTCAGTTATGTCTGACTCTTTGTGACCCTGTTTAGGGTTTTCTTGGTAGGTACTGGAGTGGTTTGCCATTTCCTTCTCCAGTTCATTTTACAAAAGAGCAAACTGAGGCAAACAGGGTTAAGTGATTTGTCTAGGGTCACATAGCTAGTAAGTGTCTGAGGCCAGATTCGAACTCAGGAAGACTCATCTTCCTGACTCTGGACCAACACTCTATCCATTGTGCTATTTATTGTAGCTCTTTGTAACTTTGTTATTGCTATTTGTCCTTTCTTCTTGGTGGTGCAGTGGATAGAGCACTGGCCCTGGAGTCAAGAGGACCTGAGTTTGAATCTCACCTCAGACACTTACTATCTGTGTGACCCTGGGTAACTTTGTGCATATTGTGCATTTATGCATCTGTGCATCTCCACCTAGAATGCCAGCTCCTTGAGGGTAGGGGCTGTTTTATTTTGCCTTTGTATCCCCAGTACCTTACCATAGTGAGTGCTGAATAAAGGCTCATTAAAGTGATTTAAATTGAGCACAGAGTGCATCAAAGGGACTAGTGTGAAATAAGTATTGGGAGGCTGGCTGGAGCCAGACTGTGAAAGGCTTCAAGATGAGCAGAGTAGTTTGTGTTTCATCCTAGAGGAAGCTGGAAGACTTGGAGGGTTCCTGAGATAGGTAATAACATGGGTGGACCCATGGCTTAGGAACATTATTTGAGTAGCCTTGGGGAAGTTGGATTGGAGAGGGAAAGATACTAAAAGAGGGGAGACCAATTAGGAAGCTGCATAATAGTGTAGGGGAGAGATGAGGGCCCTAACTAGGAAAGTTGCTGTGTGAGGAGAGAGCAAGGTCTAATGACAAAAGATGTTGAGGAAGCACGATCAACAAGATTTGTTAATTGTTTGGATATGGGGGATGAAAGAGATGGCAAACCTCAGAAACAGATGCTCAACAGACATAGGCAAATATGGAAGAGGGGATGGCAAGCTCAAAGACAGTTGTTTCCATTGCTGCTCTATTATGTAGGATTCTTATTTATGTCTTTCTATAAATCCTGCAAAAAGGAGCCACCCAAGATATTACAATGATCTTATTTTTATGGATATATTTTAAAGATTCTTTTAAATTAATAATGTGTACATTTTACCTATCATCTTGTAAGAACACATGTATAGTAACCTGTAGCAGTAGTTATAGCATATATGAATGCTCTCCAACTTAAAAGTAAAATATAGGGGCAGCTAGGTGGCACAGTGGATAAAGCACTGGCCCTGGATTTAGAAGGACCTGAGTTCAAATCCAGCCTTAGACACTTGACACTTACTAGCTGTGTGACCCTGGGCAAATCACTTAGCCCTCATTGCCCCACAAAAAAAAAAAAAGATATAAACACTGACATAGCACATTTTATTTTGAAAAACAAACAAGATGAGTTCTATCCAATTAATAAATGAAGGGGCAGCTAGGTGGCACAGTGGATAAAGCACCGGCCTTGGATTCAGGAGGACCTGAGTTCAAAGCCAGCCTCAGACGCTTGACACTTACTAGCTGTGTGACCTTGGGCAAGTCATTTAACCCTCACTGCCCCACCAAAAAATAAATAAATAAATGAAAACATTCTACAAGCCCAGAAATTCAACTCATAAAACTGGTTAGGATGAGGATGCAGGAGAGGAATCAAACACCCATGAAAATCAAGAAAAAGGTAATTTACAGGATTATTTTCCAGAGATCATTTATGGGATTTTGGTAACATAATTAGTATGGGTAGCAAGATCAATTCACAAGCTCAATAACATTTATATCTACTACCGTGTGCAAAGTACTAAGAAGAGCTCGGAAAGAAGTTTTAGGAGCTTACATTTTAGGAGAACAAGATAACTATCACAAGCAATAATACACAATATTACAGGAAGCTGTGGGGAAAAAAAGTGGAAAAAAAAGTGGAGAAAAAAAAAGATTTTTTTCAGTGGAAAAAAGTGTCAGACTTGGAATGATGATCTCAGATCAAACCCTGGCTCTGCCACTTACTTTCTGTGATCTCAAACAAGTTACTTCACTTCTGTGGGCCTCAGTTCCTCGTTTTTGGGGGGGTTTTTTTGGTGGGGCAATGAGGGTTAAGTGACTTGCCTAGGGTCACACAGCTAGTGTCAAATGTCTGAGGCTGGATTTGAACTCAGGTCCTCCTGAATCCAAGGCGAGTGCTTTATCCACTGCCCCACCTAGCTGCCCCTCAGTCCCTCATTTGAAAAAAAAATGATCTCTAAATCTAAGGTCCATTCCAGTCAAATCTATGCTCCTCTGTGCCACTAATGGCCCAGGCCTTAGAGCCTATGCAATATGCTTAGCCTAGTACCAAGCCCCTTGTAGGTTTGACGACCTTGCTTTTAGGAATACAAAATGTCCAGTGACCCTGGACTTCAAAGCAAGCTCCAGTATCCTCTGATATTTCCTGTCAGCTTACTACAGGATGATAAAAAGTCCTTTTAATTGTCTGCTGAGCAGGAAGTGAGTGTGCATACAAGGGGTTAGAAAGGGCAATCTCTCACTCTCTCTTCCCTGGAAGATTTCAAGTAAAAAGGAAGAATTGTTGTGGGCCTGGGGAAAGGGGGGGGGGGGGGAGACAGAGGGATAGAGGAAGGGGCAGATTGGGCCTTACCTCCCACCTAGCTGCCTGGTATCCTCAAAAGCTTGGGACTTGTTTCTTTTGTCTCTGTGTTTTTTCTTTCCTGATCTTTGGTGAATGAATATCCAGATAGACTAGACCACTTTACAAAAGTTGTGAGCTTTGAAATGAGCTCACATGGTTGAAAGACCCATTGAAAGGTCATTGAATGGCCTGTCAGGGGTCTGGCAACTAGAGTGCCAACCCACAGCAGCTGAGTCTGGTGAGGACTCTAGTGAAGAGACCTCAAAGCATCTGAGCAACTTGTTTGACCCAGCAAGGAGACAGCTCAGCCTAGCAAGGGAGTGATTAATCCATCAGCTATACCTTGCCCAAATGGTGGGAAATCTTTCTAGAGAAAAAAGGATGGGAGCAGCTAGGTAGTGTAGTAGATAAAGCACTGGCCCTGGATTCCGGAGGACCCAAGTTCAAATGCAGACTCAGACACTTGACACTTATTAACTGTGTGACCCTGGGCAAGTCACTTAACCCCCCCCCCAAAAAAAAGTACTGCTAGAGAAAAAAGAACTCCTAGAATCAGGAAATACTACCCAGATTGGGAAGAGGGGAAGGGCTATGTTTTATAACATCAACTTTTTTTTTAATTGAAAGTATTTTTATTATTTTCCCAAACTACATGTAAATACAAATTTTGACATCAATTTTTTAAGACTTTGTGTTCCAAATTCTCTTCCTCCCTCCCTCCCCTCCCCCCTACAAGAACTTAATTAAATATAAGCTATACATGAGCAGTCATGCAAAACATTTCCACATTAGCCAGATTGTGAAAGATAACTGACAAAAACAAAACTTCAGATAAAGGAACTAACAAAAAAAATTATGCTTCAATCTGTATTCAGACACCATCAGTTTTTTCTCTGTAGATGGACTCCATTTTTCCTTAGACTTTCAGAGTTGTCTTGGATCTTTGCATGGCTGAAAATAACCAAGTCATTCACAGCAGATTATCTTACAATATTGCTGTTATTTTGTATATAAGTGAACATTTCATGTTGCAATCAGCTCATGTAGGGCTTTCCAGGTTTTGAATACCCCTTCCAAGAATAAATAGGGTATATATAGAAAAACCTCCAGGGTGGTGTTGTTGTGGGTTGTGGGTATGTTTTGGGGTTTTTTTGGTGAGGGGGTGGTGTTAGGGGTAGAGAAAGATGTGTTTTTGCAGTGTGGTCCTTTTTACCTTCTCAGTACATATCCCTTTGTAACAAACTAATTGATATTAATTTGTTAAGTGATTTAAGGAGATATCACCTAGTTAAATGATATTGGGGAAACACATCAGATGGGACCATTGAGAGGGATAGTTTTATATATCCTTATCCCCTCAGGGTAACCCTTAGAACCCTGAGTAGAGAAGCAGTCAGTCACCCTTTTAGAAGTATTCAAATGGGGACTGCAACCCAGGCATGACTGTGCAGATTCCTATGTGACTCTTGACAAACACAAATGGCTGAGAACTAGCTGAACTCCATCTAATTTCATTCCCAGGTCAATGAATTGCCTGGATTTGACTCAACAATTGTATTCTGAGCTTCCAAGTTATAAAACCTCCCCAAAACTCTTCCTGAGACTCTGAAGGTTTCTTCTGGAGCTTCAGCTTGTTGTGCAAATGAACCTGCAAAGGGAACCAGTTTGGAACTGTGAAAAACTTATCTTCCCAAAGGCAATCAATTTCACTGGTCTCTCTGCTATCCCCAGTTCCTATCTTCAGGTACCCTAGCACTTGCTGTTTGCACGTTATCATAAGTTATAACTCCCTGCTGCCCATTAAAAGACTTTAATCTTGTCATATTGATTGTTTTCATTAATTTTCAGGTTGACATTCTCATCCATATTCTCCCAAAAGTTCATCAACCGCCCAAAGCACTTGCTTCCAACATCTCAAGGATACCAGTGGAGGTCTCTGACTACCTGTCGTCCATGTGACCAACTTCTCTTCCCTTCCTGTTATATAATTCCTTGTTGACATGCTTTACTCCTGTTCTTCTTTGGAGTTCCTCCTCTCTTATATGTGGCAGCATGCTCCACCTACCTCTTCTTTTCCATTGCCTTGGGTGTCCTCTCATTTTTGTTTCTTCAGAACAATGGCATTCCATGTCTCACTCACATATAGCAACACTGATATCAGTATTTAAAAGATGGCGCTTTGCTTTGATGGAAAGCTTCGAGTCAAGTAAAAGGACTTTTCTAGTTTCCCAAAAGTAATAGCAACTCACTCTCCTTTTCAACTCTGGGCCCCACTAGTTGTCCATCTGGTACTGTCTCTTAAACAACATGTACTGATGGATAAACTCTAGTCATTGAAATGCATGTTGAAAATCGGCCAATAGGGGGGCAGCTAGGTGGCACAGTGATAGAGCACCGGCCCTGGATTCCAGGAGGACCTGAGTTCAAATCCGCCTCAGCCACTTGACACTTACTAGCTGTGTGACCCTGGGCAAGGTCACTTAACCCCAATTGCCTCACACAAAAAAAGAAAGAAAGAAATCCAGCCATAGACATTCTTCATCAACTTGGTCTTTCCCATAGATGGACAAGCCAAGTTACTTTGAGCTTACAACCGGAGTCTTCCAGGAAGTTTTACATCTTGGCGCTTGATGCAGTCAACAAAATGCCAACCACTAAAGGGGCATCTGACGGACTCTTACTATCTGTACAGAATCCCTTCCTCAACTTTGGGTCTGTACTGGATCGCCTCCATCATGGTGGTGAATAATTTTGGAAAGTACACATTTTCCCTCTTTTATGACTCTCCCAATGTTAGCTTCAGAGGGTTATTAAGCATGGTTATTTCTGTTTTTATACTCTCTAAGGAATCTTTATGATTGAGATGTAAAAGAAACATTTTGTTGTAAAAGATTCTATAAGATTCTGACATGGCATTCTGTTTTAATGAGTTGATTTTTTTCATAATCAATGTATGATAAGCACAATTGGATATTATATTCTCCAGGTATTTTTGGTCTATTGTGGATTGATATAAGATGTAGACCATTATTTAATATTACCTGTGAAAGATTTCAATTTCTATTACCCCTATCAAAGATAATCTCAATTCATCTATAGACGACCTTCACAAAGATTTTGCATAGATGAGAAAGTAGTCATACACTAGTTATTGATCTCTGGGTCAGCTTTTTTTTTCTGGTATAAAAGAAAATCTGAGATTATCTCCATGCTTTTGGTATCTTTCTGACCTTCAAATATCTTGTATCTGTATGCCCCTCATCCCTTAATGTCCTCACAATTTTATGGTCTCTATCACAGATCTTCTTTCTTGTATGCTTGGTCCAGTCCAGGTGCTTTTTCTACCTTTGTTCCTCTTAGTGACCATTGCTACCCTCCTCTAAAAATACCTTGGTAGGGGGCAGCTAGGTGTGCAAGTGGATAGAGCACTGGCCATGGATTCAGAGGATCTGAGTTCAAATCCAGCCTCAGACACCTCACAACAATAGCAGTGAGACCCTGGCAAATCATTTAACCCCTCATATGCCCCACAAAAATAAATAAATAACTAATAAATAAAGTACCTTGAGACTGTGTGAATATTAGGGTCCAAGTGTGGTAGTTCTGCTATCCTTGATTAAGAAAGGTTTGTTGAAATGTTTTTGTGCAAAATCATTTCCATTTGTCTTTTATTTCTATCCTCTTTCCATTTTCTATTTGAATGCTCTTGGGATGACTTTGCTTATTGGATATCTTTTTTTTAATACATGTGCAATTTAGATAAAACATTACATATTATTCATTTGTATAAATAAAACTTGAATTAAAGAAAAAATGAAAGAAAGTGAAAAATAGCATCTGTGTTCCATCAATATCAGTTCTTTCTTTGGAGGTAGACAGCATGCTTCATCATTAGTCCTTTGAGATTGTCTTGGATCATGTATAGCTGAGAATTGTTAAGTCATTCACAGTTCTTCATCAAACAATATTGCTGTCTCTGTGCCCAATGTTCTCTCTGGTTCTGCTCACTTCACTATACATCAGTTTCATACAAGTCTTTCCAGGCCCTCTGAAAATCATTCTGTTTGTCATTTCTTTAACAAGCACAATAATGTTCCATCACCATCATATACCACAGCTTGATTAGCCATTCCCTAATTGATAGGGCATACCTTTGATTTCCATTCTTAGCCACCACAAAAAAGAGTTGCTATAAATATTTTTGTACAAATAGGTCTTTTTTCTCTTTTGAGGATATAAACCTAGCAGTGGTATTACTGGATCAAAGGGTATGCACAGTTCTAGTAGCCCTTTGGGCATAGTTTCAAATTGCTCTCCAGAATGGTTGGATCTTTTCACAACTCCACCAATAGTGGATTAGTGTCCCAGCTTTCCCACATCCCCTCTAACATCCAATATTTTCCTTTTTTGTTATATTTGCCACTTTGATAGGTGTGAGGTGATACTCAGAGTTGTTTTAAATTTGCATTTCTCTGATCAATACTGATCTAGAGTATTTTTTCATATGATTATAGATAGTTTTGATTTCATTTCTTTGTCTGAAAACTGCCTGTTCATATCCTTTGACCATTTATCAATTGGGGAATAGCTTGTATTTTTATAAATTTGACTCAGTTCTCTATATATTTGAGTATAACAAGTATCAGAGATACTTGTTTCAAAAATTCTTTCCTAGTTTTCTGCTTATAATTTTTCCTTATAATCTTAGCTAGATTAGTTTTGTTTGTGGAAAAACTTTTCAATTTTATATAATCAAAATGATCTATTTTATATCTTGTTTACCTCTCTATATATTCTTTGGTCCTAAATTCTTCCTCTACCCATAAGTCTGACAGATAAACTATTCCATGCTGTCTTAATTTGCTTATGGTATCACTTTTTTTTGTTTTGTTTTGGTTTGGTTTGGTTTTGCCAGGCAATGAGGGTTAAGTCACTTGCCCAGGGTCACACAGCTAGTGTCAAGTGTCTGAGGTCAGATTTGAACTCAGATCCTCCTGAATCCAGGGCTGGTGCTTGGTATCACTCTTTTTTTTTTTTTAAAGTGAGGCAATTGGGGTTAAGTGACTTGCCCAGGTCACACAGCTAGTAAGTGTTAAGTGTCTGAGGCCAGATTTGAACTCGGTACTCCTGACTCCAGGGCCGGTGCTCTATCCACTGTGCCACCTAGCTGCCCTGGTATCACTCGTTATGATAAAATCATGTACCCATTTTGACCTTATTTTATTATACAGTGTGAGATGTTGGTCTATACCTGTTTCTGCCATACTGTTTTCCAGTTTTCCTAGCAGTTTTTGTCAAATAACGAGTTTTTGTTCTAAAAGCTTGGGTCTTTGGGGTTTACCATATCTTAGTTGATATCTTGCCAGGCTTTCTTTAGACTGATTTTACCTTGTCCTGCCTCCCTTTGTTTGATGAGACAGTATTGCACATAATTGTCCACCAATCTTTTTAAGATTTTCAAAAGGAGTTTATATTCTATCCTGGTATTGCCTTTGGAAGCCATCTTTTTTTTTCCCATTTGGCAAATGTATCAAATGTTTTCTAGGGTACTCGCTGGGCCCTTTTAGACTCATTGTGGCAATTAATTTACATTGGTTTAACTTTTGGATAGAATTATTATAGTCAGTGTCAATTTTATTTCTATTGTCCATTCCACATTTTTTATTTTCAATAGCTTGCTTAAATAGGTCAGTGTTAAATTTTTTAATTGTACACCATATATTTTCTAATTATTATTCTTTCATTATAAACTCTGATCTTTGCTCTGACAAGTCAGTGGCCTACTGTTACACAGACAGATGACCCTCATTAAACTCCCATGTCATTAATAAAACCTTTCCTATATGTTAAAATGGAGTCTTTCTCATTCTTTATGGTATTATTTAATGTTCTCCATGGCCAGCAACTTTTGAAGAAAGTATCCATGATATAGAGGCATTTTTGTTGTTCAGCTGTTTTCAGTTGTATACAACTCTTTGTGATGTGATTTGGGGTTTTCTTGTGCATAGATACTGTAATTGGTTTGCTATTTCCTCCTCCAGCTCATTTTACAGAAGAAGAATCTGAGGCAAATGAGATTAAGTGATTTGCCCAGGGTCACACAGCTATTTTCTAAAGCCAGATTTGAAGTAATGAAGATAAGCATTCCTACCCTATTCTGTATAATCTACAAGTCTTTCGCTCCTTTCTTCCTCCTGAATTGTGTTCCCATATATTTTCCCCCATCTTCACCTGTCCCCCACTCTTTGCAATGAAGTCATCAAGTATCACAGAGTGTGATGATTTTATTTAAGAGGTCTCATCAAGTTCTTCTAAGAATTTCAATAAATTCAGCACTTATTGGTTTTTGAACAAGAATCTCACACTTAATTACAAACAATCAAACTGAAGATTTATGACAGTCTAAAAACATGTGTCCTTAAAAAGCTCTGCTCAGGGGGCAGCTAGGTGGTGCAGTGGATAGAGCACCGGCCCTGGAGTCAGGAGTACCTGAGTTCAAATCTGGCCTCAGACACTTAACACTTACTAGCTGTGTGACCCTGGGGCAAGTCACATTAACCCCCAATTGCCTCACTTTAAAAAAAAAAAAAAAAAAGCGCTGCTCGTTTCACTGAGGGCCAGCATGGTACCAAAAGGTCATTTTAAATTTTCTTCTTTGTTTCATGGGTTAATTAATAACATATTGATATTAATAAAAATAAGTTAAAAGTAATACATATTCATTATGAGGTGACCAAGCTACTAGAAAATACATTTGTCATTCACTGGGACCATACTCGAAGCCTTTTCAAAATGGTAGAACCTATGAGGGAACCCATAGGTAGAACCAAGGAAGTAGAAGTCTGTGGAGGGTAAACCTTAAAGCTCTATATAAATTTTAGCTGCTATCATCATCACCATCATCATTATCCTATGACTATAAACTCCCAGAAGTCAGGAACTATATCTCTCTTTTTTTTTTCTTTTTTTTTTTTTTTTTGCAGGGCAATGAGGATTAAGTGACTTGCCCAGGGTCACACAGCTAGTAAGTGTCAAGTATCTGAGGCTGGATTTGAACTCAGGTCCTCCTGAATCCAGGGCTGGTTCTTTATCCACTACACCACTTAGCTGCCCACTATGTCACTTTCAATCTTTGTCTTCATACCTCTGTAGGCCTATTTCTCATCTGTAATATGAGAGAATTGGATTAAGTAAACAGTGACGTCTATGCAGTTTAAATTTATGATCCTAATTCTATAAAGGTTACAAAATAACAGCATGATGAAATTCAAAAATGGGGGAATGTCTAAAGCATCACTTCTTAGCCTTTTATTTAATGTCTTTGCCCATTTGGTGAAGACTGTGGATCCCTTCTCAAAATGTTTTTAAATGCATAAAATACATGGGATTACAAAGGAAATCAATTACATTGAAATACTGCTATCAAAATACTTATTTTTAAAGTTCATTGATCCCAGGTTGTCAAAAGCATTTGAGTTGAACTTTAAATGATTGGAAATTAAGTGGAAATGAAACTAGTGAAACCTCTAGAGAACAGGGCTGTTTTAGAGGTGTGGTTTTCCTAGTCTTTATCCTGAGCACTTAGTACAATATTTTATACATGATATCAGCTTAATAAACGTTCCTAAATTGAAAAAAAGTGTCTTAAGTAAGATTCAGGGGCAAGAATTGAGTGAAGGAGGCAGACAGGGCAAGATGGCAATAGAGAGGGGGCAGAGGGAGAAGGATGGGAAGGAGAGAAGAGAAGGGAGGAGGAAAGGAAGCTGGAAAGACTTAGATGGTGGAATGGGAAGGAAAGAGGAGGTTAAGGGTAAGTGGAAAAAGAAGAAGGAGGATGAGGGGGAGGGGAGGAAATGAGTAGAAAATAGAAGGGGCAAGATGAGAAGGGAGAAGAGGTAGAGGGGACTGGATGGAAAGGTGGGGGAGAGAGGGAAAGGGGCTGACAGAAAGGTGGAAGAAGGGAGGGGTAGAGAAAAGAGTGGGAACTACGTGAAAGGGAGAGGAGGTAGAAAGGGCAGGATTGAATTGGGGGATGGGAAGGAAGGAGCTGAGAAGGAGTGGGAAGGCAGGGAGGGAGAGGAAGAGGAGGGAGGGTGAGCTGGGTAGGGAAGGGGATCACAGGAGAGAGGGGAAGGGAAGGCGGATCAAGTGCAGGAAGAACTAGGTGAGTGAAGGAGGAAGAGGTCCATATACAAGAGACACATGTCCTTCCTTACTTTCGGGGCCCAGCTCTGGCCTGGCCGGCGGGGTCCGAAAGCAGCCCTGGGAGCCCGGTTGGTCCCACTTCCCGCTCTCAGACCGCTGCCCCAACCCCGGGTTCCACACCTCGCTCCCCTGCCTCGAGTCTCGCACGCTCTCCTCCCCCCATCCCCCACCTCCCGAAGATGGTGTCTTGTAGCTGCCAGAGCTCGGGCCTGGGACGCTGCCCGCCCCCCTCCCCCCTCGTGGACCAGCCGTCGCAGCCCGCGGGGGCCGCCCTCGTGCCGGGGCTGTAGGTCTTGCTTTGCCGGAAAGCCAAAGCCGGCTCAAGTGTCACTCCTGGAACCTAGAGAAGTGCCTTGATTCGAGACAATCAGGCAAGTGATTGAGTGTGTGTATGTTAGAGAGGTTTTGTGCTACGTTGGATTAAAGGTTAAGGGAGTCGGGAAAACCTGGGATCCGAGATACTAGCAGTGTAGCCCTGGACAAGTCTCATCATTACCTTGACCTGCCTCAGTCTCCTTGTATCCCTGTAAAACCAGGGATAATATACCGGTAGGAACCACCTCACTGGATTATTGTGGAGGCTCAAATGAGATCACGTAAGTCTATAAATGTCAGTTATCATTCTCAGGCTTGGCCCTGGCCCTTCAGGTTCTTTTTCTGTCACCCAGTTTACCACATTTTGGGATGACTGCCGTTTCTGCTTTTCCACAGAGACAACAGTGTTGGGGAAAGGCCCTGGGTCAGAATCTTTGGCTTTCCACTTACTACCTGTTGTGACCTGGCAGCCATTGGCCTTATCATACCACTCCTCCCTCTCTCCCTCACTCCGCAGATCCATTGGGAGGCCTGATCTTGTCATTTCTACTCAATAACCCCCAGTTCTCTCTTCTCTACCCACATGGCTTCCAACTTTGTTCAGATCCCCATCACTTCTCCCCTCTCCTACTGCAGCAACCTCATAATTGGTCTCCTGGCCTCAAGTTTCTATCTTAATCTATCTAACACAGTGGTAAAGTGATTTCCTAAAACAGGTCTGACCCACTCAATAAACTCCAGTGGCACTCTAATAATGCCTTTCAGGACCAAATATAAATAACTGCCTCCATTTCACTTTTACAGCTCTTCACAACCTTTCCAACCTAGTATTTATTCCCTCCTTGGCACTCCCGAGGTCCAGCCAAAATGGCATTCTTACAGTTCCATTTTCTTTTTCCAGACTCTTCTTCCCTCCCCCATTAAGAAGGCAAGCAATACTATACCCCCATTAAGAAGGCAAGCAATACTATACCTGTGACTTACTATTGAGAGAAATAATGATTAATATGGGGGGAGGGGCAACCCAGGGTTTTTTCCCCTTTCTATTTCCTCATTTAGATAACTAGAGCAAAGCAGCTTCTGAAGCAAAGGGCTGCTGATGAGATTGGGTTCAATCTTTGGTGGGATCCCACTCAACTGGGAAAGCTTTCTTCTGATTAAAGGTAAATATCATCTTATCTAAGGGAAATTCTGGCCCATTGTTCAACTACAAAAGTAATTTGGGGGGAAGATAGATCCTTTTGTATAGATTGCTGGAGAGGAATGATCTGCGTGGAGATGAATCTCTTTGTCCAAGAGTGACATAATCAAAGTCAGGCTGTCCTCAGCCCCTCATTAGAACAAGGCCACCTCTCATTATCGTATTAATTCTCATTAATTGTTCACCAATCAGAGTTGATCACTGCCTTCAGGGAACACCCACTCTTCCAAGGGTTGGGCAAGGTTTGTCTTTGGTTTCCTAGAGTACCACTAACCTAATTTTATTAATTATTTGCTAAACCATAATCAATAAATTGATTAATTACCCAGAAATTATGTCTCTTGGACTTTTCAATCATCACACTATTCTTTACACAGGACACTCCTCTCCAATTTCCTTCCCCATGCCTGGAATGCACTCACTCCTTTCTAATGAATCCTTTGTTTCCTTTAAAACTCAGCCCAAGTCCCACTTTCTCCACAAAGCCTTTCTAGAGCCTGGTCTCCTTGTTAGTGCCCTCCTCTCGTATCACCTTGTATTGCTTTTGCATATATTTTGTATTGGGGTGATCAGTCACTCAATCACAGTACCAGGAGCAGCAATGGACAGTGGGGAAACAAAGGCAAAAGTGAAAAACAGCCCTTCCTCTCAAGGAATTTGGATATAGTCCAGTATCAGAAGTAGGGGTAGGGTAACAACATGTACATATTTAAGTACAGAGTGCCATATGAGTACAGGCATAGTCCCCACATAGACTATAAGTTCTTTGACAGCAGGGACTGTTTGACCCTTTGTGCCTTGATAAATCAGTTCAAGGTCATTTACAGCTTTAAATCCTATGACCAATCCTATGCACTACATTTAAAAACTACTTAATTTTTCTCACACAGAGCCCCTACTCCTTTGCCAAGTTATCTTTCTTTTTTTTTTCTTTTTTTTTTTTGCAGGGCAATGAGGGTTAAGTGACTTGCCCAGGGTCACACAGCTAGTAAGTGTCAAGTGTCTGAGACCGCATTTGAACTCAGGTCCTCCTGAATCCAGGGCCAGTGCTTTATCCACTGCACCACCTAGCTGCCCCCTCCCCCCAAGTTATCTTTCCAAACAGCCCTGTATGTTCAATAACTCAGGAACTGGAGTCACAACAGTTCATGGCTCAGCATTTCAGTATCAAGAGCTGTTCTTATGCACAGAACCTTGTGCTGTTTCTTCCCTGTGCCCTGAGGACAAAGGGGACTTATATACCAGATGAAACTCACTGGATCCTGATCCAATGTGAGAATTTTTAACAGGATATTTATATGTGTAGCCTATATGTATAGGCTAGAGATAGGGACTGTGGACTTGTGATTTTATTGGAATAGGAAACTTCAGGATGAGGAAATCTCTACCAATGCAAGTTGGCACTTTCTTTGTAACTTACAGTCTTACAGAGGTGCCAGGAGCACCAAGAAGTGGAGACTTGGCTAGGGTCACACAGCCAATCTGTGTCACAGGGAGGACTTGAACTCAGGTCTTCCAGGTTTTGGGGCCAAATCTCTATCTACTACCCTACTGCTGCCTCATTAATGTGGATAATGAAAATACAATAAAGCCCTAGAGTCTAGCAGGATGTCAAAAACAACCAATCAACAACAGAGATACAGGATAAAGTAAAAGACTTAAAAGACACATGCAAAACCTTAGCAGAGGGGTCAACTTCCACCCCACCAGCAAAACTCTGTAATATGGTCTGAACCAGATTAAAATGTAATTGAGAAATGTTTAACAAAATAAATAAAAATATGGGGCAGCTAGGTGGTGTAGTGGATAAAGCATTGGCCCTGGATTCAGGAGGACCTGAGTTCAAAGCCAGCCTCAGACACTTGACACTTACTAGCTGTGTGACCCTGGGCAAGTCACTTAACCCTCATTGCCCCGCAAAATAAATAAATAAAAATACAGTATAACATAGGTCATGTTAAATTATGGTTTTCCAAGTACTTTTAGACATATGATGAAACTTCCTTCACCAACATGTGGCAGCAGGAATCCATTTTTTATTTGTTTGACACCTCTGCCTTAGAATAATTGATATTCTAGAGATTATCCACTTGCCCCACTAAAAAAAAATCCTTAGTGTAATATTTGAAGATGTAATTGGAAAAAAATTCCTACCTTGGACAAGAGGAGGCCACTGGAAAGAATGCAGAGGACTGCACCTTTCCTCCTATAAAGAAATCCAAAAATTCAAGTCTAACCAAACATCATCAAACCACAAAACCAAGGAAAGAATTCTTTAAGCATTTAAAAGGAAGAAAAATTACTTATCTAAGAGCAATGGTCAGAATATCCTTCAGGAAACTCAGCAGAGCTGAAACCAAGGCTTACCAGCTCCCTAGAAATGTCCAGGCAACAGCACAAAGCAGAAAAGGGAGTTGGTTTTGGAGGCAGGTTTGAATCCTGCCTCCAGGATTCCTGGATCTTTTTGTCACTGCGTAACTGAATAGCAACCAGCTGCCAGCAACAATGTTGCAAACCACCCAAGCCCAACACAGCCCCAACTACTCTCCCAAGGACATCGGCAGGGCACTGTGTTTTCCTCCCCCTTTTGGTAAATTCTACTTGGGAAAGACTAGTTTGCACCAAAATAAAAACTGTTTTATCCTGAATAAAGTTGGGATACAAATTGTTTCCCCACAGTTACAGCCTAGCAATACCATCATCTTGCACATCAGGATAAGCCTTGGGACATCCTGTGATCTTCACTTCTCTAGGGAAGGTCTTGGGTGATTGATTACAAAAGTCACACTCAAGCCCAAAAGTAGTGGTGGGGGGAGGGGGAGGAGTGGAAATGAGGGCCGGTGGGGGAAGAGGGGCAGGCAGGGGCAATGATATTCAGGAGGCCTGGGGAGGCTCGGAGAGTGTTCAGCAAGAGGAAGGCAGGGCTGGTGGCTATGAGGAAAGAAAAAATTGCTCTGCAGCCTAAGCTTGGGGGATGGGGACACTATTCACTCATCAGGTCTGATTGGGCAGGACAAGTCTATTCAGCTGGCCAAGGAGAAGCAAGAAGAAGCTCAGCAGGCCAGGGTGAGGTACCCAAAGAGTGCCTAGCAGGCCCAGGGAATATGGTTAAAGGCAGGCATTCAATTTCCAGGCAAGGGGGCCAATGGAGTGGTTTGAAGTAATTTGAAGCAATCCAGGCTCTTACCCCTAAAGGGAAAAAAAAAACACCTAAAAAGATCACAGAAAAGAACTAGCTAAAAAAAAAAATACATACAAAGAGAAATCAGCTTAAACAGAAAGGGAATAAAGCAAAGTGCTGATGCAATTTTGGGGGGAAAAAATGCTATAGAGCAAATGAAACAGCTGAAGTACCCAGAGTAACACTGATGGAAAACGGGAGATAAGCTCAAATGGATAAATGAAACATTTAAAGAAATAAAGCAAGAATTAACACTGCTAAAGAAAATCACAAAAACCAAAGAAAAGATGAGTTTGTAAAAATGTTCTTTATGTTTATCTCAGAAGAAGCTAGAGAAGCAAAAATAAAGAAAATGATGATTTGGAGAATATTCTAGAAAACCTGGAATCACCACAAAGCTACTCAAAGTTACTACCACAGAAAATAGAATTGCAGGCAAGGCAGGCCAACTAGATAAACAGTTTTAGAAAATGATACCACAGTCTCAGGATTACTGACATCCCAGAATCCCTAGAAAACCAAGAGGACCTAAGCAATATATTACAGCAAGTGGTCAAAGACAGTTTCACATAATTATTACCTAAAACAAGCAACAAATAGAAAACATTCACAGGACAATCACTGGATCATAGTCATAGAATAATAATTAATAATAATAATAAACATGTATATAGCATCTACTATGTGCCATGAACTGTGGTAAGTGCTTTATAAATATCATCACATTTGATCCTCACATCAACCCTGGGATATAGATGGTATTATCACCCCCATTTTACAGATGAGAAAACTGAGGCAAACAGTCTCAGTGACTTGTCTAGGGTCAAACAACTATTAAATGTCTAAGTCTTTCTGACTCCAGTCCCAACATTATCCCCAAGGCAACCCAGATGCTCTCTCACAGTTGTTTGTCTTTACAAGTCATTCCAGGGGGCAGCTAGGTGGCGCAGTGGATAGAGCACTGGCCCTGGAGTCAGGAGGACCTGAGTTCAAATCCGACCTCAGACACTTAACACTGACTAGCTGTGTGACCCTGGGCAAGTCACTTAACCCCAATTGCCTCACTTAAAAAAAAAAAAGATATTACAAGTCATTCCAGTCACTCATTTTTCCAGATAGAAAAACTGAAGCCCAAAGAAAACAAAATGACTTGCCCACAGTCATAGTAAGGGCAGACATAACTTCTGAACTCAAGGCCTGTGATTCCAAATCTAGGATCCTTTCCACTCTATCCCCAAATTCACAGAATAGCACCCAAGATTCATCTCACAATATTGTAAACTCCAAACACAACTGTAAAACTTCCTACAAAAGGCTCCATCAGATCAGCAGCTGCCTGTTTCCCTGGTATTTTTCAGAATCTTTGGCACCAAAGAGAACCAGAAATGTGAAGCTAAATACACTCCACCAGAGACAACTCTTTAAGGCCAATTGCCGAGAGATCACACTTGTTGCCTTTCCTCATTGGATTTTTCCAAAAAAGACCCAGTGTTTTGTGGTGTTTGCTTTGGACATTCATTCTTCTGGGGTTTGATTGGCTGGCGTTTGCTCGTCCTTACTGACTTAGTCGTTGGGCAAGACAGTGACAGCAGGAGAAAATTCAGGCATCTGACCACATAGGCAGCCTCAGAGTGAACATAGTACCAGCCCCTGCTTCTGAGGAGATAGAAAGAAGGAAGTTGACAATGTAGGTACAGTACCAGGTGACCATGCTTGGGTTTCCCCAGGCCAGCCTGCTAAAGTATTCAACAGTCTGCCAGGGCAACAAGCCAAGCTGAGGATTCACCTGGCAAATGGTCTGGAGTTGAATTCAGTTTCTACAAGAGCAACAAGATAGGGTAAGCTGGAGTGGTGGTGCAGCAATTTCTTCTTTCCCACTCCTTTGACTTTGAGACTGAGAATAACTTCAGGGTACAACTACCCTGTTGTGGGAATGCAGGAGCAGAACACAAGAGACAGGGTGGGAGGAATTAAAGAATCAGGCTCTTCCACAGGGGGAGTGGCTCATTCACTGTATTAAAGGTAATTTAGCCCACATTAAATGAATTGAGTGAATTTTTTGAGGGGCTATACCGAGGAGGGCAAAGGAAATTGAGATCAAGTGACACATAAACTGAAGGAGACTTGTGAATTAAAAAAAAAAATCTATTGCCCTTTATAACACTAGGAAAGAAAACCTTTGAAGTGCATGAAAACCTGAAAGACAATCCAGCTACCCACAGTACTTTCTGTGCATACAGAAGAAAATAAACTGGCTTAGCAAGCTTCAGTTGCCACCTGGTGGCTTGTACAGACATAGCATCTGTGTAGCCCTAAGCTGCTCTCCTATGCTCTTCAATGCGAGACCCCAGCTAGCCATAAGAATGATAGAAACTGAATCCCCCCAAAATGAAATTCATGTTGGTAGGATAGTGCAAAACTCCTAATAAACAGCATTGTGGTAGGACTATAAATTGAGACACATACCTTGGTTTAGACTTGCCTGGTGCCAAAAATCTTAAGATCTATGATTAGCATTTTTCACACCTAGGACAAATTTCACAAAATGTGTCAGGACAAGTAATATGAAAAGTGTCTTCAAATCAACTTGTTAAGATACTGTTTGGGGGCAGCTAGGTGACGCAGTAGATAAAGCACCAGCCCTGGATTCAGGAGTACCTGAGTTCAAATCCAGCCTCAGACACTTGACACTTACTAGCTGTGTGACCCTGGGCAAGTCACTTAACCCCCATTTCCCCGCAAAAAAAAAAAAAAAAAGATAGTGTTTGGGGGGGATTTGTGTTTGGAAGGGGAAAGATAGAGACCCAAAACACAGAAAGGGTCATCTGAGGAGGGGTCACTGAGAAAAAACATCCTTTTGAAATTAATTTTTGTTACTAATTAGGTACCTATTTGTTTCTACCTGCTGAAAGATTGTAAGTACTCTCATTGCCCTCAGAATGTTAGCATCCTACATGATTTAGACATAAAGGTTGATATCAAAAACAAATTGG
Organism: Dromiciops gliroides; assembly: GCF_019393635.1. NCBI lineage: Eukaryota > Metazoa > Chordata > Mammalia > Microbiotheria > Microbiotheriidae > Dromiciops > Dromiciops gliroides. Next base: position 466,070,241 of record NC_057862.1, on the reverse strand, counting down.
GGGGGGGGGCAGAGCCAAGATGGTGGAGGAAAGGCAGAGAGCTCTTGAACTCATGACACAATCACTCCAAAAAACATCCAAATAACTCTATAGGAAAATGCCCAGAGCAGCAAAACTCATAGAAGAATGTGCTGAAATCATCTTCTAACCAAGAACAGCTTGGAAGGTCAGAAGGAGGTAGCTGCTGTGCTGATACAGGAGTCGAGCCCAACCCCACAGTCACCCTAACACAGATCCAGTCACAGGAAGGCCTCACCAGAGAAGGAGACCCCCAGAGTCTCTGAATCAGCTGAAGCGCCAGTGTTATCTGGAACTAAGCTCACAGTCTGGTGAGAGCGCCCTGAACAGGGGGGAGACTACAGGGGTCTATGCTGGTGGTAAGGCAGAACTTGGATTCTACACCCCTACTGACAACCAGGAGGTAGGCTTGAGTAGCAGTGGCCAAGGTGGGGGAGGGGCACAGGCTCTTCAGAGGTAACAACCACAACACACAAAGCTGGTTGATTAGCAAGTTGGTCTGGGGTCATCTAAGGACCAGGGAACAGGCCAGGCAAGTGAAGAACCTGATTCTCCTTAAATCATACCACCTGGGACTTCTTAAGCTTGGGATACTGCAGCCTGGAAACAGTGCCCCACTTTAAGGAGCTAAAAGTCAAGTAAAAGAAAGGCAAGATGAGCAGACAGAGAAAAGTGAGGACCATAGAAAGTTTCTTCAGTAACAAGGAAGACCAAGGGGCACCCTCAAAGGAAGATGTCAACATCAGGGCCCCTATATCTAAAACTTCCAAGAAAAATACAAATTGGTCTCAGGCCATAGAGGTGCTCAAAAAGGACTTTGAAGATAAAATTAGAGAGGTAGAGGAAAAAATGGAAAGAGAAATGAGGGTGATGCAGGAAAGACATGAGAAAAAAGTCATCAGCTTAAAAAGTCAAATTGGCCAAATGGAAAAGGAGGTACAAAAGCTCTCTGATAAAAATAATTGCCTAAGAATGAGGATTGAACAAATGGAAGCCAGTGACTTTATGAGCAACCAAGACACAATAAAGCAAATCCAAATGAATAAAAAAATAGAGGGCAATGTGAAATATCTTCTGGGAAAAACTGGTGACCTGGAAAATAGGTCCAGGAGAGATAAATTGAAAATTATTGGTCTACCTGAAAACCATGATCAAGGAAAGAGCTTAGACATCATCTTCCAAGATATTCTCAGGGAAAATTGCCCTGAAATTCTAGAAGAAGAAGCTAAAATAGAAATTGAAAGAATCCACTGATCACCTCCAGAAAGAGATCCCAAAAGGAAAACTCCTAGGAATATTATAGCGAAATTCCAGAGCTCTCAGGTCAAGGAGAAAATATTGCAAGCTGCCAAAAAGAAAGAATTCAAGTACTGTGGAGCCCCAGTCAGGATAGCACAAGATCTAGCAGCTTCTACATTAAAGGACCAGAGGGCATGGAATATGATATTCCAAAAGGCAAAGGAAATGGGATTACAACCAAGAATCACCTACCCAGCAAAACTCAGCAGAATCTTTCATCAGAAAAGATGGGACTTTAATGATAAAGAAGACTTTTAGATATTTGTGATGAAAAGACCTGAACTGAATGGCAAATTTGACTTTCAAATACACGACCCTAGAGGACTATAAAAAATTGGAGCTGGGGGACATGCCTGAGGTCATACAGTGGGCCGACTGTCTTGTGTCTGAGGCCAAGTTTTGGCTGGGATCCCCCTGGGGTGATGCTTTGTCCACTGTGTCACTTAGCTAGGTGATGACATCTTTAAGGTTAAATTGAGGGGTGAAAGGAATGCACTGGGGGAGGGGGAAGGGCAGAAGTTAAATCCTATATGAAAGTGACAGGAAAAGGCTTATGGAGTGGGGGAAGAGATGGGAGAGGAGCAGGGCAGTAAATGAATTTTACACTCCTCAGAAAAGGCTCAAAGATCTTAAACTCATCAGAGCTGCCTCAAGGAGGGACTAACACACACACCCAACTGGGTGGAGTAATCTATTTAACCTGGGCAGTAAATGAGCCTAACACTCATCAAAATTGGCTCAAAGACCTCAATCTCATTAGAATTGACTCAAGGAGGGAATAATGGACACACTCAATTGGGTGGAGTAATCTCTATAACCCTGCAGGAAAATAGGAGGGGAAGGGGATAAAGAGAGAGGAGCAAAAAAAGGAAGGGCAGAGTGGGGGAGGGGACAGACAGGCAAATCCCTTTTGAAGAGTGATAGGATGAAATAAGATGGATAATAGAATAAATATCATGGGGAAGGGAATAGGATGGAAGGGAAACAGTTAACAATAGTAATCACGAAAAAGAGAAAAGGGGGAAAGATTGTACAAAAAATATTCATAGCAACTCTTGGTGGAGGCTAAGAATTGAGAATCAAGGGAATGTCCATCAATTGAGAAATGATGGAAAAAGCTGTGCTATATGATTGTAGTGGAATGGTCTTGTGCTACAGGAAATGACAAACAGGATGATGCCCAAAAAACCTGGAAAGACTAATGAACATCAATGTATAATGAAGTGAGCAGAGCTGGGAAGACATTGTGCATAGTGACAGCAATACTGTTCAATGAGCAATTGTGAATGACTTAATTACTCTCAGCAATGCAATGATCCAAGACAATCCCAAGGAACTAATGAGGAAGCTTGCTATGTACCCCCATAGAAAGAACTGATAAAAAGAACACTTGTGGATTGTACATATATAACCTGGTTGTGATCTTGTGGAGAGGGGAGGGAGGGAGAAAAATTCGGAACTCTAAATCTTATGAAAATGAATTTTGACAAGCAAATTTGGGGCACGTGGAAAAATTTAACTATCAGATCAATGGATAAGTGAAGAGTTTATAACCGAATAAGAGAAAGGATCATGGGAAGTAAAATGGACAGTTTTAATTACATTAAATTAAAAAGGTCTTGCATGAACAAAGCCAATGCAGCAAAAATTAGAAGGAAAGCAGGAAACTAGGTAAAAGCTTTACAGCAAGTTTCTTTGATAAAGACCTCATTTCTCAAATATATAGGAAACTGAGTCAAATTTATAAAATAAGAGACATTCCCCAACTGACTAATAGTCAAAGTATATTAATAGGTAATTTTTAGAAGAAGAAACAAAGCTATCAATAGTTATATAAAAATGTTTTAAATCACTATTGATTAGAGAAATGCAAATTAAAACAACTCTGAGGTACCATCTCATGCCCATCAGATTGACTACCATGATAGAAAAGGAAAGGGAGAACAATTTGGAACTGGGCCCAAATGACTGTAAAACTGTGCATATCTTTTGACCCAGCAAAACCATTTTTAGATCTGTATCCCAAAGAAATCAATGAAAAAGGAAAAGGACCTATATGTACAAAAATATTTATAGCAACTTTTTGTGGTAGAAAAGATTTGGAAATTAAGGGGATGCCCATCCATCAGGGAGTAGCTGAATAAGTTATAATAGGTTGTTTGTCCTTCATTCTCAAAGAGGACCATGACATTGGGAAGTGATGTCATGACTTGCAGTGAATCGGATTTAAACTGAGGAAGTGCTGTGCAAGGTCACCTATCTCATTTGATCCTCCAAGAACCATCTGGGTTCAGTGGCCAGATATGGATCAGGATGACTGGAGAGGGTCCACATGTAGTGGGAGACCTTGACTTTTTTTTTTTTTTGGTGAGGCCCTGACTCCAGGACCAGTGCTCTATCCATTGTGCCACCTAGCTGCCTGAGACCTTGACTTTTTTAAGCTAAGGTCTTTCCCAGGTCTCAGTTTGCCTGAGGCAATGCCCTTCCAGTGATTAAAGTTAGGTATGAAGCAAAGAGTGGACTCATTTACCTAATCAGAAGGAAGGAGGGAGGGAGGGAAGGAAAGAAAGAAAAAAAGATATCTATACATATGTTTTAAAATAAGTTTTTATTGATATTTTCTGTTTCTTACATCACCATAGTATCCTGTGTATCCCTCCTCCTCCCCCTCCCTGAGAACATCCCATGACAGATAATTTTTTTTGAGAGGAAAAAAATGTCAGCACAACTGATCCATACATTGAAAAACTTGTATCTATAGATACTTGTGTGTGAGCTCTTAGTCATCTGGTAACCACAGTAGCAGTTAATGATTTATGATGAGAAAAGTCTTGTCACACTTGCTGACATTAATACAGTCCTTAAAATATTTAGTACAAATCAAGCAATGTTATATGGATCTTTGTTTTAATAGATTTGCGAATGGGGCGTTTTTTTTCATTCTGGATCCCGTTAAGTTTAAGAGTGGGTTGGGGGCAGCTAGGTGGCACAGTGGATAGAGCACCGCCCCTGGATTCAGGAGGACCTGAGTTCAAATCTGGCCTCAGACACTTGACACTTACTAGCTGTGGGACCCTGGGCAAGTCACTTAACCCCCACTGCCTCACTAAAAAAAAAAAAAAGTGGTTTGGAGGTGGGGTTCAAACAATTCCTTGATTATTTAGTGCCCTCCTTCTGAACAGTATAACAGAAGATGTTTTCTGTAGGCAGAGTTAGTACTGTGAAGCCATGGACCATCTGCATGAGCTATACGAATTTCTCTTGCCTGGGCAATAAGCATGGATGGCTGAGACTGAGCACTGTAAGCTAGTAGCTCAATGGAGCCACTGTCTGCCTGCCTCCCTTTTATTTTAAATAAATGGCTATACAGACTAACCATCTGTTGCCTAAAAGTAAATTTTGTGTAAAGTCCTGTGCATGAGTCTTCAATTCATTTCCACAAATATTTCTTAAGTACTCACAATGGGAAAGGTTTTCTTATGGAAAGCATTAATGTTCAGGATGTGGATCAGGGTTGAGATTTCTTTATTGTGTGTGACCTTGGAGACCTTTCCCTTTTCACTGAATTCAAGAATTATTTTGGCATATTCAGGAAGCCCCCTTTTCTAGAGGCTGTGCAACAGAGGATTCAGTTCAGCTTAGCAACACAACATTAAAATGCTTATTAAAGCTGTGCCAAAAATCTAGAGTATTGTGTGCAACACAGGGAGAAGGTCATGGAGTGGTATAAAGTTTATGTAAGAATGTTGAGAAGAGTTTTCTTTTTACTTTAAAAAAAATTTCATTGACATCTTTTGTCTTTACACAACAGTCCTTTCACTCCCACTTCCCTGAAGGATAAACCATCCTTTGTGAAAATGAAAAAATAAATTAAGCAAAAACATCTAATATACGAAACCTTTCCTGAAAATGTATATAATGTAGTAGGGTCACCAGGAAGGAGGGAATATATTTCATTATCTTTTCCTCTGGGAAATTTGTTTTTTCCATTACTCAGAGTGAGTTTAGCTTCCTTTGAGAGATTTAAAAAATTTACATTCGTTACCCATGGTTTGGGGGGGGCGGGGCATATCTTCTCTGCAAAAGGGCCCTAGCTGTAGATTCATGATTTGGTCTTGAGAAGCCTGACCTCTAGCTTATTATAGCCTCACCTTCTCAACAACAAAACTTAGGTATCCTATCTAGAATATCCCCTAAAAGGGTAATAACAGGTCTTTTCTTTTAAAAAAAGTATTTGCTGGGGCAGCTAGGTGGCGCAGTGGATAGAGCACCGGCCCTGGAGTCAGGAGGACCTGAGTTCAAATCCGACCTCAAATACTTAACACTTACTAGCTGTGTGACCCTGGGCAAGTCACTTAACCCCAATTGCCTCACAAAAAAAAAAAAGTATTTGCTGACCCTGTCTAAGTCTATATCCAGAAGTGATCAAAGAAAAGGGGAAAGAACCTATTTGTACAAAAATATTTATAACAGTTCTTTCTTTCTTTTTTTTGGCAGGGCAATGAGGATTAAGTGACTTGCCCAGGATCACATGGCTAGTAAGTGTCAAGTGCCTGAAGTTCAAATCTGTGAACTCAGGTCTTCCTGAATCCAGGGCCGGTACTTTATCCACTGTGCCACCTAGCTGCCACCTAGCAGTTCTTTTTATGGTGGCAAAGAGTTGAGGAGATGCTCATCAATTGAGAAATGGCTAAACAAGTTATGGTATATGGTTGTGATGGAATATTATTGTGCTATAGGAAATGATGAGCAGAATGGTTTCAGAAAAACCTGGGAAAACCTAAATGAACTGATACAAAGTGAAGTGAGCAGAACCAGGAAAACATAACACACTATAATAGTAATATGGTAAGAATTATCAATTGTGAGAGACTTAGCTATTCTGATCAAGACAAAGATCCAAGACAATTACAATGGACTCATGATGAAAAATGCTTGCTACCACCAGAGACAGAAATAATAAACTCTGTGTGTGCAGATTGATGCATTTTTTTTTTTGCAGGGCAAGGGGGGTTAAGTGACTTGCCCAGGGTCACACAGCTAGTAAGTGTCAAGTGTCTGAGGCTGGATTTGAACTCAGGTACTCCTGAATCCAGGGCCAGTGCTCTATTCACTGCACCACCTAGCTGCCCTCAGATTGATGCATTTTTTTAAAAACTTTTAAATTTTTCTTGTGCTTGTGTGTATGTGTGTATATGTGTGCTTTCTTTTGCAACATGGCTAATATGGAAATATGTTTTGCATGACTTCACTTATATAATTGATAAAATATTGCTTGCTTTCTTAAATGGTGGGGGAGAGATGGGAGAGAGGGAAGAAAACTTGGAACTCAACATTTTTAAAAATAAATTTTAAAAATGTTGAGTTCCAAGTTTTCTCAGAACTTTTAAAAATAAATTTAAAAAATTTTACAAGTAATTAAGAAATATTTAACAAGATAAATAAAAATCTATTTTTAAAAGTATTCACTGTTGGGGGCAGCTAGATGGTGCAGTGGATAGAGCACCGGCCCTGGATTCAGGAGTACCTGAGTTCAAATCTGACCTCAGACACTTAACACTTATTAGCTGTGTGACCCTGGGCAAGTCACTTAACCCCAATTGCCTCCCTAAAAAAAAAAAAGTATTCACTGTGCAAAGTAGTAGATTTTGGTTATAGGACAGCTATTTATTTCCCCCACTACAAAAAAAAAGATTTCTAAAACACAAAAGACTCATAAGCACACATTTTGTCATTATTGTGTTGTTTCAGCCATGTCCGACTCTTTGTCACTCCATCTGGAGGTTTTTGGGGCAAAGATACTGGACTGGTTTGCCATTTCCTTCTCCAGCTCATTTTACAGATGAGGAACTGTTAACAGACATTTACAAATGCTTAAAAAAATGAAACCCATCATTCATGTTATACTCTCCTAGGAAATAAAGATTCCCAAGAAACTTGTGGGTCTGCTGAACATTCATATGATCATAGGATCATAAATTTAGAACCAGAAGGGACTTTAGAAACCATTTATCCCAAACCTCTCATTTTACAGATGAGGCCTGTTGTAAGGAAATTGGTCAGAATTTGGGGTAGGGGTTCTTAGGAATTCCTCTTTAAAGAATTACACCCTCTTGCACACAAATCCAATTAGAATAAGATAATAGTTTATTTAGATGCTACAGAAAGGAAACCAAGACAGAAATCATTGGACTTCTCATGGGGAGAAGGCATGGCACAGCAGCATGGCTCTCTGAGATACGTTTCTCCCTGAGCAGGAGACAGGCAGATACTTTTATAGAGGACTGATGGTGGTAGTCCAATGGGGTGATCATCTGACCATGGAAAGTTCCCTTTTTTGGGGAGGACTATCTCACACTGGTGGTGACTGGGGGAAGTTGGGTATGGGGCAGCTCTGGATCTCACAAGCCATCTCTCTCCCCCTCAAGCCACAAAGGCAGCAGCTGCACCTAATCTTATCTCCCTGAGGGGTGAGGGAGACTGGAATGAAGGGTGGTGGTCCAGGAGCAAACTAAGTCCCACTTACCTCTTTAGGTGTGTCTGTCCTTTGGTTTAGTTTCTCTAGTAGAAGGTTCTTTGATTTACCTCAGAAAATCTCTGAGGTACCCCAGCCCATTCAAATGAGGTACACAGGCCCATAACAAGGCCTATGGAATTTAAGTGAATTGTCCAAGATTGTACAGGTGATACAAGGCAGTATTTTAACTAAGATGTTCTGAGCAGCAACTCAAGATCCATATTTTCTGGCCAGCCAAGTACACATACATACCTGAATTATTCTCCTGACAGTGCTTGACTTCTTCTCTAAGAAGCCAACAAACACCAGATTCAACGATTCTATACCTCTTAAAATCACAAAGTAACTGTCAAGGTAGGAAACATCATCTCTCAGGACTTCCGTTCAGTCATAATGTATTTCAGGGGAAAAATACAAAACATAATGAACAGCCAGGGACTTGAGGTCCAGTCTCACCTAGGCAAGCACAGGTTCTAGTTACCATGTCCTCACAGTTGCTGCTGGGAAAAAAGAGATGGGAGGAATAATCCCTTACTTCCCCCTACCCTGCTGGAGAGTGGCATTTACCATGCCCCAACAAAGAGATTGCTTCAGAAGAGACTCAAACATCATCTGGTGAAGATAGTAACATGAAAGATCATAGAGAAGCCCAGTTCTCCCACAGAAAACTTCAACAAACATCTAAAAATGGTCCAGAAGGTTCAACAATATAGAAACCTGAAAAAGAAACAAATCATCTCCGTCCAGTCCAAAAAATGCACAAAAATGATGGTCAGAAGAGGGTGGATGCAATCGAAGTAGGGAAGTCAGAATCAGTTCAGGTAAATGTGGAAGTGAGAAAGGTGAGGAGAGGGTCACGCTTGGGAAACCAAGAGAAACTTCAGGAGCCGGGCCTGCCCAAATTCTTGCAAATAGACCTGAAGCCAAGCAGGCACCCACTCCAATAACTGGACACTTAAAGTCAAACCATGTACTTGGCCAGCCAGAACAGAAGTGGGGAACAGAATCAGCCCCACAAGGTCTCCATGAAGGGATATGGGGCCTGATCATGTACTCCTCAGAGCAGCAGGAGCCACAGTGAGAGAGAGTGGACTAACTCAGTGCCTGAGGGCCCATTCTAGGAGGGATGTACAGGAGACCTGACTAATGTTCTCATATCCCACATATGAGAGCTTGTCAGGATCAGAGCAGGAGATATAAAACTCCTAAATGAGGATTGTGTAAAAATGAGGAAAAGGTGAACCAAGGTCTGAAACTGCAGTGTACTGCCAGGTTTGTTCTTCTTGCTGTTCAGTCCTTTCTTCATGACTCTATTTGGGATTTTCTTTTTTTTTTTCTTTTCTTTTTTTGGGCAGGGCAATGAGGGTTAAGTGACTTGCCCAGGGTCACACAGCTAGTAAGTGTCAAGTGTCTGAGGACCCATTTGAACTCAGGTCCTCCTGAATCTAGGGCCAGTGCTCTATCCATTGCACCACCTAGCTGCTCCCCTATTTGGGATTTTCTTAGCAAAGATAATGGAGTGGTTTGCCATTTACTTTTCCATCTCATTTTATAGGAAACTGAGGAAAACAGGGTTAAATGACTTGCCCAGGGTCACACAGCTAGTAAGTGTCTGAGGCCAGATTTGAACACAGGAAGATGAGTAGTCATGACTCTTGAAGCCTAGCACTTGATCCAATGCTTGTTGTTGTTTGTCCTTCATTATTTTTTTTTCTTTTTCTTTTTTTTTTTTAGTGAGGCGATTGGGGTTAAGTGACTTGCCCAGGGTCACACAGCTAGTAAGTGTTAAGTGTCTCAGGCCGGATTTGAACTCAGGTACTCCTGAATCCAGGGCTGGTGCTCTATCCACTGTGCCACCTAGCTGCCCCTGTCCTTCATTCTTGAAGAGGACCGAGGACATCACAATGTCTTGACTTGAGAATGAATTTGATTTAAATAAGCAGTGCTGGGCAAAGTCATCAACCTCTCTCTTTCCTCCAGAGTCATTGGAGTCCAGTGGCAAGATGGCCCAGTATGCCATGGGAGACCTTGGTCTTTTTAAAGGAAGGTCATTCTGAGGTATGTTTGTCTAAGGCAACACCCATTCAGTGATTTAGGACTAAGTAAGAATTGAAAAAAAAGATGACCAAGTTTGCCATCACAAAAGAATCAGTCTGGGAAGGGAAGACCCTCAGGGTTTCTGAACAGAAAACAAATGCTATTTACACTCACTTTTAGCCATAAAACCCAAACAATGAGCTAGAGAGACTTGGGGTGGGACCTGTTATTGGCCAGTCAATGAAAGGCAACCTCCATTTGAATCACAATGGACATTTTCCTTTCATAAATGAAAACTATAGGAGACAAAAGAGTTAATTGTCCCAGCTCTTTAGAATTTGTCAATTGTACCAGTATTTTCTCTTGGATGTAAGGGAAAAGTTGTAATTCTATCCTTCCCACCACCTTGCTGACCTGCCAGGGACTGAGGCACAGGGTGAGGCCTAATACTAGCCACTACACCAAAAGTAGCCTCATCTACACTACAGAAGAAACAGGATCAAACAATGCCTACCTGACCCATCTAAGCCTCATTCTCTCCTCCAGAGTCCTCAAATCTAGTGGCAAAACATAAGTCAAGATGACTGGTGATGCCCCAGCACGCAGTGGGTGACTGGACAGAATACAGAATCTCAATCCAAAAGTCCAAACACTGATACAAAACATAAGATGCAAATGTTATGGGTTAAAAGAAGCCCAAGAGACAATAAATCCAGAAGTAGAGAATAAATCCACAACAAATACAAACAGAGGGGCAGCTAGGTGGCACAGTGGATAGAGCACTGGACCTGGAGTCAGGAGGACCTGAGTTCAAATCTGGCCTCAGACAATTGACACTTACTAGCTGTGTGACCCTGGGCAAGTCACTTAACCCTCATTGCCCCACAAAAAAAAAAAAAGACCCATCAAATTTAAGACCCATTTGGTCATGAAAATCACAATCAAACAAAATCCTAAACATCATATTTCAAGAAATCAAACAACAAAATTATCCAGAGGTTTAAACCAGAGTTCAATATTAGAACAGCTGTCAATAAACGCAAGTGCCTACCAGTTGGGGTAAGGACAAAAAACTTCTGGGAAAGCAGACAGCAGTATGACAAAAATTAGGTATAGATGAACATCCTACCTCACAGGGTTGTTTTGAGGATCCAATGAGAATCCATAAAGTGCTTTGCAAAGCAGAGAGCCATAACACACATCCCTCCCCATGTTTCCAAAGAGTATGTACCTGCTTCCATGGAAGGTGCCCCACCCCCACTGCTAGATACAATAAGTCATTGGATATGTTGTTCTCTTAATTCAGAAAGTATTTCATTTCCTAGGCAGGAAGCATGGGTTGGAGAGCACTGTTCTTAGGAAAGGAACAATCGGTATACTGTTGGTGAAAAGCAAATGAGTCTTTGAGCTGCTTTTTCCAACAACCCATCTTCAATCTAAGGCCAATTTTAATGTCTGAAAAACTTTCACTGTTGAAGATCCTGACTTTTTTTTTTTAATTAAATTTGATATTATTTTCAGATACACATTTTCTCACTCCCTCTACTCCCTCTTGCCCTCCCCCTTCCCCCAACTGAGAAAGCAAGAAAAACAAAACCCTTGTTACGAACATATATGGTGCGACAGATAAAACTAAATGTGTGTGTTTACCCTATCTGTACCCTATGGGGAAAGCTAACTAGGACAACAGTTTATCAGTTTAGGGATTAAACATTTATTAAAATATATTAGCAGATATGAAAGAGAGAACAAGTGTCTCTGAAAGAATAGGAAAACATTAACTACCTCAACCACTCCTGGTTCAGTTGCCAACCCCACAAGAAAAGAAAAACAAATTCCCATATTGCCCATGTCCAAAAATTTAAAAAGAAGAAGTCTCATTCTACTCCCTGAGTCCATCACCTCTGAATCAGGAGGTGAGTAACTATTTCATTCTGAGTTTTCTGAAATTGTGGTTGATCATTGTGTTGATCAGGGTTCGTAGGTCCTTCAGAGTTGTTTGTCATATAAATTGTTCCCTTGGTTCTACTCCCATCCCTCAGCATCAGTTCATACAAGTCTTCCCATGTTTCTCTGAAATCATGCCCATCATCATTTCTTACAGCCTGATAGTATTCCATACATACATCATAACCTATTCAACCATTCCCCAATTGGTTGACATTTCCTCAGTTCCCAATTCTTTGCTGTAGTGGGACACAGGACTCCAAGAAATTCAAAGGCTCCAACCCCTAAAACCAAAGAATCCAGAAGAGAAAAACAGCTCTGTCTCCCACCTCAGAAATACAGTGTAGTCAGCCCCTGGTACATTAAGAGACAGTTCTATCTATGGTATAAACACCAATAAGCATACCAAGGTCTGCAAGGAACAAAGATGATATTCAAGTTTCATATGTCTAAGATATGGACCCCTTGTATGTTAGCAGGATGTGTGCTGCTTATCTTACTGATAATCATTACTCAATCTCTAGGTATTCCCTTCTGTTATGGGGTACAGAGCACCCCAAAAGTTCTCTGGGGCACATCAAGGAATCTTCTCCTTGAGAAACTAAACCAGAGAGATACGCCTAGAGAGATAAGCGGAATCAAATCAGACTGAGCTAGCTTCGGAGTCTCCACCCTTCATTCTGGTCTCCCTTACCCCTGGGGAGATTAATTTGGGTGTAGCTGTGGCCTTTGTTTCCTGAAGAGAGATCCTTAGCTACCCCTCAGCCAATTCCTCTAGTCACTAACAGTGGGGGATGGTCCTCCACTCCTCACCCAATTCCCCCAGCTACCACCAGTGGGAGATGGTCCTCCCTCACTAAAGGAACTTTCCACAGTCAAATGGTTACCCCTCCTCTCCATCAGTCCTCTATAAAAGTACCTGCCAGTCTCCTGCTCGAGGAGATTGGTACCTCTGAGCTACATGCTTTGTGCCTATCTCCCCATGAGAAGTCCAAGGATTTCTTTCATGGTTTCCCTTCCCCCCACCCCTTCCCTTCCCTTGCCCCTAAATAAACTACCATCTTATTTTAACTGCTTTTGTGTGCAAGAGGGTGTAATTCTTTAAAGAGGAATTCCTAAGAACCCCAACCCCTAACCCAAACCCGTACCCCATTTTCCCCCATTACACTTCCCAGTAGTTTTGCAGTCCCCTCACTTGGCACATAGTCTACTTTGTCTATAAATGTATTTAAGATCAACTCTTTTCTTACTCAGAGAGGCAGTCTCCATCTCAACTCTGCCTCCCAGCCATGTATTCCTCTATCCTAATAAATCTCTCTATTTTACAAGATTCATCATGAGCCTCCAATTCTTTGGGTGAGTTAGCCCTCCACAACCATGTGGGAGCTCCTCCCATAACATTAAGCTCCTCCCACAACATTTGCCATCACAATAAGAACTGCTATAAAAATTTTTGTACATATGGGTCCTTTTCCTCTTTTTTTTTTTTTAATCTCTTTGGGGGTATAGGAGACCATTACTTCTTAAAACTTGTACACTTAAAAAGAGTACTCCTTCTTCTTCCTTCATATCTTTCTCCTTGGTTTCTGGGATAACAAAAAAAAATAACATAGATGCTGTCAACCCCAGACCAGTCCTTGGACAGAAATTTTAGATTTTTTTTTTTTTTACTAGTCCTTCATTTAGTTTGGGAAACATTGTCTTAGGGTCTTCTGAAGACAAGTTTTCTCATGTTCACAAGTGCTGTGCTTGGAGTCAAGAAGACCTGGGTTCAAATTCCACATGTGACACTCACTGTAATAATTGTAATAATTGTATGGGTATGGGTAAGACATTCAACCTATTTGAGCCTTGATTTCATTCTCAATAAAATGACAGTAATCTTAACTGTCGTATCTACCTCACAAAGTTGCTGTCACACTAAAATGAAATCTTGTAGGTAAAAGCATTTTGACAAAAAGAGCCCTATGTAAATGGTATGTATTATAAAATTATTATGGTACCCAAATATACCTTTTGTCACTGTAGTAAATGGTATTTACCCTTCTATCACTTTCTCCTGATTTGTATTGGGCATATGTAGGCAGTCAAGGAGCATCTGCCTGGCCCTTTTATATCTTTGAATTTTTCTTCTTTTGGTCTCTGGGGAAATGTTTCACAGAAAGAGAGAAACTGGCAGAGCAAATTCTGGGATTCTAACACAGAGAAAGATTGACTTCCCCTCCCCCCGTCCATCTGGGATCTTGCTTATTTTCTTTTTCCATTAGGAACAGAAGCCAATGCAAAAGACTAAAAAGACAGTATCTACTCTGTGTCCTCTTTTTTTCCTTTCCTCTCCTTTTTCCTCTGAGATGGCAGCACCAGTCACTGAGATGGGTAGCAAAAGTATGATCAGTGAGCATTACCAGGACAAAGCAGCAGTTGGGACTGAACGAATGAGTACTGATTAGAGGCACAGCTAGCATCCCCCACAGTATGATGGGAACTGTGAGCTACTTCCAATCATGTTTTCAAACAGATGGTGAGCTAAAGCAAAACCTCATTTCCCCTGAATCCCGTTAATAGGTGAGACTGAGCCACGGGAGTGAACTCATTTCTCTTTCGTGGACTACAGATGTGAGTTCTTAGAGTTTTCTATCAGCACCAAAGATCTGAGAAAATGATGTACAGTTCAAAGAATTTGTATTTTTCTTTTCTATCTAATTTAATGATACTAAGAACTGTATGATCCAGTTCAATTGTTAGCTAGTTTTGATGAACTGCTTTTTTTTGCTCTCTTTCTTTTAAAATTGCAGGGGATATCTTGCTATGTAGGGGGAGGAATATATCCAGAAATGATGATGATGATGTTAAAAACAAAAGATTTCAACAAAAATAAGATTTTTAAAACTATCCCCCAAAAGATATGGCAACAGAAAAAAACATTAACATACTAAGTGAATGAATCTATGAGTGCTATAGGAAGTGACTTGAAAGAGTAAAATACCCCAAAGGGGTTGGGGCTACAAGTCAATTATAGATAATAGATTTCATATATTAATATTGGATCAACAACTCATTCATCCCTAGACTAATTGGAATTCAGACAGCTAGGTGTTGTTGTTTTTAAAGCTACTAGGCTAAAAGTGGCTATTGTAGGACTGGAGGTGTCTTCAGTTGACCTCCCGCAAGTGTCCAAGGCAAATGCTGAAGACTGTTTAAAAAAAAAAAAGTGGCTATAGGCCCAGCTGGGCAAGATGGCTCACACCTGGATCTGCTACCAAAGAGGTTAGCAGATCTCTTAAACCCAGATGTTCTGAGCCTGCAGTGGACTAAACCAACCAATCTTAAATCCACCCCAAACTTGGCATTTATATGGTGAGCTTGTAGGAATGGGGGGACACCAGATTGGCTAAGGAGGGATAAATCAGCCCAGGTCTGAAAAATGGCTCAAGATCATCCATGAGCAGCCCCTGTACTTACTGCCTGAATGAGATAAGGAGACCTAGTCTTTTTGTTTGTTTGTTTTAATGACTATCTCATGCTCTAGCACCTGTGGCTGAAAAGGCTTGGGTTGATAGTTTGTGGGGATTAAAATTGTTTAACCTACAACAAGAGACAGGCAGAGCTCTGAGCCAATGGCACTGTATTTGTTTTGTTTTGTTTTTTTGCAGGGCAATGAGGGTTAAGTGACTTGCCCAGGGTCACACAGCTAGTTAAGTGTCAAGTGTCTGAGGCCGCATTTGAACTCAGGTCCTCCTGAATCCAGGACCAGTGCTTCATCCAGTGCACCACCTAGCTGCCTGCAATGGCACTGTATTAAAGGATCCATGGTCCCCCCTAATGAAGGGGATCTCATATCTTCCTCACAATCTGAGATGCCCCCTTCTTCTAGGGCTTTATCTTTATAAGGTTTGATACCAGATCTATTACATGGACACCCTAAAATGACTTTACAAAGTACAGAATTCCATTGGTTGACATAAGCTAAAATAAGCAAAAATGGTATGTCATCAGGGTCACAGGTTGGGTGAAGCAGGGAATATCATCTGGTTATATTAGGCAAGAGACAATGGTCCAGAGATATAAAAGTAAATTGGAGGACTTTCCATGTAATTCAGTCACCTCTACCACACTGGGCTTGGTCACCAATGACAAGGAAAAACAAGGGTGGAGGGATTCTAGTTAGCTTCCTGTGATTACAAGCTGCAGTTCACAACTCTGGGGCCTAATACATGGAACTCATAATCACTACTCCTATGGAATCATGTCAAACTGATTAATACTGACTGGAATAGAGTAGGGGTTCAAATGAATAATTTTCACAAATTTAAGTAGAGTGTCCTCTGGTAGCTCACTCTGATATTGTATTCTGAGTTAATGTAAGCTTCTCCAAGTGCTATATAGAGAAATGTAAATGTTTTATGGGTTTATTTTATACTTTGTTGTTGTTGTTCATATCTGAGTCTACATGACCTCATTTGGGGTTTCCTTGGTAGAGATACTGGAGTGGTTTGTCATTTCCTTCTCCAGCTCATTTTACAGGTGAGGAAACTGAGGCAGACAGGGTTAAGTGACTTGCCCACAGTCATAGAGCTAGTAAGTGCCTGAGGCCAGCTTGGAACTCAGGTCTTCCTGACGCCAGAACTGGCACTCTATCCACTGCACTACCTAGCTCGCTGTCCTTTATTTTATATACCCAGGTCCCAAATAATTAATATTCCCACCCCAAGTTCTTTGCATTGACTTATTTGGGTACATTTTAATTCCTATCTCTATAGAAGGTAAGGGAAGTTCCTTGAGAGCAAGGACTGTTTTCTTTCTTCTTTTTTTTCTTCCTTCCTTCCTTCCTTCCTTCCTTCCTTCCTTCCATACATCCATCCTTCCTTTCCCTCTTCCTTCATTGCTTCCTTCCTTCCTTCCTTCCTTTCTTTCTCATGCCTATCATAGGGCCTGCCATGTAACAGATGTTTCATAAGGTTCGTGGAATGAAATTGAAGCTTTTCATTTTCATTTTTTTTTATTTTTAATTTTTTTGCAGGGCAATGAGGGTTAAGTGACTTGCCCAGGGTCACACAGTTAGTAAGTGTCAAGTGTCTGAGGCCCCATTTGAACTCAGGTCCTCCTGAATCCAGGGCCAGTGCTTTATCCACTGTGCCACCTAGCTGCCCCATGGAATTGAATCTTAATACCTTCCTGATACTTAATAAAATCATAGATTTTAAAGCTGGTCATCTAGTCCATTCCCTCTTTTTACATAATGAAACTGAGGTAGAGAGAGGCAAAGTAACCTACCCCAAAGCATTCAACCCAGAGCTGGAATTTTAAGCCAAACCCAGACCATTTCACCTCTTTCCAGGAGTCCTTTTGTTGAGTTGCTCAGATTTTCTAGCTGCATTATCAGGTCATTGGCAAATAGGCAGCATAACATCTATCTTTCCAATGCCTTTTTCTTCTAATTTTTTTTCATTCCTTCTCACTATGCCTAATGTTTCTAAAACTACAGAAGAAAGAAAGCCCTGCTTTACATCTTTTTTAATGAATGAATCTAATGTTCTTTCATTGCAAGTACTGTAAATGCTTGGTTTATAATAGATTCTTTTTTCCTATGGAGACAAGATCCTCTTCTATTTTTAAACATTTTTGACAGAAATTATTCCTAGATTTTTAACCCAAGGTCATTTTGTACCTTTTTGTCATTTCATTTTATTATTTTCCTTAATGATATGATTTATTGCATTAACTTCTTAGTTTCCTAATGTTAATACAACCTTGCATTCCAGGCATAAATTCTACTTGGTCATAACAGATATCTTAAATTGCTGCCTATTACCGTGTCCATTTGATAATATTTAATTAAACATTTTAAATTTATATTCATGTGTAAGTTATCATTTTCTTTTTCAGCCTAATCTGCCATAATTGGTTATCAGAACTATAAATGGCTATTGAAAGAATTGAGCTGCATGTCTTTGTCCTCTATCATTATAGAAAGAATCTAAATATATAGGGATTATGCGTTCTTTGAAGGTTTGGAAGAATTCATTTATAAATCAGTGTGGCCATAGTGCCTTTTATGCAGGAGGTCAATAATGGCTTCTCTGTCTTCTCTTTCAGAGATTGGTCTATTTTTGTTCTCTATATCCTGTTTTGCCAGGAAATAGATATTTTTGTAGATAGGAATCCTTTTCTTTCAGGTTTTCAAGAACACTAGTATAAAGCTCTGTGTAATTATCTCTGACAATTTTCCTAATTTCTTTCACATTTCTTGTGATCTCCCCTTTTCTCATTTGTGATTTTGATGACCAGACTTTTTCCTCTCTTTATTTTTGAAAATGACTTTTGCCCATTGTTTGTCAATTTTACTACTAAAAAAAATAGCTCTTGGTTTTATCATTTGAAATGTTCATTTGGTTTTGGCTTGTTTGTTTTTAGCCCAATCTTTATCATCTTTCCTTTTCTGTTTTATTCTTTTACCATCCCTTCTGCAAATACCCCCTCCCCAACTCAGCAATCTCACTCATAAATTTGCAGGTTGGGTACTCATAGGGGAAAACTGCTCACCACACTCTAGCCCGCAGTGTCTCCATCTGTTGTCAGTGGCAATTTGCCACTGTCAAGGTGAATCTCTAGGCAGGAGGTAATAACCTGGGGTCTGTGACTTTAAATACATATAAATAACTATATGTGTGTATGCGCATAAATACACGCACATACGCATACACAAATATACACATACATATATTCATACGTATGTATATCTATATATACATATATGCAAAACTATTTCAACATCACTGGGTTTTTTTTGTAATCCTGTGTATTTTATTTTTTGCATTGTAGACTGTGAGATACTTGAGAGCAGGGACTATCTTTTGCCTTTCTTTGTGTCCCTAGTGCTTAACATAGTACCCGGCACATAGTAAGAACTTAAATAATGTTTCTTAACTATTTGGAGAAGGGGTTCATAAGATTTACCAGACTGCCAAAGGGGTTCATGACACAGAAAAGTTTAAGAACAACAATAAGCATTTATTAAACACCTACTGTGTTGCACTAGAACTTGGTTTCTAGAGACTTAGCTAGATCTAGTACCTCTGCAGGCTGGCTCCATGAGGCAAACCCTGAGTCTCTGGCATAGTACAATCTCATTCTCAAGGCCTTTTCTAGATAGGAGGCAGATGCAGCTGGGAGGACAGATAATGTGTCCACTCAAAGGACTATGTATCTCTTTAAAAAGTCTGACCAGGGAGCAGCTAGATGATATAGTGGTAAAGCACCGGCCTTGGATTCAGGAGTACCTGAGTTCAAATCCAGCCTCAAACACTTGACACTTACTGGCTGTGTGACCCTGGGCAAGTCACTTAACCCTCACTGCCCTGCAAAAAAACAAAACCAAAACCAAAAAAGTCTGACCAGAGTAGATGTGACTGCAGCTGCCTTTCACGACTGGAGCCCTAAGCCTATTAAGTTAAGCTCCATGCTTCCTTTTTTTTTTCTTTGGCACCTGATTTAGTGGGCCACTCCTTCAATCAAATAAGTTAGGATTATCTGGAGAGGTCAGTAGAAAATAATTGAAAACAGAAATTTATGATATTCTCCAATCCATGTTGCTTCCTCCACTTGGCCCCAGTTGTCATCAAAACAAGAGATTTGTAATAAATTAAAGGATCACCACACCCTGGGAGGAAAGAAATTGACTAAAGGATGATCTCTGTGGCCCACAAAAGGCTGGGAGGACTGGAGACCGGATGGGAATAAAGTGGTTTCTCTGGGAGGGGCCCAACCAATATATCTGTATGATGGGGAGGCCTGTGGTCTCAGATCAGCTTGTGAGGAGGTAGCAGTTCCCCAGATGGGTAAGGGAGAGGGGGAAGGGAGTGTTGCAACACTAAAGATGGAGTGTCAGAACTTGGGCTAGAATGTCATCACCAAAGTAGATTAGCTAGATTTTCTTGGTTTATACATGCAGCCTCCAAGGAATGGATGCCTGCAGGATAGCACAGAAATCATCAGTGTATTTTGATCCAAGGATCTGTGATTGCATAGTAGGTTCTCCTTCTCCTCTTCTCCTGAAAGAGGGAGAGAGCAAAAATTCCTGAGGGAAATGAGAGGTCAGCAATGTGATGGGGGAGGACATGAGGTACTCTGAGGGACTTCAGAGGGGGGAAAAAAGATTGGGGATCAGTCGTCTTTCAGCCACTCCACTAGCCACTACCACTGCTTCTTGTGATCACTGGCCTGACCTAAAATTTTTAGGAAGAGAATTCCTGAGATGAAAAGAGAAGAAATTATAGCTGATCCTGTTTTGCCAAGAATGGACAGGAGTGAACCTCCTACCTCATCATCTGTTACATCTTTCTGGCTCTCTCACTGAGCCTATGTCTCATTCCTTTATTTTATTTTTTTCAATTAAAAATAAATTCTGTTCACTTTGTTTTGCCTGGGTATTCTCAAAAAAAGAAAATTGGTATCTCTAAGGTATCATTCAGGATTTGCATCTTTGGGAAGAATCAAAAGAAGTAGCAAAACAGGAAGCTATAGTTACCACTAGGTTGTTGTTGTTTGTCCTTCATTCTTTTTTTTTTTTTTTTGCAGGGCAATGAGGGTTAATCGACTTGCCCAGGGTCACACAGCTAGTAAGTCTCAAGTGTCTGAGGCCAGATTTGAACTCAGGTCCTCCTGAATCCAGGACCGGTGCTCTATCCACTATGCCACCTAGCTGTCTCCTGTCCTTCATTCCTTTTTTTTTTTTTTAATTTTTTTTTTTTTTTTAGTGAGGCAATTGGGGTTAAGTGACTTGCCCAGGGTCACACAGCTAGTAAGTGTCAAGTGTCTGAGGTGGGATTTGAACTCAGGTACTCCTGAATCCAGGGCCGGTGCTTTATCCACTGTGCCACCTAGCCGCTCCTCCTGTCCTTCATTCTTTTTTTTTTTTTTTTTTTTTTTTTTTTTTGGGATGGGCAATGGGGGTTAAGTGACTTGCCCAGGGTCACACAGCTAGTAAGTCAAGTGTCTGAGGCCGGATTTGAACTAAGGTACTCCTGAATCCAAGGCCGGTTCTTTATCCACTGCGCCACCTAGCCGCCCCCCTGTCCTTCATTCTTAAAGAGGAACATGACATCAGGGTGACTTGCACTGAATTGGATTTAAGTGAGAGAGGCTGTGCAAGGTCACCAACTTCACTCTCTCCTCAAGCCATCTGGGCCCAGTCAAGATATGCATCAGGATCACTGGAGATGGCCCCAGATGTTTTAAGGGAATTGGGCTTAAGTGTGCCCAGGGTCACATAGCTAGTAAGCATCTGAGGTGAGATTTGAATTCAGATCCTCCTAACTTCAGGGTCAGTGCTCTAGCCACTCTATCCACTGTACTACCTTGCTTCCAATCATCTTAGGACACAGAGAGGGAAGAAAATAAGCATTTATTAAGCATAAGCTGGGCACTATCTTAAGCATTTTATAAATATTTTTTTATTTGATCCTCACAACAACCTTGTGAGATAGATGTTATTATTAGCCCCATTTTACAATTTACAGAGAGAGGTCAAATGACTTGCCCCAGGAATCATACAGCCAGTAAGTATCTGCAGCTGGATTTGAACTCAGATCTTCCTGACTCAAGGCCCAGCAATCTAACCACTGCTTCATCTAACTGTCTAGAAAATTCTCTAATTGCTAGGATTTTTCATCAGCTGGGCGTTCAAGACAAACCAAGTGGATTTTTATTGCTACAAATTAGTATAACTCCCCCAGATCAGGGAAGAAATCACAGACCAAAAGGAAACTTAGGTCCAACCTGAGCCAGCAATGTTCTGGTGAGAGGAGTGATAAGGATAAGACAAATAGAGGTTGGGAGTCCCATCTCTGTGGCAGGAGCCTCCTACAACTTCCTATCCCATTATCCTTTTATAGAAGGTTCCCTTAGGAGGAGGAGGGTGGGGGAGAGGCAGAGAATTGACTAAGAAAAAGTTGCACACACTAGACCCCAGAAAAAAGGAGCTGGGAAAGGGTGTATCATACCATCCACTACTGTTACATGCAGAAAAGGTACCATCGCTTCAGTAATGTTTGAATTTCCTAGTTCTTTGGGATTCTAGGGCAGTGATTGTTTAGATGGTCTGGGTGAACTTGGGATCTAAATTTTCTTATCTCCACTGGGAATGGGAAAATGTGTTATCTCTAGTCCCTGGAATTTTGGTGCTACAAAAAACTATTTCATGTGGGCTGAGATGAGCATTATCACAGTTTTAGCAACAAGGAGAGATTTTCCCAGCAGTTTAGGTATTTCAGGGCAAAATAATGAAATTGTAATAAATTTCAAAGCTAAGTAGGAACACGAAGTATCCTTGGGAAGGTTTTTTTGTTTTGTTTCGTTTTTGTCTTAATCTAAACAGCTTTTTTCCATTGCCAAGGTGAATGGCCTTGAGCTGTCTTATAGAAAGAACAGAGCCTTTGCTGGAGAGTTTAGTCATATAAATGCTGCTTGTATTGGGGGAGAACTTCAGGATCTTTAAGAGTTAAGGAGGGGCTGCTAGGTGGCACAGTGGATAAAGCACCAGTCCTGGATTCAGGAGGACCTGAGTTCAAATGTGACCTCAGACACTTGACACTTACTAGCTGTGTGACCCTGGGCAAGTCACTTAACCCTCATTGCCCTGCCCAAAAAAAAAGTTAAGGAGAAAGGTTCTCAGTTTAGCAATATAAATGGGTATGTATCAATTAATTTTTATTCACAGAGGTCAGATGGCACTGGTAGTTATAAAAATCCTAAATAGCAGGGCAGCTAGGTGGCACAGTGGATAGAGAACTGGCCCTGGAGTCAGGATGACCTGAGTTCAAATCCGACCTCAGACACTTGACACTTACTAGCTGTGTAACCCTGGGCAAGTCACTTAACCCCAATTGTCTCACCCCCCCCCAAAAAAACCCCAATAGCAAATATCCTTATATGTATTATGAAAAAGGGCATTACAAACCAGACACTATTGACTGTATCACAGTACTTATCATTTTGTTGTCATCCAGACTGTGTCTAAAGATCAAAAAAATTCAGGGAGAATCTCTCCATGTTTCTAACCTTACAGGTTCTGAAGCAGAAAGCTACCTCAGCAGGAATTACAAAGCTAGGCCCAAGAGAATGCCATATTTGAAAATCCAAAATCGCAAAAGAGATACATTAGGGGATGTTTGTTTGCATCACAAAAGAATGAAAAAGAAATGAATTACCAAAGTTCCCTAGCAAACTCCATACATACCATCACCCAAAATATAATTTGATATACAAAAACCTAATCTACACAACTTTTCAGGGATATATATGTATCCCTGAAAAGTTGTATTTCTATACAATACAAGTTGTATTTCTATTGCTGTGTGTGTACATATATATATATATATATATATATATATATACACATATATACATATATACATACATATACACATACACATACAGAGAGAGAGAGAGAGAGAGAATGTCAAGCTGTGTTTGTACATCATGTCAACATTTTTTTGTAGTGCCCAGGATACCCCCCTCTTCTATATTAGGCCCACAGAAAGCTACCCAAGATTCAAGGTATTGTGTGGATCTGTCAATCCTAACAGAAAACATTAGCTTATGAAAAATATGTTCACTTTTGTTTGTCAGCCAAAGGACATAATTAATTAGAAGACAAAAGTAAAGTAAGAAGAGCAGAAGCACAATAGGACATTTCCCCCCAAAACTGGATTATACTTTTTCACAAATTCAATGGAATAGTGAATTCACCTAAGGAATCTATGGGGAGATGCAGGAACTTTGCAAACATGTGGCTGGAGCTATGTATATGGAGGGGAAACACACTTTTGACAAAACAGGACTGACCATTTGTGTCTTCTGGTGATATAATTGTGCTTTTTCCATTGGGCCTACTCTCTGTTGGTGTCAAGGACTGAGTAGTCTCTGCTGGGCAAATGGGTGTAGCATATAGTCTCTGCTTGGCCTGGATCCCTGGTGATCTCATATACATACTCCATTCATTCAGTGGTGGCTACTAGGTATGACTCCAGGAAGCAAGATATCATATCATGGAGCTTCTCTGCATTTGATTTCAGCAGGGGTCCTCAGCTGAGGTGCTATTTCTTTCCCATTAGTGGAAAAGAAGCCCTGTTATCTTTCTTTTAGGTTAGTGTGCAGCTTAAGCTTCAGCTCTTTTAACTGAAGCAAGATCTTCCCACCAGTAAAAGAACAAGAGAAAAAACACAGCTATTTTCCTCCCCATAGGAATCTCAGAGTTTAAACTGTGATAGGCTTTTTTTCTTCAAAAGTACAGTTTTCATGGGCAAGGTATTTTGGAACAGAAGATAGCCAGCTAGCTAAGTTGGGTATACAGACATTATCTGTTTTACTTTTTACTTACCATTTTTTTTAACATCACCTATATTTTTCAATATACCCCTCTTCATTCTCCCTCCCCCCCCAAAACAGCCCTTATAACCATATGAGGGATTGATTGATCTGTGCCCAGAGTATGGTCACAGAATTCCCCATGTGGAAGAGGCTGGGGACCCTGCTTCCTGGAGAGCTGTGATGACTGGTAATGAAAGTGCCTTGGACAGACTTTGGAGCATGTGCAGACCTTCTGTAATTAATTCCATTCTGCTAATTAGGTGGTGAGAAAAAATCTTTTCAACCAACTGTATAGCTAAAATAGAGGGTGCCTTCCAAAAGCATTAGTCAAATTAAATGCAAATTAAAACAACCTTGAGGGGCAGCTAGGTGGCACAGTGGATAGAGCACCAGCCCTGGAGTCAGTAGTACCTGAGTTCAAATCTGGCCTCAGACACTTAACACTTACTAGCTGGGCAAGTCACTTAACCCCAATTGCCTCACTAAAAAAAATAATAATTAAAAATTTTTAAGTTTAAAAATTAAAAAAAAAAACAACCTTGAGATATCATCTTAAACCTATCAGATTGACTAAAATGATTAAAAGGGAAAGTGACAAATGTTGGAAGGGATATGGAAAAGTTGGGACATTAATTCATTGTTGGTGGAATTGTGAACTGATCCAACTATTTTGGAGAGCAATCTGGAATTATGTCCAAAGACTTATCAGACTGCCTTTACCCTTTGACCTAGGAATACCACTACTAGATCTATTTCCAGAGATGATTAGAGAAAAAGGAAAAGAACCTATATATTCTAAAGTATTTATAGCAGCTCTTTGTGGTGGCAAAAATTTGGAAATTTCTGGGATGTCCATCAATTAGGGAATGGCTGAACAAGTTATGGTATAGGATTGTGATGGAATACTATGGTGCTTATAAGAAATTATGAGCTCTGGGCACCTAGGTGGAGCAGTGGTTAAAGCACTGGCCCTGGATTCAGGAGTACCTGAGTTCAAATCCGGCCTCAGACACTTGACACTTACTAGCTGTGTGACCCTGGGCAAGTCACTTAACCCCCATTGCCCCCCCCCAAAAAAAAGAAATGATGAGCTCAATAATCTTAGAAAAACATGGAAAGACCTGAATGAAATGAGCAGAACCAAGAGAATGTTATATACAGTAACATCAATATTGTTTTAAGAACAACTTTGAGCAAATAACTATTATAAATACCAAATTAACTACAAAGGACATATGAAGGAAGATACTATCTGTATGCAGAGAAAGAACTGATAAATATATGTATTATAGAATGATTTTACATATATATACGTATATACATATTTGTGTCTACTGGTAGCCATTTCTGGGGTGGGGGAAAGGACAGGGGAAAAAAAGGGGAAAAATGTACATGGTAACTTTATTATATATTTTAAAGGAATAGCAAGTTGTACATCATAAATTTGCATGTGCAATCCTTTTCTCATATTCTGTTCTAGAAATATTTGGTTTATTCCACAAATTTAAAATTAAGTAAATAAAAATTAAAACCAAAACCCCTCAAAGCCATGTAAAACCAGTACCAACACTTGACGAGTAATGCATTCATGGAAATTATGTAATAATGAAAAATAATGCCAGCTTAAATGTTACATAAGGGTTTCTTTTTATGCTATTGCACATACATGTTGAAATTGATAGTATGGGCTTATTTTCAAAGAGATTTTCATTCTTTTAAGATTGTGTTTTAACTTGTATTAAAATATGTTCTGATTTTTCACAAAGGTAATTGTATACTTAGCTTAAAAAAACTAACAAAAAAAAACACAAACAAAAGTTATTATTTGGAATTATTGCATACTGTATATTATATCCTGAGTCATAAAGCTAATTCACGGGGGGGTTTTTTTTTGCTGTCATCATTATCCTCAGTTGTTAAATTCATATGAAACTTGGATTATGGGAATTTACCATTTGAGACATTAATTGTCTTTATTGTGAGGTATCAGATCCTGAGCAGCCAAAATGCCAGCCATCCATGAGAAGAATACATACAAGAGCAGGCACTGAACTGTTACAGAAGGGGAGACACACACAAAGTCCAGGTATAGCACTGCCTTGGGAAAGGCTGAGAGAATGGCCATTGGCAAGAACTGAGGTTGGATTCTCTTGGTTTAATTTTCCCCCCTACATAGCACCAGACAGCCGGGCTATGCCATCTCATCCTATGCCTGACCTTAATTCCCTCTCCTATATGCCTGATGCCATGGACATCCTATGCATCTGATTAAGCCTGACTCATTTTCCCTTCAAAATATTGCATTGGCTGTCTGTAGAGCCACGAAGTTTGGCAATGCTCATTTCTCTTCCTTCTCTGTTCTTTTATGGTAACCCCATAATTATCTCAGGTGTCATAATAAACACAATGTTGAATTTGGCCTTGACATCTGTTACCAGTTATATTAGATTCTTTAATTTCTCATAATGACATGAGGAAAATTAGACAAATGATGCAAAAAATGATGGAATTAAGATAAAAATTCTTTTCTTAATATCACAATTGTCTTCTCAATGAACATTTATTTTATTTTTTCCAGAGTAAACCAGTCAGCAGTCAGTCGCTCTCCCCCAGTTCAATCAGTTTAGATCAATCTCCAGGTGGGCCCCTGATTATCTGCTAAATCTCCTCATCTGCCACATTCCATTATCTTGACACACTCCCCCCTTTGTTTCTTTGAGGAACAGGGTGTTCCTTGATGAAACACACCCTATGCTAACAAACAATATGTAAATAATAATATAGGAAAAGAAGAAAGAGGAAATTTTGTCCGGGGGGGGGGTCCCTCATGAACTGGTGCTTTGACTCTGCCTGCAGAGGGAGGGCCTCTGCAGAGAATACATATTACAAATGGTGTATATAATAACAGAAGGGAAAAAGAAAAACAACAAAACGAAACTGTTCATTTAAAGTCTTTGAGATCTTGTCTTCTTGGAGTGGTGGGATGTCATCAGGAAAACTGGACTCTGTTCTAGACTCTGGTTGTCTCTGGATTCACTTCTTTAGCTGTTGAACTGCTGGCTTTTCACTAATTCTTAGCATAGCATTGTCAACAATCAAATTAAACAGTGGGGGTTCTTCACAATATAACTCATACTCAAACTATATATATATATATATATCATATTACAGTCAATCTGTAAGGGGCTAAAATCCTAGCTAGTCTGTCTAAAATCTAATGAGTGGTCGCCAATAAATTATAAGCTTTAGCAAGAGTATTTAAATGTTTAAGTATTTATTAAAGAGCATTAGGATCAGGGAGAAAGGTATAAATCTAACTATTTCTAAGAGACCCCATCATCTGACCCACCATGGTGAGGTCAGGAACCAAAAGGAGGAAAAAGCCCTCTGCCAGCATCTACTTCCTACTTCATGTCCTCCTCCCCAAAATGGGAGGCTCTTCAAGTTGATTGGCTAGTAGCCTTGATAGACAGTACCCACGAGCAAACATCACTTCCTGACGCCAAGGACCTTGACCACATGGCTTGCCCTCAGAAGCCTTCTCCTCATGGCAGAGCTTTCCTACAGTAGCTCTCCAGCAGGTGGCATCATTCCAATCATTACACTAATTACATCTAAGGGTAGTTTTCAACATTCATTTTCATAAGATTTAGAGTTCCAAATTTTTCTCCCTCCCTCCCTTTCCTCCCCTCTCCACAAGACAGCAACCAATCTGGTATAGGTTATATATGTTCAATCCACAAGTGCTCTTTTTATCAGTACTTTCTATGGGAGGGGATAGCATGCTTTATCATTAGTCCCTTGGGATTGTCTTGGATCAACAATTGTCTTCTTGATTTATTCTCTACAGGGGAGTTTACAGTAATATTAAGTTTATTCTGAATTTCCTTAGAAATACGTTTTTGAGAACTCTCATTGTTTGATTTGGTTATTGGCAAAGCTATTTAAAGTTGTGTTAAGATCAATTTTGTAGGAAACTTTCCAGCTGATTATCAGTATATGAAACACCTGAGAGACTCTACAGCCACATCTGAAACTCTCCAGCTGAGACTTTCTAGCTGATCATCAGCATCCACATCTGAAAGACTTTCACTCTACGACTACACCTGGAAGACATCCCAAGAATCATCTGAGAAAAGACTTCCAAAGACTTAAATGGACATTTTTCGGTTTTCCTTTTCCCATTGCATACACTATTTGTAATGTCCACCTACTAAAGGGAATTGCCCTCTTTAGTTTACCATCAATGCTCAATTTCTTTTCTCTCTTTTCATTTCCTTTACATTGTTAGTCATAAGTATCTGTAATGTTATTGCTTCATTAAGGAAACTATGTTTCTTAAGGGAGCATGGGGGTGGGAGGGGATGTAAGAAAATTATGGGATTTGCCAATGCCCAAAGGCCCCACCTGGAGGAGATTGATTTGGATTGATTGAATTGAGTGAGAGTGATTGACTTCGATGATTAACCCACTTAAAGTTGACTTGATTGAAACCATACCTGCCAGGCCCTCAAGAGTATTGTTCTCAGAAGCTATAGATTCAGACACATCCCCACATCCCCCCCCACCCCCCACCCCCACACACACCCCGACAGGAACTCCTAACTAACTAAAGGAAGTTAACTAACTTAAGACCACCTTCAAGTCATGTCAAGCAATGGACTTGAATGCTACCAGCCAATTAACTTGGAATGGTGTATGGGGACTGCCTCTCTTCTGGACCTGAAGGGAGCTTCTACTCTCACAGACATGGGAATTTCCTCTTGGTGGCTGGGACTCAGAGGTGGTGGCAGGAGATTAGAAAGAAGAACCAGATCAGGCTGTTGGTGAGTGAAGCTGAGAATGCTAGGTTAGATAGGTCTTTTCCTGGCTCTCTGACCCAGGTGTTCTCTTTTTCACTAATAAATGCTTAATGCCAAACTTGGTGCTAAAGCTTCTAATGTATAAATAAACCCTAGCTAGTTTTCCCTATACTTGGGACAAGAATAAGGCGACTACACATTAGATTTTACTTGTCACAGTTCTTGGTCTGTCTCCTTTGCTTGTGGTCTCCAGTGAGAGACAAGAATGTTAAGGCAGAGGTTCCCAGGCTTTTTCACCCTTAATGTCTCAGAAATTTTTTCACAGTACCCCTAGGACATAAGAAATACCTCACAGTTCTGTTTAATAAGTAGTTAGGTAATAAGTGTCCTAACAATTTAGCAGCTTGAAAAAAACTCCATATAAATTGAAAGAAAAACATTGAAATTTTATTCCTAAATCACCACAACTATTTCATTAATGGGATGCATGTGCCTGATGGGCACTGCACAACATCTTTTTTTTTTTTTACTGTTGGTTTATTTTTCTGTTCTGGATACCAGTAACAGAGAATTTGTTTGTTTGTTTTTGCTTTTTTGTGGGGCAATGAGGGTTAAGTGACTTGCCCATGGTCACACAGCTAGTGTCAAGTGTCTGAGGTTAGATTTGAACTCAGGTCCTCCTGAATCCAGGGCCAGTGCTTTATCCACTGCACCACCCAGCTGCCCCTCACTGTACAACATCTTAAACTTTGGAATCAAATTAGACCTGCTACCCTCATTTCCTGTTCTGCACTGATTTTCCCCACAGGAATTGCTTTGTAATCATAGCAACAACAAAAAACCCAGTTTCTCAAAGACATGATATTTTAAGTGAGAAAAGGTGCTGGCATGACTGAACGAATAAGTAAACGAAAATACCTCAAACATTTGAGAACATGAACAAAAGTAGCACAATCCAATGTTGAAACTGTAAACTACCTTGAGCTGACTATAGATGTCTGACATGTGAGTATTGCTGTGCTTCCCTCACAATGCTCAGTTTGAGAACCAACTACTGTGGTTCCAAGTGGTCCTGGGAAACAGGCCTCTATCCTTTACCTATTATTATTATTATTATTATTATTATTATTATTATTATTATTATTATTATTAAGATAATGGTATAGGCCCTTAACTTGTCTATTTTTGAAGTTCAGGAAAGTGAGTCTGAAAGTTACTGAGACCCAGGATTCCAGGGATACAAGTCCAGGCTGGGCTTTGTAGCCAGCTAGCATTGATGCTCCAAGGAGCAAAGAATGACCTTCAGGGGTGACTTTTGGGGTTCAGTTCAGGAGTAACTGAGAAAAGGGCTCATCCAGCAGTCATGCTACATCTGGACCTGAATTTGGTAACCAAAGTTATGAATTGTGTTAAGTCCGAGGTTGTTCTTTTATAGAGATCAAGGCAGTAGTATCTGCCCCAAGGTATTGGAAAAAATTTTTGTACTTTTGTTATTGCTATGTCTTTGAAGTCAATATTCCTTTGTGTGAGTTCATTGATATTAAGTAGTTTATTTATTTATTTATTTGTTTGTTTTTAGTGAGGCAATTGGGGTTAAGTGACTTGCCCAGGGTCACACAACTAGTACGTGTTAAGTGTCTGAGGCCAGATTTGAACTCAGGTACTCCTGACTCCAAGGCCGGTGCTCTATCCACTGCGCCACCTAGCCGCCCCATATTAAGTAGTTTAAAGGTGGGGGCAGCTAGATAGTAAGCTGGATAGAGTGCTGGGCCTGGAATCTAGAGGACCTGAGTTCCAATCTGACCTCAGAAACTTACTAGCTGTATGACTGTGGGCAAATCATTTAACCCTGTTTGCCTCAGTTTCCTCATCTGTAAAATGAGCTAGAGAAGGAAATGGCAAAGCACTCCAGTATCTCTGCCAAAGAAAATACCAAGTGGAGTCATGAAGAGTCAGATACAATTGAAAAATGATTGAACAAAAGCTGATTAAACAGAACTGGTACTCTAGTTCCTGGCACCTAACAGTGGGTGCCAAATGCTTGGGGCTTAAGCCAATAGCATAGAGAAGAGACACCTTCCACCCCTCAAGGACCCCTAGAACTTGGAGGGGAAGACAAAGCAGCCTGGTTCTGGTATACTGTTTTTCTACTTGTGCTTACTTTCCATGTTTAAATCAACTATTTATTAGGTGCTTACTATTTGCCAGGCACTTTACTTTGAATCAGTTGATATAAGGTCTTCTCATTATTCATCATATGCATCATTTCTTATGAAGCAATAATATTCCATTATATTCATATGCCAAAATTTCTTTAACCATTCTCCAATCAATGGGTATCTTTTTTGTTTTCAGTTCTTGGCTACAACAAAAAGTGCCTCACTAAGTATTTTGCTATGGAACCTCTTGTTATTAACTTCCTTGAGGTATATACCTAGCAGTTTAAATCTCTGGGTCATTTGACCCAGATGACATGTTAGTAGTTTTCTTCACATAATTCAAAATTACTTTCCAGAAAGACTGGACCAATTTACAACTCCACCAATAATGTATTGTGTACCTATCTTTCCATATCCCCATCATCATTGACTATTTCTTTTGTCATTTTTGTGAGGTGCAATCCCAGAGTTGTTTTGATTTGTATTTCTCTTATTATCAGTGATTTGGAGCAAATTTTCATGTGGTTGTTAGTAGCTTGCTATTCTTTTGAGAACTGTTTCTTTTTATTCTTTGGCCACACATCCATGGAAGAATGGCTTCTTGTCTTATATGTTTTAATAATCTATGTCTTGGATATACATTTATCTTATATATCTTTAATAATCCCTACATCTTGGATGTCATACCCTTTTCAGAAATATTTGATGCAAAGATTTTTTTTCCAAACAAACTGCAATTTTGTTCCTACAAAAGTTTTTTCAATTTCATCTAATTGAAATAATCTATTTTCCTTTGGAGTTTTCATCTATCCATTGTTTGTTATAAAATCCTCCCCCAAAACTATGCTCCCAAAGTTACTAAACTGTGTGTACCTTTTGTGATATCACTACTAGGTCAATACCCCAAAGGAAAAAAAAAGTCTATAGCAGCTTTTTTTTTGTGGTGACAACTGGAAAATAAGGAAGGGTGTCCACCAGTCAGGGAGTAGCTGAATAAATTATAGTATATTAATTTAATGGCATACTATTACACTATAAAAAATATAAAAGAGACAGTTTAACAGAAACCTGGAAAGACTTGTATGACTTGATGCAGAGTGAATCCAGTGAACCAAGAAAACAATTTATACAACAATGACATTGTCAAGACAAACAACTTTGGAAGACTTGTGAACTCTGATTAATACAATGACTCATCATGATTCCAAAAGACCAAAGATGAAGCATGCTACCCACTTCCACACAGATGGACTCAGGGTGCAGGTTGAGATATATGGTTTTTGGACATGCCCAACATGAACATTTTTGATTGACCAGGCATATTTGTTACAACGGTTTTATTTTTATATTTTCCAATGAAGTGGAAGGTGAGGAGAAAAAACAGATTTTTAAATGAAAAAAATTAATTTAATTTAAAAATTCATACCTAAAAATTAAAAAGAATTATTTCCCAAACCATACTTGTGAAAGGTACCTGATCTGGTTCTCTCCTGATTTTTTTTTATGGTATGATATTTAATATTCAAGTCCTCTATCTGCTTTGAGTTTATTGTGGCATATGGTGTAAGGTGTTGGTCTAAAAAAAAATCTAACTTCTGTTAAACTGCTTTTCCATTTTTGTAGTAATTCTTATTGAATAGGAAATTCTTTCTGAAGTAATTTATGTTCTTGGACTTATTAAATAGTAGGTTATTAAACCCAGTTGTATCTGATTCTTCCTTATGTAATCCACTCTGAACTTCTGCTTTTTAACTAGTGCCAAATAATTTTGATGATTCCTATTTGAAAATGTAACTTGAAGTCTGGAAGTATCATTTTCCTTCTCCCCCTCCCCCACCTTTTCCCATTATTTCCCTTGAGATTCTAGATAATTTTTCCCTCCAAATTAATTTTATTATTTTGTCTAGCTCTATAAAATATCCCCTTGGTAGTTTGATTATCATAGTACTAAACCTGTAAATTAATATGGGTAGTATCATCATTTGATCATAATTATAAATTCCAATCTTGTTTGCAGACATGAAAACTAAAGATAGAATATTAGAATGCTGCCCAGAGGGGAAAGAGTCTAGTGTAATCGACCTACATTAAGTTCCTCAACAATAGTTAACATTTAATAATCATAGTTAATTTGTATGTAGTGCTTAAGTGTATTATCTTATTTGATCTTTGCAACCACCAAGTCAATAAGTGCCATTACTATCTGCATTTTTCAAATGTGGAACCTGAGGCTGAGAAAGGTTAAGTGACTTCTTCCAGGTTAATTAGCAAGAGCCTGAGGAAGGATTTGAACACCTGCGTTACTTACTCAAGGTCTAATACAATACCCACGCTGCCACCTAGTGGCCCTTTATGATAATGCTTGTACCAACTGCCTTAAAACCTTAAAGGGCTACCAAACAAAAGCATGCTAATCTTGTGTCTACAATTATTTTTAAACTTTCCTTGTAAACGTGTCCTATTATGATTTTTTTAAATTGTATAGTATTTTTTAAAATACTTGAACCCTAGATTAAAAGTTACCTGCTCTCTCAATTTGGAATTATGCCCAAAGGGCGATAAAGCTGTGCATACCCTTTGACCCAGCAATCCCACTTTTAGGTCTTTTGCCCAAAGAAATCATGGAAGGGGGAAAGGGACCCACATGTACAAAAATATTTATAGCTGCTCTTTACGTGGTAGCAAGGAATTGGAAGTTGAGGGGGTGCCCATCAATTGGGGAATGGCTGGACAAGTTGTGGTATATGAATACAATGGAATACTATTGTGCTGTAAGAAATGATGAGCAGGAAGAGTTCAGAGAAACCTGGAGGGTCTTATGTGAGCTGATGATGAGTGAGATGAGCAGAACCAGAAGAACATTGTACACAGTATCATCAACATTGAGTGTTGACCTACTGTGATGGACTATATTCTTCTCACCAATGCAATGGTACAGAAGAGTTCCAGGGAACTCATGATAGAAGAGGATCTCCAAATCCAAGAAAAAAAAAGAAAGAAAGAACTGTGGAGTATAGATGCTGATTGAACCATATTATTTCTTTTGTTTTGGGTGCTGTTGTTTTTTTTTTCTATTTTGAGGTTTTGCATCACTGCTCTGATTCTTTCTCTTGTAACAGGATTAATGCAGAAATAGGATTAATGTTATTATATATATATGTATATGTATAGAGATATATAGATATAACCTATATCAGATTACCTGCTGTCTAGGGGAGGGGGGAGGGAGGGGAGGGAGGGAGAAAAATCTGAAATTGTAAAGCATGTATAAACAAAAGTTGAGAACTATCTTTACATGTAACGGAAAAAATAAAATACCTCATACGTTAAAAAAAAAAAGTTACCTGCTCTCCCAAATGAATTATCCCAGTTTCCTTAATAAGTGTGACTGAACACTTCCAGTGGCATTTCATTTTCAGGCAGCTCTATTTGCTAAAGATTTTTTTTTTAATTTCCTGAATGAAATTTGCTTCTCCATAGCTTCCATCTGTAAGTCCTCTCTGGTATCTAATCCTGTATGTTAAATGAGTGCTAGGTTCTTGGTCAGGATACTCTGGTTCCAATCTGGCTTCAGATTCTTACTAGCTATATAGCCATAAGCAAGTCACAATCTCTTGGAGTACACATCTATAAGATAACTGATAGTTTCTCTGAGTTGTGAGGAAACCACTATGTAAATGTGAGCTATTACTATTGTTACACTGCGTAGGATTCTAGAATGGGAAATATCTGGCTAAATATTGATGGCATCTATTCTAAATAATGAATATATTTGATAATATCATAACATAAAATATAATTTAAGATATAACAAATGCACCTTTCCAAATTTTGTTATATCTTAAATTAGCTAATGTCAAAATTCACCTTCTAAGTAATGACTTGGCTAAGGTATAAACTGTATTCAGGAATTTGTATGGTTCTGGGAGACACTATTTTCATAATGATATGGGTCTGGGATAACTCAGAGGTTCTCTCCTTGAGAAGCTAAACTGAAGGATGGACACACCTAAGAAGCAGAGCTCAGGACAAAGATAGCTCCAGAAGTCAGGACTACCCCTCATTCAATCCTCTCCCACCCAACCTGAAGATAAGCGAATTAGGCATTGCTATTGCCCGATCTCCAGGGAACAGAGATAACTCCAGAAGTCAGGAACACTCCCCCCCCCCCCATTCAAGCCTTTCCCTTCCCATTCCACCCCAAAAGGAACTTTCCACTGTCAGGTGGTCACCCCATCCATCCTCTATAAAGCCTTTGGGGGGCAGCTAGATGGTGCAGTAGATAAAGCACCGGCCCTGGATTCAAGAGGACCTGAGTTCAAATGTGACCTGACACTTGACACTTACTAGCTGTGTGACCCTGGGCAAGTCACTTAACCCTCATTGCCCCAGCAAAACAAAACAAAACAAAACAAAACAAA
Source organism: Dromiciops gliroides (assembly GCF_019393635.1). Lineage (NCBI taxonomy): Eukaryota > Metazoa > Chordata > Mammalia > Microbiotheria > Microbiotheriidae > Dromiciops > Dromiciops gliroides. The sequence continues at coordinate 466,034,672 of NC_057862.1, read as the reverse complement.
ACAAAACAAAACAAAAGATATAATGGCTTTGGCCTTTCTTCTGTTTGAGGAGGAGAATGTTTCTAAGCCATCTCCTTTCCTTGAGGCAGCCCCAAATACAAGATCATTTTATTCTAATGGGATTGTATGCCAGAGTTGTAATTCTTTACCGAGGAATACCTAAAGATCCCCACCACCTATTTCCCTGTGACAATAGGATAAGAGGAAGAAGATAGGGTATAGATTATCATTAGATTTTATGCCTTGCAATAAATACATTTCTAGTTCTCTATCACTCATTTGTTCCTAGTTTCCACATAAACTTTTTTGCCCAATTTCAGGTTTTCAGATTTTGATTAGGGTCATGAGAAAAGATCTGACAAAACAGCAGTTATAAGGCAGAGGCTGTCCATTTTCAGGGAGGTCATCTGTCTGAAAGTCAATTATAATCAATATGCTGGAATAAGTCTGGGATCTGGCACCAGTTACAGAGAAGAAAATAGATGGAACTTAAATGGAAGAAAGGATTGGAAAGACAAGAGAGTAAATGGGTTTGTAGGGAAGAAGTAAGGGAGATAGTAAAAGAATGGGAAGTGCAAAGGGAGAGGAAATGTTTCCCCAAATCATGAATGTTTACGGTGAAGATTAGGATTTGGGATCTATAACTAGAAGAGAGACAGAACAGAAGAGCATCTTTCTAGGTTTCGTTCAGGCTTGCCTTGAGGGAGCCTATAAGTGTTGATCTGCCAAGGCTCCTTAATTACAATTGGGGGGCTTTCCTTTTGTTGTAATTTTCAGTGTCAAAAAACCCCACAACCCTTCAAGAACTATAAGAATTCCTGAATACAGTTTATACATTAGCCATACATTAGAAGGTGAATTTTGACAGTAGATAAGGTTAGAATATCAGTCAACTTGGGTTGAGTGTGACAGGTTAATTCAAAGTCTATTTAAATTCTATAGGATAAAATCAGCCGTTTTATTATTGCCCCATTTATGTCCTTCCCCATGGCCTGGGCTTCATGCTTCCTCCAAAGATCTACCCTTGGAACTTTGTTCCAATTAGAATTGTTAGCTTTAAACACAAAGGGTGGCGACAGGGACTAAGGTTTCCACAAAAACTTTAGCACACCTAATTCCCATAATCCCAAATCACTGTAGAAAGTTTTTTTCAGAGGACCTGCTTCCCTTCCCTGGGCAGTTTGGACTGAAAACATCCCTGGTTTCTGGGGGAGTCTAGGAGAGCAGAAAAGGGCTTCCTAGGGATCATTTTCCAAGCACAGAGAAGGGCTTCCCCAGGGTCATCACTAGTCAGTGGCAGAATTGGAACTAGTAAATCAGCTCTCCTGCTCCAGTTTCCCCAATGGGAGGAGGGGTGAATCAGCCTCATGCTGGGATTTGCAGAGGACTTGAATTTGAAATCTGACTTTCCTAGCTGAATGACTTTGGACAAGTCATGGTCACCACCCTGGCTTCAGTTTCCTGTAAAGATGAGGGAGTTTGTTTAGACTCCCAAGCAGGTGGGTGTTTACCTTGAGGAAGGAAATATGCATTGATTAAGCCCCTACTACTAAGCAGTTACATGCATGGCTCAGTGAATAAACCGCTGAGCCTGGAGTCAGGAAGACCTGGCTTCAAATGAGGCCTCAGGCACTAGCTGTGTGACCTTGGGCACTGAGCCTAGAGTCAGGAAGATCTAGGTTAAAATCTGAGCGCTGACACTCACTAGATGTGTGACCCTCGGCAAGTTGCTTAACCTCTGCTTGCCTTAAACCATTAAGAAGGAAATGGCAAACCACTCCAGTACCTTTGTCAAGAAAACCTCATACACGGTACAGCCTACGGAGTCACGGAAGTCAGACACGACCGAACAACAAATATACCACGCACGTGCTTTTACAAATACTATCCCAACTGCCCTGGGAAGTAGGTCATATCAACATCCTCACCACCACCCCCATTTTGCAGTGGCGTTTCAAGTGTCACTTTGCTACTAAGGGTCAGAGGCTGGATTTGAATTGAGATCTTCATGACTGCAGGCCCAGTGCTCCAGCCACTAGCACCTAGCTTGCTCGAGTCAGAGTCGGATCCCTTTATCAGTTTAGAGTGCTTTATTTAGCGCCCAGCTCAGTGCTCCAAGCGGGGGTTGCGTAAGTACGAGTGCAAACCGCTACCGAGGACCCAGAAACATCGCGAGCGCGAGCACGAGCACGAGCACGCGCCTCTGCCTACGCCAGCCTCCGCATTTCCCTTGGGCAGAGCCAGCCTCTTCCTTCGCCCGCTGCAAAGCAGGGCTTTTCTGTCGGGTAACCTGGTGCTAGGACGTAAGTGGGAAGAGCCGGGATAGGCTGGTCCAGATCACGTGGCCTAGGAGAGAACGGAAGCCCCGCCTTTCCCTAAGGCCCCATTCCGGAAGCGCCGCTGCAACAACCGCTCGTAGCTGTCTCAGTCGTGATGGCTTCAAGGTTACTGCGGGGCGCCGGGGCACTGGCGGTCCAGGCCTTGAGGGCCTGTGGCCCGGCTCGGGCTGCCGCTCGCTCCATGGCGAGCGGAGGAGGTACGTGAAGCATTGGGCCCCGGGTGACCCTCTCGGCAGCGACCTTTGCGGGGAGGCCACCGCCCCTGGCGGAGACTGAAGGAAGTGGGTAGAGGGGCTTCCTCGGTCTGCGGTGGAGTCTCCTGCGGGTCCTCAGAGCTAGATGGACCTGGGCGAGAGCGTCGTGCACCGGCGCCTCAGGGAAAGAGTGTGAATTCGCTGAGGGCAGGGACGCTTTGCTTTTTGACCCTTTGACCCGGCGCCTAAAACAGTTCCTGGCGCAGAGGTGCCTGCCAAATGCTCATTGGGTAGGGCTTTTTCCAGAGGCAGGAAAGTGGGGACACACCGGGTGACCTTGCCGAGGGCCGGGACACCCAGGGACCGTTGGGGCTCTAAAGCTCTGCCTTCCCTCTCCCTCTCGATTGCTGCTGGTGTTAGTGACAGGGAAGGCCTGGGTAAAGGGCCCAAGGCCGAGTCTCAGGCCTGCCTCTAGGAAGTATCTAGGAATATCGGCCTCAAGTGTAAAGAGGTCTCTATACAGCTTGGCATGTGTCGGTGATGTATGGAATGCTGCCGAAGTCTTGCTGGAGGAGAGCGTCTGTATAGACCATCTCTTTGATTCGTTGCATCTTCACGTAGGTATCCCTTCTGATGAAGAGCAGGCTACTGGTTTGGAGAGAGAGATTATGATGGCTGCAAGGAATGATTTGGTGAGTTTCAAATGACATCCTAATCTGTCATTCCCCATAGTTGGCAATGTTTGAGATGGTTTCACCGCAGACTCTCACTCCCACCCCAACTTCATCTGTGAAGTCTTGGTAAAGAGACAGCTTATCTGACCATTTTGAAGATCATAGAAGGGATCTTAGATGTAAGCTAGTCTAATCTTATTTTGTAGATGAGGAAATTTGAGGGTTGAAGTGTCTTGCCCAAGGTCACACAGGTAGCAACAGGTGAAATTTGAACACGGGTCTTCTTCAAAGGCAGCATTTTTCTCCACTGCATGAAGTGGTCAGTCAGCTCAGCTGGTGAATATTATTTTTCCTGCAGGATCCCTACAATTTGTTAGCCCCAAAGGCAGCTCCAGGGACTAAGGAGGAGCCAAACCTGGTCCCTTCCATCACTGACAAGCGAATAGTGGGCTGTATCTGTGAGTATTCCTAAAAACTAGGTAATATCATAAAGTATACATATATTTTTGAAAAGAGGTTATCCTTCCTGTTAGGGGATGTCATTCAAATAGAGCTGAAATCATTCTTAACTGCTTTATCTTAAGGCCAAAGGGAAAGATTTCTAAAGCAAAGTGGAGCTTTGCTTTTAAGTCTGTGTAAAAGTAGATTGTATATATTGGGGGTGTTGAGGAGGCATTCATTTATTTCTTGCATCTTTGAACCTCTAGCAGTTTGTATTTTGAGGCAGTCTTGACCTCAGAGGACATGAGTGTTAAACCCACTTGCCCCCCCATGATGAAATACTATAGGGAGAAAAGAGGAGATTCTGAAATGGAACTGGTAGTTTTTCAGGTTCAGGGTTTCCCCTTCTAGTGGATTCATCTTTCTTCCCTGCAGGTGAAGAGGACAACAGTGCAGTCATCTGGTTCTGGCTTCACAAAGGCGAGACACAGCGTTGCCCTAACTGTGGAACCCATTACAAGCTGGTACCCCACCAGTTGAGCCACTGAGCCCCTGAATTGGTTTACCTGAGATACGGTGTAATGTTTTCTTCCCTCCAATAAAAGATTAACCATTTCCCTGGCTCTCCCATATATTTGACTGGTTTCGTATTTTTGTTGGTTTTTTCAGGAAAATGCTTCCAATTTCCTAGGGTGAAGCTTTGTAAAAAGATAACCCCATAAATTTTATGCAATCTGATACAATCTGAAATTAGCATATGAGAAATAGAAGGGACATTCTAGCCACCTTATTAAATAAGAACACAATTTCTTGCCACTTTCTATGCTTTGCATTTAATATTTTATTTTCTTACAAGCTGTGTACTTTGTAGTTGGAAAGACAAACTTTTGTTTAGCCTAATGTTAAAATTAAATAAATGTTTCTGGCTGAAAAAACTTTAGCAACTAGCAAATCCAAAAAAAACCATAGTAAAAAGCTCAACGATCTTAATTTTTTTTTTTTTTTTGCCAACTTTAAGGTAGGCACACAGTGAATTCTGACAGCAAATGGTAGGAAAATAGCTGATGATAAAGGCCCTAAATAGTCTCCATATGACCTAGAACTGGAAGAAGTATTAAAGATAATTTACAGATAAAAAAATGAATGCAGGGTAGAATTGACTTGGCTAGGATGGCACAAGTAGTACGTGACAGCTGAAATTCAAATCCCATATCTGACTCTCCAAATCAATGTTTCTTCTAGCATACTACACCCATTGTCTCCCAAACACTTGGTTTTTCCCAGTGTTGAACATATTATGCCTCATCAGATTAGGAGGAATAGAATATATATACGTGTGTGTGTGTATATATATATATATATATATATATATATATATAAAAAGAGCTGGTCTCTCAGCCCCTGAACCTTCCCTTCCTACCAGAAATTTAAAATGTTGCTCTAGGCCTGAGCTTTCCATTGTCATGAAAATCTCATCAGTTTGTCCAAGCAATTGAGATTTCTTATTTCTTATTGTCACCACCAGTATGTATTCTCTAGAACAGGGGTTCTTAACTTGGGGTCTGCAAACTTTTTGTTTGTTTTTTGTGGGGCAACGGGGGTTAAGTGACTTGCCCAGGCTCACGCAGCTTGTAAGTGTCAAGTGTCATCCAGGGCTGGTGCTTTGTCTACTGCGCCACCTAGAAGCCCCCTTGCTAACTTTTTAAAAAAGTATTTCAACAACTTTTAATACAATTGTTTTATTTTGTAATATTGTGTAGTTTTATTTATTTCAAAATAGTCTGAGAAGTGGTCCATAAGTTTCACCAGACTGTCAGAGAGGTCTCACAAGGTCAAGAATTCCTGTTCTAAGGGGCAGCTAGGTGGCGCACTGGATAGAGCATCGGCCCCGGAGTCAGGAGTACCTGAGTTCAAATCTGGCCTCAGACACGTAACACTTACTAGCTGTGTGACCCTGGGCAAGTCACTTAACCCCAATTGCCTCACCAAAAAAAAAGAATTCCTGTTCTTGAAATTGCTTTAAAGTAAACTATTAGCAATTTACTTAAGCCCCACAGATCTTTTAGTTCTAGCCAGTCATTGCTTCCCTCCCTTCATTTCTTGCATATATTATGGTTTCTAAATGTATTCTTCTGAAAGGTTTACTGATCTAAATCCTTATTAGCTAGTACCCTTCAATAAGGACACTACAGATTAGTGAATTATAATGAAAAGAGTTCTAAGGCACTCTTCTGAACCTACGAGCTCTCCTTATTCCTTCAGCTTCCTGTCCCACCCCTAATCTCAACCATATTCTTTGTCTTAGAGCCTAAGAACAGTGAGAATCAACACTTGTTCTTAAAAAAAAAAAGAGGAATGAGTCACCCCTTTTAAGCTTTGAACCACATTAACTTATAGCTAAACCCTACTTTAAGCACCTTGTTCCTCAGCTGGTGTAATATTCCAACTTCACTGAAGAACATGCACACTAGTTTCAGCTATTTTTTTCAACAAATCTGAATGCCTTCTTGCACGTGCTAGGATATGTAGGATATAAAGATGAATACAATATGGTCCAGTTTGATTAGTGTAGAATATACGTAGGGGAGGAAAGTAGTGGAGATAGATCTGGAAAGGTAGATTGGGTCCTAATTATAGAGGATCTTTAAAAATAGGTGAAAGTAACATATAAAGGTAACGTGTCAGACTAAGGAGTTGGGCATGTATTGAGTAGGCAAGGAGGATCAGCTGAAGGTTTCTAAGCAGGGAAGTTATTGTGCTTGAGAAAGATTAATCTGGCAGTGTGGAATGGAAGGAGGGAAAGTTGGAGACCATTTCAATAGTCTAGGACCTCAGGACAGTGAGTAGGAATGGAAAGAAAGTATGGAAATACAGTGCAATTTAAAAGAATCAAGAGAACTGTCTCCAGCCTACTTTTCCTGACTTGGGCCATTACACCCGTTAATACACTCTGGTCCAGCCAAACTAGCTTTGTTGTTCAGCCTCCAGGAACCTTCATCTCCCCTCTCTGTTGCCTCTGTGCTGGTTGTCCAGTATTCCTGGAGTGCAGTACCTTTTCGCCTCCACCTTTTAGAACCCCTAGCTTTCTTCACCTACATGATCACTTTCCTAGGTCTCCTTCCCACTCTTCAAATTACCTTGTGGTTTTTTTAATGCTTTGCATGTAAGTACATGTGTAAGTACAATCCCCTACGTAATCTCTGAGGGCAATGGCTGCTTTTTTGTTTGAATCCCTGACAGTGTCTGGCACATAGTAGACATTTAATGCTTGTTGACTGAGCAACCGAGAGGAAGAAGGTAAAAATGACAGATTTCAAGCCTAGGTGAATGGGACTGTGGTAATGTCATTAAGAGAAATGAAGTCAGGAAGAGGATCTAGCTTGGGTGCTTCAAGATGATGTCTCCTGGAAAATACTGTTAGCTTCTCAAAGACAGATCCCACCTCTGTCTTCCTATAAATGCCTTACACAAAAGATGCCCAGCAATTAGAAGTAATGATAGATAATTCTAAGAGTCACGACACAACCCATGGTTACCTCCAGGAATGAATTCTGTTAAGTGCTGATAAGGCTTGTGAATTCTCTGTATCCTCCTGAGGATTTTTAACAAGGGAATGATGGAACTGGGAAATTCTGCCACAAGGTAAAGGGGCCTAATCTCTTGGGGGGCCTCCATGTTGCCCCGACAACCCTAGATACTCTACCTGTTTTGGAGATAGAGTCTATGCCCCACTGCTCTACCTTGGAGGCCTATCTCTAAAAGACCCTGGGGAAAGGAAGAGGAAATACAAGTGGTATACACAGCTTCTGCTCAGTCTATAGCAGCTGTTTGCAGAACAGATCTAGCTCAGGGAAGAAGGAAAGAAGGATAGGATGCTTTCTGCAAAAATCAGCAAAACAATTAGGAGAAAGTAGTCACACACCACACCTTGTTCATAATTATTACTATAATGAATTTACAAAAAAAATACAGGCAACTGTGTTAAATTATTGTACATGTCTGGGGGGCAGGGCTGGCTGCGGAAGATGGGGACCTGGCCATGAGCCCCTTGTTTAAGGGGAATAAGGGAGAGGAAGGAAATGCCCTACCACAGGCACAGCCCTAGCTCCTCATTAAGTGGCTTTCATTGAGCAAATGGAAAGTATCAACCCTTTCCAATCCAGAGTAAGCAGGGAAGTAGGAGGATGGGGGCAGCAGTTCATTTAAGTGCTTTTCAGGGGAGATAAAGGAGCCTCCACCATCCTAACCCTGTTTAACCCCTTGCTCTAAGACTAAAGGACTTAACCCTGGACCAAGGGCACCTTAGTACCAGAATGAAAGGCTTCCCTATTAACCCTGCACTAGGGAATCCCAGCCCTAGGCATCGAGAATGGTGAAGGAGAGGAGCCAGAAATGCCTTAGCCAAGACTCTCACTGCTGTTGGTTCAATGAAAAGATTAGGTGAATGGCTTAAATCTGACCAAGGCAGATGGGAAGCAAACATCTGCTCACAGCCTTGGCCCTCTCTCACTTCCCTCCCTAGAAGTTAGTCATGCAGTCTTCCAGGTACCCTTGTTCTAAGCTGGGCCCTGCAATGGGAAGGAAAATGGGGATGGTGGGATATATGGACTTTAAGGGAAATCACCCCCCACAACTGTCCACAAGTAGGTGATCACAGGCTACCTTGATCCTAGCTAAGGGTGGCAACCCGGAACAAACCAAATCTTTCCCCAATTCCTATGTTCCAACTCAAGGACCCCATCTACCCAGCTGAAAAGTGGAAACAGGTATGGGGGAGGAAGGGAATAGGAAATTAGCTACACCACCCACCTGGGGGGTGCTGGGCATGCAGGGGGGCCCTAAGCCTGGACCAGAAAGGGTTAAACACAACAGTCCCCCTTTCTTTTCCTTCCACCCCCTCCCATACACACCACCCACTCTGGGCACTAGAAGGTTTTTCGATGGATTGCACGGGCTCCATCTTCCTCATACTCCTTTTTGGATACCCACATCTTCTTAAAGGTGTCCAGTGAAGCCAATATAGAGCCACTGTGGAGGAGAGAAGGCTGTCACTAGGGATTTAGAGAGGTCTGATTCTACCATTCTTTCAGAAGGACTCATAGTTCCCTTCCCCTGCTCCTGTGAGGCAGAGATCCCTCTTCCTGTCTCCATCTGAAGATGGCTGGATTGATTTTCACCCCAGTTGTTAGCTCCACGCCCCAGGCTCCTTCACTCAGCCCTTGAACCTTACCCTATCCATGTGGAGTACAGCCGTTCCTGAGGTGCTGAAATCTAGAAGGAACAAAAACTGTCAAGACAACAATCACCATCCCCCATCTGTTCTTCCCCCATCTACAGCAGTTTTGCCCAGATGCAGAAACTGTCACTCTTATTTCATTCATGGAATAATGGGGAATGTGTGTAGATGTGTAAGAGTGAAGCAAGCTATCTGACAGTTCTGACTATGTGGATGTTACTGGCGAGAGAATGGGTCCAGAAGCCACTGCTCTCTTTTTCTTTCCCAGACTGAAATAACAAGTGATTACTCACAACCTTACCTTAATTTTTACATCTTTTGGGGCCAGTTTCTTCACTTCACTCAGTAACCGGTCACCAAAGCCTGAAAACATAAAAAAAAAATGCCTGTTACTAGGAACCAAGCTCTCCCCTCATCCACCCTCTCAGGACCCTGCTGGTTCTGTTCTTTCTTCACTTTGTACTGAGAGTTAATACCTCGCCCAACACTGAGCGCCATATGGCATCGATTCCTGGCCCTTGCTGATTTATCAGTTATACAGAGAACCTGAAGGCCTCTTCAGCAAATGGGACTAAGCTGGAGCTCCAATAAGGCGAACAGCACAGAACCCAGGTGTCCCAGCCACCCACGTGCTCTTAGAGGCTGATCCTTTAGCCCATAGAGAGTACCTTTGAAGAGTGTTGAACCTCCTGAGAGAACAATGTTGGCAAAAAGTGTGCGGCGAAGGTCCATGTCTGACTTGTGGATGGCGAAAGCCAGTACCTCGTGGAGACCTTCGCTCTCATCCCCCACCAGATCGGGTTGGAACAGCAGCTCGGGGGCCCGGAACCGTGCTGGCCCAACCTTCATGACAGGTAAATGAGGTAGGTAGGAAGACCCTCAACCTTGAGGTAGGAAGGACCCCAAAAGATCCCTCAGCTTTTCCCCTGGGTCTCAGGGTGCCTTCCATCCAAAAGTCACAGCCCTCCTTAAGGCCCCAAGCAATGCTGACCCCAGAGATACTTTACCACCCTCACCTTCAAAACTCGTGACTTACATCAAGTGTGCTACCATCAGGCAGGGTGTACTGCACCTTCTCTGTCTCCAGAGCCTCATCCTTCTGGGGGTTGATAGACAAGTAGCAGGCTCTCTGTGGGCAAGCATGGACACAGGGGTCTTAGGCAGGATGCTATAAAGACATCACTGATCCGTTCCTCTTTCCCATTCCCACCTCCTTATAGTCTCAAATGAACCCCCACCTCAAACCCTCTGCTCCCCTCACCCCTTACTTCTACTACCATCACCACTCAGTTACCTCTTTGATAGTTCGGACAACCTCAAACTCAGCTGAGGTATGAAAGTCAGCTCCTTCCTTTCTCAGAAGCAGCCGTAGGTAACGGGAGACATCACGGCCAGCAATGTCTACCCGCATGATGGAATGTGGCATGGCGAAGCCCTCGTAGATAGGCACTGCATGTGTTACCCCATCCCCTGAATCCAGAACCACTCCAGTTGTTCTTCCTGTTGCATACCTGTAGCCAAAACATATCCCTACCCCATCTCAGCTACTAAGCACCTCCCTAGACCCCCAACTCTAGCAGAAAGCTTTCCATATAGTAATAGTAGTAACAACAATGGCCAACATTTATATACAGCTTTAAGGCTTGCAAAGCACTTTTACATATATTATCTCATTTGAATCTTGCAACATTCCTGTAATACAGGTACTATTATAATTCTCATCTTACAGATAAGGAAACTGAGGTAGGCAGAGGTTAAGTGACTTAGCCATGGTCACTCAGCTAATAAATGTCTAAGGTAGGATTTATTCTCGGGCTTTCTTGATTCCAAGTCCAGCACTCTATCCATTAAGCCACCAAGCTGCCTCTGGGCACCTAATAAATATTTGTTTAATTGATTTAATGCACATAGTCTTGAAGGGACATATAACCAATTTTTTCAAGTTATATTTTTTTAATCTGATTTTAATGCCAAAACAGAAAAAAGAATATTTCCATATATGAAGTTTAAAAAAAGAGAATTATATATGAAACAACAAATCTCTATGATTTACAGATTTTTTTAAAGTATATAATAAATTCAATGTTACTATTAAAGTTGTCTTGCTTGTGTGTTTCCCTCGGTTTTCTTCCGTGCATTAAAAAAAAAACTGCTTCAACGATCCTCTCTTGCTTTATCATTAGCTCTCCTCTCTCCTATAAATCCCCCCTCCCATTGAAAATAACAAACAAACCAAAAACAAAAGTTTTGTTACCAATAAGCAGAGATGAGCCAAAGAAATCTACTTATTGGTAATGTCCAAAAATGTATGTCTCATTCTGTGACAAACTTATTCTTTTTTTTTTGGCGGGGCAATGGGGGTTATGACTTGCCCAGGGTCACACAGCTAGGAAGTGTCAACTGCGCCACCTAGCTGCCCCAACAAACTTATTCTTAAAGGAATTATTAAAATCCAATAACGGACTACCATACAATTAGTGGCATCATAACATAGGGTCATCCAGGCCCTAAGTCTTAGGAAGATCAAAGAACTAAGCCTATCTATTAGGATTCAGGAAGATATACTCACAAGCTGAGCACAGCCTGCATGGAAATGAACAAGGCTGGCACATTGAAGGTCTCAAAGAATACTTCAGCTGCCTTCTCCCGGTTCTTACTTGGATTGAGTGGAGCCTCCGTTAGAAGAACAGGGTGCTAGGAGCAATGAAGAGTTAAAGGCTCACTCACAAGACACTAAACTACCCAGTGTACTACCATTTTAGACTGCCATGTCCCACCCCAACCTCCCCTAAAACTCACTGAATAGCTGCAGCCCAGCCTGCCTCCTTCCCAATATTATGATCCAGTAATCTGTCAGTGGTTAACACTCCCAAAGACACCTGGCTCTGCATCCCTAGATGCCTGTCTTAAAAAATGTTGATCTATATGTAGTTGAGAAGGGGGGAAAGATGACAACAAGTCTCATCAAAGCAACTGGAAGAAGTTGGGGAAAAAACTTAAAGGATGAAACAGGAAAGGAGGGGATAGAGCAAACTGAAGGATGGTGTTCATACCTCCTCAGAAAAGGTCTGCAGCTGGTCCTTGGAGTAGACATACTGCCAGATTCGTTCCATATCATTCCAGTCTTTTACCACACCGTGCTCCATAGGGTAGCGAATGGCCAGCAATCCCCGGTGCTCCTAGGGAAGAAATGCACTATACAGAACCAAGACCCATGAGAACAAAACCTGAATGGTCTTGAATGGTCTTAAATGGTCTTCCCAGAAATATAAGGCTTCTGGCTTTCCTCCCTGAACTGTACCCTCTCTCTATCAATAAAATCATCATCAAGCTATGGCTTACTTAATGTCTCAATGCGCTCTGGTCCAGCAAGATGCTTTGCTTATAGTAGGTACTTAATAAATAATCTATTTGCTGAATAAAGGAAAAAAATAGAAGAGAAGAGAATGGGATGGCACTATGCTTAGTGACATGCAGAGTGATTTCTAAAAGAAAAAAAAAACCTATATTCTCCAGGATGGAATCCATCACCCTTATTCTATAGATGGGAAAAACTGATAGAGTGGGAGGTTGTACTACACAATAGTAAAATGATGAAGCAAGGAAGAGAATTCAGGAATCCAGAGCTCTATCTATAAAATAATGGTCAATGTCTGGGTATAGTCTAGTGCTCTGAGCCTCCAGCCACTGCTACTTAGATGTGAAGACACCAAACCATGGAAAAGACAGGGTCAAGGATTTTACCTCTGCTTTGGGGCCAATGAAGAGATCCCCTTCCAGGGCCCCAGCCATCACACGTATATGCTTTGGACGACCAACACTGCAAGGACAAATGTGTTAGCAGATGGGAGTTGGGAGGTGGAAGGGAAGGAATACACAGTTTTGACAATGCAGTCCCTTCCCAGGGAAATCCAAACCCAACACAAAAGGTCTAGAGCAAGGTTCTTAATCTTTTTTGTGTCAGAGACCCCTTTGGCAGTCTGCTGAAGTCTATGGACCCCTTCTTAGAACAGTTTATTGCCTACATTTATAATTCGAGGAAATACTAAATTTCAGTTAGAGGTTAGTGAAAATAAAAATGGTTTTTTTTTTACCCATCCAAGTTTACTCCCCTGAAATCTATTCATAGATTCCTTGGGGGTCCTTGAGCCCCAAATTAAGAAACTCTAGATAATGACAATCCCGCATGGGGAAAGGGTGTAAAGCAAAGGTTAGAACACTGCTCAATAAGAGTTCATATCTATTATGGAAAGTTTGAAAGTTCAAGACATTCATGGTTAATTTCAGACCCTTTTTAATGCTCTTTCCCATCTCTCCCCAAAAGTCACGGACATTCAGTTCATAGGAATCCCAGCCCTTCAACTCCAGCCCAGGCCCTGGCAGCAAGTCAGCCTTCTGCAGGCACAATGACTCAGCCCATGCACTATGTATTGGAGGCATGGGCAGCTGTAAACTGAGGGGGTATAGAATGCCAGGAAGCAGAATCTAAAAGTGACAGGACATGTTTGTCTGATGAACCCTTCCCTCATGCAGCCTCTTAGTTACATCCTACTGCCACACCCTCGAATAAGGATTAGACATCTTAACACTGCAAAGAGATCCAGATTCTCCCTACATAAACACCAGCCAGGGTTCAAATAGAAGGACTGGAAATCCATTAGATCTCCAATCCTGGCCTTAAAACAGAAAGTAGGCCCAAACCCTGCCTGTGATTCTTATAGAAACAAGTTACTTTAACACCCTAGAGCCCCTGTGAAAGAGTAGTTGCACAGACGTGCAAGAAGACAGCAAACAAGAAAATGAAGAAGGGTTTGGGGGACATGCTGAGTGACACTTACTAATTTGGAAAACAGTATTTAGGAATCTGATCTCCAGCAAAGCCAGCCTTGATTGCCCCAGAACCCTGTAAGGAAAAACAATGCTCAGCTCCAGACATTCACAGCACCCTAAAACATGAGAGGGATTTCAATACAGGAAGTCTAGCTAAAAAGCCAGGGAGAGCAGAACCAAAAAGAAGCAGCAACCCGACCTCAGGCCCATGAAAACCAAACTCCTAACCCTGTTCCAGGAACAAGCAACCCACAGCACAAACTCTCTCTCTCTTTGTGCTCCCCTTCCCCAAACAGAAACAAGAAACACTCATCATGCAATCACAGATCCAGAGCTGGAAGAGACAGCAGAGGTCGGCTTCTCCAGTCCCCCTCATTTTGCTGATGAAGAAACTGAGGCCCAAGGAGGTAAAGTGACTTATCTCAAGTCACAGAGTTGGTATTCGAGGTGGCATTTGAACCCCTGACTCCAGAGCCAGTGCTCCTCCCAAGAGACCACCCCAAAGAATTACAAGTGGGCAAGGACAACAGGCAGGGTCTCCCAAGGCAGATAATTAGATACACTAGAACAGCTATCATTCCTCAAGTGACTTCCACCCAGGAGAGCACAACGAAGAGTATAAAATAAGAGTGTTTGTATATAGACCTATTACTTCCCCGATATAGGGAACTGCTGGTCAGGAAATGCCTCCTATCAATGCAGAGTACCTGCTCTGCAAAATTTTAGTGAGTTGCCTGGGGAACTGGAAGGTTAAATGATTCAATCGATATGTCAGAGACAAGGTTTGAACCTGGGTCTTGCTGTCCCACACCATGCTGCCCCTTAGTTCATAACCATAAAGCACTTATGTCTACAAAGTGATCTCAAAACCACCTCCTCTGCACCAATAGAGGGCTGGTCAGAGATGGCTTCTGAGGTCCCTTCCAATTCTAAATCTATGAAGCAGTGAATCCTGTGAAGTAATAAGTCTGGTCCTGGTCAAAGTCCTAGCTTGGAAACCAGAGCTTCTGAATCCATGTACCTGTGTCCTAAAGAGTCATTTTCTGCCAAGGAATGGCCTGGTCCTTTTTATCCCCTGATCAAAGGCTTGCCAAGAGCAAGAACCATGATACCTAACTTCAACTCTCTTACTAAGCAATGTCACCCATGTCCCCTGCTAGGTCACATCCATCAAATCAATCACCATTTATTAAATGCCTACTGCGTGCCAGACACTGTGCTGGAGACATGAGTAGAATGACATGAGTAGACATGCTAGAAGAGCCAGGTTCAAGTCTTTACCTGACCCCAGAAGAAATCCAATGCATTGGTTACTTGGGGAAATGGGTTTCAGATCAGAGGAGTGGGCCTCTACAAGGAACAGGCTAAGTCCCTAATCACAGTACGGAAATGCCAGGGGAAAAGGGCAAGAGTTCCACTGAACCATTGAGGACTGTCATGGGAAAGCTAAAATATCCAGTAATGAAATCACAGATTTAAAGCTAGAAAAGCCCTTAGATGTCATGAAGTCTAATCCCATACTTTTACAGATGTGGAAACTGAGGCCTACAGAGATTAAGTAACACACAAGTATGTGGTAGAGGGAAATCAAAATTGAGTCTTCTGACTTCTGATCTACCACTCTCTTTAAGCCACAGAGCCACCCACTGTGTGGATAAATTGAGTCTTGATTTTGATTCAAAGCATGGAGAACCCCATTCTGAGAAGTTAAGCCACAGGTCTGTAGGAGGACCCAAGTAAGCCTGGTCAAGATCCTTTTCTCCTGGAGCTTCAAATGAAGTCATACTCTTAATTTGTTCCTGGGGCCTGGGATGGATGGCCCAGAGCACACTTCCATGATTAAGGCATCCAAAGCTTTTTTTGCCCATCGATGCAAAGGCATAAGGAGAAAGGATGCTACCCAAGGAGCACTAAAACATTCAACTGCTAGCCCATGGGATGATAACTTGTATCTTCTCAAAGAGAGCACAACTATGGCCTGCTGCCTTCTTGAAAGACTGGCCTAGTGGTATCCTGGTAATAGGATATCCTGGTCTGCTTCTAAAAGTTATTTCAACTCTGTATCACCAGCATCCATAATCCAAGAATGAGTAGATCAGTATAGTGAGAGGTGGGGCTAAATCCAGAAACCTTTGACTGTCAGACATGTTGAACTATCAGTAAAATTGGATCATCTAATCCAACTTCCTCACTTTCCAGAGGAGGATAGAGACCAAAAGAGGTGAAGCAGCTTGTTTGAAGTCACACTGGTGGCAAACTAGAGCCAGGACTCCACCAAGCCCTGTCCTTTCATTCCACAACTAGTGCTCTCTCTGCTGCCCTAAGAATTAAGCAGCCTGTGCCCTAAGATCGGACCACAGGATGATGGATCTAGAGCTGCAAAGGACCTTATAAGTCATCTGATCCAAAATCACTTTAAACACGAAGACACTGAGGTCTAGAAGAGAGGCAATGACTTGCCCAAGGTCACATTGTAAGGGGTTGTGCTGATTCAAGCCCAAGACCTCAGAACCCAAAACCGGTACTACTCCACCTGTTTTCCTAATTTTTAGCCCAGTGGAGGAGGCTTAGCCTCCTCTACTGCCCCCCCCCCCACATTCACATGCATGCAGTTGGGGGTGGTGGTGCATCCCGCAGGCGCAGACTGGCCGCTGCTCCAGGAGGGGGCAGGGAGGCTGGATCCTGCCCGGAGCCGGGCAGCGTCCCTGGAGGAGAGGGGGAGGCCGGCGAGCCAGCTCTGGATGGACACGCGGGGGAGAATCCCAGGCATGGGTTCTGCGCGTGCGCCCCACCGGAGCTGTCACATCGCCCAGGTCAGGGGGAGATGGGGGAGAGTGGGCTGAGGAGGGGGCCGCACCAGGGCAGGGGCAGGGGCGCAGCTGGGCAGGGCGGGGCGGGGCGGGGCGCGCGCTGAGTCGGGACTCCCTTCCTAGCGCCAGCCCCGCCCGCGTGCCGCCTGCCCCTGGGGGGGCGGGGCGCGCGCCCCCGGCCGCCCGCCCGTCCTCGCGCCCCCGCGCCCGCCAGCCCGTCCTCGCGCCCGCCCCGGGTCTCACATTGTCGATCACCACGGGCTGGTTAGCGATGATGTCGTAGGATTCCATGGCCAGGCCGGCCCAGGCTGGCTGGCTGGAGGGCGAAACCGATGGACCGACGAGCGGGCTGGGCAGCGGAGGAGGAGGCAGCGGCGGCAGCGGCTTCCAGACAGGGCGCCGCCCCCCCCACCCCCTCCCCGCTTCACCTCCCACCAGTGCAGCCTACCCTGAGCGCCCTGCCTAGGCCCGGTTCGGGTCGCGTAGCCAATCACCGTTCCGACCTGGCTGAATGACGGATTAGAGTCACTTAGTCAGGAAGGGGAAAGGGGCGGGACCACTGGGTGACAGCAGACCAATCGGGTTGGGTTTTCGGGAGAGGGCGTTGCCCTTTCATGGTAGATTGCGCGGCGCCGGGGATGATGTCATGGCTCAGATTTTAAAGCGGACCAAATCTACCGGCGCCTCCCGGAGTCGGGGCACGGGGCTATGGGATGCCCGGGATGGTGTTATTTGACTCCAAGCCTCAAATGCCATGCACCGCTTCAAGGCGAAAAATCAGCTGGCTCCTCCTTCACAATAAAGGGGGAAACTGATTAAGGAAAAAAAAAACAACTTAGGAAAGGTTTGGGCAGCACTCCTCTCTAATCACTGCCATCCTCAGGTTTCCTGCCTGCTGTGTCGGCGTGAGGTAGCGAGGGGTATAGAGCCACTGGTTGTAGAGCCTCAGACCTGCTACTTAAGGCATCTTGTGATCCTGAGCAAACAACTCTAAGCTTTGTGTGCAGGCACCCCTAAGGACGCGTTTCTTTGTAAAAAGAGGAGACGGATTAAGATAACCCTAAAGCCCCTTCCTGCTCTAGAGTTTCCTAAGGAATATTCCAGATGTTTTTACTCTCAGAATGCCTTCCTTCCATGATGAATTTGGCAAGGTTTGGTCTCTAAAAGGCTGAAACCATTGGGAGGAAATTCGGGGGCTCTAGGACAGTGCCACTGACTTGAGATGTCCTGAGAAGGAGTTAACTGTTATTAACCAAAACGTAGGTATTAGAACAGTCCGACAGAAACTAAGTATAGACCCACAGTTCACACCATATACCAAGATAAATTCCAAATAGGTAATGATAACAGAAAATGTTTATACTCTGCTTTAATGTTTGTAAAGTGCTTTACAATGGCTATCTCATTTCACCCTCACAATAATCCTGTGAAGCAGGTGCTATTATTTTCCCCATTTTACAGACGAGGAAACTGAGTCAGGCAGAGATTAAGTGACTTGCCCAGGGTCACACAGCTAATAAGTGTTTGAGGCTGGATTTTAATTCCATCCTTGTTGATTTCAAGTTCAGCATTCTCTCCACTATACTACCTAGCTGCCTCTTGACATATATAAAGGGGAACATAAATAAAGGGATGATGTCATAGACATCATAAAAAATGAGAACAAGAACACAATCACCTTAATTTATAGATGGTAGAAGAATTCATGACCTAAGTTCAGAGAGGATCACACAGGATGAAATGGACAGTTTTGATTTCATAAAATTAAGAAGTTTTTGCATAAACAACCAATACAGCTAAAATTGGAAGGGAAGCAGGTAAGTGGGGGGGGGGGGAGTCTCTGTGGAAAGTTTCTCTGATAAACTCTCATTTCCAAGATATATAAGGAATGGATTCACATTTCTAGATTATGAGCCATTCCTCAATTGATAAATGATCAAAGAATATGAACAGGCAGTTCTCAAGGGAGGAAAATCAAGCTATCAATAGTCATATGAAAAAATGCTTCCAAATCACTGATAATTATAGAAATGCAAAGTAAAGCAACCCTCACATTCCATCTTACATTCATTAGATTGTCAAAGTTGACAAAAAAAGAAAAGAAAAATGACAAATGATGAAGGGACTTAAGGAAAGTAGGCACATTAATTCATGGTTCTTAGAGCTACAAATTGGTCTAGCTGTGCTGAAAGGCATTTTGGAACTATGCCAAAGAGTCACTAAACTGAGATCCCCAGAGGTGAAGGATATTGCCCCACAGTCGCCAAGCTAATTAGTTGCAAAGTCAGGTTCAAGGAATCATAGGATATGAGAACTCATTTGGTCTAACTTTACAAATGGGGAAACACAGGCTTAGAAAACTGAAGTGATTTGCTTGAGGTAACTTCAATTCAAGGAGTATTTACTACAGACTTACTATATGTTAGTTTGTGATACAGTATGGCATGATAGATAAAAAGCCAGCCTTGGAATCAGGAAGATCCAGGTACAAGTCCTACCACTGACACATACTGGGGTCTGTGACCCCAAACCTACTTTTGCCCCAGACTTCTTTGTTTTGTTTTTTATTTTGTTTTTCAGGGCAGTGAGGGTTAAGTGACTTGCTCAGGGTCACACAGCTAGGTAATGTCAAGTGTCTGAGGCTGAATTTGAACTCAGGTCCTCCTGAATCCAGGGCTGGTGCTTTATCCACTGCGCCACCTAGCTGCCCCTGCCCCAGACTTCTGATAAGCTCCACACCTACATCTGCTTAGACATCTCCACCTGGATATCCTGCCAGCTTTAAAATGAAATATATCTAAAACTTGTCTAATGGTATAAACTGCTAATGTTGGTGGCACTGTGGGCTCTCCCTCTCTTCCTCTCCTGCTCCTTATCCACAGGGTTCAATCCTGGGGGAAACTGAACTCTAATGAGAAAGGTTAGAATCCCTTTTCTCACACTGTTGGGCTCATTATGCCCTCACTCTGGTACCTCAGGGACAACTTACTTAAAGTTTAGTTTTGGGCTCCTATCCAGGGTCTCTCCCTGAATGGTGAAGAAGAAAGGTACTTAAAGTAAATAGGGGGGCAGCTAGGTGGCAAAGTGGAAAGAGCACCAGCCCTGGATTCAGGGGGACCTAAGTTCAAATCTGGCCTCAGACACTTGACACTTACTAGCTGTATGACCCTGGGCAAGTCACTTAACCCCAATTGCCTCACACACACAAAAAAGCAAATAGGAATCATATATGGGACAGGTATTTATTTCCTACTCACAAAACTCTCACAAGCAGACATTGGCAAAAAGTCCTAAAACAAGATTTAATAGCTTAACATAAGGAGATATTTGTTAAAAGCTTATGTCTGATACATAGTAGGCCCTACTGTTATAGTATCCCAGGAGGTTGAAACTTAAACTTCATGATACCAAAAAGCACCTTATAGAATTTCTGAGTAAGCACCATTATATTTCACCTTAGCTCTTCACTGTTTCCTCAAAGCTTTTGGCAAGCTAGGACAGCGTTTGAGCTTTTCTTCTTGGTAATCATTTTCTTTAAAGTAGAAACACCCCTTTGCCATTAGTCATCCCTGCCTGATGGACCCAGGACCTCTAGAATTCAACAAAGTTATCCCTAAATTTAGATATATGCATGTTGAGATTGATGTTTAGTCACCTACTTAGGAAAAACAGCAAAGGTAACCAGGTGCCCATGCTCAAGGTCACCTATTTTAGTGCCCCTGTTCTAGCTGCCATGTACAAGCAGTTGCATACACCCTAGGTGGAGGAATAGGCACCATTGCTTGATGAGAAGTCTAGTTAAAGAGACATACTTGCTACTTAGGAAAGTAGAAGAAAGCACCAGGGGCCAATTCACTTTTTTTTTTTCAAAGGCATATAATGGAATACTTTTGTTCTGTAAGAAATGATAAGCAGGCAGATTTCAGAAAAACCTGGAAGGACTTAAATGGACTGATGCTGAGTGAAGTGAGCAGAACCAGGAGAACATTGTACATGGTATCAACAACATTGTGTGATGATCAACAGTGATAGACTTGGCTCTTCTCAGCAATACAATGATCCAAGACAATTCCAAAGAACTCATGATAGAAAATGTTCTCAACATATAGAAAAAAGAACTGTGGATTCTGAACGCATATTGAACCATACTGTTTCTACATTTTGGCTTTTTTTTTCTTTTTTGAGGTTTTTTCCTTGTGTTCTTCTTTCACAAGATGACTAATGCAGAAATATGTTTAATGTGATTGAACATATATAGCTTATATCTGATTGCTTTCTATCTTGGGGAGGGGAGGAGGGAAGGAAGGGAGGGAGAAAAATTTGGATCAAAAAATTTATGAAAACATGTTGAAAACTATCTTTACATGTAAGTAGAAAATAATAAAATACTTTTATGATAAAAAAGAAATAACCTCCTAAGAGATGTTCTTGTCTTTTTTTCTCTCCTCTTCAAACCATCCTTCACACTTGTAGTGGGAGCAATTTCCTAAGTCCCTACCCCATATCATCTACCTTAATTTTTCCTTAAAAGGTACTGAAATCTTCCCCAAGACTTAATTGGCTAAAGGAACCATTTGAAGGTTCACAAGCCATTTAAAAAAACATTGAAGGAGTAGTCAGTTAACTGGTTCCTTCCTCAACCTTCTGAATATAGAACATTATGGGCAACAGAGTTGCAGGGAAGCTGAGCCCAAGCCAATCAATGCTGTACCTTTTTCTGAATATCCTTTTTTCTTCTCTGAATATCTGTCCCTTTGCTCTGGCTAAGTCAACCTCCTTTTCTCAGCTATTGAATAACCTGTGAGTGTTTCATTTCATTCCAGTCTTGAACCTAAGCTACCTACCTTGTGTGAGTCACACCTGGCCTCTTATAATATTCCTGCCAGACCAATTTTCGTTATATATGAATCTTACCATATCATTCCTCTGCTTACATTTAAATTCCTTAGGCTGGTATTCAGGCCCTTCATAGCATACTGTCACCCTCCTTTTCTAAGTCTATGTCTTACTTCTCCCCTCCATATCCTCTATACTTTTGTCTAGTGTCACCTTTTCATCAGAGAATAAGGAGAAATCACCTAACCTTTTTAGGCCTTAGTTTCCTCACCTGTAACATAAGTGGGGTTGGAGTATATGACCAAGAAGTTTCCTTCCAGTTCTATTTCTATGATCTTATACTCAAAATGGACCATAAGTTGGCCCCAGGATTGAATAAGAAGAAAATGGCTTGGATTGTCATTGAGAAGTTGAATAATACTTTTAAGGAACCCAAGCTTCTCCTTGAAACAAAGTCCCATCTTTTTTTTTTTTTTTTTTTAGTGAGGCAATTGGGGTTAAGTGACTTGCCCAGGGTCACACAGCTAGTAAGTGTTAAGTGTCTGAGGCTGGATTTGAACTCAGGTACTCCTGACTCCAGGGCCAGTGCTCTATCCACTGCACCACCTAGCTGCCCCAAGTCCCATCTTTTTAACAAGATTCTTCAGATGCTTCATATGACCAAGAGTCATAGAATACCAATGAGTTTCCAAAGGAAGCCACAATCTCTATGAGAATACCAGTCTCCAAAGAATTTAAATTGAGGATTACCTGAAGGTTAATGGAGAGGAGTACAGTGGATAGTTGCTACATATAACTGATGAAAAATTGCACAGGAGAAGCAGAATAAAGCATATCCTCAGAGAGTTTTATGACCAGAAAGATCAAGGGATTACAAGTAGATAGCTGTATGCTCCATTGGTATTCATAAAATGTCCAGACACACAAACCCCCAGCACATTTATTAGACCTCTTATGGCTTTAGAAAAGGACACAGACGAGTCATTCAGGATTAGAAGGTCTACAAAAATCTTTGTAAGGGTGGTGTTAAAATTATCTCATCCCATTTTAGCTCTGATATCCTAACTAGGTGAGATCATAATCAATTACTCAAAAGACCTTAGAGGAACAACAAGGTCTTCAAGTTAGAATGACTTTGCACAAGAATGTAGAGGCTGAAGAACTATACCATACTCTAGAATCATCTATAAATCCTTAATTAAGTTGATAAGTAGGGAAATTTCAGAAGCTCCACCTGAACTTCCTGAGAAGGAACCACCTGGATGAGGGTGAAAACTTGGCTTTGGTCTTGACCAAGTCTTTTTTTTTCCTGCTTCCCCTTTTGTCAGAGAAGGACCTTGTAGGATCCAAAAGAGCTTTCTTAGCCTCTCCATCTTCTCATTGGTATCCTGGGATAACAACAGCTGCTCCCATTTTCCCACTGTCTTAAACAGTATTCCTAGACCAGCTGGGACAATGTCTATGTCATCAAAACCAACATCAGACTGGACTAATTTAGGCTTTACAAATAGCCCAGCAAAGAGACTACACCGTGCCTGAGGGGCACTCCCTGAAAATAAGAGAAAAGGTTTTCTAGCCACTAGTTGCTATTAGTTATTCTTTGTCATAAATGCCCTCCAGACTTGAGGTTACTCTCCGTGGAACTATATGTACTGGAGTGAGACTGTGTCACAGACTTTGGGGAGATGTTTTACACCAATTGTTCTTATTGTACCAACCTAGTAAATACCCTTTTCTTAAAAAGCTACTTGAGGTGGACAAATTCAGTGGTTATTAACTGATAAATCTTAGGGGGATGACATTGCTCCTCTGAGCACCATGACAGCAAGGACTGGGTTGATTTTTTTAAACCTTTTTTGGTATCCCCAGTGTTTAGAACAGTGCCTGCTACATAGTAGACCCTTAATAAATGCTTGTTGACTTACCGGTGAGGTTTTGAGTTAATGGGATTAGAGAAAATTGACCCTGACTTTATATCTAGAACCTTGAAGTTGTAGGCAGCATAAATGTCAACTGTGATAGACTTGGCCCTGTGGTGATGATAACTGCCCAATCTTCAAGAAAAACCACCAAGGCAGAGCTCTGAGCCATTGGCACTTTATTAAAGAGTCCATGGTCTCCTCTAATGAAGTGGACCTCAGATCATCCTCATGATTCCCCCTTCTTCCAAGGCCTTATTTTTATAAGGCTTGATACCAGATTTGATACTTGCACACTCTAGAGGAGCTACACAAAATACAGGATCCCACTGGTTGACAGACCTTACCTTCAAGGGCCAAAAGTAATATATCAGCCCCGAAATGGTAGATCAGCAGAAAGGGTCTCAGGCTGAGTGAAGCCTAATATATAGAACTTATAATCATTACCCCTATGGAATCATATCAAATGCATGAATGCTGATTGGAATAGAGTAAAGGTCAAATCAATCATTCCTCACAGCTCTGAGAGGTGTGGCCAGATAGCAATTGGTTTGAAAAAAGGTTGAGGGGAGTACAGTTAGTGGACTGCAAATTCAGTTTAAGTCCCAGTGTGATGAGAGCCAAAAATATTCATGTAAATTTTGAGTGCCTTAAGAAAGACATAGTGGCTACTAGGCATGAGGACATATGCTTATAATCTGTTCGATGGGTGAGCCTGAGGCCAGTGATTACTTGAGTTTGAGAATTCTGAGCTACAATAAGGCTAAAGTCATCTGGGGATTGATACTACATCTGGCACAAAGTTGAGACCCCAGCAGCAGGGTGCGTGCCACTGAGCTGGCTAAGGAAGGGCAAACCTGAGTCAAAATTGGAGCAGGTCAAAACATCATAGGTACTGATCACAGGTAACTGTACTTCTGGCTCAGGTGTGATAGGGAGACCCAGTCAAGAGAGAGGGGCTGGGGCCCCACCTCTCTAGTTCCGCTGCCCTTTGACTCAGTTAGACCAAGCATCTGAAATATCATGCTTAATTCTGAGTGCCACATATTACTAAGGACATTTGTAAGATGGAGAATGTCCAAAGGAGGACAGATTGGCAAAGGGTCTCAGGTTCGTGCTGAATGAGGATCTTTTGAAGGGACTGGTGAGGCTTGGCCTAAAAAAAGAGAAACTGTAAATTGGGCATGCTAATAGTTTTCAAGTATTTGAAGAGTTGTTACAGCAAAGAGGGACTATATTTGTTCAATTTGGCTCCAGAGGATAGATACAGGAGTACTGGGAGGAAGTTGCAAAGAGATCATTTTAGTCTTGATAGAAGGAAAAACTTCCTAACAATTAGAACTATCCAAAAATAGAATGGTTTTCCTCAATAGACGAGGGGGCTTTCCCTTATTAAAAGTCTTCAAGCAAAAGCTAGGTTCTTGTTAGGTATGGGGGGGGGCATAGGAAGAAATCAACAAGACCAGTGGGAAATCCTTTTCCCTCATCAGCAAAGTCTCATCCTCACCTGTCCAGAGCCTAGCATCTCCCCTTCCTAATGGTTTATAGGTCCCAGATCCAAATTCCTGACTGCAAGCCAGACATGGCCATTCACATCTCTTCAATGAGTATAGTCACCAGCTATGTCCTTCTGATAAGATGGAGGATACCAGGCTTTAGGCCCGAAGAACCGCTGTGTCATCTTCCCAGTCATTGTGCTCTTGGGACTCCTAGGGATTGCCACCAGCACCACTGCTGAACTCTAAGGCCCATCAGGTTTTCTATCCACCCTACAACTGACTTCTTTGGGGGGGGGGGCGGGGGGTTGTTTTTTGCAGGGCAATGAGGGTTAGGTGACTTGCCCAGGGTCACACAGCTAGTAAGTGTAAAGTGTCTGAGGCTGGATTTGAACTCATATACTCCTGAATTCAGGACCGGTGCTTTATCCACTGCAACTGACTTCTATATGTGTTGTTTCCTTGTCATTAGAAAGTGAGCTCCTTGAGGCTAGGGATTTTCTTGCTTTCTATTTGTATTCCCAGCACTTCCCACAGTGCTTGGAGCACCAGAAGTGCTTAATAAATACTTTTCCATTCCATTCTATAATATAGAGAGCATTTCTGTTCAAGTATAGTTTGGAGCAGATGGCCTCCTAGGTCCTTTCCAGCTTGGAGATGCATAAGGTGATTCATAAGGGCTTTAAAACCTAAGTAACTGTTTCCAGTAGTATTGGAAGATAGTGTAGAGTCTATGGGATTCAGGGCTGTCCAGTGCAGCTGGGAAGGCCCCCGGGGGGTTTCTCTGGCCTCTCTCATTAGGTGTCTGGGAACTAGGGCCTTGCTTTCTATTCTTGTCTCAGCCCTTGATCTGCTCTGATTTTGGAGAGTTTCTGTATCTCTCTGCTTCAGTGCATCCTGTGTATAATCAGGTTCTTATACTGGTCCCAGGTATTGACTGTGATGATCAGTATGGTCTCTCACTGACCTCAAAAGGGAGATTTCTTGACTTTAGCCTTTTTCTAAGTCAAAAAACTGGTCCTGGGGCAGCTAGGTGGCACAGTGGATAGAACACCGGCCCTGGAGTCAGGAGGACCTGAGTTCAAATCCAGCCTCAGACACTTAACACTTACTAGCTGTGTGACCCTGGGCAAGTCACTTAACCCCTATTGCCTCACTAAAAACAAAACAAAAAAACCCAAAAAACTGGTCCTGCCAACTCTCATTTCTATTAGTGCTAGAGGAAATGCACATGGTTTTCTAGAACCATCTTTGGAGTCAGGAAGACTGGGTTCAAGTCAGCCTCTGACACATCCTGGCTATTAGAAAGAACAGTGGATGTGTAGTTGATGATCTCTCTTTCCTAGTCACAAGCTCTATGACCATGGTTGAGTCACAGCCATTCTCTGGGCATCTGTTTACCTAGATGTAAAAGGAGGTTGAACTGGATGAACCCTAACCCTTCCAGATCTAACTTTCAATGGTTAACAGTTGAAATGTGAGGTTATATGATAGAGTTTGCCCTTCCCTAGCACCTACCTTCCCCAAGCAGCCAAGGCAACTTCTTGCCTATTGGCTCTCATCTCTGGGTCCTCTGCCTTTTTTGCCTGAGTCTTGAAGACCTACACATTGAGAAAGGGTGAGCATCACCCCAAGTTATATTCTTTAAATGTACAATTTATTTCTTAATTTTAAAATTATTTTATTGCTGCCTTTTAAAAATATCACCTACATAAAACATCCTCCCCACCTCCCAACCATTCCTTAAAATAAAAAAAAAACAGTTAAGAAAATGAAACTAATATATTGAATATGAAACATTCTACTCCCATAATCCCCCAAACTCCTATTTAGAGGAAGACAACATTTCTTCATCAGTTTTTTGGAATCAAATTTAGTTACTCTCAACCTGAATTCTGATTTCTTTTAGTGTTTTTCTTTCCATGAATAAATACATACAAATAATGATCCATTTAGAACTTATTTTGGAATGTGGTGTAGATGCTGATCTATGTCTAGGTTTGCAGTTTTCCACACATAACATTTCTTTTTTAAAAAATTTAATTTTTTTTCAGTTAAATACACACATTTTCTCCTTCCCACTTTCCCTATCCCAATTGAAAAAAAAATACTCGTGATAAAAATGCATAACCAAATAAAACAATCTTCTCCATTAACCATGTAGAAAAATGTATTTCCCAATCTACATCTGAGTCCATCACCTCTCTGTCAGAAGGCCCCTCATAACATTTTACATAGTAATGGAATAAGAAGACCTGGGCTCAAATACCACCTCTGATGAGAACCTGTTTGACCTTAAGCAAGTCACTTAACTTCCTTTGGCCTCGGTTTTGTTATCTATAATCTGTAAAACAGGGGGCAGCTAGGTGGTGCAGTGGATAAAGCATGAGGCCCTGGATTCAGGAGGACCTGAGTTCAAATCCAGTCTCAGACACTTGATATTTCCTAGCTGTGTGATCCTAGGCAAGTCACTTAACCCTCATTGCCCCGCCAAAAAAAAACCCAAAAAACAAAGGCAGGGTGAGGTAGATGGCTCTGAAGTCTCTTTTAGTTCTAAATCTTTGGGACAGCTAGGTGGCACAGTAGATAGAGCACCCTCTTGGGAGACAAAAGGACCTGAGTTCAAATCTCACCTCCAACACGTGCTAGCTGTGTGATCCTGGATAAGTCACTTAACCCCATTTGCCTTAAACATCCAGGGTCATCTCCAGTCGCCCTGATATATATCTTGCCACTGGACCCAGAAGGCTCTGGAGGAGACAGGTTTATGAATTCGTACAGCTCTCCTTCACTTAAATCCAATTCACTCCAAGACTAAGGTCGTCTTTGACAATGATACACATCCTTTTTACTTCTGCCATTAAGAATCTCCAACTCGGGGCAGCTAGGTGGCACAGTGGATAGAGCACGGGCCCTGGAGTCAGGAGTACCTGAGTTCAAATCCGGCCTCAGACACTTAACACTTACTAGCTCTGTGACCCTGGGCAAGTCACTTAACCCCAATTGCCTCACTAAAAAAAAAAAAAAGAATCTCCAACTCTCACAGCAGCTAGGTGGCTCAGTGGATGGAACACTGGCCCTGGATTCAGGAGTACCTGAGTTCAAATCCAGCCTCAGACACTTGACACTAGTTGTGTGACCCTGGGCCAGTTACTTAACCCCAATTGCCTCACAAAAAACAAAAACAAACAAACAAACAAAAAACAAAGAATCTCCAACTCTCTTCAAGATTTAGCTCCAGTGTCAATTCTGTTTGAGACCCTTCTTGATTATTAATGCCTTCCCACACACCCTAGCACCCAGCACCATATCTGGCATGTTGTTGTTGTTCAGTCATTTTTCAGTCATGTCCAACTCTTCATGACCCATTTGGGTAATTTTTTTTTCTTCTTTGGCAAAGATACTAGAGTGGCTTGCCATTTCCTTCTCCAGCTCATTTGACAGATGAGGAAACTCCGGCAAACAGTTAGTGACTTGCTCAGGGAGACACAACTAAAAATAAATGTCTGAGCCCAGATTGGAATTTAGGAAGAGGAGTCTTTCTGACTCCAGACCTGGTACTCTATCCACTGCACCAGCTAGCTTTCTCTGCCTGGCACATAGCAAGGCATTAATAAATACTTATTGAACTGAAGGGAAAGAGATTTTCAGGAAGGAGCAATTGAATCTGAGTTCCAGTCTTGGATCCAGAACTCATGTGTCTTCTTAGTACAGAAGCCTCTAACTGCTGCTGCAGAGTGGCTCCTTCTTCATCTCTTTTCCTTAATGTAACATGAAGATCCTAAGAAGGCCAAATACAAAGTCTCTGAGTCTGACAACGTGAAGGGGAAATGAAGGAAATTAGCATCATGTACACCAGAGGTCGCTGTGGTCAAAGATCAGTCGATTTTACCTTCTCAGGACTGAGATATAGTGGTTCCTTTCTCCACTATCTCCAACTGAGTTTTGTAGCAATAATGCATGTTAATTTGTTACCTAATTTCTGGTGCCTGATACAAACCCATTCTGGCAATGGGGATAGGTCTCTACTACATCTGGAATATCCCTGGGAATATAAGAATAGCCCTGGCACTTGAGCAAATTCTGCACTTAAAATATCTGAACACATAATCCTCAAAGGAAGAATTACAAACTATTAAAATCTGCTCCAAATCTCAACTAGTAAATGAAATGGAAATCAAAACAACTCTAATGTTTCACCTCACATACAGAAAATTGGCAAAGATGACAATAACTGGAAATAATGTTGGAGGGTTTGTGAGAAGATATATACATTAGTACATTAATACAAGAGCATCAGTACAAGCATTTTTTAAAGCAATTTAGAATTATGCAAGTAAAGTGACTAAAACGTCCATACTCTTTGACCAAGATATTGCACTTCTAGGGATAGACCTCAGGGAGGTCAATGACAAAAAGACCCCATATATACCAAAATATTTACAGCAGCACATTTTGTAATAGCAAAAATTGAAAACAAAATAGATGCCCATCGAATGAGTAATGGCTAAACACATTCTCTTCTTTAGTATCAAATGTTATATAATTCTAATTTTTCTTTTTTTTTCCTTTTTTTTTGTGGGGCAATGAGGGTTAAGTAAGTTGCCCAGGGTCACACAGCTAGTAAATTCAAGTGTCTGAGGCCAGATATGAACTCAGGTCCTCCTGATTCCAGGGCCGGTACTTTATCCACTATGCCACCTAACTGCCCCCAATTCTAATTTTTCTTAACCAGATCTATTATTCCATTGGTTTAGGAAACTCTCAGGGAGGAGGCATCCTCTACCAATTCATAGCCATACTTCTTCCTCTGATAATAATATTCTTTTTTTAAAAATAAAAATATTTTATTATTTTCCAGTTACATGTAGAGATAGTTTTCAACATTTGTTTATATAAGATATCCAATTTCAAATTTTTCTCCCTCCTTCCCCTCCCTCCCCCTTCCCCTAGATAGCAGGTAATCTGATATAGGTTATATATAATAACATTAAACATGATAATAATATTCTTAAAGAGTTTCTTAGAGTAAAGAGAGATTGTGACTTTCCCAGGGTTGCACAGCTGGTATGTGTCAGAGACCAGAGAGGGCCTCCTGACATTCAGATAGGCTCCCTACTCATTATACCTCCCTACCTTTCAAATATGCATTTTTATTTGTTATTCTTTATGCTGCTAAAGCTTTCATTGTATTAATATGCCACAGTGTATTAAGCCATTCCCTAACCTTTGGGTTTTTAAATAGTTTTCAACTTTATAAATAACTTTTGTATACATAGTCCTTCTTTGTTACTTCTTTGAGATACTAAATTCCTCCTTTGATTGGAGGTGACTCTAGGTTCTCAGATCCTATGACACAAGAGCCAAAGCTCGATAAGACTCTCCCATGCTGGAAAGGTCTTGTTCACAAACCTAGGCCAGACTGTCATCTGCCATTAGCATCATTAAGTGTGGAAGGGCTCACTGCCAGGTTGGTCCCAGCATGGTGAAGTTTTTGACTCTAGCAACTTAGAAAGGCCAAGTACCAACTTCCAAGGGGGTTTCATATGCATTGGTGAAGACTAAAACCATAGACTAAATAATGGGTCCCAGTATGAGAGTTTATTGGGTCAAAGGATCAATATATGAAGGAATTGTGAATAGGGCATGAGCTGAACTATCAGCAATAGCTCAGTGTGGCAGAAAGAGAGCCCACCTTTGAGCCAGGAAGATATTGGTTTAAGTCTTGCTTCTGACACATACTGATTGGGTGACCCTGGGTGACCCTGGGTCACTTAACCTCTCACTAGCCCCAGACAATTCTCTAGAACTATATATTGCAGAACCGTTGCTGTTTTGCAGTGGTGGAGAGTATTCACAGGAGGAGTACAACAAGAAAATCACAGTTCCAGGCTAAACTTGCTTCCTCACAGGCTTCTCAAAGTTGAGTTTTCTAATTTTTTTTTTTTGGTCAGTTGAATGCATGTGAGGTGTTGAATGGTCCAAATTTGGCATTTATAATGGGCCTTGTGAAAAAGAATGAAAGGCTACATGTCAAAGAAATTATGGCAATATCTTTGGACAAAAATGCTACCCATAACACACACACACACACACACACACACACACACACACCTCTTGCCAAAGAGTCATTGGGACATTGGAGATGTGCGCGCAGGTCCTAGCCCTTGGTCCAGCTGTGGAGGGATACATGAATGCTTTGCTTATAGATTCTACAAGCATGTCACCCACTCTCTATTCCCACCAAACTGGCCTACTTTCTACTCACTCTCCATGACATTCCACTTCCCACCCCAACCTTTGCACAGGCTGTCTTCCATTCTTTAGTCCATCCTCTCCTCTCCTGCTCCTCTTAGGATCCATATGTTCCCTCAATATTCAGGTGGACCTCCTACATGAGGCCTTTCCTCCTCCCTTCCCTCCCTCTCAAAATTATAATTATTGCTCTGTATATGTTTTGTATTTACTTATGAAGTGTGGTGCCCTCCCTCTCCACTCCTAGGGATGGTATTTCAACTAGTAGCAAAAGGGGTACATGCCTGAAGGAGCTGTTTAGCAGCTATTCTTTTTTTTTTCCCTTTTAACATTTTAAATTTATTATTTATTTATATTTAACATTACCTTCTTTTTAAATTTTATTTTATTTATTTATTTATTTTTAGTGAGGCAATTGGGGTTAAGTGACTTGCCCAGGGTCACACAGCTAGTAAGTGTTAAGTGTCTGAGGCCACATTTGAACTCAGGTCCTCCTGAATCCAGGGCCAGTGCTCTATCTACTGTACCACCTAGCTGCCCCATTATCTTCTTTTTAAAATTTTGAGTTTCAAATTCACTCCTCCTGCCCTCCCTCTGGCCCTCCCACCCCCTCTGGCAGCCACTGAAGTGAGCAGTATATCAATTATACATGTGAAATCATGCCAAACCAATGTCCATATTAGCCATATATTTTTTTTAAAGCAAGAAAAAGAAAGAAAATGATACTTCAGTTTGCAGCTAGAGTTCATCCGTTCTCTCTCTGGAGGTGAATAGAATTTTTTCATCATGAGTCCTTTGGTCTTTTGGAATTGTCCTTGCTGATTATATTGATCAGAGTAGCCAAGTCTCCTGGTTGATCATCATTGCAACATTGCTATTGCTGTGCACAACGATCTCCCAGTTCTTCCTATTTCACTCTGCATCAGTTCATGCAGGTTTTTCCACATCTTTCTGAAAACATCTGGCTCCTCATTTCTTACAGCACAGTAGTACTCCATCACAGTCATATGCCACAAGTTGTTCAGCCATTCCTCAATTGATGAGCATCCCCTCATTTTCCAATTCTTTGCCACCACAAAAAGAACTGCTATATTTTTCTATAGAGTGCTGTTCTTTAGGTAGCTGGTGATATGGTGAATGGAACAGTGGGCCTAAAGTCAGAAAGAACTGAGTTTGAATTCAGCCTCAGATAAAACTTACTAGCTGGGTGACCCGAGGCATGTGTTAGGGTCAGAATTCTAGCTATACTGTCTAAAATATCTAATGAGTGGTTGCCAATAAATTATAAGCTTTAGCAAGAGTATTTAAATGTTTAAGTATTTATTAAAGAGCATTAGGATCAGAGATAAAGGTAAAAATCTAACTATTTCTAAGAGACCCTATCATCCGACCCACCATGGCGAGGTCAGGAACCAAAAAGAGACTGAACCCCTCTGCCAGTGTCTGCTTCCTACTTCATGTCCCCCTCCCAGATGGCAGGCTCCTCAAGTTGATTGGCTGGTAGTTTTAATAGACAGTACCCACAAGTAAACGTCACTTCCTGACACTAAGGACCTTGACCACATGGCTTGCCCTCAGAGACCTTCTCCTCATGGCAGAGCTTTTCTACAGTAAGTCTCCAGTAGGTGGTGTCATTCCAATCATTACACATGTCATTTAATCTCTGTCTCAGTTTCCTCAACTACAAAAAGGGACCAAATAAGATAATTTTTAAAAGCATTTAGAACACAGTGCCTGGCACATGGTAGGCATGACATAAATGCTCTAAGTTCAAATTGTACCATCAGTTCATTCAGCTGGCCATGAGCAAAATAAATGTCCCCATAAGCTGCCCCCCCCCACCCCAACTACCAGTTTACTCACTCTGTGCATGTATGGAGACTACCAGCTATCTCCAGATTTCTCAACCTCTTTCCCTCTCTAGTGCCTTCTTGAGTTCCTATCTGGGCTACACATTTTCCAAAAATAATTCATAAATAGCTTGCTTTCTTTGTCCCTATGCACTGGATCTCTAAAATAATTCATTTAACCAACTATAGTGGGGAGGGTTGATCAGGGAGGCTGTAATCCACTTCATGAATTTCCCCAAATCAATTTAATGAGATTACTGGGAAAATACCTTTGTCTGGATACATCTGAACGGCACCTCCAATGGAGGAAAACCTTGCTGAAAGGACAAAAGAAATAATTCTAGTTGATTTCCAGTGACTGAGGCTAACTCTAACATGTATAGGAACTGTTGTAAATTGGTCTACCTAGGACTTCAAGTTTGGATTGGAACAAAATGAGACATTCATAGATTATCTAATAGTTAACAAAAGAAGGCTTTCTTTTTTTTTGTGGGGCAATGAGGGTTAAGTGACTTGCCCAGGGTCAATCAGCTAGTAAGTATCAAGTGTCTGAGGCTGGATTTGAACTCAGGTCCTCCTGAATCCAGGACTGGTGCTTTATCCACTGTGTCACCTAGCTGCCCCAAAAGAAGGTTTTCTTAATGCTAACAGAGAAAGGATATTTAGCAAGGATACAGCATTAATTCCAAGGAGCATAGCTTCCTTGACTGGTTGGCCATGCTGGTCTGCTGATCAGAAACCTGAGGAAAGACAGCAGCCCCTATCACCTTGTGGACTGGCTTTTGTACTTGGGCCATCTAAGTACAAAGCTATGTTAATAGTCTGATCTTTAGTCCTGTGAGCCTATAAAGTCTAAAGGATAATTTCAACTTTTATTTTTGGTGGGGCAATGAGGGTTAAGTGACTGGCCCAAGGTCACACAGCTAGTAAGTGTCAAGCGTCTGAGGCTGGATTTGAACTCAGGTTCTCCTGAATCCAAAGCTAGTACTTTATCCACTATGCCACCTAGCTGCCCTCGATAATTTTGTTTTGGTTTTTTTGGTTTTTTTTAAGTGAGGCAATTGGGGTTAAGTGACTTGCTCAGGGTCACACAGCTAGTAAGTGTTAAGTGTCCGAGGCTGGATTTGAACTCAGGTACTCCTGACTCCAGGGCCTGTGCTCTATCCACTGCGCCACCTAGCTGCCCCCTGCCCTCGATAATTTTAAGGAAAAACTTTCCCTGGACTACAGGGCAGATATTGCTTTCGCCATACTCTACCCCTTGATGAAAAAGACTTTTCACCACTTAAATGACTGTTGAGTCATTACTGAACCCAAGAGAATTGTGGCATAGGCATCACCAGAAGAAGAAAAGTTAGAGTAAAAAACCATAAAAAAACACCCCCAAAACCACACTCACCCCAAAATAAAAGTAAACAATGTAATGGCTCCCTCAAGGAGTGACAGAATATGGATTTAAATGAAGACCATAAATTCTAGGCTTTTCCTCTTCCCTTCAGAAGGAACGAGTCCTGGATCTGGTCCATGTGGTGGGCAGTCAACTTTTTGCATTTCCAATGGGTCTCTAGATTGAAATCACCAACTCTGAGCATGGATCAGGGCTGTCTCTAGAAGATAGCCAGGAGGTCACTTACCCTTCTGAATGTAACTTTTCCTAGTGTAAGGGTTGAGAATAAGAAACATTTTGTATCATCACCTGCTCAGCATTCTCCAGCCCACCAGCCATGGCCTCCCTAGGAGTTCAATGGTTGGGGGGAGGGGCCTGGATACCAAACCTTTGCCTCTTTAGTGCTGAGGAATCCGCTCTTGCCCCTCCCCATGAAACCAAGGAGGTAATTTTATCTTCCCACTGTCACCACAAAGCAAGCTACTTCCCATCAGCTAACGCTTGGTTCTTTAAGCTGCACACAAGTTGTCTAAAGACCACTGGTTTCTATACTGTGCAATGTGAATGGGCCCCATTGATTACAGATTACAGTAAGCAAAGGACTATGCTGGGCCTGCTTCTGCCACTGAGCATGCAGGTGCCTCCTCCATTGGAGCTTGTGCTGTTGCCCACTCTGCCCTTTCCCTCTGTGGTGAATTCTGAGCCATCTAACAGTGAACAAAAGGAGGTTTATTTAGCCATAGAAGGGAAAGGATATTCAACAAATCTGCAGCATTGATACAGTTAGAGGCAGCTTTCATGCCTCCGTGTTGACCATGTTGGTATGCCGATTAGAAACTTAAAAGAGGGGAGCGTCACTTGTCTCCTTGTAGGCTGGCTTTTGTATTTAGGCCAATAGGAACTTATGTCAATAGACTAAGCCTTGGTCCCTTAAGCCAACTGAAGCTTGACTATGATGGTTTCAGTAACTTGTAAGAAAAAACTAGCTTAGCTTAAGTGTAGGATCTCGTTCCTATCACAACATAAATCAATATCTCAGTCTCTCTCTCTCTCTCTCTCTCTCTCTGTTTCTGCCTCACTCACACTCTCCTTCTGCTCTTCCTTCTCTCCCAGGAAAAGTTAATGGCAACTAAGAGGTGAAGCATATGATCAGCTGTGAATCCATTTGCCCAAGAGGCCAGATGATCCTGTACATGAAATTCCTGGTGCCTTTTGCTCTTGGTGTTTCTTCCCCGAGCCCTGGGCAGACCTGAGAGTTCCTTTATAAAAAGTATTGTTTGTTTCTTTTACAAGCATTTATGATCTCTCTCACACAAAGCAAATTCCCACATTGGCCATGTCCAAAAATGCATGACTCTCTCTGGATTTGTAGTCTATCAACCCTCCGGCAGGATGTGGGTGGTGTGGTTAATCAAAGCTCTAATATCTTTAAAAGTGGTTTTTAGAGTTCCTGAGGATGGGATTTTCCCGCTCAAGCAGTTGGATTTCCTCCACAAGTACATGGCAGAGGGTAAATATGTGCTTACAGCCTGAGAGGGAAGATCTCCAGAGGAGATTTAGCCAGATTTGGGGATTACCTCACAGATAATGCCAAGTTTGAGAGTTCAGGTACTAATCTCCTAGAGGAAGAAGATTTCAACAACTTGCTTCTGGGAGAAGGAAGATTACCAAAGTGGGAGTCCTTGAAGCTGGAGGACAGGAGCAGTATGGAAGGGAAGCGGGGGCTGTTTACCACAGCCAGGTGGTCGGAATCTGCTTGCTTTTGCCAGGAGTTGCTCAGACACTGAAGGTCCAATGTGAAGGGAAATGCTAATTTAGCAGTCCCTCAAACAGGTTTACCTTCTAGGGGAAAGCTAAGGCACTATTGGAATGCCTTAATTTTTTTCCATGGACTGCTAAGTCTTTGGTACTCTGTCCATTTCCCTTTGGGGTGAAATATAGAAATTGTATCATGAGTGCCTGTATGAGAGTTGAGGAACTTGTTATCTACATTCAGGGAAACCTGGACATCAACTTTCCCATCAGGTGAGGGTATGAACCAAAGAAAAGAAGACCCTGTAGAATAAAGCACCAGGGACTAAATCTAGAATCTGGGAGAAGGGAGACTATGCCTCCTCACCTCATTTCTGCCTCTCAGAATTCCTACTCTTCTTCAATACTGGCTCCAAAACCGCCCTCCCCATGAGGCTTTTTCTGATTCCCCTTGTGGTTAGTACCCCCCAAAATTACCTCATAGTTGCTCTGTTACATTTTGGCTAGGTGGCACAGTGGATAGGGTAGTGGACTTGGAATCAGAAAGATTCAACTTCCTGAGTTCAAATCCAGCCTCAGATACTTACTAGCTATGTGACCCTGATTCTGTTATGCCTAGGCCACATCTCTCCATTTTTTCTGCAAGCATAGTATGAGATATTTCATTAAGAGCTTTTCTATATAGGTTCAACTAGGTGGCACAGTGGATAAAGCACCAGCCCTGGATTCAGGAGGACCTGAGTTCAAATGCATCAGACACTTGATACTTACTAGCTGTGTGACTTTGGGCAAGTCACTTAACCCTCATTACCCTGCCCCCCCCAAAAGTAGTTTTGCTATAACATTCACCTTTGAATAGGGGATCTGAGACTCTGTTACCCACATTTGGAGGAAACCTAGAAATGAGCTATAATTAGACGTTTTTCTGTTTGATTTTTAAAAAATAATAAACATTTTTATTTATAGTTTTGGGTTACAACTTTTATCCCTCTTTCCCTCCCTCCCCTTCCCCCTCCCTGAGGCAGCATATATGGGTTATACATGTATGATTATGTAAAATATTACCATATTTGTCATTTTGCACAAGAAAACTTGATTAAAAGAAAAAATGAAAGAAATTGGAAAATAGCATGCTTAAGTCTGTTCCATCAATATCTGTTCTTTCTTTGGAGGTGGATAGAATGTTTCATCAATAGTCCTTTGGGATTGTCTTGGATCATTGTATTGTGAATAGTCAAGTCATTCACAGTTCTTCATGAAACAATATTGCTGTCTCTGTGTACAATGTTCTCTTGGTTCTGCTCACTTCAGAATACATCATTTCATACATGTCTTTCCATGCCTTTCTGAAGTCATCCTGCTTATCATTTCTTACAGCAAAATAATATTCTATCACCATCATATACCGCAGTTTGTTTAGCCATTCCCCAATTGATGGGCATTCCTTTGATTTTCATTTCTTAGCCACGACAAAAAGAGCTGCTATAAATATTTTTTGTACAAATAGGTTTTTTTCTCTTTTTGGGGATGTCTTTGGGATATAAACCCAGCAGTGGTATTGCTGGACCAAAGGGTTTGCTCAGTTCTATAGCCCTTTGGTCACAGTTTGAATGGTTGGATCTTTTCACAACTTCACCAATAGTGGATTAGCTCGGGGGCAGCTAGATGTCCCAGTGGATAGAGCACTGGCCCTAGATTCAGGAGGACCTGAGTTCAAATCTCACTTCAGACAATTGACACTGACTAGCTGTGTGACCCTGGGCAAGTCACTTAACCCTCACTGCCCCACAAAAAAAAAAATTTTTTTTAAATAGTGGATTAGCTTTCCAACATCCAATATTTTCTGGTTTTGTTATATTTGCCATTCTAATAGATGTGAGGCGATACCTCAGAGTTGTTTTAATTTGCATTTCTCTGATCAGTAATGATCTAGAGGGGCAGCTAGGTGGTGCAATGGATAGAATACCAGCCTTGAAGTCAGGAGGACCTGAGTTCAAATCTGACCTCAGATGCTTAACACTTGCTAGCTGTGTGATCCTGGGCAAGTCACTTAACCCCAATTGCCTCACCAAAAACAAATAAATAAATAATCATGATCTAGAGCATTTTTTCATATGATTATAGATAGCTTTGATTTCTTTGTCTGAAAACTGACTGTTCATATCCTTTGACCATTTATCAATTGGGGAATGACTTGTATTTTTATAAATTTGATGCAGTTCTCTTATAGTTGAGAAATGAGGCCTTGGAGGTTTTTCTGAAGTAAACTCCTACTGGGGACAGTAAACCAAAAACGCTTTTTGGGGAGACTCCTGGGATCAGACTCAGGTCACATGAACCTAGTGTGTTGTGGGACGTTGGGCCCTAAATGAAATTATGATGTTGTGGGGCAGCTAGGTGGCGCAGTGGATAAAGCACTGGCCCTGGATTCAGGAGGACCTGAGTTCAAATTTGCCCTCAGACACTTGACACTTACTAGCTGTGTGACCCTGGGCAAGTTATTTAACCCTCATTGCCCTGTAAAAGAAAAAAAGAAAAAGAAAAAAGAAACTATGATGTTTTGATCTTAATTTTTTTTATAAAGCCTTCTTTGATTACATGTTGTGAGCAATAGCATTCAAGATTACAGAAGAACATTCTTCAAGGCACAGGCCTCTTGCCACAGTGTGTGTATCCAAGTACTCCATGTATGCAAAGTATCAATAATAATTAGGATTCAAACTTTTCTCTTATTTCTTCATTAAGGCCCAGTTCTTGTTAATCTCTAAAGGAAATGACTGATTAGCCCTCAAGAAGCATGCTCTACAATCTTGGGCAGGACCCCACCCAACTAGGAGACCTAACTTCTATTTTCAATAGAAACATGATCCAATCTGAACTAGTCCTTACTCTGGAGAAAGAAGCCCCTGTCCTTGTTCTCCTCTATTAAAACTTAGAGTAACTCAGCTCAGGAAGGAGAAAATTAACCAGAGTGGTCCAGGTAGAGGTGGGTTCCTTTGTCCAGATTGCTGGAGGCTGCTGAGTCTCATGATCAAGCCACATTCTCAACAGGTGGAACTAAAGACATTTAGCCCACCTCCTCACTAAATATTCACCAATCAAGGCTCATTTTCACTTGTCAAGAGAATCCCGGGGCAGCTAGGTGGCGCAGTGGATAGAGCACTGACCCTGGAGTCAGGAGTACCTGAATTCAAATCTGACCTCAGACACTTAACACTTACTAGCTGTGTGACCCTGGGCAAGTCACTTAAACCCAATTGCCTCACTAAAAAAAAAAAAAGAGAGAGAGAGAATCCCTTGTCAGAAGGATTATTTAAAGTTTTCAGGGTCTCCACTGGGCATCTTTGATTACTGAGAGAAACCACTTGACCATCAATTTATTGATTGCCAGCTAGCCTAATTAATAAATTGATTACTAATTGCCCAGAAACTGTCTCGTGGGTTTTTGGGTGTTTTTTTTTTTTATTCATCACAGAGAATGCAGATATATAGAAGAGAAATTGTGAAGGGAGATATGACTAGACTAGTGGTGCCCTTGACAGTAACAGGGAAGTCCATAAGGGGGAGAGTTTAGATGGGGAAATAATGAGTTTTGTTTTATACCTATTGATTTTGAGATGTCTACAGGATATCTGGTTCAAGGTGTACAAAAGACTGTTGTTCCAATGAGACTGAAGGTCAGGAGAAAGATGATAATTGAACCTGAGATCTGATGATATCACAAAGAGCAATCACATAGAGTGACAAGGTATGGTAGTAGACAGTGTTATAGTGGGACACTTGTGCTTTGTAGGAGCAGCCAGTAAAGGAGACTGAAGAATAGAAGAATGAGGAGAAGAGGGCAGGGTCAAGGAAACCTAGAGAGTATTAGAAGGAAAGGGTGACTGACAGTGTCAAAGGCTGCAAGAGATCAAGAAAGATGAGAAAAGGGTGTTAAACTTGGCAATTAAGAGATCACTAGTACCTTTGGAGAGGACAGTTTCAGTTGAATGGAGAGGTTGGAAGACAGATTGCAGAGGATTGAAAATTGAATGAGGGAGAAAAATGGAGGCAGTAAGAATAGATGGCTTTTTCCCCCAAAGAATTTATTCATGAAAGGGAGGAGAAATATAGGATAATAATTACCTTAAGTGGTAGTAAGTCAAGTGAGGGTGTTTTGGTTTTTTTTAAGGACAGAGGATATGGACATTTTTGTAGGCAGCAATAGGGGAGAAGTCAGTAAATAGGGAAAGACTGAAAAATGATGGAGGTTAGAGGGCACAATCTGCTAGAGCAGCTGGAATGGGATGTGAGGTACAAGCAAAATCCAAAACCTCTCCCCATGAAGTAAAGCTAATTTTCCTTAAAAGATATTGAGACCTGGCCCAGTGGATAAAGCACTGGCCCTGGATTCAGGAGGACCTGAGTTCAAATCTGGCTTTAGATACTTGACACTTAGTTGTGTGACCCTGGGCAAGTCACTTAACCCTCATTGCCCCACAAAAAAAAAAAAAAGAAAGAAAGGAAGGAAGGAAGGAAACAAAAAGGGGGCAGCTAGGTAGCACAGTGGATAGAGTACCAGCCCTGGAGTCAGGAGGACCTGAGTTCAAATCTGGCTTCAGACACTTAATACTTACTAGCTGTGTGACCCTGGGCAAGTCACTTAACCCCAATTGCCTCACCCCCCCCCCAAAAAAAAAGATATTGAGACCGGGGCAGCTGGGTGGTGCAGTGGATAGAGCACCAGCCCTGGAGTCAGGAAGACCTGAGTTCAAATCCTGCCTCAGACACTTGACACATACTAGCTCTATGACCCTGGGCAAGTCACTTAACCCCAATTGCCTCTTCCCTCCCCCCCAAAAAAGATATTGAGACTTCAGTATTTGACAAAAAACTGCTAGGAAAACTGGAAGATATTATGGCAGAAACTAGGCATAGACCAACATCTTACACTAAAATAAGATCAAAATGGGTACATGATTTAGACATAAAAGATGATACCATAGGTAAATTATGAGAGGAAAAAATAGTTTACCTCTCAGATCTATGGAGAGAAGAAGAATTTATGACCAAACAAGAGATAGAGAATATTATGAAATGCCAAATGGATGATTTTGATTACATTAAATTAAAAAGGTTTTGTACAAACAGAAGAAATGTAGCCAAAATTAGAAGGGAAGCAGAAAGCTGGGAAACAATTTTTTCAGCCAGTGTTTCTGATAAAGGCCTCATTTCTTTCTTTCTTTCTTTTTTGGTGAGGCAATTGGGGTTAAGTGACTTGCCCAGGGTCACACAGCTAGTAAGTGTTAAGTGTCTGAGGCCAGATTTGATCTCAGGTCCTCCTGACTCCAGGGCCAGTGTTCTATCCACTGTACCGCCTAGCTGTCCCTAAAGCCCTTATTTCTTTTCTTTTTTTTTTTCTTTTTAGCGGGGCAATGAGGGTTAAGTGACTTGCCTAGGGTCACACAGCTAGGAAGTGTCAAATGTCTGAGGCTGTATTTGAACTCAGGTCCTCCTGAATCCAGGGCTGGTGCTCTATCCACTGCACCAACTAGCCGCTCCCCCTTATTTCTAAAATATATAGGAAACTAAATCAAATTTATAAGAATGCAAGTCATTCCCCAATTGAGAAATGGTCAAAGGATATGAACAGGCAGTTTTCAGATGAAGAAATCAAAGCTATCTATTGCCATATGAAAAAATGCTCTAAACTCTGAGATACCATCTGACACCTATCAGATTGGCTAAAATGACAAAAAAGGAAAATAATAAATGTTGGAGAAGCTGTGGGAAAATTGGAACACTAATGCATTGTTGGTGGAGCTGTGAACTGATCCAACCATTCTGGAGAGCAATTTGGAATTATGCCCAAAGGGCGATAAAGCTGTCCATACCCTTTGACCCAGCAATACCACTTTTGGGTCTTTTTCCCAAAGAAAACATGAAAAGGGGAAAGGGACCCACATGTACAAAAATATTTATAGCTGCTCTTTACGTGGAAGCAAGGAATTGGAAGTTGAGGGGATGCCCATCAATTGGGGAATGGCTGGACAAGTTGTGGTATATGAATACAATGGAATACTATTGTGCTGTAAGAAATGATGAGCAGGAGGAATTCAGAGAAACCTGGAGGGTCTTACATGAGCTGATGATGAGTGAGATGAGCAGAACCAGAAGAACATTGTACACAGTATCATCAACATTGAGCGTTGATCTACTGTGATGGACTATATTCTTTTCACCAATGCAATGGTACAGAAGAGTTCCAGGAAACTCATGATAGAAGAGGATCTCCAAATCCAAGGAAAAAAAACCAAACAAACTGAGGAGTATAGATGCTGAATGAACCATACTATTTCTTTTGTTTTTGGTGCTTTTGTTTTTTCTATTTTGAGGTTTTTCATCATTGCTCTGATTTTTTTCTCTTATAACATGACTAATGCAGAAATAGGATTAATGTTATTATGTATATATATATATATATATATATATATATATATATATAACCTATATCAGATTACCTGCTGTCTAGGGGAGGGGGGAGGGAGGGGAGGGAGGGGAGGGAGGGAAAAAAATCTGAAATTGTAAAGGTTGTATAAACAAAAGTTGAGAACTGTTTTTACATGTAATGGAAAAAAAATAAAATACTTTATTAATTAAAAAAAATAAAGGGGAATAAAGCATCTACTTAAACTGAAAAAATGTTATTATGTGTATATATATACACATACACACACACACACACATATATATATATATATATATATATATATATCAGATTACCTGCTGTCTAGGGGAGGGGGGAGGGAGGGGAGGGAGGGAGAAAAATCTGAAATTGGAAAGCTTGTATAAACAAAAGTTGAGAACTATCTTTACATGTAACGGGAAAAAAATACTTTATTAATTAAAATTTTTTTTAATTAAAAAAAATTTTTTTTAAATGCTCTAAATCACTATTGATTAGAGAAATACAAATTCAAATCAGAACAAAACACCTATCGGAATGGCTAATATGACAAAAAAGGAAAATAATAAATGTTGGAGAAGCTGTGGAAAAATCAGAACACTAATGCATTGTTGCTGGAGTTGTGAACTGATCCAGCCTTTTTGGAGAGCAATTTGTAATTATGCTCAAAGGGCTATGGGACTGTGCATACCCTTTGACCCAGTAACACCACTACTAGGTCTGCATCCCAAAGAGATCATAGAATAGAGAAAGGACCCACATGTACAAAAATATTTATAGCTGCTCTCTTTTGTGGTGGCAAAACATTGGAAATTTAGGGAATGCCCATCAATTGAGGAATGGCTGAACAAGTTGTGGTATATGAATGTAATGGAATATTATTGTGCTGTAAGAAATGATGAGCAGGCAGATTTCAGAAAAACCTGCAAGAACTTAAGTGGACTGATGCTGAGTGAAGTGAGCAGAAGCAGGAGAACATTGTACACAGTAACAGCAACATTGTGTGATGATCAACTGTGATAGATTTAGCTCTTCTCGGCAATACAATGATCCAAAACAATTCCAAAGGGCTCAGGATGGAAAATGCTCTCCACATTCAGAATTTTTAAAAGAACTGTGGAGGGGCAGCTAGATGGCGCAGTGGTTAAAGCACTGGCTCTGGATTCAGGAGTACCTGAGTTCAAATCCAGCCTCAGACACTTAACACTTACTAGCTGTGTGACCCTGGGCAAGTCACTTAACCCCCATTGCCGCGCAAAAAAAAAAAAAAAAAAAAAAGAACTGTGGAATCTGAATGCAGATTGAACCATACTCTTTCTACTGTTTCTTTTTTTTTGATGTTTTTCCCTTTTGTTCTGATTCTTCTTTCACAAGATGACTAATGTAGAGACATGTTTAATGTGATTTATATATATATATATATATATATATATATATATATGTATGTATATAACCTATATCAGATTGTTTTCTGTCTTGGGGATGGGGGAGGGAAGGGAGTGAGAAAAAATTGGAATTCAAAGTCTTATAAAAACAAATGTTGGGCAGCTAGGTGGCACAGTGGATAGAGCACTGGCCCTGGAGTCAGGAGGACCTGAGTTCAAATCTGGCCTCAAACACTTGACATTTACTAGCTGTGTGACCCTGGGCAAGTCACTTAACCCCCATTGCCTCACTAAAAAAAAAAAATGTTGAAAACCATCTTTACATATAACTGGAAAATAATGAAATACTTTTAAGATTTTTTTTTTGGGTGAGGCAATTGGGGTGAAGTGACTTGCCCAGGGTCACACAGCTAGTAAGTGTCAAATGTCTGAGGTCAGATTTGAACTCAGGTCCTCCTGAATCCAGGGCTGGTGCTTTATCCACTGCACCACCTAGCTGCCCCTACTTTTAAGTTTTAAAAGAGATATGGAGATCTTTAAAAATTAATGTTAAAATTGTCTTCACAGGTTATTGGGGGAAAGAATTTAAAATAAAAAATTTTAAATACTATTTAAAAAAAAAGATATTGAGACCAACCTCCAGTATTAGTTGGTTTAAAGGACTAAAGACCAAGGTTGTTGACATCACTTTCTATTCCCCTGAGTATAAAGCACCCATGAGGAACTCCATCAGCTCTGGGATACTTGGATGATAGGCACCTCAGGCAAGGGAACTTTGCTCAGCTGACTTAACTTAAGGTGTCCTTAATGATATTCCTTACTGAATATCCTTCTGCTATGGCTAATTAAATCTCTATTTCTTAGTCATTGACCTATAAGTATCTCATTTTGTTCCAGTATTGAACTTAAAGTACCACAGGACTAGCCTGAGGCAATTCCAGTCCAAAAAAAAAAAAAAAAACGTTGGGGATCA
Organism: Dromiciops gliroides; assembly: GCF_019393635.1. Lineage (NCBI taxonomy): Eukaryota > Metazoa > Chordata > Mammalia > Microbiotheria > Microbiotheriidae > Dromiciops > Dromiciops gliroides. The sequence continues at coordinate 465,989,850 of NC_057862.1, read as the reverse complement.
AAAGCATAGAGGGATTCAGCTTGTCAAGAAGTGGTGTCTCATCATGAGAGACAGGAATAGAAAGTCTGAGTGATGTGAATTGGTGAGGAGGAAAGGAGCTCTCTGTGAGTAGTACCAATTTTTTTTTTTAAATCTGAGGAGGAGCAGCTAGGTGGTACAGTGGATAAAGCACTGACCCTAGATTTGGGAGGACCTGAGTTCAAATCCAGCCTCAGGGGCAGCTAGATTGGGCAGTGGTAAAGCACTGGCCCTGGATTCAGAAGTACCTGAGTTCAAATTTGCCCTCAGACACTTGACACTTACTAGCTGTGTGACCCTGGGCAAGTCACTTAACCCTCATTGCCCTGCAAAAAACAAACAAACAAACAAAATATACAAATCCAGCCTCAGACACTTGACACTTACTAGTTGTGTGATCCTGGGTAAGTCACTTAACCCTCATTGCCCCATAAAAAGAAAGAAAGAAAGAAAAAAAAAGTGAAATCTGAGACAAGGTCTTATGAAGTCTTGAAATAAATCAAAGCCATGAGTTGAAGAATAAAACATATTTAATTGAGATAACAGGGCAGCAAACCTGCCACCTTGGGGGATATCCAGTGGATTTTCCAACCAAAGAGACCCATGAGAAAAGTTTTATAGCTTTAGGATGAGAAGGGGAGGAGAAAGGCAGGGTAGTAAGGTCTAGTCATGAGATCCCAGTGACTGGCAATCCAGGAAAGAAAAACCACTTAATTCTGGCTATTTTGCCCTTTATAGGATGAATCCCAGTGGAAGGGGGCAAGGACACTAGAAGCCAAGATCCAGATTGAGCTGGGTTCCCAACATGGCAACATCTCTGGGAGGGTGGATCTAGAGTGTGGTTCTGCTCAACCTAATCAAAAATAAATATGTTAAGGGGGCGGCTAGGTGGCACAGTGGATAAAGCACCGGCCCTGAATTCAGGAGTACCTGAGTTCAAATCCGGTCTCAGATACTTGACACTTACTAGCTGTGTGACCCTGGGCAAGTCACTTTACCCCCATTGCCCCGCAAAAAAAAAAAAAAAAAACCAAAAATAAATATGTTAAGAGTAGGAATGTAAGGACATTGCTGAAATTCTGACAAATCTTTTAAGGGAGTGGCAGTCCATATTACATTTGGTATTAACACTTTCTGTCACTATCTTAACAATTTTCTGTTAGTATTCAGCTGAGAAGGTAGTGGGGACAAAGGCAGCTGTGGGAAGCTTGAGGAAGGATGAGAAGGTTTGGGAAAGCTGCTATGGTGAGGGGGAGAGGAAATTCATTGTTAGAGAGGTATAAAAGGATTGCTTTGCTGCAATGTGGGCCCCAATTGCAGCCCGCCAAGCCTCAGTTTTGAATCATCTCATCGTCTGACGCCTCCATTCCTATAAATGTACTGCTGAATGAATGTGAAGAAAACTATGCAACCGTTCTGACGGGGTCTACTACAAATTTATGTTACACAACCAAGCTCAGCAGGGCTGTCACTGCCACTGAGTAATCCTATACTTCCTTTATCAACTCACTATCTCACTATACAGAGTGTCTTCCTAACCTTTGTATTCCCTCCTGAAACCTGCCCCCGCTAGTTGGGAGGCAGCTTACTTGGTGCAATGGACAGTGCATTGGATTTACCAGAAATACCTGAGTTCCAATCCTCCCTTAGACCCAGGGCAAATCATTTAACCTCTCCCAGCTTCAGGTTCCTCATCTTTAAAATGGGAATTATATTAACTTCTATCTCACAGGATTGCTGTGAAAATCAAATGAGATAAAATTTGTAAAGTGCTTTGCAAACCTTAAAGAGCCATGGAAAAGAGAGCAATAACTTATTATTTATTACAGTGAAACAGCCAGACTGAAAGAATAATAGTAATGGTTCAATTTCAGCTTATCAGGAGGTCTTCAGTGAAGTAGTCCAGGAATTTCTGCTTGGCTCTGTGTTAACTTTTTTTTAATCAATGACATCCTTTCTTCAAAGCTTAATCTGTCAGTGAGTCAGCCAACAAGCATCCAGGGTCACACAGCTAGTATGTGTCAAGTGCCTGAGGCTGAATTTGAACTCAGGTCCTCCTGAATCCAGGGCCGGTGCTCTAGCCGCTGTGCCACCTAGCTGCCCCCCAGCAAGCATTTATTAAGTTTACTATGCGGGGCAGCTAGGTGGCACAGCGGGGCAGCTAGGTGGCACAGCGGCTAGAGCACCGGCCCTGGATTCAGGAGGACCTGAGTTCAAACCTGACCTCAGACACTTAACACTTACTTAGCTGTGTGACCCTGGGCAAGTCACTTAACCCCAATTGCCTCACCAAAAAAAAAAAAAGTTTACTATGTGTCCAAATTTAATTAATGAATTAATTAAAAGTTTACTATGTGTCAGGAGCTATGCTAAGTGCAGGAATGCAAACACAAACAAACTAAAAATATATTCTTTGTCCTAAAGGGGCCTATATTCTTTTTTTTGGTCCTTTGTTTTTAATTTAAAAAAATTTTTTTATAAAAGTATTTTATTACTTTCCAGTTACATGTGATGTAGGAGGTAAAAAAAAAGGGCTAACAGAAAAACCTAAGACCCAAGCTTTAACTCAGATATTAGCTCTAAAAGGGAGTCAGACCCCAGTTAATGGATAACTTATGCTAGGTTCTCATGCCCACATAAATCAGTACCTATAACAGGAACAGAGGGACATAGGCTGAGGAGACCTGAAGACTATAACAATAAAGGAATTGACAGCCTATAGAAATTCAGACCAGAAATAAAAGAAAAATGATTATGTTTTGAAACTAGTCATGGGAATCAGAAAGAGACATGTGCAGAAAAGGCCAAATTTGTCCCCAGATTCACCTTATGATGTGTAAACCCCAAAAACACACCTCCACTGAAAAAGGTACCCGCCTCTGGGGTTGGCTTCGGACCCCAGGAACTCCAAATTAGGATAAGCCCTCCCTTGTAACACCCCTAGGTGGAGAATATTAAAATGAGTAGGACAGGCCCTCCCTTGTACCTCCCCATGGTGGAGATTATTATAATGAGACTGATAAATCAATTTATCTATACTATAAATATAACTGTCTTTTCTTTCACTATTCGAGAGATACCTTTCCACTTTTCTGGTTCTCTCCCTGTGATCACTCAGAGCATTGCAATAAAACTTGGTAAACTGAGTTACTGAGTCTTGTAATTCTTTTGGGATGACTCATGATCAATTTGACCCTAAATTTCTGCCCACATCACATGTAAGGATAGTTTTCAACATTTGTTTTCATAGGATTTTTAGTTCCAAATTTTTCTCCCACCCTCCCTTCCCTCCCTCCTCCCCAAAACAGAAAGCAATCTGATATAGGTTATATATGTACAATCACATTAAACATATTTCTGCATTAGTCATCTTGTGAAAGAAGAATCAGAGCACGAGGGAAAAACCCCCCAAAAGAAGGAAAAAAAACCCAGCCCAAAAGTAGAAACAGTATGGTTCAATCTGCATTCAGAATCTACAGTTCTTTTTTCTGTATGTTGAGAACATTTTCTATCATGAGTTCATTGAAATTGTTTTCAATCATTGAACTGCTGAGAATAGCCAAGTCTATCACAGTTGATCATCACACTGATGTGGGATGGAATTAGGGTGATCAGATTGATCACGAGTCATCCCAAAAGAATTACAAGACTCAGTGACTCACTTTCCCAAGTTTTATTGCAATACTGTGAGTGATCACAGGGAGAGCACTATGGAGGTGTCTCTCCAATAGGGAAAGAAAAGACAATTATATTTATAGTATGGATAAACTGATTATCAATCTCATAATAAGCTCCACTTTAGAGAGGTACAGGGGAGGGCCTATCCTAATTTGGAGTTCCCGGGGCTTAAGCCAACCCCTAAATCGGGTACCTTCTTCTGTGGAGGTGTGTTTTTAGGGTTTACACGTCATTCATAAGGCGAGCTGGGGACAAATTTGGCCTTTTCTGCTCATGTTACCTCAACTTGCCAAGGTCACATTGTCCATGTGTTTCATTTCCAGGCCTAGTTTCTGGGTATTAACATTTATCAATTAGGATTTTTACAGCCTGTCTCTATGTTTTTGTTGCAGTTAAGGTCTCTGTGACCTACCTCTTTATGATTTTGTTGTGAGTGGTGATTAATGTGGGTAACAAGAACCTAGGCTCTGACTTGTATTAATGAAGGCCCAAGTCTTAAGTTATCCATTAATCCCTTTTGGAGTCTGTAAGCTCCTCTTGGAGCTCAGATCTAAATTAGAGCTCAAGTCTTAAGTTTGTCTGTTAACCCTTTTTTTCCCCTCCTACATCAACACAATGTTGCTGTTACTGTGTACAGTGTTCTCCTGGTTCTGCTTCTCTCACTCAGCATCAGTTCATTTAAGTCCTTCCAGGTTACTCTGAAATCCTCCTGCTCATCGTTTCTTATAGCACATTCATATACCACAATTTGTTCAGCCATTCCCCAATTGATGGGCATTTCCTCAATTTCCAATGTTTTGCCACCACAGAGAGCTTCTATAAATATTTTTGTACATGTGAGTCCTTAAAAGGACCTATATTCTAACTTGGAAAGACAAAACATATAAGGAAAGTGAAGGGGGGCAGGGAAGAAGGTACCTAGCACAGAGGCATGATGGATGAAATGGGATTACGTGGTGGAGAGAAAAGAAGAGAGAGCTGGCCTGGTAGACCTCCTTAAATTGAGGCTCTGAGAGGAGCCATCCAATCAGAGGGCTGGGGGTGCCAAGGGTACTTTGGAGGTATGAATTTCAAGGCTGAGATGATACTCCAAGATTAAGTTTTCTGGGGGCATAATGAAGAAGACTATAATACAATCTGCTGTGAAATGAATGTGCACAGCTCAAATGGCTCCTAAAAACCCCTTCCTGATGCCTCCCAGCTCCTGGTGCCTCTGCCCCAAAATTCTCTCTCTCTCTGTGTATATATACATACATGCACTTTGGTGGCACAAAGCATAGAATGCTGGTCAGGAGACTCATCCTCCTGAGTTCAAATCTGGCCTCAGCCACTTACTAGCTGTGTGATCCTGAGCAAGTCACTTACCCCTGTTTGCCTCAGTTTCCCCATCTGTAAAATGAGCTGGAGAAGGAAATGGCAAACTACTCCAGTATCTTTGCCAAGAAAACCCCAGATGGGGTCACAAAGAGTTGAACATGACTGAAAACAACTGAACAACATGCATGCACATCTATCTATCTAAAAAAAATACTATATGCATATCTATCTATCTACATATAATATTTTTTTAGAGAGGGGAAAAAGCCAGCACAACTAAGTGATCAATACCTTGAAAAAGTCCAAAAATATGTGCAATGTATAACACCTATAGCCTTCTCACCTCCACAAAGGGGTAGGTTAGGGGATGTTTTCTCACATCTCTCCATTTGAGTCCCACTTGATCTTTATAATTTTCTTTCATTTACTTTTGATTTTGGTATGTCATTGTTCTTTCCATTTACATTTTTGTAGTTATTATATCTATTGTTTTTTGGCTTTATTTACTTTATTCTGCATCAGTTCATATATATCTTTCCATGTTTCTCTGTATTCATCCTACATATCATTTCTTATAGCGCAGTTATATTACTACATTTGTGTAGCACAATTTGTTTAGACATTCTCCAATTAATGGGCATCTACTTGGTTTCTATTATTAGCTATCATAAAAAGTGTTGCTATAAATATTTTGGGATATATGAGGACTTTTTTCTTATCTATGGCTTCCTTGGGATATAAACCCAGTAATGGAGTCTTTGATTCAAAGAGCATGGACATTTTAGTCACTTTGTCGTTGTGAATACTTTGAAGTTCTTTTGAGAACTGTTTGTTCATATCCTTTGATCATTTATCTATTGGGAAATGGCTATTATATATATATATATATATATATATATACACACACACACACATATATGTATGTATATGTGTGTATACATATATATGAATTGTTTATATATCTTTTATACCAAACCCTTATCAGAGAAATTTGATACAAGGATTTTCCCCCATTCTACAACTTCTCTTCTTATCCTAGGTGCATTAATGTTGTCTGTGCAGATGCTTTTCAGTTTCAAGTAATAAAAGTTATCTATTTCATCTTTTGTAATTGCTTCTATGTCTTGTTGGTTAAGAAGTTAATGTTATTATGTGTGTGTGTGTGTGTGTGTGTATAAAACCTATGTCAGATTACCTGCTGTCTAGGGGAGGGGGGAGGGAGGGGAGGGAGGGAGAAAAATATGAAATTGGAAATCTTGTATAAACAAAAGTTGAGAAATATCTTTACATGTAATGGGAAAAAAAACTTTATTAATTAAAAAAAAAGGAATATACCTCTTGGGCAGCTAGGTGGTGCAGTGGATAGAGCACTGTCTCTGGATTCAGGAGGACCTGAGTTCAAATCCGGTCTCAGACACTTAACACTTACTAGCTGTGTGACCCTGGGCAAGTCACTTAACCCCAATTGCCCCGCAAAAAACAAAAAACAAAGAATATACCTCTTATCCATAGCTGTGAGAAATATGTTATAATTTTTAATAATGTGATTTTGAAATATGATCTTTCAAATTAAAACCATGTATTCCTTTAGAATGTATTGTGGAGTGTGGAATGAGGTATTGGTCTAAGCCTAACTTCTGTTAGACTGTTTTCTAATTTTCTCAGCTGTTTTTATCAACTAGGAAATTTTTCCCCTAGGTAATTTGTTTTTCATTTTATTTAACACTGGGTTATTGACTTCTATTGTTTCTGAATCTCCCTTGTCTAATCTGTTCTATTGATCTTTCTATTCTGTTTTGTTTTGTTTGTTTTTAATGAGGCAATTGGGGTTAAGTGACTTGCCCAGGGTCACACAGCTAGTAAGTGTTAAGTGCCTGAGGCCAGATTTGAACTCAGGTACTCCTGACTCCAGGGCCGGGTGCTCTATCCACTGCACCACCTAGCTGCCCCAATCTTTCTATTCTTTAACCAATACCAGATGGTTTTGATGACAGCTGCTTTATAACATAGTTTGAGGTCTACAATCCTATTCCCTTCTTATTCTTGATTTTCACCATTTCCCTTGATATTCTAGCTCTTTTACTTTTTTCAAATGAATATTGTTATTATTTTATCAAGTTCTGTAAAGTATCCCCTTGGTAATTTAATTGGTATAGCATTTAAACTGATTTTGGTAGTAGCCTGTTTCAATTTTATCTTTGTATACTGAGCTCTTAGAACAGGTCTAGAAACATACTAGGCACTTAATAAATGTTGACTGATTGGCTGATGGATGGATGGATGGTAATTCTCCATGGCTGTTTGATTCATACCTAGTTAAAGGACTAGATAATTCCCAACCTTAGTCTCTGAGAAAGCAAAGTTGGGGATGGAGCTGGAAACAATGGTTCCTAAGATACAGACACTTAAAAAAATACCTTTTTGGTTTCTCTAGAAATATTAAGAAATAATATTTACTCCAGTATAAAACTTTTTTAGGCTTTTCCCTCTAGGAAAGTGATTGAACAAAAGCTAAGGGCTTTCTTAAGGAAAAAGGGTTCATGGTAATAATCAAACTGAACTCTTATCTAGATAAGATAACCTTTCCATCCACTTGGAATGACCTGCCCCATGACTACTCTAAGGGCAATGTCTTCTTTTGCATTCAAGGTTAAAATATTAATTGCAGGAAGGAACTCATTTCAGTCCTTAAGGGGAGTGGTTCAGGAAGGAATTGTGTAGTGGTGACAATTCTGTAATGTTAATGCCAAAGTGTATTTTTATGTATTGTAATTTTATCCTTGTTCAAGTTTCCTATAAATGTTATCTGAAATTATCTTGGGGTAGAGTCATGATGGAGAGTACTAGGGATTATGCCAGCTTGAATGTCTGTCTCTAAACTAGAAATGGCTTGGATATAGTTTAATGATAAATTAAATAAAATGGTTTCTGACAGACCTTAACCTAAAAATGCTGAGTACAATATTAATGGATCTTTTTTAGACAATAGGCTCATCATATCTGAATATAAATGAGATCATTTATATAAGAATTAATTAAGCATGCTTGATTGGCTTGATCGAGCATGCTTGATATTCCTGGTATTTTATTTATTATTTATTGCCAAAAGCATGAAGGACACCATCCCTAAGACCTTGAGGTCTAAGATTTATTTCAGCCTTGAGCTGAAGACTGTACAATTAAAAATCCTTTTCTAGCTTACAATCTTTTGTATTTACAAAGCAACTTGCCTTTAAAGAACAGGGCTGGCCACAGACATATACAATGCAGCCATGAGTAGTGTCTCATATGGAATTTAGACAAGTGTATGGATGTTTCTTTCTGTGAAAATCTCTTTCATTTTTCACAATCCATTGTTGGTTTTGAGGCCTCCTTGTCATTTTTTACAGACCTGCCAACTGTGGCCATGGAAATGAATCGGTTTGTCCTAAGACCCAACAACCACATAAATTGAAAAAAAATTGAATATACTTTCAGACATTTGTAGGCAGACAGACAAAAAGCCGTGGTCTCAGCTTAGAGGGAAGAGTGAAATTTCAGGTTTGAGGTAGAGTAGTAAAGAGATGGCTATGGGTATCTCAAAGTAAAAAGAGAACCAAGGGTGAACTGGAGCCATTTTGAATATGCTCACAAGGTCTGATTGTTCACAAATCAGCAAATGGTTCGAAACAGGTGTGAATATGGATACCTTGATTTTCTTTGTTTTGTTTTTGGTTTTTTTGTTTGTTTTTGGTGAGGCAATTGGGGTTTAAGTAACTTGCCCAGGGTCACACAGCTAGTAAATGTCAAGTGTCTGAGGCTGGATTTGAACTCAGGTCCTCCTGAATCCAGGGCTGGTGTTTTATCCACTGCGCCACCTAGCTGCCCCCAACCCTGATTTTCTTGAGGACTCACCCCAACCCCCAATTACCCAGGGAACCAAAAGAATTGTATGAGGACTTGGCTTGACATACCAACAATCCTTTGCAGTGGTGGAGAATAAACCTAGCTGGACATGCTGAAAATCAACAACTCTGAAGCAAATTAAGCTCATACCAGCTTTCAAGTAGATCCTGAGCCATTTGGTGGTTTATGGACCTTCAAGAGACAACCTTCTTTCCAGAGACTCTCGTAATTGTTGTTTTTGGGGCTTTAGGACACATCCTGTTTTACATCCCCTTATCATATCGTTTGTGCTTAAGCCTTGAACTGTTAGACTGATTTGTATATCAAGGGACCACATATATAATACCTGGAATTCCTTATTTCCTATTCTAGATCTCCCCTTCCTTGGGAACAGGGACTAACTCATTCCCATCTTTCTCCCCAAACTCCCTGTCTCCCCTTGTTTAAAATTTATAAGTATCTCAGTCTTTCCAACTGGGACTTGAACATGTCAGAACAGACATTGTTCCAGCTTGCAAGCTTATTTTCAGGCAATAAAATACAATTATGATCTGTGTAAACTGTGATCGAACTCTGGTTCATTCCAGGTTCCCTTCTTGGGCCTGGGCTTTTTTCAGTTTAACAGTTCACAGGGATTTTTCTTTAACACAGGGCTTGATCTTTTTGTTTTGTTGATCGGCTAGAGCAGGGGTCTAAAAACTGTGGCCCCTCCCAGGCCAAATCTGGGCTGGTCTAGATTTTTAAAAGTCAGGGAGAAATGTTATTAATGTAGATGAAGGTTAAAAAGTTAACAGTCGGGGCAGCTAGATGGCTCAGTGGATAGAGCACCGGCCCTGGATTCAGGAGTACCTGAGTTCAAATCCAGCCTCAGACACTTAACACTTACTAGCTGTGTGACCCTGGGCAAGTCACTTAACCCCAATTGCCTTACTAAAAAAAAAAAAAAAAAAAAAAAAAAAAAAAAAAAAAAAAAAAAAAAAAAAAAGTTAACAGTCGAGGGCAGATAGGTGGCACAGTGGATGAAGCACCGGCCCTGGATTCAGGAGGACCTGAGTTCAAATCTGACCTCAGACACTTGATACTTACTAGCTGTGTGACCCTGGGCAAGTCACTTAACCCTCATTGCCCCACCCCACCCCCCAAAAAAACTTAACAGTGTGTTGAGTATTTTTGAAGAACCAGTTTTTCAACATTTGCCAGAAAATCCTGAAGAGAATGCTGTCTGTCACCCCAGTGAGAAAAATGATTATTTCTTTCTCATATTAGTAATCAATTACTGAATTAGGACCAGGGTTTTTTTCAGAAGCCTGTAGATTGTTCAGTCTCAGAAGAACATTGCTGATAATGAAATTGGATTAAGTTTCTTTTTCCCCCCATTTATTTAGAATTTTATTTTCCCCCAATTACATGTAAAAACAATTTTTAATGTCCATCTTTAAAACTTCATACTTCTTTCCTCCCTCCTCTTCCTCCCCCTCGCCCTTTAAAAAGGCAAGCTATTTACTAGGCTATACATGTGTTGAATTAACTTTCTTAACAGTCTTGTTCAGACTCCATCCACTGGGAAGCCCTTTGTGTTCTGCTCAGGTCTAGGTGGAGATAAATTCTTTGATTAAATTGACCAAGGCTGGGGGTCATTTGGAAGTAAATGACATGACAAAATCACGTTTCCCCAGTCCTTCATTAGAATAGGTCCACCTCTCATTATAATATTAATTCTTTTTCATTACTTGTTAACCAATCAGAGTCAATTACTACCCTCAGAAACACCTACTCTTCCAAGGGCATATAGGTATTGAGCAGGTTCCATGTTGGGTACCAGTGGGGTAGAAGTCAAGGCCAGATGTAGTAATGTAATCCAAAGAATGAGAGACTGTGCTCTAAAGACCCAAGTCCTTCCCTAAGATAAATCAGGAATGTCAGTCATTAAATTAAGCGGATATTTGTAGGTAGCATAACATTGTTTTGTTCTCTTATTCTTCCTTCCTTCCTTTATTTATTTATATTTTAATATTTTAATATCAAATTTAGTATTTTAATATTTTCCAGTTACATGTAAAGATAGTTTTGAACATTCGTTTTCATCAGATTTTTAGTTCCAAATTTTTCTCCCTCCCTCCCTTCCCTCCCCTCTCCCCAAGACAGAAAGCAATCTGATATAGATTATATATGTACGATCACATTAAACATATTTCTGCATTAGTCATGTTGTGAAAGAAGAATCAGAACAAAAGGAAAAACCTCAAAAAACAAAAGTAGAAATAGTATGGTTCAATCTGCATTCAGAATCCACAGTTCTTTTTTCAGGATGTGGAGAACATTTTCCATCATGAGTTCTTTGGAATTGTTTTGGATCATTGCACTTCTGTGAGCCAAGTCTATCACAGTTGATCATCACACAATGTTGCTGTTACTGTGTACAATGTTCTCCTGGTTCTGATCAATTCACTCAGCATCAGTCCACTTAAGTCTTTCCAGGTTTTCTGAAATCTGCCTGCTCATCATTTCTTACAGCACAATAATATTCCATTACATTCATATACCACAACTTGTTCAGCCATTCCCCAATTGATGGGCATTCCCTAAATTTCCAATGTTTTGCCACCACAAAGAGAGCAGTAGCATAACACTGTGAAGAAATCACTGGATTTGGAAACAAGGATTGTCTCATAATCCTTTTCCCAATTTCTCACAGTCGAATTCCCAGTACTTAGCACAGTTTTCGGTATAAGGTAAAAAGCTGATGAAGGTTTTTTAAATTACATTTCAGAACATGTATGAGACAGAGAAATTAGCAACAACATTCCTGGGACAGAAATGTTTTCAACCAAACTTGATTGCACTTGATTACACTTTAAAATTTGGAGGACTAATTCATTCCTTTGTCTTCACCAAATAATTAGAAATAGTTTAATGTTTATGAGGGAAGACCAAAGCGGGACATATTTAAATATTTTAAACTTTTAATGTAAGAATTTTGGATTGTCACCAGAGGCTCTGTTAGAAGTTGAAAAATAAAAATTAAAAATTGTCGAATCCAGTGCAGTAGAGAAAGTCCCAGGTAAGGCCTAGCACAGGGTGGTAGTCAGGAAGCACTGTGGCAAGAGAGAGGCCCAGGGACAGAACAAGCCTGCAGTAGCATATTGAGGTGGAGACAAGCCCTGCCCTTGCCAGTCAGTAGAACAGGAGTTCTGACCCAAGCACAGCACCCTCAATCTATGCACTGAGACTGCTGATGAACAAATCAAGTAAAACACCAAAAAACAAAACTATTGAGAGACACTCCCCCCACCCCTGGAAAAACCCCAAGGTAGAGAACAACCTCACAATGGGTCTAGTTAATGCCTCCTGAAAAAAATTGTCTGGCCATAAGGGCTCTAAAAGTACCTGAAAGAAAAGAAACAAGAAATGCAAAATGGATAAAAGTGAGGGCTGGCAAGGAAACATGACACCGTAGAACAGATGGTAGAAAATCTCCAGAACTGAATACCCTGAAAATGATGTCAGACAAAGTCACTCTGTAGGGCTGGATCAACATAAGGAAGACTATAAATACAATAATTATGTTAATAATAAAAAACGCATGATTATCTCAACAGATGCTGAAAAATCCAACACCTGTTTCTTTTAGAAACACTAGAAAGCATAGGAATAAATGAACCCTTTCCTTAATATAGTAAATAACATCTATCTAAACCCATAAGCAAACATTATATGGAACAGAGAAAGTTAGAGAGGTCTTTCCAATAAGATCACAGATAAAGCCAAAAAAAAAACCCAAAAAAGGTCACAGATAAAGCAAGAATGCCCATTATCACCATTAGTATTTAACATAATTTTAGAAATGTTAGCTATGCTAATATCACAAGAAAAAGAAATGAAGTAATAATCATAAGCAAAGAAGAAACAAAATTATCACTTTTTTGAAGTTGATGTGATGATTTATTTAGAAAACCCTGAAGAACTGACCAAAATTAATTGAAAAAAGAACAAACCATCAGCATTTCTGTATGTTCCAAAAAACAAGCACAAAAGACTAGAAAGAGAAACTTCATGCAAAATAACCACAAAATGTATACAATATTTAGAAGTATATATACCAAGCTACAAGTAACAACTATATGAATTGAACTATAAAATAATAATAACAAAATTTATATGGAAGAATAAAACATCAAGAAATCTCAAGAGTAATAATGAAAAAAGTTTCCTGAAGGGGTCAGTTACAGATCCCAAACTATGTTGTAAAGCACTAAATATTAAAATGAGTTGGTACTGGTTAAAAAGCAGAAAGGTTGATCAATGCAAAAGATTAGGTATACAACATACAAAAAGAAGCAACACACAAGCACAGGGTTCTATAAACCCAAGATCCTAGTTACTGTGGAAGGTCTCATGATTTTACAGAATCTGCTTGGAAACTGACAAGCACTTTGACATAAGTTAGATCTTTATCAGTATTTCATAACACATACCAAAATAAACTCCAAATGGATAATGGCTTCAATATAAAAGGTAATACCCTAAGCAAATTAGAGGATCAAGGAAGATATTACCTTTTAGATCTATAGATGGGGAAGAATCCATGACTAAACAAGAGATAAAGAGGGGGCAGCTAGATGGCGCAGTGGTTAAAGCACCGGCCCTGGATTCAGGAGTACCTGAGTTCAAATCCGGCCTCAGACACTTGACGCTTACTAGCTGTGTGACTCTGGGCAAGTCACTTAACCCCCATTGCCTAAAAAAAAAAAAAGAGATGAAGAGGATTACAGAAAAGAAAATGGGCAACTTTAAATAAAAGTGAAAAGTTTTTGCACAAAAGTCTAATGTTGCTAAAATTAAAAACAAAATAGATAACTGAGGAAACAAATGTTTACAATAGGTTTTTCTGATAATGGTATCATATCCAAGATATATAAGGAATCATTCAAATTTATAAGACTGGGGCAGCTAGGTGGCACAGTGGATAGAACACCAACCCTGGATTCAGGGGGACCTGAGTTCAAATCCAGCCTTAGACACTTGATACTTACTAGCTGTGTCACCCTGGGCAAGTCACTTAACCCCAATTGCCTCACAAAAAACAACAAAAAACCAAATCCATCGGCAAAATTATAAGACTAAAAGACATTCCTTCCAATAGATAAATGGCCAAAGGACATGAATAGACAATTTTCAGAGGAAAAAATCCAAGCTATCAATAACCACATTAAAAAAATGTTCCACATCACTAATATTTAGAGAAATACAAATTAAAACAACTCAGAGGTTCTATTTAACACCCATCAGATTGGTACAGATGACAAAAGAGGGAAAATGACAAATTTTGTAGAGACTGCTAGAAAATATACAGACTAATTGTGTTTTTGTTGTGTGTGTGGTTTTTTTATGTTTTTTGGTTTTTGTTTTTGTTTTTTTTTTGCGGGGCAATGGGGGTTAAGTCACTTGCCCAGGGTCACACTGCTAGTATGTGTCAAGTATGAGGCCGAATTTGAACTCAGGTCCTCCTGAATCCAGGGCTCATGCTTTATCCACTGCGCCATCTAGCTGCCCCTCAGACTAATTGTTAATGGAATTGGTCTAACTTTTCTAAAAAGCAGCTAGGAACTTTGACCCAAAAGCTATGGAACTGTGTGTGTTTAGCTACTAAACTAATAATACCACTACTACTAGGTCTCTACTCTAAAAAGATCAAAGAAAGAGGAAAAGGACCTATGTGTACAGAAAGGACTAAGCATTTATTAAGCACTAACTAACTACAAACTAAGCTGGACAGCTAGGTGGTGCAGTAGATAGAACGTTGGGCTGGGAATCAGAAAAACTCATCTTCCTGAGTTCAAATGTGGCCTTAGGCACTTGCTAGCTCTATGACCTTAGACAAGTCACTTAGCCATTTTTGTCTCAGTTTCCTCTTCTGTGAAATGAGCTGAAGAATGAAATGGCAAACCACTCCAGTAACTTTGTCAAGAAAACCCAAATGGGGTCAGAGAGAGTCAAACACAACTGAAACAACTGAACAATATGCCAGGCACTGAGCATTTTTACAAATATCACATCATTTGATCCTCACAACAACCCTGTGAAGTAGGTGCTGTTATTATCTTCATTGTATAGTTGAGGAAACAAAGTAGAGGATGAGTGAGATGCCAAGGGTCACACAGTTAGTGACTACCTGAGGCCCATTGCTCTATCCACTGCATCACCCAGCTGCCCAGGTATGAAATATATACAAAAAATCTTTTTGTTGTGGCAAAAAACTAAGTGGGTGCCTACCTCATGGGAGATGGGTAAACAAACTGTATTATATGAATGGAATGTAAAATTATTGCACTGTAAGAAATAACAAAATGAAAAATTTCAAAGGAAACTAAGAAAACCTCTGAGCTGACTCAGAGCGAGGACAGCTGAAATAGTTTATCCAATGACACCAACATTCTAGAGAAAAGCAGATGAATGCAATAATAAACTACACATCCAGAGGACTGGAAGTCAATCATGCCACCTATCTCCTGCTAGAGGGCTAATAGACTCAAAATCCAGAATGAAATGTAGTTTTTTTGACATGGCTAATGTGGGATTTTGCTTTGTTGGACTATGTAAGTTTGTTTTGAGAGGCGTTATGGTTTTTTTTAAATGTTCAATTAGGGAGAGGGGCAGTAGGAGGAAAAAATAATAATTGCTTTCATGAATAAAGGAATAGCTAGATGAAGAAAGTAGTTTTAAACAATACTATTCTCTGATTCCAGCCAATCATGTCTGATTCCAATTGATGGTATTATTGTCTAAGCCATATCTCTCTAGCTTGTCCACAACAATTACATGGGATACTTGGTCAAAAACTTTTGCTAAAATCTAGGTGAACTACATCATCCATAGCATTCCTCTCTTTCTTACATGTAATTTTTATTGCATCATGATCTGAGAAGGATGCATTTACTATTTCTGCCTTTCTACATTTGACTATGATGTTTTTGTGCCCTAATACATGGTCAATTTTTGAAAATGTGCCATGTACTGCTGAGAAAAAGGTATATTCCTTTCTATCCCCATTCAATTTTCTCTAGACATCTATCATGTCTAACTTTTCTAGTAATCTATTCACCTCTTTCACTTCTTTCTTATTTATTTTTCGGCTAGATTTATCTAATTCTGAGAGGGGGAGATTCAGGTCCCCCACTAGTATAGTATTACTGTCTAATTCCTCTTGTAACTCATTTAACTTCTCCTCTAAGAACTTGGATGCTATACCACTTGGCGCATACATATTTAATATTGATATTACTTCATTATCTATAGTACCTTTAAGCAAGATGTAATTTCCTTCCTTATCTCTTTTAATGAGATCTATTTTTGCCTGCGCTTTGTCTGAGATAAGGATTGCTACCCCTGCTTTTTTTACTTTAGCTGAAGCATAATATATTCTGCTCCAGCCTTTTACCTTTACTCTGTGTGTATCTGCTTCAAATGTGTTTCTTGTAAACAGCATATTGTAGGATTCTGGTTTTTAATCCAATCTGCAATTCGCTTCCGTTTTATAGCAGAGTTCATCCCATTGTAATGATTGGAATGATGCCACCTACTGGAGACTTGCTGTGGGAAAGCTCCGCCATGAAGAAAATGCCTTAGAGGCATTGTGGCTTTTCCTTGGCGTCAGGAAATGACGTTTACTCATGGGTACTATCTATCAAGGCTACCAGCCAATCAACTTGAGGAGCCTCCTATTTTCTGGGAGGAGACAGGAAGGAGGAGAGGGAGCCTGCGCGGAGAGCTCTGGCGCTTTTGGGTTCCTGACTTGGTGGTGGTGGCGGCAGAGGACTTCACAGGAAATTTGAGGAAAGATAGGAATGCCAGGCTGTTGGAATTCTGTTCTCAATCTTTTTCTTTCTATTTTCCAATAAACCCTTAAAAACCTAAAATCAGCAGACAAGTTTTTACCAGAGAAGCAGCTTCATTCATGTGGTGCAGATGTTCCTGAATGAACCAGTGACATCAAAGCCAGTAGTCCAGAGTTATGAGTTACCCCCCAGAACATCAATTTTCCTTCCTCATATGCTTCTCTGCCAAGTTTCTGTGTCTGTCCACTGTCTCCTATATATATGGAGTATATTTTTAGAAAGTATGGCCCAATTTTATATGTGGATTTAATGTATCTGTCACTACTACATTTGTTTTAGTATATGAGTACCTATGTGGTTATTATTATTAGCTTTATTACTATGTAAATGGTTTTGTTTATGATCTAAAAATGACATCTTTGTGAGTGGCTGGTTTATATAAATTTAAGCACACCAAAGCATTTGCAAAGAACCCTAAGTAGATGTCCACCTGAACATTTACGTTATTGGAAAATCTGGGCCAGAGCAAGCGAAAATTATCATACTAAAAATATAAGATGAAGAAAATCCAGACCCCAAATTGACAAGCCTAAACTTGTAGACATGGCCTCCCAAACCTCCAAACCCGAGATTGAATGCAAATGGGTCATTTGATCCCAAAACATTGATGCCAGGCTGTTGGAATTCTGTTCTCAATCTTTTTCTTTCTATTTTCCAATAAACCCTTAAAAACCTAAACTCATTTTATCAGTGATTTTAGTCAGTTTCCCCCAAAACTAGGGGAACAGATTAGAATCCACATTTAGAATCTTAAATTACACACCATTCACATTCACAGTTATTATTACTGACTGTCTATTCCCCTCCATTCTATTTACCCCCTTTGTACTTTTCCCCCCTTCTTTCACCCTATTCCTCCTCACAGACGTTTTACTTCTTACCCCTGCCTCCCCCAATCTGCCCTCCCTTTTTTATCACCCCCTCTCTTTTCTTTACCCTTTTCTCTCTTGCTTTTGTCCTCCCTTCTATCAGTCCACCCCTTTCCCTTCCCCTTTTGCTTACCTAAAGAATGAGCTAAGTTTCTTTATCCCAATGAACTTATATGTTATTCCCTCTTTGAATCAAATCTAATGAGAGTAGGGTTGAAACATAGCATTCCTCTCAATGATTTGGGAGTCCTGTCAAAAAAGAAAATGAGGTTAATCTGGCAGGACCCATTCTTGATGAATCCATGCTGACTCTTTGTAATCACTGCTTCCCTTTCTAGATGTTTGTCAGCCTTCTCTTTAATTAATTATCTTTTCTTGAATTTTCCCAGTAATTGAAGTCAAGCCTAGTGGTTTACAGACTCCATCCTCTTCCCTTTTATGAAAACTGGAACATTTGCCTTTTTCCAGTCTTGTGGTAGCTCTCCTATTCTCCATTAGCTTCCAAACATCACTCATGGTGGATCAACTGTCATGTCTGCCAATTCTCTCAGGAATTGAGGACATAATTTATTTGGGCCTGGGCTAGGTGCTTCCTTACTATCTCCTTAATTATTTTGGTTATCGATTCCCTGATAATTATTTCTGTTCTGTCATCTCTAGTATAAAAGTAATTATTCTTTCATTTCTAGTATAAAACAAATATAAGAATTGAGCAACTCACCTTTCTCTTTTGTTTGTTATCATTGTCCCATCCACCTCAAGCACAAGACCCATCCCTTCTTTGAGCCTCCTTTTTCTTTCATTCTAATTTTAAAAGGCCTCTTTGCTATACTTAGCTTCACTAGTCAGCTTCTGCTCCTTCTCACCTTTAGTATTTAGGCAGCAGAGGCCTCACATGGGCACCAACCATGAGTTCTAAGTAGTTACTTCTCTAGGATGGTAGAAATATGGTTTCCTCTTTTCCCCATGAGGAAATCTATGTTAGAGAGAACATTTCCCTTTTTAAAAATGGCATTTGGTTGCCCCTGTAAGAGCTGGGCACAGAAAACGAAGTGGAAAGTATCAAAAAGACAGCTGTTACTAGGTGTGGCTATGTATTTTTTTAATCTAGATGTGAGTAGATAACTCAGGGTCAAATAAAATAGGTGAAGAGATAAAGAAGTAGTGGCAATGCAGCAAAATGAAGTGAATTGTGAATGATATTCATAAGACTATCTTTGCTTCTAGTCTTTAGATATTAACCTGATGCAAGGCAACTAGAAGGTAGGATGGTGTGAGTATGCTCAGTTGCTGCTGAGTAAGTGGCTCAAAATTGGAACCCAGGAGCAGCTAGTTACCTCCACAGTAAATGAAATTGTTAGCTTAGCCTAGCATGCCACCTTGTGGCATTCAGTAGCTACTCTAGTCCTCTTTCCTCAGTACCTATGTAAAGTAAGTGATCCCATGAGAAAAGAAAAAACATACCCCCCCACACACATACATATGCATATGTAACACATACATATGTGGGGCAGCTAGGTGGCACAGTGGATAAATTACTGGCCCTGGAGTCAAGAGGTCCTGAGTTGAAATATCACCTCAGACACCAGCTGTGTGACCCTGGGCAAGTCACTTAACCCCAATTGCTTCACTAAAAAAATAAATAAGGCAATTGGGGTTGAGTGACTTGTCCAGGGTCACACAGCTAGTAAGTATTAAGTGTTTGAGGCTGGATTTGAACTCAGGTACTCCTGGGCTGGTGCTCTATCCACTGCGCCACCTAGCCTCCCCTACCCCAATTGCCTTAAACATTCAGAGCCATCTCCAGTTGTCCTGATATATATCTTGCCATTGGACCCAGATGGCTCTGGAGGAAAGAATGAGATTGGTGACCTTGCACAGCCTTCCCTCACTTAAAGCTAATTTATTGCAAGTCATGGTCCTCTTTGAATACGAAGGACAAACAACAACAACAACTTAAAAATACATATGCACATGTATAGACATACATATAAACAAATATGTGGGCAGCTAGCTGGTACAGTAGATATAGTGCTGGACCTGGAGTCAAAAGGACCTGGGTTAAAATCTCACCTCAGACACTTCTAGCTGTGTGCCCCTGGGCATGTTACTTAACCCTATTTACCTCAGTTTCCTCATTTATAAAATGAGCTGGAAAAGGAAATGGCGAACCACTCCAGTATCTCAGCCAAGAAAACAAAAAAAAAGGTGTCACAAAGAGTCAGACGCATCTGAAAAACAACTCAACAACAACTATATATGAATATATATATATATATATATATTCCCAAGTCCCAAGTGATGGGCCATTTATTTCAAGTAGTATTTGTTGCCCAGAGTTCCAGATGCATGTTCATTTCTCTTATAATAAATTCAGTTGCAACCTGTCTTACGGACCTCTGATATATTTTTTGCTTAACTTCTTTAATAAAATAAAATTTTAGTACAACAGAAATATGGGGACATATCCTTGAAGTTGATGGGTAGCATGATATAGTGGACAACGGTCAGGCCCCAGAGGCAGAAAAAAATAGGCTCTGCTTCTGACACCTCTCAGTCACCAAGGCAACTCTTTTAAGGCAGTTGCAGATTTGCATTGCCAAAGGTTTCCTCACCCTGAGTTCCTTATATTTATAAAAGCATAAGTCTGAACCGTCCTTGGAGTTAGTTACAATACAATTTGATTCTATATGTACAATTTATTGTATCCTCACCCTTTTGAGTATGCGTTTAATGAGAATAATCAAAGGAGTCCCCTGATTTGCTAGGCTGGGATATATGTTATATAATGTTATATGTGTGTATGTGTATACACACATGCATATATATGCACACATATCATTATTATCATTCAGCACTTTAGAGTGCCAGTTTATGTGTAGAGTGCTGTGTTAAGTACTATGTAAAAAATCTATCATTATATAAAAAAGATAAATTAGTGAACGATTGCATCACCTACCCTGCACAAATCTGTATGAACTGATGCAGAGTTTAAAGTTTAGAGACAGGGAAATGCACATGATGTCTACAATAACATCCAGAAAAACAACACAAAGCAACAGAATTCAGATGAAAGGCAATGACCAACATTGTCCCAGTGGACAGTGCATCTCTCTCTCTCTCTCTCTCTCTCTCTCTCTCTCTCTCTCTCTCTCTCTCTCTCACACACACACACACACACACACACACACACACACATGGTACCAAATGCTGCATGAACTTCCCGGCTCAGCTGCTGTGTAGATTTTGATTAACTGTTTTTCTTTTCTTTTCTTTACTGTTTTCCTTTTGACAAGGAAGGGTTTGTTTGTGGTTGGAGGGAGAGAAATTGGGACACGTCTGTTGTAAAATGCAAAAAGCATCAAAAAATAAGTAAATGAAAAGAGTGAAATAATTTTCAAGTGTTTCACCATAACGTTTGTAGTAAATCTCCCTAATACATTTTTTTTTTTTAGTGCGGCAATTGGGGTTAAGTGACTTGCCCGGGTCACACAGCTAGTAAGTGTTAAGTGTCTGAAGCCGGATTTGAACTGAGGTACTCCTGACTCCAGGGCCAGTGCTCTATCCACTGCGCCAGCTAGCTTCCACCCAATACATTTAAAATAATTTAATTTACTCACAACTTCTCCAGAATACATCTGTTCCATAAAATAAGGTGCCCTACTATACTTAACAATCAGATCAGTCTTGTGCGATGACTGCCCCTAGTGGTTAATACAAGCCACTGCATGGCTAATTCACAGAAAAGGGGGAGACCTTAGGTGGACTCCTCAGAGGAAGGAGAAAGGCATGTGTTCAGGGCAACGTAAGACACAAGATAACAATGAGACTGTTGCCTTCTATTCCCATATCTTTCATTGATTTGCCCTGAAAACCCCTTCCATTCTTTGTGCTTAGTTTCTTAGTTAAGTCTATAAAAGCCTTGACCACCAGAGGACACCATTTCCACCGGTTCCAGGCCACCCAAAAGCAAAAAGGACTACTGAGGGGTACGCTACATACACTGCCCCTTTACCTTCCCCTTTCCCCTAGCCTGATGGGACCCAGAATCTACCCATTATGGCTGCGCAGGGAGAATGCCAGTCAAGGGGCAGCCTTATCTCTTTCCTCTCCTGGACTGCTTGACTACTCGCAAAGTATTAAGATGGAAATCACTAATTTCATTCCATCCCTATATCCTGCAGGCCCCTGGCCCCATCATTTGAACTATTTATATAACCTAAAAACCTCAAGATTTTGTCATCCAATTCACTGTTGAACCCTTAGGATTTCTAGAGCTTTCCATCTGACCTACACATGGGGTTGTGTAGGAGCCAGCTCATGACAGCTGGTTGCTATATTTTCACTGTGAATATTTATTTACACCTTGGAAATTGGCAAATGCTACAAATCAGGACTTGATTTATTGTTTTATTGACTGCCTAGACTTAAAAAAGTGTAATGAGGAAAACATTAATGATGCAGATTAAGTTTTAAAGTGTGTCCTGTGTTTTCAGAAACTTAGTTGTTAAACATGTATTGGGGGCAGCTACGTGGCACAGTGGATAAAGCACTGGCCTTGGATTCAGGAAGACCTTAACTAGCTGTGTGACCCTGGGCAAGTCACTTAACCCTCATTGCCCTGCAAAAACAAACAAAACAAACAAAAAAAACCCAAAAAACATGTATCAGCACACTCCAGCCTACAGATGAATTTAATTTCATGTATTGTCCACCCTAACTAGAGGGTTAATTCCTTGAGAATATGAATTGTTTAATTTTTTTTTTTTTTAGTGAGGCAATTGGGGTTAAGTGACTTGCCCAGGGTCACACAGCTAGTAAGTGTTAAGTGTCTGAGGCTGGATTTGAACTCAGGTACTCCTGACTCCAAGGCCAGTGCTGTATCCACTGCGCCATCTAGCTGCCCCAAATTGTTTAATTTTTAAAGTGTGTTCTCAAGCACTTTGTGCAGTGTGTAACACATAGTAAGTATAAGCATTAATAAATGCTTTTTCATTAATCCATTCATAAGTTGTACATACCAATAAAAGCACAGGTCCAATTCCCTACACACATACCCTTGTATCCCCCTATCCCCCCAAAAGGAAGAACACATTAGCTTTTTAAAACAGGTATATAATATTGTTGCTTCATATTTAGTTTGTGATCAATTAAAATTCTCAAGTCTTTTTTTTTTTTTAGTGAGGCAATTGGGGTTAAGTGACTTGCCCAGGGTCACACAGCTAGTAAGTGTTAAGTGTCTGAGGCTGGATTTGAACTCAGATACTCCTGACTCCAGGGCTGGTGCTCTATCCACTGCTCCTCCTAGCTGCCCCTCAAGTCTTTTTTTTTTTTACATGAATTACTATGAACCCATGTATCACAATTTATACTTGTGCTTTAAAAATATTAAATATGGGATTTTACCAATATAATGGCTAAATTTCATTTTACATGGTTTCTCTTAGTGTTCTATCCCATTGAGAGCATCTTGAATACTGATTCTGTCATCCATTCCCAGCTTTATGTCATTCATCAATATTATAAGTGCTTACTGAATGGATGAATAAGTGAATGAATGTATGAAACCTGAACTAAAACAACAGAGCAGCGCCACAGAAAGACAAACAGGGAACATAAGACATTTCATTTCATATCCTCCTAGGCTAGCTGGCAGGCAGGCAAGCATTCCCATCAATCGGTTAAGAACACATGCTGAATTCTTATAATGAACGTTGAGCACTGTAGTAAAGACTGGCCAGAGGGGGTGGGGGAGAACTCTGGGGGAGGGAAGGTAAGAAAAGAAACAGGAATTGAAATTTCATGCCCCCAAATATAGGAAAATAGTGAACAGAATAGAATTTGAGAGCTGAAAGGAAGCTTAGAGATGATCTAGACTACCCCTTCCCCCTCCCCATTTAACGAATGAAGAAATGAGAACCCAGGAACAGGAATGAGGACAATGAAATCGATTTACATAGGGGTCACTTTCTTTTCCTAACTCCCAGTCCAGGACTATATTTAGTGGACTACTTTAGTAGCGGGTAGTGCCTCGTAGATACTGCTCAACTTGCAGTCATAGAGCCTGAGTTCAAATCTCAGCTCTGCCACTTGGCAGCGGCTATTGACCACCCATTGGTCAGTCCCCTTAATCTTTTCAAGGCCTCAGTTTCTTCATAAGGAAAGAGGTGGGATTAGAGAATCTCTAAATTTGTCTTCAAGATCTAAATCTATGATGCAGATGACTCAAAGATGACAGTGAGGCTCTGGGGACAGATGGTATGGCGGTGTCTCCAGCCAAGATGGGGCAGGGAAAAGAGCTTTGGAAAGAATCCAGGGAATTTGGTTTTAGTCATGCTGAGTTTGAGGTAGAAGCAGCATGTCCAGCTGGAAATGTCCTATGGTCAGCAGGAGTTATAGACTTGAACTCTGGAGAGAACAAGCAAAAACAAGCCAGTCTTGGAGCTAAGTGCATCTTTCTTGCACAGGTCCCACTGAAAAGTGAAGAAGAAAAAATATGGAAAAAAAACCCAAAACCCAAACCCTAAAAGCAAACAAAACAGAACTCTCTGTGTCCATAATGTCCTCTCCAGATCATGGATTTTCAGTCAGTTGAGTTTCTGTTCTGGAGGAAAAATCTAAGTTAATTTTGTAGCCCCAAAGAAGTGATTAAAAATGTCATTCCAGGCTGGCCAAGACAGTGATGTATTGACTTATTCATCAGGGTCCTTTTACTAAAGGAAGAGGACCAAGAGATATGGAAGAATCTGAACATGAAATTCTGATGCTACAAAACCAGGGGATTCCAATAAGAAAGAAAAAAGGGGGGAAAAGAATCTGGCTACACAGCAAGCTCTTTGAAAAGTCAGATTTATTTTTTTTAAGTGTACAAAATATAGGAGTGGCCCAGAACCAAGGAAAAATACAAAAGAATAACAAAAGCTTAAATTAGTACATAATAGCTTAAAAAAGTCAAAAGAGCAATAAAAAGTTACAGTAAGCCCATAATAATCATAGTGATTTACCTATATTATCTCTTTTGATGTATACAACAACCCTGTGAGGGAAGTTATATGACTTGCCCAAGGTCACAAAGCTAGGAAAATACAGAATAAGAATTCATTCATTCTGAAAATATGTATAAAGTTTTTATTATGTACCAGGTGCCACACTAGATGCTATGAATATATAAAGACAAAAACTGGGGCTGCTAGATGACACAATGGATAGAGCACTGGTCTTGTAATCAAGAAGACTCATCTTCATGAGTTCAAATCTGGCCTCAGATACTGTGTGACCCCAAGCAAGTCACTTAACTGTGCCTCAAAAAACAAAACAAAACAAAAACAACCTAACAAGAGAACTAAAGGGCAACTACCATCAAGGAGCTTACATGGGCAGGGGGGCAACCCCAACATTTACACAGATTTTAAAAAATCAAATATATAGGGGCAGCTAGGTGGTGCAGTGGATAGAGCACTGGCCCTGGATTCAGGAGGACCTGAGTTCAAATCCAGCCTCAGACACATGACACTTGCACTGTGACCCTGAGCAAGTCACTTAACCCTCATTGCCCCACCCCCCAAAAAATCAAATATATACAAAGTAAATAAAATTAATTTCTGGAGATGGGTAAAGGTACACACAAGTAGAAGCACAGGCATCAAGCAGGATTTTACATTTGGTCTGAAAGGTAAGAAAGAAGAAAAAGAGAGAGGGAGGGAGGGAGAGAGATTGAGGGGTAGGGGAGAGGAGGGGGTGGATGTGACAAATTTAGGAATATCCATCTGATAGCTATATTGAGGATTGATTAGAGAGCATAGAGGCCGGAGGCAGGAAGTCTAACTAGGAGGATAGAGCAACAGTCTAGCTGAGAGATGATAAGAGTCTAAAAAAAAGGTAGGGGTCATGTAAGTAAAGAAGAGGGGGCAGATGCAAGAGATTGTGAGCATATTTTGAAACCTTTTTCATTCAACTGAAAATATTTTTTCACTTAATAGTATTTTATTTTTTCCCAATTATATGTAAAGACAGTTTTCAACATTCTTTTTGTAAGATTTTGAGTTCCAAATTTTCCCATACTATAAACTCATACATTATGCTAAGTGCTGAGAATACAAGGACAAACAGAAAGGACAGTCCCTGTCCGTAAAGAGCTTATATTCTTTTTTTCCCCCAATATTAATAGTATTTTTAAAAATAGGGGCATCTAGGTGGAGCAGTGAATAGAGCACCGGCCCTGGAGTCAGGAGGACCTGAGTTCAAATCTGGCCTCAGACACTTAACACTTACTTACTGGCTGTGTGACCCTGGGCAAGTCACTTAACCCCAATTGCCTCACCAAAAATAAATAAATAAATAAATAAACATTTTTATTTATAGTTTTGGGTTCCAATTTTTTTCCCTCTTTCCCTCCCTCCCCTCCCCCCTTCCTGAGGCAGCAAACAATCAGATATCAGTTATATTGCTATGGCACAATTGACACAAAAAATACTCAGCCAGGTACTCAAGGTAGGGAGAAAGTATATTACACACGGGCCCAAAGTGGGTTCTCAAGCCTCTGTCAATGGGCAGTGAGTCTTGTAGCCCACCTGGTTATATACAAAAAAGAGTAGGCATGGTATAGTGACAAGTTTATCAAATGAAGATGAGGCCAGTTATTCACCGAACAAAGGATGCGTGGCACCTAGTGGTTAGGGGAGGCTTATCGTTGTAGCTGGGGTACCTCAAGGCCAGAGCTTGTCTGAGACAGACAAGGTCAGAAGGCAGAGATTACAGCTGTAATCTGCAGCTGTAGCTGTAGCTGGAACACAGCAAGGCCAAGGTCTGTTTGAGACAGGCAAGGTCAGAGGCTATGTGTGATTTTCCATATCAATACATGTATGATTATGTCAAAGATTACCATATTGGTCATTTTATACAAGAAAACTTGATTAAAAGGAAAAAAAATGAAAGTGAAAAATAGCATGCTTCAGTCGGTTCCATCAATATCAGTTCTTTCTTTGGAGGTGGATAGTATGTTTCATCAATAGTCCTTTGGGATCATTGTATTGTTGAGAATAGTCTTGTGAATGACTTGACTATTCTCAACAATACAAGAGCTTACATTCTTTTTTTTTTTTAATGTATAAGGTATTTTATTTTTTCTGTTACATGTAAAGATAGTTCTCAACTTTTGTTTATACAAGCTTTACAATTTCAGATTTTTCTCCCTCCCTCCCCTCCCTCCCCCCTCCCCTAGACAGCAGGTAATCTGATATAGGTTATGTCTATATATCTCTATACATATACATATACATATATACACACACACATATATATATATACATAATAACATTAATCCTATTTCTGCATTAGTCCTGTTACAAGAGAAAAAATCAGAGCAGTGATGCAAAACCTCAAAATAGAAAAAAAAAAAACAACAGCACCCAAAACAAAAGAAACAATATGGTTCAATCAGCATCTATACTCCACAGTTCTTTTTTTCTTTTTTTTTCTTGGATTTGGAGATCCTCTTCTATCACGAGTTCCCTGGAACTCTTCTGTACCATTGCATTGGTGAGAAGAATATATTCCAGCACAGTAGGTCAACACTCAATGTTGATGATACTGTGTACAATGTTCTTCTGGTTCTGCTCATCTCACTCATCATCAGCTCACGCAAGACCCTCCAGGTTTCTCTGAACTCTTCCTGCTCATCATTTCTTACAGTACAATAGTATTCCATTGTATTCATATACCACAATTTGTCCAGCCATTCCCCAATTGATGGGCACCCCCTCAACTTCCAATTCCTTGCTACCACGTAAAGAGCAGCTATAAATATTTTTGTACATGTGGGTCCCTTTCCCCCTTCCATGATTTCTTTGGGCAAAAGACCTAAAAGTGGAATTGCTGGGTCAAAGGGTATGCACAGCTTTATCGTCCTTTGGGCATAATTCCAAATTGCTCTCCAGAATGGTTGGATCAGTTCACAGCTCCACCAACAATGGATTAGTGTTCCAATTTTCCCACAGCCTCTCCAACATTTATTATCTTCCTTTTTTGTCATTTTAGCCAATCTGATAGGTGTCAGGTGGTACCTCAGAGTTGTTTTAATTTGCATCTCTCTAATCATTAGAGATTTAGAGCATTTTTTCATATGGGAATAGATAGCTTTGGTTTCTTCATCAGAAAACTGCCTGTTCATATCCTTTGACCATTTCTCAATTGGGGAATGACTTGGATTCTTATAAATTTGATTTAATTCCCTATATATTTTAGAGATGAGGCCTTTATCAGAAGCACTGGCCACAAAAATTGTTTCCCAGTTTTCTGCCTCCAAGAGCTTACATTCTTAAAAACAAACAAACAAACAAAAAACCTTACATTCTAATGGGGAAAGAAAACACATAAAAGGAAACTGCAAATGGGGCTGGGGAAAGATGAAGATACCAGCTGAAGGGAGATAGTAGAGGGAAGTCTTGGGAGTCAGGGATGCCTAGAGAAGGATGAAGACATGGCTGACCTGGGCATCTTCCTTAAAACAAAGGTCCTGGAAGGAACCAGACAATTAGAAGGAGAGACTCACAGGGGCAGAGGGTCCTTCCAGGGTAAGAAGAAATCCATGGTGGAATAAATTTCCAGGGTGAAGAAGTTTTCTATGGCTGGTAGAGAAATTCCTATGGAGAATCAGGAGTCTAATCCCTGATGGGATTAAGAGATATGATCTCCCTAAATAACACCTCTTTTACCCATTCTAAAGAGATTAGGCTCTTCCTCTGAGGGAGGAGGACCCACTGATTTACTTCAAGGGGAACCTTGAGGGTCAAAGAGCAGCAAGGGCAATAGGAAGGACAATTCCCGAGGGTCACTCTGAAAAGATTGACTATTGTTCTACTAGGCCAGTAGAATATTAACCCAAATCTGTGTTTTATCATATCATGACATTTTCCTTGTTCAAGATTCCTACAAATGTTAACTTCAAAATGTCTTGGGTTAAAGAGATGGGTTAAAGAGGGTTAGGTGACTTGTCCAGGGTCACACAGCTAGTAAATGTCAAGTGTCTGAGGCCGGATTTGAACTCAGGTCCTCCTGAATCCAGGGCTGGTGCTTTATCCAGAGAGATGTCTTAAAGGCTGATAGGGACTCAGTTTGGACATTTCTCTCCAAACAGAACAATGCTTGAATTTAGAATGATGTTAAATTAATAAAAATCCTTTTTGGTAAACTTGTACCTAGTATTTACATTTTTTTCTTCAATAAAGTGTCATGGAGGAAGAATCTGCAGGACTTGGCAACTGACTGGATACTGGGAATGAGAGAGAAGGAGAAATTGAAGGTGACTCTGAGGTTATGAACTTCTGTGAATGGATGAATGATGGTGCCTTCAAAAGAAATAGGAAAATTGGGGCAGCTAGGTGGTGCAGTGGATAAAGCACTGGCCCTGGAGCTGGGAGGACCTGAGTTCAAATCCAGCCTCAGACACTTGACACTTACTAGCTGTGTGACCCTGGGCAAGTCACTTAACCCCAACTGCCTCACCAAAAATAAAAATTAAAAAAAAGAAATAGGAAAATTAGGAGGAGGGGGAGAGGGGAGGGGAAGTTAAGGAGTTCTGCTTTGGATGCCAGCTCTGAACAGAGACTGGATACATAGATATATCTGGGAGTCTATGAGTCTGTGGGAGCTAATGAGATCACCAAAAGAGAAGAGAGGTTCAGGAAAGAGCTCTCTCAAAATAGATGACTTGGACAATGATCCAGCAAAGGAGATTGGGAAGGAATGGCTGTGCAGGTAGGAGAAGTAGACGAGAGAAGTGTCAAGAAAACCTAAGGGGGAGAGACTATCTAAGAAGGAAGGAAAACTCATAGTGTCAGATGCTGCAGAGAAGCCAAGAAGATGAGAACTGAAAAGAAGCCTTGGCCAGTGGGTTTTGGCAAAGAAGAGTTCAATGCCAAATGGGGGGGGGGGGCGGATTTTGCTTGAGTAGTAGTCATAAACCACAATGTAAAGGTGAAGAAGTGAGAGAAAAATGGAGGCAATGAATATAAATAGCTTTTTCTAGGTGGTGCAATGAATAAAGTGTTGTACTTGGAATCAGAAAACCCAAGTTCAAATCCTGTCCCAGACACTTAATAATCATATGACACGGTGTAAGTCACTAAACCTCTCAGCCTCAGTTTCCTCATCTGTAAAATGGAGATATTAATAACATCCACTTCACAAATTTTTTGTGAGGCTTGAAGGAGTAAAGTGCTTCACATACTTTAAAGCCCTCTATAAATCAGATCCCCATTGTTATTATTATTTTCTAAGAATTTTGCTATGAAAGAAAACAGCAATACATACTGCGATAGTTTGCAGGTACAGCAGTTCCAAATTAAGAGTTTTTTTCCTATAGGTTTTTGTTTTGGCATTTTTAATAAGGGAGATTTGGGCATGTTTGTAGACAGCAGAGAAAGAGCCATCAGATAGAGATTGAAAATTAAAGAGGAGGTATGATTATGGGAGCAAGCTGGCAGAGGAGACAGCAGGAGATAGAGATCAAGGGCAGAAGGATTAGGCTAAGTGAGGAGAATGGTAGCAAAGGAGGAGAGGAGGGGGAATAATGTTAAGGGGTTTTGAGATGCGGAATAGTGGAAAAGAGGGACCTCCCAGGAAATGACCTTTGTTTTCTTGGCAAGGCAGGAACTCTGTTGTACCTACACTGTCGAAGCCCTAAAAATGTTTTCAGTGCCTTCGAAACGTGGTGCCCTGTCTTCCTACCCCGATTATGGCTTTACATACCAATAAATGTTATGGTGATCATCCCCCAAGCCAGTCTAGCACAATGTATGGTATTTTAATATCTGGAAAAACAATCTATGATCAAAAGGCATCAACATGGGTTCTATGAAAAAAAAACTTGCCAAGTAGCCTTGTTTCCTTTTTTCCACAGGATTAGTAGACCGGTAAATAATTTTAAAACCATCGTTATTTTTGTTGTTGTTGTTGTTGTTATTATTATTATTATTAGTGTGTACAGACTTGTGATTTAGACCATGTAGGGGGGACTCCCAAGGTGGAAATTCTCTCCACCAATGCTGACTAGTCACTTGTCTCCACCCATGTTGATGTAAAGATAGTTTTCAACATTAATTTTTTATGAGATTTTAAGTTCCAAATTTTTCTCCCTCCCTCCTCTCCCCTCTCCCCAAGACAGCAAGCAATCTGATATAGGTTATACATGTGCAATAACGTCTAACAAAACAAAACAAAACAAAAAAAGGGGCGGCTAGGTGGAGCAGTGGATAAAGCACCAGCCCTGGATTCAGGAGTACCTGAATTCAAATCCAGCCTCTGACACTTGACACTTACTAGCTGTGTGACCCTGGGTAAGTCACTTAACCCCCATTGCCCCGCAAAAAAACAAAACAAAACAAAACAAAACAAAATAACATCTAACATACTTTCACAGACTGTTAACTTGAGATACTGGAGGACTAACTTTCTCATAGCAATGCAGCTAGCATATATTAGAACAGGACTTAAACCCAGATCTTCTTGACTCCAAGTCTGGCCCTCTGTCTCTTATGCCACATTGCCTTGAATAATAATCAATATTTAATAATAATAATAATAATAATAGTAATAGCTGACAGCACTTTAAGGCTTGCAAAGTGATTTACATACATTATTTCATTTGAAATCAAGGGAATGTTAGGGTCATAGTGCTGATCTCTTAACAAACACTTAGCAAAGCCCCTCATGAAATACTTGTGGAAAAGAAGAAATATGGATGAGTATTACTTGAACAACCATCTTTATCATCAACTTGGCAAAAGATTACATATGTGTATTGCAAATGTGTATATACATATGCATAAATATAAATACACATACATGTGCTTACCAAATTTGTAAAAAAATACAAAGCTGGGACTGAGATCTATTAAATTGGATGACAGAATCAAAATACTAAAATATCATCACCTGCTAGAATGATGAATTAAAAAAAAGAACAAATTTAACAGGGATAGATATAAAATCTTACAATAAGTTTGCTTAGGTTCAAAAAAATCAATAGCAAAAATGTAGAATGGGAAAGACCTAGCTTAGCAATAGTTTATGTGAAGACTATTATGTCACTTAACTGCAAACTGAACATTCAGAGACCAACTACCTCCCCCTCCATATTCACTGGCTTGTGCAATCTGCCATTCATTTTTGCTTAATTGTTTTTTCTTTGTTACAAGAGATTCAGTGCTGGAGTTAGGGGTAGAAAGCAGTATGTCTGTAAATGACTGTAATTAAAACAAAGGTGTCAATAAAACTTTCTTTTTTAAAGAATGGACTGAGTTCTGGAGGGTTC
Source organism: Dromiciops gliroides (assembly GCF_019393635.1). Lineage (NCBI taxonomy): Eukaryota > Metazoa > Chordata > Mammalia > Microbiotheria > Microbiotheriidae > Dromiciops > Dromiciops gliroides. Next base: position 465,957,877 of record NC_057862.1, on the reverse strand, counting down.
TCAGAGAGGGAAACAACACATATAGGGGAATATTGTCCAGGGATTGGTATTTTGGTTTGGAAAGTGAATGGAACAATGGGGGATAGATTGACACATGGGCAGGATTGGTTTGATGATGTTTCTGGAACTGCAAAGAGCTTTCTCCCTCCTTCCCCTCTCAGAGTATTCGGCTGGCATCTAGTGAGAAGATGAATGAGATGTATAAAGAAGCTTGGCTGTGACCACCTAACTGAAGTGGGCTCTTCCAAGCACTCACCAATCATGGTTCCAGGGCAGGAGTTCAGCTGAAAGGGTTAAATCCCAGAAGTCATGGTCTTTAGTAGAGGATGGCAGATGGTAAGATGACTGAGGAGGTGAGAAATCAATCAAAGGCACTTACTTACCTTCCCAGTCCTCAGCCTGGTCAGAACTGCCTCCATGCCCACTCCCTTGTTGAGTGGATTTTATCTTGTCTGGTCCCCTCCTCCCCTGACACAAAACTCCATCATTTAAATATTTTGTTGTTCAGTCGTGTCCAAATTTGTGTAACCCCATTTGGGGTTTTCTTGGCAAAGATACTGGAGTGGTTTGCCATTTTCTTCTCTAGCTCATTTTATGAACGAGGAAACTAAGGCAAATAGGATTGAGTGGCTTGCCCAGGGTCATACGGTTAGTGTCTGAGGCCAAATTCGCACTCAGGAAGATGAGACTTCCTGTTTCCAAGTCCAGTCCACCTGGCTGCCCCCAAATACCAATATACTACTACATTATTTAAACACCTAGGTGGCTGCAAATCATAGAACACCATGGTTGCAGGGGAAAAAATAAGTAATTTCAGGTGACCCAATGGGCAATAGAAAGACACATGGTATCCCAATGATTTCCCAATGATTATATGTAGGTAAGAAGCAGCAAGAAAGATATCATCAGGGTCATAAATATTTGGAAAAGAGATGGGTCCGTAATGTATCAAAAGATAACAGGAAATTAGACAACAAACTGGATAGAGTGCCAGCCCTGGCGTGAGGACGACCTGAGTTCAAATCTAGCCTCAGACAGTTACTATGCGACCCTGGCCAAGTCACTTAACCTCTGTTTGCCTCAGTTTCCTCATTTGTAAAATGGGGGTAATAATAGCACCTACCTCCCAGGGTTGAAAGGATCAAATAAGAAAATGGTAAAGTGCTTAGCACAATATTGGGCATGTAGTAAACATTCTATAAATGATAATTGTGATGATCATCGTGGTGGTGGTGGTGGTGGTGGTGATGATGATTTGGGAGATAGAGCAAGGTAGGTGAGAAGTCCCTGGTTCTCCCTGATAGTCCAAGAGGGGGAAAGTGGAGATTTTCTTATAATTTATCCCTTGGCTTTTACCAAGCTCCACATTTATATAGCGCTTTAAAGTTTACAGAGCATTGTAACGACTGGAATGACACCACCTGCTGGAGACTTACTGTAGAAGAGTTCCACCCATGAAGTGAAGGTCTTTGAAGGCAAGACCAGGAGTCTTTTCTTTGGTGTCAGGAAGTGACGTTGGCTAGTGGGAGGAGGAAGGAAGAGACTGGCGCTCTGTCTTGCTCTCTTTTCTTTGGACTCTGGTGGAGAGTGGAGCTAGAAATGTGCTCTCCCTTTAATAGATAGATGAATGTAGGCCTTTCTCTCTCTCTTTACCAAATTCTTATTCTCCTTATAATAAATGCTTAAAAGCCTAACTCTTGCTAAAGCTTATAATTTATTGGCGACCACTCATTAGATATTTTAGACAGAATAGCTAGAATTTTAGCTTTAACAGCATACATTCTTTTTTTTTTATAAACATTTTTATTTAAAGTAAAAAAAAAAATAGGTGGGAAGTAGCAGTACAGAACTAGAAACAATGGGTCCAAATTTTGGAGAGCAGATCATCTGTTGTAAAGAAAATTATATACATAAAAGTAACATGACAAAATGGGATGCTTTGGAAAGCAGTAGGTTCCCAATCACTAAAGGTCTTCCAAAGGAGCTAAATTATAACTTGTTTGGGTTTTTTCATTTAATGCTGCATTTAAAAAGCAGACAATTTCCATAGATAAATCAAAACATGCAAAAAATAGGACTGTATATGAAATTGTGAATTCTATCTCATACCAGTTGCTCTAAGTATATAATTCTATAATTTCATTTTTTAAGTTGTTTGGTTTTTTGTTTTTTGTTTTTTTGTTTTTTCTGGGCAGGCAATGGGGGTTAAGCAACTTGCCCAGGGTCACACAGCTAGTAAGTGTCAAGTGTCTGAGGCCGGCTTTGAACTCGGGTCCTCCTGAATCCAGGGCCAGTGCTTTAACCACTGCGCCATCTAGCTGCCCCTATAATTTCATTTTTTTAAATTCTGCTTGTCATGTATTTGATCTTCTCTCGAGTGAATCTGAAATATTACAATGACTTCTTAAGACTATTTTTTTTTTGCAGGGCAATGAGGGTTAAGTGACTTGCCCAGGGTCACACAGCTAGTTAAGTGTCAAGTGTCTGAGGCTGGACTTGAACTCAGTTCCTCCTGAATCCAAGGCCAGTGCTTTATCCACTGCGCCACCTAGCTGCCCCCAAGACTATTATTACTAACAAAACCTCCCATTCACCTTACTTTCTTCCTCCCAAATTCTCCCTCCACAATGGGGAAGTAGAGGTTAACCCACACTAGAGCATATATTCTTTATTTCATTTGATTAGCACTGTGAGGTGAGGTAGATATTAAAACATTCAAATGAATCTGTGATCTCACAGATGTAGGAATTTCCTCTAATAATGCATATCATCATAACCCATTCATGCTTGCCTGTCTTGTATGTCTTATCCATGTCTACCTGTAAGTTCAAAACCTATCTAGTAAGGTAGTACACCTATTATTCCCATTCTACATATTGGAAAAGTGAGGCTCAGAGGTCAAGTGACTTGCCCAGGGTCACACTGCTACTAAGTTTGACAGCTAGAATTTGAAGTCCTTTGTGACTCCATATAGAAATAGCTATGATCCCAGTCCAGACCCTGGTTGGCCCCTGATCAGATTTTAAAGGGATTCATCTGCAAGTCCCCCTTATCTCCCATGATCCAATTATCCCCAAATGAATGGCAAACTAAGAAGACCCATATCACCCTTGTTCTTGGAGGTCAGTTCTGGACTGACCCTGCCCTTTAGGGATTTGTGGAACACCCAAGGAAGTTTCTTCATTTCCTAAACTCAAGAGTGAGTGTTGGTGGTAGAGATGGGATATGGTTTACTGATTAATAGTTCTATCTAGGGGGCAACTAGGTGGCGCAGTGAATAAAGCACCAGCTCTGGATTCCGGAAGACCTGAGTTCAATTCCAGCTTCAGACATTTGACACTTACTAGCTGTGTGACCCTGGGCAAGTCATTTAACCCTCATTGCCCTGAAAAAAAAAATTAGTTCTATCTAGGACCCCCCCCCCCCAGTCAGGGGTATGTGTGTTGTTGTAACAATTGGAATGACGCCACCTACTGGAAAGTTACTGTAGGAAAGCTCAGCCATGAGGAGAAGGTGTCTGAGGGCAAGCCATGTGGCTTGGAATTCAATTCCTTGACATCATGAAGTGACATTTGCTCATGGGTACTGTCTATCAAAGCTACCAGCCAATTAGCTTGGAGCTGTTTGTGCGTGTGGATGGGATGTTCCAGGTTATACAGGGAGGCTTGTGGGATGAAGGGGCGAGACCCGCTCTCTCATTCTCTTTCATGAGGAGCAGAGCAGGAGATGCTGGCTTCCCGAGATAGATAGCTGAATCTAGGCCTCTTTTTCTCTCTCTTCACCAAATTCTTATTCTCCTTAACAAATGCTTAAAAGTCTAAACTCTTGCTAAAGCTTATAATTTATTGGCGACCACTCATTAGATTTTTAGAGAGTATAGCTAGATAGCAACTTTACATTGGCAAATGCTTAAACTGCTCTCCAGAAAAAAAAAATTCGGGCACAACACACTTTAAATTTAATAGTCTCAAGGATCTGACTCCAGCACACACCTGTCCACAATTTAGCATGTTTCCAATCACTTGAGATGGACTCATGACCAACCTAAATTCTCTGGGATCTTCCAGACCAGACACATGCCTTCATGGCTAGCCCAGAGAGGGTTTACCCTCCATGATCAGATTACCCATCCATACCCTTCCTCTAGATGGTAGTGGGTTATTCTTATCCATTTCTCTATTGTTTGGAGAACAATGAAGCACACAACAAGGAAAAATCATAGTTGCCTTGGGTTAGCTATTTAAAATGGTATTTGGGAAAGGGAGCCGGAGTTGTATGAATGTCTTAGTGTTTCTAGGCATCTTTACTCACCAAATTGTTTTATTTAGTTTAAAAGCTGGCAAAAAGCTCACCACATCAATCTCTGCTTGTACTCTTGAGTTCATAATGACAGGCAGGCACCCAAACCTACCTTGGTAATGAATGCCATTTCACCGTATTACTTTTATTTAAAAACCCAGTGACCTCACTCAGTGCATCTGGCTAACATTACACAGAAATTATTTCACAACAGTGCCCTGTTTTTATGCTTTAGTCACTTAACTCAAAAGGGCACAGAAAACTGAAAATCACATACTGCATAATAAAAATATTTTTCCTGACCAGCAAAATTAGCAAAAAATGTTGATGTCACTCTCAACCGAGTCTAAACTTTTTAATGACTTAAAAGATTTTTTTAAAGCATTCTGCTATTAAAGGTCCCACTCCCTGTGAATGAAGGGATCAAGAGCTTGAGTCTCCAAGTCTCCTTCCAGTGCTGGCCACTGGACCTCCTTTTGCCCACAAAGAAAAGAATTGGGTGACCAGATAACAATGTGAGAATCTTTCACTAAAGGACAAAGCGAAAGAAAGCTTCATGAAGAGGGAGTGTGATTCTGGAAACAGAAGGTGATCTAAAAGGAGACATAGTGGACATAAGCTCTGGGACGTGCTGGGGAAAAGTGAGAAAATAGCAACAGTTGGATTTCAGACCCTGGGGGGAGGCTGAAAATGACCCAGGGCCCTTAGAAAGGGTAAACCTGCTCTCCACAGCAACTGGACAAGTTAGTCCAATTTGACGAGAAGCTTTTGTCAATGCAACAGCTGGGCAGGGTTATAGCTGGCAACTGTGAGCCTGATTATGAGGCCACTGGCATGCAGCTGTCAGCTAAGGAAAGAGGGCCCCTCATGGGTGTTAGCAGAAATTACCCAAGATGGCAACCAAACCTTCATTTCCCTTTCCATTGGCTAACTCTTTGGGGGACCCATAAGGGCTTTTTCTGACAGCATTAAAGGTCCAAGGTATGAGCTTCTCCTGGAACCAGCTTTTTCCTAACCAGTCAATCCATTCACCTGCTAACCAAGCCAGACTCAGGGACTATTTGATGACACTCATCATGAGTGTCAATTTGAAAGGGCACATTCTGCCTGTCAACTATGGTATACCTGGGCTCAGGGCTACAGATTTAAATCCAGGTTCCCCCTTGCAGCCATCATCATGGGGAGCCACCCTTGTGGAGAAGGGGTCTGCCATCTCTATAACTACCAACACCAACCACCACTTATTAATAGTTACTAACAGTTACTGGATACTAACAAGGGCCCCAGAGAACAACAGTCCTTATCCCTACCCAGACCACTGGCCCTGTTTCCAGTCTCATCCTAATAGCCATAGTCCAGTGAAGCAACTCTTTGGAAATGTGGCATGGCAACTTTCTTGGCAGTTGCTACAACCCTGGCATTCTTTGCAGTCACAGCTATTGAAAACCCAGAAAAGAAAGTACTCAAAAAAGTCTGCATCACTGTCAAATGGTTTGACAATCAAAACTGATATGGTCTGATTAATGGAAATACCAACACCATCTCTTTTGCCATTGAAAAGGATTAAATTGCTTTTCAATCTGTCTTACAGCTGAAACTTCCTATGTGTCTTACTTCCCCTAACTTCAGGGACTGTTTTGATTTCCTATGTGGACCCCCAGTGGTTAGCACAGTATTTTGTGCATAGTAAGCACTTCATAAATGCTCATTCATCCATTCATTCTCCCTTTATAGAATGAAGGTCTTTGAGGATTCACCCCTTGACTAGGAAACATACTGACCTAGAACTGTAACTAGCTTTTTTTTTTAAACTCAAGGCAAGAATATAAAGTTACACACTCACCCTTATCCTAACAGCATGGCATGTGTAGAATAGTAAAGGTACACATAGATTTTTCTGCTTGCATTAGTGTTGTGTACCCAAGGCAATTGCCTTACTTAGATTGCCCTTGTTTTGTCTTTGTACTGACCCATTGCTTTCCAAAGAATATAACATGAGACTATGAATGCTGCTGTTTCTTTTTTTTAATTTTTTATTTTCTTCATCAGAAAAAAAAATCTTCTCTACTTGCCAAACTGAGAAAATAAGAAAAGAAAGAAAGGGAAAAAAAGGGGAAAAAAGCCTATTACAAACATATATAGTTAAGCAAAACAAATTCCCACATGGGCCATGTATTTTTAAAAATATGTGTGTGTATATATATATATATGTGTGTGTATATATATATATACTTATATATAAATATGTGTGTGTATATATATATATACTTATGTCTTAGTTTGCATTCTGAGTCTTTCACCTCTCTATGAGGATGCAGGCAGCATGTTTCATCCTAAGTCCTCTGGCATTGTGGTTGGTTATTACACTGGTCAGAATTCCTAAATCTTTCAAAGTTTGTTTTTATAATATTGTTGTCATTGTATAAATTGTTCTCCTAGTTCAGTTTTGTTCACTTCACTCTGCATCAGTCTGTACAAGTCTTCCCAGGTTTCTCTGAAACCATCCTCTTCTTACATTATTTATTTGTTTATTTTTAAAGTAATAACACTTTTGTTTATAGTTTGGGGTTCCAATTTTCATCCCTCCTTCCCTCTCCCCCATACCCCACTCTGAGGCAATAAGCAATCAAATATAGGTTATATATCTTACATTTTTTAGAGACCAATGATATTCTATCACAGTTATATACCATACCTTGTTCAGCCATTCCCCTTTCAGTTTCCAATTCTTTGCAACTGCAAAAAGAGCTGTTATAATTTTGTATATCTTTAGAGTTTGCTTTGCTTAGGACTAATCCCTTCCTTAACCTTGTTCAGTTATTCAGTCATGTCCAACTCTTTGTGATCTCATGGACCATACTGTCTATGGGGTTTTTTTGACAAAGATACTAGAGTGGTTTGCCATTTCCTTTTCCAGTGGATTAAGGCAAACAGAGGTTAAGTGACTTGCCCAGGGTCACACAAGTAAGTGTCCGAGGCTGAATTTTAACTCATCTTCCTGACTCCAGGCCCAGCTCTGTATCCACTGAGTCATCTAGCTGCCTCATTTTCTTTTTTTTTTTTTTTTGTGGGGCAATGAGGGTTAAGTGACTTGCCCAGGGTCACACAGCTAGGAGGTGTCAAGTGTCTGAGGCCGGATTTTAACTCAGGTACTCCTGAATCCAGGGCCAGTGCTTTATCCACTGTGCCACCTAGCTGCCCCTGCCTCATTTTCTTAATGTACCCAACCTCTCCTCCACTTATCCTTATGCCTTCTCTCTTCTCCCCTTTCCCTCCTGTTTCCCTTGTGGGTGAAAATGCATTTCTATACTCAAGTGTGAGTATTCTTCCATCCTTTGCCCAGATGAAAATGAGATTCAAGTGTCACCTGATCCCTCTACCCCATTCTCCTTCTTTATATAGACTTCTACTTGCACACCCTGATTATGTGAGATAGTTTTCCCCATACTTCCTCTCCCTTTCCTCCCCGCTAGAATATTTCTCTTCTCCTCCCTTTCCATTCTTCTTTTATGATCATCAAGACGTAGCAGAACCACTCCCTGGTCCTCTCATTGGACTACTTCCTTGATCCCTAATGATGACATGGTACTGAAGACATACAAGTGTATCATCTCTCCCCATTAGAATGTAAACCATTTATTCTGGTCTAGTACCTTATGATTGTTCACTCGTGTTTACTTTATATGTCTGTCTTGATTCTTGTGTTTGAGCTTCAAAGTTTCTATGCAATTCTGGTCTTTTCATCAGGAATGCTTCTAAGTCTTCTATTTTATTAAAGATTCTATTTTTTTCCCTGTAGGATTATACTCAGTTTTTCTGGGTAAGTTATTCTTGGTTTTAAGACTATATCCTTGGGGGCAGCTAGGTGGCGCAGTGGATAGAGCACCGGCCCTGGATTCAGGAAGACCTGAGTTCAAATCCGGCCTCAGACACTTAACAATTACTAGCTGTGTGACCCTGGGCAAGTCACTTAACCCCAATTGCCTCACCAAAAAAAAAAAAAAAAAAAAAGACTATATCCTTTGCCTTTAGGAATATCATATTCCAAGCTCTGCTCCTTTAGAGTGGTGGCTGATAAACTGTATAAGACCCTAACTGGGACCCCTTGGTACTTGAATTCTTTCTTTCTAGCTGCTTTCAGTATTTTTTCTCTGACCTAGAAACTCTGTTTTTTGCCTATAATATTCCTGGAAGTTTTCACTGTGGGTTTTCTTGTAGGAGGTGACTGATGGGCGCTTTCTATTTTGCCCTTTGTTTTTTAGAAATCTGGGCCGTTTTCTTTTACAGTTTCTTGAAATATGCTATCTAGGCCCTTTTGTCTTCTTTTTGATTTTGTCTTTGTTTTGATTTGTCTTTTTTTTAATTTTTTTAAAATTTTATCTCCCATAATAATATATTTATTTTTATTTCATTACTAGTAGTCACCAACTTTCTTTTTTTCCAATCTTATTAGTATTTTATTTTTTCCAGTTACATGTAAAGATAGTTATCAACATTTGTTTTTAAAAGATTTTGACTTCCAAATTTTTCTCCCTTCCTCCCTTCCCTTTCCTCTCCCCAAGACAGAAAGCAATATGATATAGGTTATATATGTACAATCACATTAAACATATTTCCACATTAGTCATGTTGCAAAAGAAGAATCAGAACAAAATGGAAAAAATCTCAAAACAAGAACAAAAAACAAAAAAAGTAGAAATAGTACAGTTCAATCTGCGTTCAGATTCCGGTTCTTTTTTATGGATGTGGAGAAAGAACATTTTCCATCATGAGTCCTTTGGAATTGTCTTGTAATCCAGTGATTCTTGAATTCTCTCTCCTCAATCAGTTTTTCAGGTCATTTGTTTTTGCTAAGGAATAACTTACATTTTTTCTGGGTTTTTTTCCCCTCAGTCTTTTGACTCTTTTAATATTTATTCTTATCTAACGATGAGCAGGAGGAGTTCAGAGAAACCTGGATGGTCTTGCGTGAGCTGATGATGAGTGAGATGACCAGAACCAGAAGAACATTGTACACAGTATCATCAACATTGTATATTCTTCTCACCAATGCAATGACACAGAAGAGTTCCAGGGAACTCATGATAGAAGAGGGTCTCCAAATCCAGGAAAAAAAAAAAGAACTGGGGAGTATAGATGCTGAATGAACCATACTATTTCTTTTGTCTCTGGTACTGTTGTTTTTCTATTTTGAAGTTTTTCGTCATTGCTCTGATTTTTCTCTTATAACATGACTAATGCAGAAATATGTTTAATGTTATTATAGATATAGATATATAAAATCTATATCAGACTGCTTGCTGTCTAGGGGAGGGGGGAGGGAGGGGAGGGAGGGAGAAAAATCTAAAATTGAAAAGCTTGTATAAACAAAAGTTGAAAACTATCTTTACATGTAACAGGAAAAAAATACTTTATTACAAATAAGAAAAAATTATTCTTATCTGATGAAGTCATTAGTTTCCATTCTAATTTTCAGGAGTTTGTTGTGTGGGCATCATTTTGTGGCAAGTTGGAATTCTCTTTCCAATTCTTTCATTTCCTTTCTAAATTTTTCCTCTACCATTCTCATTTCATTTATACAACATTTCAAACTCTTTTAAAAAACTCTTATGTCATCTCTTCCAGGATTTCTCATTAACCTTAAGGCCAGATTAGGGAATTTTGCTTTGTGGCATTGCTTAGAGATATTTTAGAGTCTTTCTCTTCTGAGTTTGTGTCTTGAGCATCACTGCCGCCACAATAGCTTTTTATGGTGAAATTCTTTTTGTTTGTTTGTTTGTTTGCTTATTCTTCCAGCTTTCTCCCCAACTCTGGACTTTGTTAGGGCCTGGTTCTATGAACTTTTGGAGGAAACATCTGGATTATTCCTGTTGCTTCCTTTAGGGTATAGAAGGTTGTGTTATTGCAAGATTTCAGAGATAGCACAGGCTGGAGATGTGTAAACTTCCAGTTGTTCTCAAAGTAGTCTCTGATCCAGAATAAAGTAATTTTTTCCATCTAGGTCTGAGCTCTGCATGTCCCTCACTTGGGTTTGACTCTGAGTAGCATTACTTTGGGCCTACCTATCTGGAGTTTTAAGAGACTGTCACTATCAATTAGTTGGAAAACTGCTGGTCCAGAATAAGAGAACTCCCTTTTGGGCTGGGATTTGCAGGCGGCTCCCCTTTGGTCTGGGATTCCTGTCCTAGTAATGCAGGCTTGAGACTGGGCTGAAGCATGGGACTGAGACCTTGCCTGCTTGGCTCCTGGGGTTTAAGCCAGACAGATGCTTCTTGCTTCTGAACTTGCTCCTTGGTCCAGTGCACAGCCTAAGGCCCCAGACCATTCCTCCCTTGCTGGACTGCCACCCCCAGGTACAGGTCTCCTCTTCCTTCTATGCTGGTTCCATGACTGGGGAGTGAACACTACTGCTGCCAGTTTGCACCTTGCACAGGTTTAGGACTCTCAGTTATATTGGTGACCTCTTCTTACCCTAGTGAACAGCTTTCTCTTGCTCTGTGGCTATTTCTGGCTAATCTGATTCCTGGTGTCCACAGACCTGTCTCCCTATATAGACTCTGGCTGGAAAAATTACTCACTGTGATTTTTTTCCCTTGGATATACTGATCAATATTTGGTCTGGTGCATTTTCAAGATCTGTTTGGAGTTGGGGGTGGGGTGGGCAGGGAGCTTGCCGAACTTTCCTCTGCTATTTACTCTACCTTCTTGGCTCTGCCCCCAACCCAGTTGTTTCTTAACATAGTCTGAGACCCACAGAGGACTGAACAAACACTTATTTAAAAATTAAATAAGTGTTTGTTGAGTTGATTTGAGAATGCCATGGTAATTTTTATGGAGAGATAAGCAATACCCTTGAGGGAGAAATGAGAAGTATATTTCTTGGCAGTAAGGTCACAGAGGATTCTGAAGTACAAATTCTCTTGTTATACATCTTTGAAGGCTCCAAGTGAAGATGTAAACAAAGGGAATGAAGAAAAGGAAAGTGGCTGGGGAAAGGTGAAGAAGACAGCTTAAGGGATATGCATGGCCAATGCATATGCTCAGAGACAGGGTTTTTGTTATTTTTTAAAGGACCATAAGGATATGGGTTACACCAAAGCAAAAGAAAATAAGAGATGTTGACTGTTGAATAAGTAGTTGAGAAGTAGTATCCTACTAGGACAAAGCCCTAAATATAAGGGGTCTTCTCTATCATAAGGTATTAGAAAATTCAGGCCTCAAAACAACTATGGTCACCAATATGGAAAGGCTGAACAAGATGGCTGCTGAGATCTCATCTAGAAACAAATGTTTTGGCCAATCTATAAAGGCTGCATAATTAGAATAAATCAATTTTTAAAAATTATGTTCAGAGGAAACCCCGTGAGTTGGCGGGGCGGTCTCTCTTTCGGATCCACCATCAACGGGTGGACCCAGCGGCACGATGCAGATTTTCGTGAAGACCCTGACGGGGAAGACCATCACCCTTGAGGTCGAACCGTCCGATACTATCGAAAATGTCAAGGCAAAGATACAAGATAAGGAAGGTATTCCCCCTGATCAGCAAAGATTTTTGCGGGCAAGCAACTGGAAGATGGACGGACTTTGTCTGACTACAACATTCAGAAGGAGTCTACCCTTCATCTTGTTCTGAGACTTAGGGGTGGTGCCAAGAAGAGAAAGAAGAAGTCTTACACCACTCCCAAAAAGAACAAGCATAAGAGAAAGAAGGTTAAGCTTGCTGTTCTGAAGTACTATAAGGTTGATGAGAATGGCAAGATCAGCCGCCTTCGACGAGAGTGCCCTTCTGATGAATGTGGTGCTGGAGTCTTTATGGCCGGCCATTTTGACAGACATTATTGTGGCAAGTGTTGTCTAACCTACTGCTTTAACAAGCCAGAAGACAAGTAAATGTATATGTGTTAATAAAAAGAGTCAACTATTAAAAAAAAATTATGTTCAATTAATGCTTTTTTCTTGTTATCATAGTCATTTGTGGAAAAACAAGGTCACTTGGAGAAGATGTGGGAAAACTGTAACACTAATACATTGTTGATGGAGTTGTGAACTGATCCAACCATTCTAGAGAACAATTTGGAACAATGCCCAAAAGGTTATAAAACTGTGCATAGGGGCAGCTAGGTGGAGCAGTGGATAGAGCACTGACCCTGGAGTCAGGAGGACCTGAGTTCAAATCCGGCCTCAGACACTTAACACTAGCTGTGTGACCCTGGGCAAGTCACTTAACCCCAATTGCCTCACCAAAAAAACAAACAAAAAAAACCTGTGCATAACATTTGTCCCAGCAATACCGCTACTAGGTCTATATCCCAAAGATATCATTAAAAATGGGGGGGAGGGCCTAAATGTACAAAAATATTTATAGCTGCTCTTTTTGTGGTGGCAAGGAATTGGAAATTGAGAGGATGCCCATCAATTGGGGAATGGATGAACAAGTTGTGGCATATGAATATAATGGAACACTATTGTGCTGGAAGTTATATTGAGTAGGCAGATTTCAGAAAAACCTGGAAAGACTTACATGAACTGATGCTGAGTGAAGTGAGCAGAACCAGAAGAACACTGTACATAGTAACAGCAACTCTGTGTGATGATCAACTGTGATACACTTAGCTCTTCTCTGCCATGCAATGATCTGAGAAAATTTTATTTTATTTTGGCTTTTTGTGTTTTTTTAGTGAGGCAATTGGGGTTAAGCGACTTGCCCAGGGTCACACAGCTAGTAAGTGTTAAGTGTCTGAGGCCGGATTTAAACTCAGGTACTCCTGAATCCAGGGCCGGTGCTCTATCCACTGTGCCATCTAGCTGCCCTGATCCAAGACAATTTTTTTTTTTTTTTAGTGAGGCAATTGGGGTTAAGTGACTTGCCCAGGGTCACACAGCTAGTAAGTGTTAAGTGTCTGAGGCCGGATTTGAACTCAGGTACTCCTGACTCCAGGGCCGGTGCTCTATCCACTGCGCCACCTAGCCGCCCCCGATCCAAGACAATTTTAAAAGACTCATGATGGAAAATGCTCCCCACATCCAGAAAAAGAACTCTGGAATCTGAATGCAGATTGAAGCATACTATCTTCATTTTTGTTGTTGTCTTTTCTTTCTTGTGGATTTTTCTTTTTGTTCTGATTCTTCTCTCACAACATGTCTAATGTGGAAATATGTTTGATGTGATTGTAATGTATAACATATCAGATTCCTTGCTGTCTTGAGGAGAGGGGAGGGGAGAGAGGGAGGGAAAAAAATTTGGAACTCAAAATCTTACAAAAATGAATGATGAAAACTATCTTTACATGTAATTGGGGGAAAAATAAATACTTTTTAAAAAAAATCATACTGACCCAAATGAACCCTTCCTTGTGATGATGAAAAACAAATTAAAAATCTGTTACAGAAACTGCATTACTGCAAAATGATTTAAATAGTTTTATTTGCCAATTTGGGGGGTGGGGAGTGGGGACCAAAACTGTAATTTCATTGTTATAAAGGCAATTCCTTTAACCAATGAAGACTGGTACCTGATCTACAACCTAAAATGTTAGTTATGTTGGGTACTGAGAGGTTAAGTGATTTGGCCTGCATCACACAGCTAGTAGGTGTCAGAGATGAGGTATGAGCAGAGGTCACAGGTCACAGATAAAGTTGGTAGGTATCTCAGAGGCCACCTGGTCCAACCCCCTCATATACAGAAATAAATGAGGCCCAGGGAGTTTAGGTGATTTGCCCAAGGTCACAAAGGGAGTGTGTATCAGAGGCAGCATTTCAACATAGGGCCTCTGACTCTGGAGGTCCTCCTCTTTCCATTTCAGAGGCTAGTTCTCTATCTTCTATGTCCCCCAGCCTCTTGCCATCTGCTTAATTACATATCATCAACTCCTTGGACCAAGATAATTTAATATGGTCCTCAGTAATATTCATCTGAAAGGGTATATTCTGCCTATCAAACATGGCATGCCTCACACCAAGGGTTCCAGAACCCATGTCCAGATTGAGGTTGTAGACTATTTTACCCTAGGCTGCTTTCAATTTCCCTCTTCAATTCAACAAGCACTTTTTTTTTTTTTTTGCGGGGCAATTGGGGTTAAGTGACTTGCCCAGGGTCACACAGCTAGTAATTGTCAAGTGTCTGAGGCCGGATTTGAACTCAGGAACTCCTGAATCCAGGGCCGGTGCTTTATCCACTGCACCACCTAGCCGCCCCCAACAAGCACTTATTAATCCACTGTCTACAATGTGCACTAGAGTTACAAAGACAAAAATGAAACCATTCCTGTCCTCAAAAAGCTTATGTTTTGAGGTGTGTTTTTTGGTGGGGAGGGGACTTGGGGAGAGGGAATAAGAGAGACATGCACATAGATATACATTTTTTTGGTCCACAACTGATTGCACTGGTGTAGGAAATTCCTGGTGAGAAAACACTACCACCAGAGCAGATTGGCAAGTGTTCTGCAAATTCGTTTCAGAAAGCTGCCTGAGGAACTGAGAAGTGACATGGGTAACATAATCAGAATCTATCAAAGGCTATTCGTGAACCAAGGTCTTCCTGACCTGGAGGTCAGCTATCTACTATGCTCTGCTGCTGCATAAATACAAATTCTGTGCAGAACAAAGTCATTTGGAGGTAAGCAGAGCAGCAAATAACTGGGTAATCAGGAAAGGCCTCTTTAAGTGGTAGAAATTAAAATGAACCATGAATGGAATTTAGGGTTCTAGGGAGGAGGTGAGGAGTGAGGCCCCTCCAGTGAGAGAGAGACAGCTGGCGCTGACAGCACAGAAAACTGCTGAGTCTGTGGAGTTTGCCTGCAATGAAGGATGTGAGAGGAGTTCTATATATCTGGTATGAAAAGACCCTGGTAGGGATCTTGCAAAGTTCCCATTTCACACCAACTCACACTGGTAATTTTTGCAAAGGTGAAAGAGGTGGAAAAAACACAGAGGAGGGTGATACAATCTTCTGAAGTGCCTTTGGGAGGGCTGCTGCTCCTGTCTCATTCAGTCATTCATTCAACAAATATTTACTGAATGACTACTCTGTGCTAAGCACTGAGCCAGCCAGCTCTGTAGGGAGAGAAGTATGCTGTTCTCCTAGTCATGCACACCTCTTCTGGCCTGCCCCTCTCTGCCCAGGCTGGAGCCCAAGGTCAGCCATTTCAATGATGCTGTGATTAACAGCCTATAATTTCTCCCCACCTTGACCTTTCCCAGTACCCACCATAACCCTTACTGTCTATTTTCTCTATTTCTGCTGCCCATCAGCCTGACCTTGTTAGGAAAACTCACTGAACTGTGTTAATTGGGTCTACAACAAATTCATGACATCTACCAGCAGCTGGGGTCAGCTGGTCCCTCCCAAGCTGCTCAGCAATTCTGTTATTTGTCACTTGTTCACTCCCTATCATATTTCCCACGGCAGCTGTTCCAAACCTTTTTCATTCTTCTCCAGCCCTATATGGGCCCCCCCCTCTCCTTTTTCCCTCCCTTCCCCCTTTCCAGAAGATGACCTCGTCTCCTAATATTGAGAAAATCCAGGCCAGGCCATATGATCTCCCTCAACATTTCTCTCTTCTATCTCAAAATTTCTCTCTTCACCTATCCTTTCTTGCTCTTTGTTCACTCAAAGAGCAGTTACTAAATGCCTATTTGCCTTAGTTTTCTCATCTGCACTGTAAAGGAGCTGGACAGGATGGGCCCTGAAGTTCTTTCTAGAGCTAGATCTATGATCCCTTTGGTGATTTCTATGTGCCAGGCATTTGGACACAAAACAAAAACAAGAGTTTCCGCGGGGGGGGGGGGGGGGGGGCACAGGCACACAAATCAATAAACACAAAATATATACCAAATAAATACCCTCTGATGATGACTATTTGTGTGACCCTGGGTAAATCACAACTTCCCTGGTCTTTTATTTCCTCATCTGTGAAACAAAGGGGTTGAACCAGAGGGTCTCTGAGGTCCCTTCCAGTTTTAGAGCAACGATTATATCCCCAAATGCCCTGTGGTATAAAATGAAAGACATCAATGAGAATTAAAGTTAAATAAGCTAAAATAATTTTTAAAATAGATATTTCCATCCACATATAACTGTATCTTTCTTTAAGGGGAAAAAAATAAAGTAAAAAGTATATAGGGGCAGCTAGGTGGCGCAGTGGATAGAGCACCAGCCCTGGAGTCAGGAATACCTGAGTTCAAATCCAGACTCAGACACTTAACACTTACTAGCTGTGTGACCCTGGGCAAGTCACTTAACCCCAATTGCCTCACTAAAAAAAAAAAAAAAAAGTATATAGGGATCACTAAAAAAACAAAAGTATATAGGGGCACCTAGGTGGCACAGTGGATAGAGCACCGGCCCTGGAGTCAGGAGGACCTGAGTTCAAATCCAGTCTCAGACACTTGACACTTACTAGCTGTGTGACTTTGGGCAAGTTACTTAAGCCCAACTGCCTCACCAAAAAAAAAAAAAAAGTATATAGCAGAGAACAAAAGAAAACCAACAAAGAAGCAAAGAAAAGCTGGGCATATTTGAAAACAATGTGTAGTATTTATTATATAGGTTTTCTTGAAATGGAAATGTATTGTTTTGTATTGAATTCTCTCCCATGTTCTTCTGTGTACATGGCAGTGGGTCTTTTTTTCTTTTTTTATATCTGAGTTTAAAATTGTAAAAATTTACCCAAAAAAAAGTAAAGAAAAAATAAACCAACTTGGTGTATGATCTTTGTGAAAAAAACAAAATAGATGCTTCCCAAGGATCTGTTCTTAGCCTTCTTTTCTTCTCTCTCTAAACTTTCCTCTTTTTCCTCAATAACCTAATCAATTCCCATGGCTTCAATGATCAATTATTCTATGTGGATAACTCCAAAACTACATCTCAGCACTGGACCTTTCTTTCTCCCAGGTAAGTCTTTACCTAAGCTTTTTTGGGGGGGAGGGGGGGAATGAGGGTTCAGTGACTTGCCCAGGGTCACACAGCTAGTAAGTGTCAAGCGTCCAAGGCCATATTTGAACTCGGGTCCTCCTGAATCCAGGGCTGGTGCTTTATCCACTGCACCACCTAGCTGTACCCCAAGGGTGAGTCTTACAACTCTAACTGTATGCTCCTGCATCTCCACGTGGATGTCTTGCTACAGTCTCAAAGTCAACATGTCCAAAATCAAACTAACAATCTTCTCCTGACCCCAACTTCCAGATTTCTGTTATGCTAGTCATAGAGATTGAAAACACAGCACCATCTTTCATTCCTCCTTCTTCCCTTCTCTAAAGCCAGGGCGAGGGAATAGTTTGAGAGAATGGGGAGGGGTCAAGACATGGGATGATACAATTACAATGAAGAGCAGCCTCCAGTGGAAATTAGGGGGTGGGAATAGGAAGGCATCTTCTGATCAGGGAACAGATTTTAGAGTTTGAGATATTGAAGGGAGCACAGTTTCAGGTAATGCTAAGGTATGAAGTGTGACCATATAGGTGAATGACTGAGGAGGGTTGGAGATGGAAACTGCTTTAACAGAGAATTTGAGCACTAGAAAATCTAGTCAATCAAGAAGGATTTATTCACCTTTCCTTTATACAAGACATAGTACTAGGCAATGGAAATATAAAAACAAAATGAAAAATAGTTCCTGCTCTCTAGGAGGTTAGATTCTACAGGGGGGGGGATGCTAAATTTAAAGAGAAAATAATGTGAGGACAGTGATTCCATAAGCACTCAAAATTAAGAGGGTCAGGCAAAGCTTCCCAAAGGTGATACAAACTAAGCCCTGAAGGAAGGGAGGAATCCTAAGAGGTACAGGGGCAATTAGGTTAGGTAGTGGATAGGGTTCTGGGCCAGGAGTCAGGAAGACATCTTCGTGAGTTCAAATCTGCTCTAAGAGACTTACTAGCGGGGCAGCTAGGTGGTGCAGTGGATAGAGCACCGGCCCTGGAGTCAGGAGTACCTGAGTTCAAATCCGGCCTCAGATACTTAACACTTACTAGCTGTGTGACCCTGGGCAAGTCACTTAACCCCAACTGCCTCACTAAAAAAAAAAAAAAAAAAATTAAAAAAAAAAAGAGACTTACTAGCTGTGTGTCCCTGGGCAAGTCACTCAACCCTGTCTGCCTCAGTTTCCTCATCTATAAAATAAGCTGGAGAAGGAAATGGCAAACTACTCCATTATCTCTGCCAAGAAAACCCCAAATGGGGTTATGAAGAGTTGGATATGACTGAACAACAAGGGGAGGGAAGGGGTACGCAGCAGGCCTGGGGGACTGCCAATGCAAAGACATGGAAATGAGAAGATGAAGTATTCAATTTTGGGAACAACAAACAGCACAGTTTGGAGGGGAAATAAAGTGTGTTGTAGGGAATAAAATGCAGTAAGCCTGGAACACAAAGCCAGATTGTGATTGGATTTTAAAAACAAAGCTGAAGAGTTTCTATTTTATCCTAGAGGAAATAGGGAACAATTAAAACTTCTAGAGCAAAAGAATGACATAATCATATTTGTGTTTTAGGAAGATTACTTTAAGACCTGCTTGAATAACTGATTAGAGAAGGGAGAGACTAAAAATTGGGAGTCCAATTAGGAAGCTAATGGCAATAGTCCAGGGAAGAGGTAACAAGGGCCTTAACTAGGGCAATGGCTCTATTAAAGTGGAGATAAGGGGGTGGATTCAAGAGATGTTGTGGTGGTAAAATCAGCAAGACCTGACAACTGACTGAATCATGAGGGACAGAGAATGAAAAGGGAAGCATAACTGAGGTGGAAAAATGAGTTGGCCAGAAAGATACATACAACAGAACTGGGGGGGGGGGGTGTTAGAGAAGACTTGAATTTATTGATCCCCTTGGGTTTTCAGTTTAATTTATTATTCTGAACTTAAACACCAAATAAAACTAGTTCTTCCATACTGAAAAATATAACAGAATGAAAATTGTAAATGAACCACAAACCTGTATTACATACAAGCTCCTTTCCCTTCTAAGCACTTAATAAATTCAATATGATACTTTCAAAGCTCTCCTGCTCATCTGTTTCTTTCTGAATTACTTGTTTGCTTTTGTCCATTTCAAATAATTACTTCAATGACCTTTTTTATCTTTTCTTTGAACATTACTATTGCTAATTTTCTTTTCCTTCCACTCCAAAAGAAAAAAAAAGTAAACCAAAACCTTTCTTTTACTTAAAACAAATACATACAGTCCAGTAAAATAAATCTACAAATTGGCCACCTCTGTAAATGTCTTACTTTTGCATCTTTTTTTTAATCATAAAAGTATTTTATTATTTTCTAGTTACATGTTTACATGTTAGTTTCCTTTGTTTGTTTGTTTGTTTGTTTTTTGGTAAGGCAGTTGGGGTTAAGTGACTTGCCCAGGGTCACACAACTAGTAAGTGTTAAGTGTCTGAGGCTGGATTTGAACTCAGGTACTCCTGAATCCAGGACTGGTGCTTTATCCACTGCACCACCTAGCTTCCCTGAGATAGTTTCCAACATTTGTTTTTATAAGATTTCTAGTTTCAAATTTTTTTCCCTCCCTCTCCCGCTCACCCCTCCCCAAGATAGCAAGCAATCTGATATAGGTTATATATGTACAATCACATTAAATGTATTTCTGCATTAGTCATGCTGTGAAAGAAGAATCAGAGCAAAAGGGAAAAACAAACAACAAAAAAGAAATAGTATGGTTCAATCTGCATCTAGATTCCACAATTCTTCGACACAGAAGGTTTCAATGGTAAGAGCCCTTTTCTGTTTCTTACTCATATTGTGGCTTATTTTTCAAAGCTGAGGTCTGTTCCTGGGACACAAGGGTCACTGTTTCAAGTTTCTTGTGCTGGGGGATAGGAGCTGTATCACTGGCTTTCTACTCTGAGGCCTCTGTGGCTTGTGGATTCCTCACCACCCTGGGCTTGCTCCCTGTACTTGCTCCAGGCGCTGGGATGGTCTGGCCCAGTTGTGCCTGTCCCGTGGGTGGTCCTCCAGTTGGCAGCCTGACCTCTCAGCTGGTGCTGATGGATCTCACAACTGGCCCGCTGCACCACCAGCTTGCTGAGCCAGGATCAAGGGGCCTCAGTTGCTCCACTGTGGCCAAGAGCTTCCTGCTGACTTGCTCAGACCCACTCCATGCTGCATTGTGCTCTCCTTTTGCCCAAGTGAGACCAACCTTTCCTGAAGTCTTCTAAGTTATCTCAAGTTGGAAAATTATGTCTCTCTGTCTTTTGGTAGGTTCTGTAGTTTCAGAATCCATTTAGAGACTTGATTTAATGTTCTTTTTGAGGGAACCACAGTAGAGTTTAGGCAACTTGCTGGCTTCTCTCTACCAGCTTCTATTTTTGCATCTTAAGACCATCACTTCTCCATCAGGAGGTGGTGGTATATTTCATCATTGGCCTACTAGAATGACAGGATCATAGATCTTGACCTGGATTCTACAGATGAGGAAAGTGAGGCCTAGAGAGGTTAAGTAAATTGTCCAGATTGACCAGAGTAAGTGGCAGAGCTAGGATTTGAATCAAGGTCCTCTGATTCCAAATATGGCGTCCTTTCTGCAGTACCATACTATTGCTCCATATATTCAAAGCAGCACTATTATAGCCAAAAAAAAAATCACTAACAACCTAAATCTCCCAAATTGAGGGACAGTTGAGCAAACCATGGTATTAATAAGACAGATTACACTGTAGTGATTAAAAGTGACCACCATCTGACCCAGAGATTCTACTGCTACGGACATACCCAAGGAAGTCAACGATAAAGAGAAAGGCCCCAAAAAACCCAAAATGTACAAATGGCAGCATTTTATGGTGGCAAACCAGAAACAAAGTAGCTGCCTGTCAGTCGGGGAATGGCTAAACAAATCATGACATAGGGATGTAAGGGAATATTATTGTGCTGTAAAAAAGAACAAATATGATTTATGAAGAAAAGCATATAAAGACTTACATGAACTGATGCAAAGTGAAGTAATTAAAGTATATACAAGAATTGTGTAATGGGGGACTGGCGCATTCACAGAAGACATCAGTGTGCTCTCCCTATGTGGGAGAGGGTGAGGACCCTGCTTCCAGGAGATTTGTGAGGACCTGCTATTAAAATACCTTGGGGGGGGGGCGGGGACGACACAGCTAGGTGGTGCAGTGGATAAAGCACAGACCCTGGATTCAGGAGGATCTGAGTTCAAATCTGACCTCAGACACTTGACACTTACTAAGCTGTGTGATCCTAGGCTAGTCACTTAACCCTCATTGCCCCACAAAACAAAAAACGAAGGATGAACAACAGCCAAACAGCAACCAAACAGAATGAATGGCCAAACAAAAACAAAAACAAAAAAACCTTGGGGGGACTTGGGCATTCATAGACTGGATGGGCATACATGTAACTGGATGTAGTCTGCTAACCATGTGGTTATAAAAAGCCTTCTTGATTGGCTGTTTGGCCAAAGTGGGTTGCTACATCTTGGTGGATCACTTTGACTCCTTTGCTGAAGGCATCTGGTGAGAACAAAACGGAAGAGTAGAAGCTTTGGTCCTTCTCCCCGCTAAGGTCATGTATTTTTTTCCATTCCGTGTGAAGGAATTGGAGACTCGGCATACACTGATACCGCAAGGGGTAAGGCTGACACTCAGGAGTGACCTTTGGTACCCAGACAGTCGTTAGCTAAGACAAAGAGATGCTGAATCAACATGTGAACTTAGTGGGACTTATGTCTATAGAAACTGGGCTAAGTTTGAGCTCATTTCTCTGAGAAATTGAGGAAGGATAGAAGAGGCCACCAAGTTGTTGAGGCAAATATTTATACTTCTGTTCTTGTTAATATCTTTGAAGTATATATCTCTCTGTAAAACCTAATTGATGGGGCAGCTAGATGGCACAGTGGATAGAGCACTGGCCCTGGAGTCTGGAGTACCTGAGTTCAAATCCGGCCTCAGACACTTAACACTTACTAGCTGTGTGACCCTGGGCAAGTCACTTAACCCCAATTGCCTCACTAAAAAAACAAAACAAAATAAAACAAAAAAACCTCAAAAACCTAATTGATGATAAGTGGCTAAATGGACCTGCGGCACTAGTCACTGACATCTAACAGTGTGGGGAACACAACTGCTAGTGGTGAAAGCTGATGGCTGTTGTTCATCCTTAGTTTTTTGAAGAGGACCAAGGAAATCTTGATGTTGGGGCCAGGGTACAGTGTACATAGTAAAGTAGTGGGTGATGGGTTATGTCTTGTAGAGATACCTCAAGAGAAGAGAAGCCCTAACCCCTAAAGGTACCCTTAGAATTGGGGGACAGATATAGCCCTCCTGGCTCTGGAAAAGTGAACCAGAAGCATTCACTTTAGCAATGCAAATGCAAAGGAAAACAATAAAAAATCCAATGTCACAAAATTATAAGGAATAAGAATGGCCACAAAGAAAAGAGAAAATACCTCCCTTGAGTCTTTTGCTGAAGTGTGTAATTTAAAATTCTAAATGTGGGTTCTAATCTGTTCCCCCAGTTTTGGAGGGGAACTGACTAAAATAACTGATAAACAAGTTTAAGTTTTTTTAAGGGTTTATTGAAAGATAGTAAAAGAAAGAGAAAGATTGAGAACAGATTTCCTATAACCTGGCAATCCTAACCTTCCTAAGCTCCCACTTCTGAAGTCCTCTGCCACCATGCCCACCGATCTCGCACCAAAAAGAGGCCGAGCTCTCTCCTTCCTGTTCCCCTCCCAGAAATGGGAGGTTCTTCAAGCTGATAGGCTAGTGTCATTCAAATTCATTGGTTCACTGGACCCAAAGGTGGTCTTGATGTAAAGTTCAAAGTTCTTAGCTTCTGAGAACAATCACCTTTCTAAGTACCCTTAAGTACCAGCCAGATGTGTTTACAATCCAGTAAACTGAAAGTAAGCCAATGATCCAGTCAGCACTCAGTCACCTTATCCAATTCAATCAGTTTAAACCAGTCTCCAGGTGGGCCCCTGGGTATCTGCTAAATCTCATCTATCACATTCTATTATCTTGACACAGAAGTAAGGGTGCATGGTTATGGAACATTTCATAGAATATAGGATTTTTTTTTGTTTTGCTGATTTTTTCCCTCCTTTTTCCTTTTGTTTTAATTCTTTGTTATATGAGGTAGCTCTCTGGGAGGGGAGAGACAGAAGGAATATGGGGGGGGGACAGAGGCAATGTAAAAATAAAATATATCAAAATTATTTTTAAAAAATAAACAAAACTATACCTAGACATACAAAAAAGATACCTATGAAATTATGTTCAATTTTTAAAAAGCAGAACACAATTACAAAAAATAATTCTGTGATGAGGAATGAAAATACTACTACCCCAATGAACCCAGATATATATATTTTAGAAAAGAGAAATCCTGCCTCACTCTAGGACCTTCATATCAAAGTCCAACAGCCAGGGGTGGCTAGGTGGCGCAGTGGATAGAGCACTGGCCCTGGAATCAGGAGTACCTGAGTTCAAATCCGGCTTCAGACACTTAACACTTACTAGCTGTGTGACCCTGGGCAAGTCACTTAACCCCAATTGCCTCATTAAAAAAAAAAAAAAGTCCAACAGCCACATTTCCTTCTTCTCTAAGATCCAATTTTGAGGAACTGAAGAATATGAGAAGGCAGAAATTGGAGAGGAGAAAATCTGGTTTTGCAGATTCTACACTCCTCAGAATAGAAAACCCTAAGAAACTGAGGGTCTCACCCAAATTTCTTGAGACCTATTCAATATGTTTCTAGAAACCTAGGAAAAATCTTACTCACCTTCCCTTCCAGGAGACAGGAATTTTGCATGGGGCTATCTGGGTCTAGCAGTCATAAGAAAACAGCATCTGAGATGGGAGTTAGGACACATAGGACACAGCTCTGACTGAACCCAATATACTGTATGAATGGGAACATGTAACTCAACCTTTCTGGGGTAATATCTTATTTGATAAGGAAATAACACCTTTCCGCTGCCTCCAAGGAAAAATTAATCAATTCCCTATTCCTTTGAAGACATGGCTTCATATTTATCCTTAAGCCCAGTCCAAATTCCATCTTCTTCATGAAACTTTCCCTGAAAACAATTCATATCTTTCTCTCTCTCCCTTATAGCCTTTTTTTTTTTTTTTGGTGAGGCAATTGGGGTTAAGTGACTTGCCCAGGGTCACACAGCTAGTAAGTGTCAATTGTCTGAGGCTGGATTTGAACTCAGGTACTCCCTACTCCAGGGCCAGTACTCCATCCACTGCGACACCTAGCTGCCCCTTATATATAGCCTTTATCAACTGAACCACACATTTTAGAAATTTATAAACATTCCAAAATATCCAAATCCATATAAGGGTTGTCCCCTTCAAAGGAATTACACTGAATGGTGAGATACTACAAGTAGCATTTATGACCAATGAATTTAAATCTTAAGTCACAGACTTCAGGTATAATTTTTCTAACTTCTAAATAGGGGCTTGATTCAGTGCATAATAGTGCTAAACAAAGCTCCCAGACTCTTAAGTTTGATCCCTATCTGTGTGATAGGGCCTTTGTTCTTCCCTCCCAGATTCTAAGGAGTAATTAGGAACCTGTGGTAACAGCACTATTTCTTCTCTGCTATAGCTGATATAATAGGCCTTGAAAATATTTCAGGAGGTGTTAGGTGGATGGTAGTGGTGGTGGTCAGTCCTTGGTTCCTATGTCAAAGCTCATCTACCCTTTTCTATCAGATCAGAAACAAATCTGTACCCTTTTCTTCAGCATGTCACTTGCTATGTTTTTTTAAAATTAATAAAATATTTTATTTTTTTCCGTTACATGTAAAGATAGTTCTCAACTTTTGTTTATACAAGCATTACAATTTCAGATTTTTCTCCCTCCTTCCCCCCTTCCCTAGACAGCAGGTAATCTGATATAGGTTTTATATATATATATATATATATATACATACACACACACACATAATAACATTAATCCTATTTCTGCATTAGTCATGTTATAAGAGAAAAAAATCAGAGCAATGATGAAAAACCTCAAAATAGAAAAAAACAACAGCATCAAAAACAAAAGAAATAGTATGGTTTATTCAGCATCTATACTCCACAGTTCTTTTTTCTTGGATTTGGAGATCCTCTTCTATCGAGTTCCAGGGAACTCTTCTGTACCATTGCATTGGTGAGATGAATATAGTCCATCACAGTAGATCAACACTCAATGTTGATGATACTGTGTACAATGTTCTTCTGGTTCTGCTCATCTCACTCATCATCAGCTCATGTAAGACCCTCCAGGTTTCTCTGAATTCCTCCTGCTCATCATTTCTTACAGCACAATAGTATTCCATTGTATTTATATACCACAACTTGTCCAGCCATTCCCCAATTGATGGGCACCCCCTCAACTTCCAATTCCTTGCCACCACGTAAAGAACAATTTGCTATGTTTTTTAAACCCAATTTCCTCTTCTCCCCTTGTAATCTGATTTTTAAATTTTCCCCTTATGGAACTTATGGAATTCTTGTCATTTCCAGACCTTATCACATCACCCCAGGATGACCTCCATCTTCCTTTCCTCCATTCTCTTTCCCCACTTTGATACCAGAACTAAGTCTGTGAATATAGGAGTAGATAATCCACTGAAATAGGGCTTATAAATGAGGGGAAAGAACCTTTCTTTTTTCTTCTGGTGGTTAAAAACCCTCCCTGTTGTAGTGGGTAAAATATGAAATAATTGAAGAAACAAGGGTTCAATCTTTCAAGCACATCAAATTATTAAAGAATGCATGCCAATCGCCTAACAAATTGGGACCAGACCCCTTCCTCAGCTTAGAGCTGGCCCCCAAATAGAAAGGGAGATAGATTTTTATATTTTATTAAAAATAATCAAATGAGACCAATTAATTAAAATCAAATAATACATTAGGTAATCTGATTTCTAATTGGATGAAAGATTATGGATTTTCCAAGTTGGGAGGGGGAGAGTAAGCAGGTGCAATTTCTCCAAAATCAGAAAAAGAGGTATCCCATTCCCCATCCCCATCTGTGTTCAAAGGGACATGGAAACAATAACTGATTGATCAGTATAGGGTCAATTTTCAGTTAAGACACGAGCTGATTGAGATGTACAATTGTGAGAATACTCCCTGCATCAATATTTGGATCTGACTGGGTCAGTAAAACCTAGGTCCTTAGTTAACAGTCTCTAAGCAGTAGGTAGGGATGGTCCAACTTCCCATCCACACAGGGCTGGGTTCAAATAATGCAATAAGGTTCTCACTCAATTCCCACAATTTAATAAAGTTTTCTGATGACAGAAACTGGACCAGCCCCATAATTAAATAGAAAGGGAGCTGAGCCAGCTCCAGAACTGAGTCACAAGATGGAGTCAGCACAGTTCACTCAATTCCCACAATTAACCATTTGCTGTCCTAATCCCCTCAATTCCCTCGCTGGTGCTAGAATAAATATCTGTGTTTCACATTGGTCTTTCCTCCCTCTTGGAGGGCATTCTCCCCTGCCCCATTTGCAAATGGAGGGCTTAGAAGATCTGGCAGGTCCTACCACCAGCTCTACTATTTACTAGCCATGGGACCTTAAGGATCATAGGATTTAGGGCTGGAGGGGACCTTCAAGGATATCAAGTCTAGCCCCCTCATTTTACAGGCAAGGGAACTAAAAGGAGCTAAATGACTTGCCAGAATTTGAACCAGACCTTTCTGACACTAAGTTCAGCACTCTATTCATAACACCAAATGATTTAAACTTTCTCTAAGTTTCTCCATTTGAAAAATGAGAATAAAACTATCTGCTTTACCTACCTTGTGAGGATTAAATGAGATAACATGTGAAAGCACTAAACAAATATAAAACATATAACATAAGGCATTGTGTTCACCTATAACCTTCCAGATTCTAGATAAAACTGGGTAGAAAAGGAAAATTTATAATTGCCACAGTAACAATCTCTAATTAAGGGGTTCTTAACCTTTTTGTGTTTTGAACATTTTGGCAGTCGAGTGAAGTCTACGGAACCCTTTTCAGGATCGTGTTTTTAAAAGCATAAACTACAAAGAATTACAAAATAAAGAAATTGTCTTGAAAGGTTTTGTTTTTTTTAAAGTTCACAAACCCCAGATTAAGAATTCCCACATGAGGGGGCAGCTAGGTGGTGCAGTGGATAGAGCACAGGCCCTGGAGTCAGGAGTACCTGGGTTCAAATTCGACCTCAGACACTTAATACTTACTAGCTGTGTGACCCTGGGCAAGTCACTTAACCCCAATTGCCTCACTAAAAAAAAATAATAATAATAAAAGAATTCCCACATGAGCATGAATCTTATGGTTGGTCATTTCATTGGTCAATTTTTTCTTTCAAAGTTGCTTTTGTTTACAATACGTTGAATACAATGTATTCTGGTTCTGTTCCCTTCACTCTGCCATCAGTATGCACAAATCTTGCCACATTTTATAGGTACACTTGGGAAACAAATTTGCGATGGTGAGGTGGGCCTGGAGTTCAACAGAGAGAATAAGGTTCACGGGCTCATAGATTTAGTGTTAAAAAGGGACGTTAGAGGTCATCTAATGCAACACTGCATTTTACAGATGAAGAAACTGACGTCCAGAGAGGAAAATGATTGGTACAATGTCATAGATGTAACAGGTAGTAGCTGGCATAAGCAAAATTTGAATTTAGTTCCAAGGCTCTAGATCCACACCTCTTTCTGAGCTGTATCACTATTAGGTTGTGCATTGGATAAAAGGTCAGGAGCTGGACTCAGGAAAATGTGAGTTCAAATTTGACACATACATATACTAGCTGTATGACACTGGGCAAGTTATTTAACCTATCTGCCCTGTTTGTTCATCCGTAAAATAAAGATAATAACAGCATCTACCTCCCAGGGTTGCTGTGAGGATAAAATGAGATAATCTATGTGTAAAGTGCTTCGCAAACCTTAAAGCACTATATAAGTGCTAGCTTGCTAGCTAGTTAGCCAGCCAGAGGAATCATCTGCATGGAAATGATAATTAAATCCATGGGAGCTGAAATCAGGAAAACCTTCCCAAAGGACTTACCACCCAAGCAAAGCCTGAATGAAGCTACAGAGCCTGCACCGGTATGGGTGAGATCATTTGGAACCAGAGGCCTTAGAGCTGAAAGGGCCCCTGGGTATCGGGTTCAAACTGTCAAAAGCTCAAGTGCACAGAATGACCTGCCACGCTCACACGGGTTTCAGGAAGGAACCCCACCCCACCACCCCCGCTCGGACCCTAACTCCAGATTCTGCACAAGTCTTGCCACCTAGCTTTCGAGCCCTCCCTTGGCAAGATCATCCCTGGGGGTGTCCACCCTCGGGCGCAAGTCTGAGGGCCCTTCGTTGGCCGAGGCTCGGCTCCCGCGGGGGCTGGAGAAGCAGCCCGCAGCGCTCCTGCGCCACCCCGCCCTTCCGCCCCTCCTCCTCGCTCCCTCGCCCCACACTGCAGTCCTGCTTTTTTTTCCCCTAGCTCTTGTCCTCAGCTGAACCCGAGGACCACCCCCCCCCACCCCCCAGCTCTAAGTAGCGCGCCCTCG
The DNA here is from genome assembly GCF_019393635.1 of Dromiciops gliroides. Taxonomy (NCBI): domain Eukaryota; kingdom Metazoa; phylum Chordata; class Mammalia; order Microbiotheria; family Microbiotheriidae; genus Dromiciops; species Dromiciops gliroides. The sequence goes on along the minus strand of NC_057862.1, from coordinate 465,929,045 downwards.
AGAAGTGACGTCACCCGGCGGCGTCAGACGTGAAGCGCAACAGGTCTCTGCGTTTCCCCGTCGTGAGGGCGGTGGCGTGTGTGCGTAAGCCAGTCTAAGTACAGGGAAGCCGAGAGGGGCGGGGTGAAGAGGAGGATGGAAGGAAGGGGAACTTCAGACGCGCGCGCTCGGGTGCGCGCTCCGGCTCGTCCGCGCGCCGGAAACAGCCGCTTGGCTACGGAAGTCGGGGCGGGTTGGGGGGGCGGGGAGGGGGGAGGGAGGTAGAGATGGGGGGGGGGCGGCGGCGGTTCGCGATGAAGAGCGGGAGCGCGTGAGCGAGCGGGGGAGGGGGGGTGGGAGGGAGGCTGGGGGGGGGGACCGGAGCACGAGCCGCAGGGGCGGAGGGAGGGGGGCGCGAGCGAGCGCGGCGGGCGGCGGTGGTGGCGGCGGCGGCGCGAGAGCAGTGGGGCCCGGCAGCGGCGGCGGCTGAGACGGCGGCGGCGGCGGCGGAGGGAGAGAAGATGGCGGATGGCGACAGCGGCAGCGAGCGAGGGGGCAGCGGGAGCGGCAGCGGCGGGGGTGGCGGGCCCGGCGGCGGCGGTGGTGGTGGCGGCGGCTTCCAGCCCCTGTCCCGCGGGGGTGGCGAGCAGGAGACCCAGGAGCTGGCCTCAAAGCGGCTGGACATCCAGAACAAGCGCTTCTACTTGGACGTGAAGCAGAATGCCAAGGGCCGCTTCCTGAAGATCGCCGAGGTGGGAGCGGGCGGCTCCAAAAGTCGCCTCACACTTTCCATGGCTGTGGCCGCCGAGTTCCGAGACTACCTGGGCGACTTCATCGAGCACTACGCGCAGCTGGGGCCCAGCAGCCCCGAGCAGATCGCGGCGGCCGCGGCGGCGGCAGGGGCTGAGGACGGCGGCGGGCCCCGGCGGGCGCTTAAGAGCGAGTTCCTCGTGCGGGAGAACCGCAAATACTACCTGGACCTCAAGGAGAACCAGCGCGGCCGCTTCCTGCGCATCCGCCAGACCATCAACCGCGGGCCCGGCGCGGGCGGTGGCTTCGGCGGCGGAGGCGGGCCAGGGCCCGGGGGAGGCCTGCCGAGCGGCCAGACCATCGCGCTGCCCGCGCAGGGCCTCATCGAGTTCCGAGACGCGCTCGCCAAGCTCATTGACGACTACGGTGGCGACGACGACGAGCTGGGCGGCGGCCCGGGCTACGGGGAGCTGCCCGAAGGCACGTCCATAACGGTGGACTCTAAGCGCTTCTTCTTCGACGTGGGCTGCAACAAGTACGGCGTGTTCCTGCGGGTGAGCGAGGTGAAGCCGTCCTACCGCAACGCCATCACCGTGCCCTTCAAGGCGTGGGGCAAGTTCGGGGGCGCCTTCTGCCGCTACGCCGACGAGATGAAGGAGATCCAGGAGAGGCAGCGCGACAAGCTGTACGAGCGCCGGGGCGGTGCCGGGGACGAGTCCGAGGGCGAGGATGTGGATGATGACTGAAGCTGGGGCAGCCTCCCCCACTCCAGCACCCCGACCCCGCTCCAAACCGTAAGCCCCCTCCCAGAAATCCCCCCTCCCCGCCGGAATGCTCCCCTTCCCACTCACCCCATTTAGCCGGGGCCTGGGAAAGGGGAGGGCCCTAGAGAAACAAACCAACAAGAAATAACAAGCAATGCTAATTAAAGAAATAACCACCAGGAAACTCGCGGACAACTAGAAGAGAGCGGCAAGTTCAAAGGAAATGACACGAGAGGTGAGGAGAAAGCACCTCTTCACCTGAGAGAAATAGCCTCAAATCCCCCCCCCCCCATTCTCCCCTTCGCCCACCTGAACTATCTAAACCTCATCCAAGATTACATCCTCACTCGCCTTTGACCTGGAGGTAGAAACACGTTTTGAATTGCCCAGAGCACCCACCCAAGGATATTTGGTTTTGAGTTGTGTTGTTCCTGGACTGCTTAAATCGGTTCTATAAATTCCCATTGGCCCCTCTGATTCAGTGTTGAATCCTTTCACTTTCTTTGAAACCAGCATCTTGGTGTCTAAATCTTTGCTAAGTCCATGAAGATAAGGAAGAGAGGCTGTTGCAAGTTACACATTTCCGGAGGTGCAGGTCCATAAAGGGAAATAAAAATTTTAAAATACATGCTAATCATGGACTCACTGGGCAAAAAAAGAAAATTCAAAAATTCTTGGGGGAATATGAAAACAAATTTGAATTTTAAAATAAGGTTTTGGAGGGAACCTGGACCAATGTCTATTGTCTTTTTCTTTGCAGAATTTCCTTCCTCCTCTTCCCTCCTTCCCCAAGCAAACTGATGGAGATATCAGTGTTTGAACTGGAATCCATTACTAAAATAGTTTTAAAGTTGGCAAGGTTTCTGAAGATTTTAATGGACATTTTTGTATTGGGGTGGGGGGTTGCATAAGAAGAAATCAGGCATAAAGCACAAGGAAAACTGTTTGAGTGGATTGGTTGCTACTCACTAAAGTTCTTCCCCTTCTCTCCAAATATGGAGGTTATTATAAAGAAATGGCTTAGGTATGAAGAAATGAGAGCCAGGTTTCTTATGGCTCCAAAAAGCATAAGCCTGTGAATAGTAGATAATTCAGCAATTCCATCCAATAGCTGACTGGATTTTAAACCATAACTTGCATGGGATCAGCAAAAGGAAACATGTGGCTACAAGCCTGAGCTTTGAAAGAATGACTGACATCCATACAAAAGTTGGAAATTAACAAAACTGAAGCCTCCATTTACCTTCAGTTTAATCTGTGGACTTGTTCAAATAACAACATCCTCAGGTCCAGAATTTCCAGCATCAGTTATTCTTTTACAAGAATTTTTAAAGGAGAACTTGATCCATTTTTATCAGTACCTCACAATCAAAGTTGGCACATGATGGATGAATGATTCAGAAGCAGCAGGCACTATGGAAGCTGAAATCCATCAATAAAAGGAGCTAAAGAGAAAATGAATAAGCTGACTATACCCTGGAAGCTTTTTTTATACCATCTTGAAATTTCAACATAAGCTGGCTTCTGCCAGTTCATCTTAGCTGTCTTTCAAGAATAAAAGTTGGGGTTTTCAAGGATCACCTCTTCTATATTTTAAATGGATTCTCTCTATAAATGGTTTTTAACTAATCAAGTCAGTCCTACCCCCCCCTACAAAAAAGGTATTTCTAGAAATGTTAATGTATCCTAGGTAACTTTGAACTGAATGGGATCTAAACTGTTCATTCCAAAGTTTTCAGGTATTACTTGTGCAAACACCTTCTCACACAGGAGGCAGGTAACCCCCACCTCCACAATCTTCTTAGTATTTTTTAACTGCATGCCTGCCCTTTATTTGAGCTGCCTTTTTAATTTATTGCATACCCTTTTTATTACCTTATTTTGGTATTACTCAATCTATACTATCTTTTTGTTTTGTATTTATTGGAAAATAAGGAATATACAAAAGGTCATTCTTATGCATTTGTGGCTGAGAGGGAGGAAGAAGATATTTTACATAAAATTTTGGCTGTTTAAAAGAATTAGATTATCCAGAATACTGATAATCACAGGTTAGAGTACAAGAGCCACAAACATGTACTTAAACCCTTTTAAAACAAATTCTCTTCTCCCATCATACACAATAGACTTTTTAAAAAGATTTTTTAAAAAACAGTTTTTGTTTTTTAATTTTTCTCCGTTGCAAAGAATGTTTCCTAAATTGTATGGGAGCAATAGTATTTTTTGATGTTTTAATTACATCTGTATTCTTGTACTGTATTTTGTACTACAAGGCAGCTGTTTTCAATAATGTCCTGCTGTATTTACCTTTGTATTTTGTTTGAGTGTGTTCAGTTCTTTGCTGCGGAGAACAAGTCCCAAAATAATGTTTGAATAGAACAGCTTTAGGGTTGCAGAAAACTGCTTTAAATAATTTCAACAATTTGAGGCAGCAGTGAAAATTAAGGTTGCAGCCATTCGTGTATATTGCTGTAACTTTTTCATTTTCAAACCATATACAATTTTTGTATAGACCAACTTGTTTTGTTGCTTCATTGGTGATCGTGTTGCTCAGCTGCTGTGAGCCAATTCGATTTTGCAAAGGTGCAGTACCTCTCCTTTTCAAGGGGTTGGGTTTTTTGTTTTGTTTTTCTTTGTTTTTTTTTTTTTTTGGCTGAATTGCAGTAACTAGCCTTGCCTTTCTACTCTGTAGAATTGACGAGGTCTTCACAATCCTTTACCCGTGGCTATTAAGCTATAATTAGCTGCATAGGAAGTATGTGGAAGTGGACAGAGGCATATATAGAGTGTATGCCAAGAACACTACCATATACGGCATCAGCTTTGGTAACCAGAGAAATTTTCTCTTAGTCATTAGACCATATAACAGTGATGTATCGTGCAAAAAATCTTTAGTAATCAATTTGAGAATCCTCCAAAAATAGGAGCAAAGAATGCATAAGCTATGTGTTGGAAGAAGTAATTTATATTAAAACTGTGACCTGCCTGGATAAGACTAGTTAAATGTCACCATGGTGGGTTTTTAAGTCTTAACCAATCTTGAGGATTTGATTTTCCCCAAAGGGGGTGGTTCATGGCCTTTCTTCCTAATGAAGGAAGATTGGAATCCATTCTAGCAACAGAAGGGTTATGGGTTAATTGTCCACTGATCGTCATTCCTGTCCCTTGGGACAATAGAAATCTGCAAAATATCGGGACTATACTTTTGGAAATTTTTTGCTGTTAGATGTGGCTGTATTAGCTGAGAAGGTACTTCAAAAGATCATGCATAAATATTAGCTTGTTAAAGTCTACAATCTTTGTTTTAAATCTAGTTGGAAAGAAAGCAGCATTGTACAAACTACAGGGTAGGAAACAAACCTCGTTGTTTTGTTACTATTGCTGTGAGCAGTGGCCTTTTTTACTTCATCGGGCATCTCAGTATTCACACATTCAGAATACCCAATCCTATTTGACAATCCTCCTAAAGCTACTTTTCAAATGATTGATGAAAGGTTTGTTACTCATACTACTGTTTTCTCAGCTTGTTTTCACTGTGGAGTTCCTGCAACTTAAAAGAATTAGAAACAAAATATTAGCAACAGAAGCAAAAGAATAAGAATCTGTAAATATGTCCCTATATTCTAGATTTCTATTGTCCTTATTCATCATTTAGCCAGTGGAATGACAATTCCAGTCTGCAAACATGTCAATGCATCTGCTGTACAAAAAAAGTAAGTCTGTATGGCACCAAAAAAAAAAAAAAAACCAAACCAAAAAACCAGACACCCTGTGTAAATATTTAAGGCATGTAGGTGGCATAAGTGACAGTAGCTATACTATACACATAGCTACTTGTCAATTCAGTTTTTATAATTAATTCAGAATGATTCTGAGGGTCTGTGGATTTAAGCAGTCTTTAAAACCTCCTGCTTTGTTTGTTACCTTTGGATCACTTTGCAGCAAATTTACAGGTCTTTTAAGAGATACGGGCTTCAGTTTCCTCCCCAAAAAACCAAACTACAAATGTTTATCCTGTTTTTTATTTGAAAATGTGCAGGGTAATGGGCAAAAAAGGCTGGTTACAATAATGCCCTCATATTGAGTGGTCTGTTAATGACTGCACACTTCAGGCATTGTAATAGCTGAAGATGACTTGTTAAATGTGATCTTTCCCCAATGTTACAAAGATGTAGAATGATCTACACAAGGTATTAAAAAGTGACTATTAATTTCCATCTACCTTGCTCTTCAGAGAGTGTCAGTTAATGAATTTTGGGGGAAGCTTGAGTGTATGTATAGCTCATGCACATAAGTATTCTTAACTAAGTTTTGTTATTTTTAACCAGATTATGGTACTTTATCAAATGCACAACTAATCTCTCAGTAGATATTCATTTGAAAATAGTGTGGCCTTGATCAGTGAGAAGGGGAAAAGACTTGTTTTTTGCCTATGTAAAAATGACTCATTTGCTGGGAGTCATAATTCTCTAATATTTTTGTGGTAGGTCTCCTTTTGATCAGGAACAAAATAAAATGTTTTTGTGTTCATTTAGGTATTAATTAAATTCAATTGTCTGTTGTGTTTAGGGACTATCAGAATTGTTCTGATGAATATCAAAGTGACTGCTTTGATGTCCAATCTCAGGTTTTAAAACATAGTGGTGTAAAATCCCACTGGTTACTGGCAAAACAATTTTACTTTAAAATACCTTAAAGCTCACATATATCGGGCCTGTTCAGACAGCAGAGCCTCCATCTTGTTGCTCTTTTCCCACTTTCTACTGGAGTTTGATACTTCCATGGCTTGGAAAGTATCAAGAAATTTTTGCATTGTATATTTCCATTTTGACCCTTGTATATTTTCTCAAAGGCAAAGCACTTTTGGTCACGTAAATACATAGATTATTTGTTTTATGTGGACCGTGGCTTCTCAGGCTCCCCTAATTCTGCTTATTAAAATGATTGTTCAGACTCTATGTAAGTGGAAATCTTTGCTAATGTTTAGAAAGTTTGTATTGGTCCTGAAAGCATCTGCTAGCTTCCAGTGAATGCAGTAATAGCCAATGCTGTGTTCATAACTTAATAAGTTACTTTCCCTTGAGCCTTAAGGTAACTCTTTTTTTGCTGTCAGTAGCAGCATTAAAGTTGTTGCTCTGTAGAAAATGAGACTATCAGTTGTCAGGGTTGATTTTTAAGAGTACTGTAAGTCAATTAGCTGTCTTCCTGATAAGTTAGTTAATGCTTCCTTCAAATAATTGTGTGGAGTTGTTTGGTTTTTATTTTTAAAGAAGGGGGTGGGGGGGAAGCACACTTAACTTAAAGCCTGACTAAAGGGGAAAAATTATATCACCTTTTGGGTTTGTTAGCCCCAGAGAAGAAGTAAAAATACCAAATTATAATTGCTTTATATTTTGACCGAGGTTGGGGGTGTGGGGGTGGTGTCTAAAATCCTAGTACCCTAAAATTGGACTCCTGAATGTTCTTGGGATCATCTAAAAACTTATGTTTTGGGGTGTGGTGTTCTAACACCCACCTTCCTTAATCTTTCGCACCAGACTCAGTTTTATTAAGAGGTTTAAATGACTCAATTTCCACAAAATGAAGTTTGATTCCTAAAACTCAAAATTAAAGTTGCAACATGAAGAATTTTACACTTCTAATTCCCAGATTTTGTCTGTGCCCCTTGTCTAAAGGCCTATACTAATTTTATTGTAGATTTCACAAAGAAATGGTAGAGAACAAAGGCAAGAGGCTTGTATTTATAGTTATCTTTTCTTCAAACCAAAAATAGCTTTCTTAGCCATTTATCTAGAACTATATTGCTCTTTAAAAAATAAATTCCATAATTCAACTAGCTCAATTATTTAAGGCCTGATTTTCCTGTTGGCAGGCTTTGCTAGGCCTTTACTTCTCTCTTCCAGCCTTTTGGTTATTTGACTGCTTCATTAGTGCCTCCACCAGAGGGTGGATGGAGGAAGGAAAAGGAGGGGAAAACTTAAATCTGTTCACTTTATCCTATTAGTGATTCTAGTAGGACTGGTGAAAGAATGGTGAAGCTTTTAGATAAAACAAGGTTTTTGCATAATCAGTTTTATTTTTCCTATTATTCCTGACATCTGTTGACATGAAAGGTTCATTTTGCCTTTTAAGTGGAATCTCACCCAAATGTTAACATTTAGTAGTATAAAGTGGAAGAAGTAGAAAGAGATGTTCAATACAAAATTGAGTAGTAGCTTTTTAAAAAAGGTTTCTAAAAAATTTTTCTCCAGGCTCTACCACATCCCTTTTGCTAAACAGGCTAACTCTTCAAAGAAAAATACAGCCTTTCTCACTGAATTATAACAATTTCTAAGGCAAAAAACCACAAACCTGGGGAGTAATGTATTTCTTTCCTTTCTCTTTCATAAGTGCAGCTTAGGTGGAACCTACTATCCTAAAGAGGAATCTGGGGAGAAATTTATATGAACACATGTGTGTCATAGGACATGGGGGAGGGGGTTCATTTTTAACTTAAAGGTCATCAAGCACCCATCTTTCTCCTAGCTACTTCTCACCCCTTTGTGATAGAAGTTCCCTTTGAAGTACTGAGAGTATTCCTTCCTGAACCTGGAATCTATTCTATCCTTGAAAAGCTAAATAGAATTCCTGAGTCAAAGCAGGGTGTAAATCTTGTCACTTGCCCTGAATGTTATGTTAGCAATAGAATGTGAGTTATTTTTAAATGGAATGGCCAGCATTAATAATAACATTTAGTGTTATGCTTCTTAGGCTGTTCTCTTACTGTCCTTTCTGGGCTGTCTGTAGAAATGACTTTTTCATGGTTATTTAAGAAAATATTTCTTCTGAGTAATTCCCAGATAGCATACTTTACCATTCTAGTAAAACTGCCAGCCACATCTGCCAGTGGCTAATGTACTACATGCCTCCTCCCCTAGAATAGCTTCTTAAATCCAACCCTAGGGTTGTTGCTCTGCCAACACAGAATCTGTAGAAGTAATCTGAATGAGCTAAATCCAAATTTAAAAGTTCGTTGGAGCAGGAGACAGCTTCTTGATTAGGATGTACTTGTGTGTTTAAATGGGCAGCAACTAAAAGGGATATGATTTTGAAATTTAAATGTCTTAGATCCATATGTAAATATCCACATGCTTGTGCATTGTAAACAGGTGTGTATTCATATGTATGAAATTACAGAACTGGTTTCTGCTTCATGAGAAACACAATACCTTTAATTTTATAAGATTTCCCCCACAACCTTATATGTATGTATATAGAACACTAAACTTGTAGTGATAGGATCAATTTGGGAATATCTGCTGAGAGACCAAAAAGTTCATTTTTTAAGTACCTTGGTTAAAGAATAAAGATTATTCCTTGTTTATTTAAAAAAAAAAGAAATGCACTTTAACAAGCAAACAGCTGCATGGTGAAACTCAAACAGATACATTAAGTGCAGCACCCATTCAAAATCTCCCTGAAAACAATTCAAAAGCAGAGTCAGAGCTGGCTGTAGGTCTTGCTGCCTAAGAGAGTGAAGCTCAGACTCTTATCCTTTGTGAGGTGAGCAGGGCTGCTTTTAAAGAGCAATGTGAATACAGCCAGGAGCTACAGACAGGTCTGTAAAAGGGCAGGTCCTGGATTTACCACTAGCTAACTAGCAAAACCAACCAGAAAAAAAAAAAGGTCTAAAAATTCATGCTAGTGAGCACTCCTTACAATAGCAGATTTTTGCAAATGGAGTTTTACAAGTCTATATTTAAAAAATTGTATGTTTGTAACAAATAAAGTATGCGGAAAAGTGAATGACAATTTTGTGCTGATGTCTTTGTGATTTAAGAAGTACCCTGGGATAGGCCAGGTGACCTACTAGCTGTTATCTTACTTTTAGACAGGTATTGTTGGAAGTGGGTGGGTGTGGACTTGATAGAAGATATAATCCAGATTGGAACCAAATGTCTGCCTATGCTGACCCTTTAGTATAATCTTTTGGTGTAGTCTTTTTTGTTTGCTGAAAAACCCAAGTTTAGGAAGTAGCAATGAAGCAAACCGGAAAAAGCAAATTCAAATTTAGGCTTACATCTCAGGTGTTCAGGAATAACAGGCCATCTAATTTTCCCCAAATTTTAGCTCTAGCCAGGATTATCTCATCTTTTTATCCTCTAAACTCATTTGGTTCTTATCCTGTCATTTTTTTAAAAAATGTATGTCTTCTATATTTTCGGCACATTTCTAAATCTCCCACACCACTACCCTTTGAATTATCCTCTTGTAACAGATTTTTTTTTTTAAAGGAAGGAAAACAGTTAAGTAAAACCAGCTGGCATGATAGTATATGTAATATTCCTTCCCCATAGCTCACTTGTGTAATTTAGGGAGGTGAGTTTCCTCAGTTCTTTGAATCCAAGCTTGTTCATGATTACACATCATTTTTGCATTTTTTTCCTTTCCAATCATGTTTTCATTGTGAATAGTTTTTCTGGTTCTATTTTACTCTGCATCAATTCCTATCTTCCTGTGTTTCTCACTATTCACCTATTTTCAGAGGTGTCTCAGGAGACCAAAGTGTTTTATGACCCTTAAGTTCATAGGCATTATGTTAGCTGCTGCTTCTGGTTGCCTAGGTCAGCTTCCCTCAGGAAAGTTTCAATTTTGGGAGTGGAGAGCACTTACTCTTTGTCACACTTTGATTTCCTATGCATAATGAGTCTACCTAAACCCAAGAGTTTAAATAACAGGATATGGGTAAGAAGGGTGTTAGCTGAGCTGGGATCCCACATTTGACCATCATTGCACACCCCCCTCCTGCCATGATTTGAGTTGATGGCAACATTCTACAAGGTGTTATTGTGAAGAGAGAAAATAAACCAATACTACACCAAGGTAAGACTGCTACTTACCACATTAAGACAGAAAAAACTCTGTCCAGGAATGAAGTCAATAAGCACTTATTGTTTACAAGCCCTTGCTTAGGGGGCAGCTAGGTGGTGCAGTGGATAAAGCACCAGCCCTGGATTCAGGAGGACCTGAGTTCAAATCCAGCCTCAGACAATTGACACTTACTAGCTGTGTGACTCTGGGCAAGTCACTTAACCCTCATTGCTCCACAAAAAAAAATAATACAAGCCATCTTTGCCTCCTGAAAGTACCTTCACATTGTGACTTTCTTGTGCCCAAGTTACCCAAACTGTTACTATATTCATTTTCTGGCTCAATCTCAAGATAAATTTCCTATTTAGCACTGAGATGGAGATGGTAGGGTTGAGTTCCATTCCATAAGCATTTATTAAGGACTTATGGCCCAAACAGGGAACTCAGCTTTCAAATAAAACATTCACCACCTTTAGAGTTTATTTTATTTTATTTGGGGGGGGGGGTTGAGGCAATTGAGGTTAAGTGACTTGCCCAGGGTCACACAGCTAGTAAGTGTTAAGTGTCTGAGGCCAAATTTGAACTCGGGTCCTCCTGACTCCTGGGCCGGTGCTTTATCCACTGGGCCACCTAGCTGCCCCTCACCTTTAGAGTTTAATCCTGTTTGGAGATGGACAGGGAGGTTACGTGTACACACACTGAGTGGCCAACTGGAGGAATAAAAGATTTCTTATAGGAATTGGTATTTGAATCTTGATGGGAGCTAGACATTCTAAGAGGAGATATGGGCAACAGCATTGGTGTTGGGAGGTTGAATGCTGGCTTACAGAGAACATCAAGGAGGCCAGTTTGGCTGGAAGAGTGAGAAGAAATGTGAAATTGCCCCACAGCGAGGTTGGAGCCAGACTAAAAGCTTTAAATGCCACCTGTGTTATCTTAGGGCTAAGAGCCACTGAAGCTTCTTGGCCAGAGGAGTAGCATGGTCAGGTGTCCTTAAATTAGGAGATTAACTGATAACCTTATGTGGGGGTGGGGTGGGGTATAGATATTCAGGACTGTCTTCATCAGAATCATCACGATTCCTCTGTAGCATTTTTAAATGTCTCCAAACATTTACCCTTGGTGCAACACCTGTGTTGAGTCTCAACATGCTTCTTGGACCATTCATCTTACTATGAATAATAAGCTCTGTAGTAGACTTCTGTAAGAAGCTGATGCAGCCAAGATTAATTTAGCCAATGGTTCTTGGGGCAGGGAGCATCAGTGTATAAATTATCTTGGTTCTTCTGGTTGCTTCAGACTCTGTAAGAAAAGTAGCTGCTAAAAAGGAAAAAAAAAAAAAAGGCGGGGGGAGGCAGCAAGGTGGCACAGTGGATAGAGCACCGTCTCTGGATTCAGGAGGACCTGAGTTTCAAATCTGGGCTCAGACACTTGACACTAGCTGTGTGACCCTGGGCAAGTCACTTAATCATTACTCAGCAAAAAAAAAAAAAAGCTGCTTCCTGAATTAAAGTTTTTGAGGGAAAGCAGTCAAGATCTAGAGAAGTAAAAGAGCCTTGACTTCTTTTAGAAGTTAAAACTTGGGGGACAGCTAGGTGGCACAGTGGATAAAGCACTGGCCTTGGATTCAGGAGTAGCTGAGTTAAAATCCCGCCTCAGACACTTGACACTTACTAGCTGTGTGACTCTGGGCAAGTCACTTAACCCTCATTGCCCTGCAAAAAAAAAAAAAAAAAAAGTTAAAACTTATCCAGCCAGAAGGGAACTGCTAAGTTTATAATGATGCCATAGTAATTGATTCTCAGATATGCATCTCTTATACAGAGCTATATTAATGTGATGGGAATAAAACCAGATGTTACCTCTAATGAGATGGTCCGCAAGGTCCATGAACTTTTTTTTTTTAAAGTATATTCTAGGGCAGCTAGGTGGCGCAGTGGATAGAGCACCGGGCCTGGATTCAGGAGTACCTGAGTTCAAATCCAGCCTCAGACATTTAAAACTTACTAGCTGTGTGACCCTGGGCAAGTCACTTAAACCCAATTGCCCTGCAAAAAAAAAAAAAGTATATTCTAATAACTTTCAACAATTGGGGTTTTTTTGTAATCCCAGCTAGCTAGCATTAATATGACAATTAAGAGAGAATCTTGACAGTGAATTTTATTCATTCTCTACTACTCAAATAGCCAATATCTATTATATTGGTTTGGGAATGGTGAAAAAGTGTTGGACTTGGAACCTGAAGAGATACAAGTTCAAATCCCACTTTAAATATCTGCTATCTGTTTGGGCATATCAGTTGACCTCCCTGAGTCTCAGCTTCTTTCTCTGTAAAATGGGGTACTTACCTTACAAGGATGTTTGGAGATCAAATGATAATATACATAAAATGTTTTGCAAACCTTAAACTGCTTTACAAATGTTGGCTATTATTCTTAGGAAGAATGTTACAAATTAGGTAATAGTAGCTAGTATTAAGAACTAAAATTTATGAAGCACTTTATATAATGTTAATTCATTTGATTTTCTTTTCAGAACTACCCTGGGAGGTCGGTGTTATTATTATCCCCATTTTACAGATTGGGAAACTAAAGCACAGAAAAGTTAAATAGTGACTTGTTCAGGGTCACACAGCTAGCAATTCATTGTTAAGGATTGAAACTCTGCCCTTGCTGAACCCCAAGTCTTGCATTTATCCACTATACTTGGATGAGAAGCTACTAAGGGAATTAGAGAAGTATAAATAAATATCATGTTTACCTAACAAGACGACCTCAAAAAGAGGAGCATAGTGTATGGGAATTATATCACCAGACCTTGAGTTCTAAACCCAATTGTGCTACCAACTAGCTCTGAGTTCTTAGGAAAATTCTATGGCCATCAATTTCCTTGTCAGGATAAGGAGGTACCCTCTAAAGCCCTTTCTTGCTTCAATATTTTGTGAGAAGTCATCTATTCCAACCCCTTCATTTTACAGATGAGCAAAAAGGCCCAGGGAGAATATTATTGGCCCAAGGTTACACATATAATTTAATGGTAAAGCTGGGATTTGAACCCAGGTCCTCTGACTCTAAATCTGGTGTGCTTTCCACGTGCCATGCTGCCTCCATATGGAAGGAAGTGTTGAGATGTAATGGGCTATTCTCAATGCAACTACAGCTATACCACTGAAAGACAACTGCTAACTCCCCAACCAATTCTTCATGCTAACTATAAAAGTTCCCCAGAATTCATGGTGACCATAATCACAGCAAAGAAAAATGGCTACTTGTAGTTTCTATTCATTTAGTAGTAAAATTATAAAATGATCATTGAACCAAGATCTTTCTCAAGGAACAGTGGAGTAAAATGCTCAAACAAAATGTAATTCCTGTCTTTTGAAAAAATGATGTTTTCTGATATCTTTTAAAGTTGTAAATCTTAGTGATAAAGTTCTTCCTTAGCCACATGGAAACATATTATAAATATGTGGAAGAGGGGGCGGCTAGGTGGCGCAGTGGATAAAGCACCAGCCCTGGATTCAGGAGTACCTGAGTTCAAATCCGGCCTCAGACACTTGACACTTACTAACTGTGTGACCCTGGGCAAGTCACTTAACCCCCGTTGCCCTTAAAAAAAAATATGTGGAAGAAATTACAATATCATCTACCCAGTGGGATACTGAATAAAAACATTCAGTGTCTCTCTAAGACCCTTGCATTTTTATTGGTTTCCCTAGATCTAGAATTCAGTCAGAAGCATCCATCATTTAGGGATCGGTGATTGTTGGCTTTGAGAACTGCTGAGTAAAATCCCTGAGCTCTGCCTTGTCTTATCCAGGCATTCTTGGACCTTCCTTGGCAGGTCCCCAAAGCCACTCTTTTACATTGCTGAAACCCTATGATGCACAAAACAACTTCCATACAAATCATTGGTATACCTGGCCTTAAAAAACAAAACAAAACAGGGCAGCTAGGTAGTGCAGTGGATTTAGGAGGACCTGAGTTCAAATTCAACCTCAGACACTTGACACTTACTAGTTGTATGACCCTGGGCCCCACAAAAAAACAAAAACAAAAACCAAGCAAACCCCCCACAAACAATGGCTAGAGTTGCCCATGGGCCATGACTACAGATGTCCTTTATTCCCCAAATCTCCAAAGGGTGCCCTAGAACAGAAGGGTCAGGACAAGTACCCACTATTGTGACTAGAAGGTTGCCATCTAGTGGTCAACATAAGAATGCCCCCTTCTACCCCCTTCACCCCCACCTTAGCTGCCTTGGCCAACAAATCATAAAGTATTAAGTGCCTACTATGTGCCAGGCACATGTTTGGAGATCATGTGCTAAACAATGGATATACAAAGAAAGAACAAAGACCATCCCTTCTTCCAAAGAGCTCACAGTCTAATGAGGAAGAGAACAGCTTGAGAAAAATCAGTAAACTTTGGGAAGGGTTTGAAGGCAGAAATAGACTTACTTCTTCTGACTCCTGTGGGCTCCCATATATTCAAGAGCCTAGGATGGGTAGGAGGCTAATTTTACAAAAGATAAAAGAAAGAAGTTTCTACTGAGGTAGGACACACTCTAGCTGTCTACCCTCTGCACTTGAAATTCTGTAGACCCAGTCTGTCCAAATTACAGGGAGAAATTTGGGCACCTGAAAAGAAAGGGGGACCAAAGTTCCAGCACTATACTCTTCTTACTACACCATGATGCCTTAGGAAAAAAGAAATGCTCTTTCAATCCCCAAGCATGTAATCTGAGAGGACTCTAAGCAAAGTCCTGGGATTATTAAATGGGATCCAGCAATTCTGCAGAATTTTCACATGGAGATTAAAGAAAAGAGATCAGATGCAGAAAACTGGGGTCATTCTTCTAAGGTCTTTAGAAAAAATAAAAAGCAGGTGGAGAAGCGGGGAATTACAGAGCAAACAAATCTTGATCTTACCCTATCAGGGAGTTCTGTTGTTGTAAGAGGGGTAAAATGTTATATTCTTAGGAGATTTATAAAGGCACTGTCAGTTTTGTTTTTGTGTTTTTTTAAGAATAAGATGGTAGTTTATTTAGGGGCAAGGGAAGGGAAGGGGGGAGGGAAGGGAAACCATGAAAGAAATCTTTGGACTTCTCATGGGGATATAGGTATGGAACAAAGCTCTGAGGTACCAATCTCCTTGAGCAGGAGACCAGTAGGTACTTTTATAGGGGACTGATGGGGGTGTGACCATCTGCCTGTGGAATGTTCCTTTAGTGAGGGAGGACCATTCCCTACTGGTGGTGGTGGCTAGAGGAATTGGGTGAGGGGTGGCTATGGATCTCTCCAGCCATCTCTCTCTTCGGGACACAAAGGCCGCAGCCACACCCAAATTTATCTCCCCTGGGGTAAGGGAGATCAGAATGAAGGGTGGAGGTCCTGAAGCTAGCTCAGTCGATTTGTTACAGCTTATCTCTCTAGGTGTATCTGTCCTCTGGTTTAGTTTCTCAAGGATAAGATTCCTCAGTGTGCCCCAGAGAACTTCTGGGGAACTTTGGGCCCACAACATTTCTTCTGAAACTGCTTCATGCTGACCGGGGGTCAAAGAAATCACGGCGCAAGGCTGGGGGAGGGGGGAGGAGAGAAGTGGAGAAGGCCTGGTCCCAGGTGAGGAGCTCTGAGGTCCAGAGGTGACACTTAGGCACAGGCACTGTCAGTTATAAGTCAAAGTGTAAGACTGTTCTTTGGATGATTGACAATGGTAGCCCTTCTGAGAAGCAAGAATATTAATTTTTCCTATCTTGTACTTAGGGAGTTGATTTTTTGAACCCAAGTATAAACTTTACATTAATTTAAATTCCATATTAATAGACACAAATTTTCTAGCTTATAATTTCTTTTTGAATCTTGTCTGTCCCAAGTTCTAGACCACTCTTCCCTTCCACATGCAAAATTAATTTACCTACCCTACTTCCTATTCATGCAAAATCATGTATTATAATGTGTGATGGTTGTTACATTGAGTGACCCTCCAAGGCTCTATTCCTGGGCCCCTTCATTCTCTTAATAATCTCATTAACTCCCATTGGTCCAATTATCTATATGCAGATCCTACCAAATCTATATATCGAGGCCTAGTATCTCTCCTATCATCTAAAAAAGGTAATAAGGATACTATCTATGCCTTTATCCAAATCAGTGATAAAATCATTATACGTGGCCAAGCACAGATCCCTGGGACACTCAGCTGCAGACTTCTTTTCACAATGACCCTGAACCATTTATGACTATTCTTTGAGTCAGGCCATTCAATGAGTTCCAATATACCTAACCTACATTTCTTCAACTTATCCATTGAGGGCAACCTGAGAAACTTTGGTATATGCTTTGCTAAAATCTAGATAAAGTGTATCTGTAGCATTTACTTGATCTACCAGTTTAAGGGTTACTAAAAAAAGGAAAAAAAACGAGGTTTGTCTGACATGACCAGTTTTTATTGATCAAGCCAACCCTTCAATAAAATGTTTTAGAATTTTGTTAGAACTGAAGTCAAGTGAAGTCACCAGCCTATAGTTTACAGGCTCCATTCTCTTTGCTACTTTGAAAATTGGGACATTTGTCCTTCCTTAATCCTGCTCTCCTTGTTCTTTCAGAAATTACTGACAATGGCTCAATAATCATAGCTACTGGTTCTTTTAGCACTCTGGGATATATTTTGCTTGGGTCTGGTGAATTGAACCCCTTTCCTGCAGTCAAGTCAACTAGCAGTTATTAAGTTCCTACTATGTTCCAGGCACTTGTGCTAAGTACTGGAGAAACTCAAAAAAGGCAAAACAAAACCAATCCTTACTCTCAAGGAGCTCACAATTTAATGGAGGAGACAGACAGCATGCAAAAAACTACATATAAACAAGATAAATTGGGGATCATCTCAGAATGAAGGCACTAAGATTAAGGAGGACAGGAAACAGCTTTTTTTTTTTTTTTAAGTGAGGCAATTGGGCTTAAGTGACTTCCCCAGGGTCACACAGCTAGTAAGTGTCAAGTGTCTGAGGTCAGATTTGAACTCAGGTCCTCCTGACTCCAGGGCTAGTGCCCTATCCACTGCACCACCTAGCTGCCCCAGGAAGCAGCTTCTTGCAGGTGAAACTTTATCTGAGACTTAAAGCAATCTAGGAAAACATTAAAGTGGAGATGAGGAGGGAGTTCCCCGTACGGAGGACAATGGCCAGAGATGGAGAAACATTATCTTGATGAGTGAGTGCAAATTCACTTAGACCACTATAGCTAGATAGGCCCAAATAGACCTTCCTTCACATTCCATCCAGATGTCCAACTGAAACATCTTACCATCTGTTCTGCCACTAGGTATTTTTCCCACCCCATACTTTCCATTTCTTGCTCTGGGTACAGTAATCAAATCAAAACCATTATTGAGTCTGTAAAGAGCATATCAATCAACTGCCCTAGAAAGGAGCTCAAGATCTGACTCCACATCAAAACTGCCTTCTCTGGCCACCACTCTACTATATGTGTTGTCTCCCCTTACTAAAATGTAAATGCTAAAAAAAAAATTTTAAATAAAATAAATTAATAAAATGTAAGTGTTCTTTGGGGGTAGGAAGTTTCTCATTTTTGCATTAATATCTCTAGTACCTAGTAAGTACCCATGAGTACCTCCAGTTCTGCTAGCCCAGCACATAGCATTTAAAAGTTTTTTCATTCATTTATTCAGTGAGAGCAAGCAATATGTTTACTTAATATTTCTTCATTCATCTTAGATTTCATTTCCTGTTAGTCATTTTGTTCTGTCCCTTACAGTGTAAAGATCATTCTCTTTGACAAAGAAATACTTCAATAATTAAAGGATATGCCATTTTGTCAGTGTATGTTTTCTCTCCATCCATGATGGTTTCTGAGAGTTGCTCTAGGCCTAAAAATTATCTGGTGGACAAATAAGGGACTAGCCTCTCCAGTCTTAGCGAGGCATAGTCCTAGAACAATAGACAAACACATTGTACCATACCTGTATTTACAGTGTTTCCAAGTTTGAAAGTGAACCTTAGACTCTGCTGTCATAGCCTTTGAGAACAGAATTACCTCAATGCCAAGTAGGGCTTTGAGGGGAAAAAAATCCATCAAAGTAAGAATTGAGTAGTTCTGTCATTCCTCAGCCTCATCTCATGCTGTTTGGGCAGTGATTCTGTTCCTTGTTAAATTAACCAACAAACATTTATTAAAAGGTGGCAAAGTAGATGAGCCATCTCCAGTTGTTCTGATGTATATCTTGCCAGTAGACCTAGATGGCTCCGGAGGAGTGACACTGGTGGAGTGAGCCCTGCCTCACTTAACTCCAACTAAGACTTTTTGAAAACACTGTAAAGATCAAGAATCTGTTTAGATGTGATAATTGATCCTATTAGACCTAATAAGGTTACTATGAAAGAAGAGAAAAAGGAGACCCCAGGACAGAGCCTTGGTGTATACCCACAGTTCAGGAGTATGACATGGATGATGATAAAGGACACATAGGAAGAGAACTGAGAACTGTGTAATGAAAACTTAGGGAGGAGAGAGTATCTTAGGTGGAGAAGCTGCTCAACAGTGTCAAATAAGAAATAAGGATGAGAAGTAGATTTGGCTATTAAGAGGTCATTGGTGATTTTGATGAGAAGAGTTTCAGTCAAGTGATGAGGTTGGAAACCAAATTGCAACATCTAAATCACAAAAGAACCAATGGACAAGAATGAGATGCCAGATCAACCTCATTTCCTTTCTAACTAAACAATAACGGGGCTCTAAAGATCACAATGTGGTAGGCAAACTATGTTGCAGTAGTCCTAGGGAAGAAGTGGACTTGTCAGAACTGAACTTCAGCATTCAAAAGAATTACTATGAGTATATTACTTACACCTCATGAAACAAGCTTGGATGGGTACAGTTTTATTTCATTAGATGAAATTTATATTCCCAAGATTTGGATCTGGTATGATGTGAGAAGATTGGTAAGAAGCCTACTCCAATGACATTAGAAAATTTGCAGAGTTAATCCCTCCACAATTTAAAATGGAATTTGGGATTCTGGTGTTTTGGATAAACTGCACAAAATGTCACCTTCAGGGGCAACTAGGTGGCGCAGTGGATAGAGCACCAACCCTAGATTCAGGAGGACCTGAGTTCAAATCCAGCCTCAGACACAACACTTACTAGCTGTGTGACCCTGGGCAAGTCACTTAACCCTCATTGCCCCACCAAAAAAAAAAAAAAGATTAAAAACAATTTTCACCCTCCAAAAGGGGCCCCACTCCTTGATGAAGGATGCATGTAGGTGGAGAGTAGAAAAGCTAGTCTGAAATTCCTATATGAAACAAGGGCCAAAACTGAGTTTATTATTCCCACTTACCCCCACCCCCCAAACCTACTTTTCCTTCTGGACTCACTATTTCTGCTAGTGAGTAATACTCACGTTTAACTCAGTGTCCCATGTAGGAAAAAACTGGTTTTGAAGTCAGATGATCTAGACTTAAATCCTGGTTCTACCACTTACTATCTGTAGAACCTGGGAAGGTCATTTAACCCCCCTAGGCCTCACTTTCCTTCATCTATAAAATTAGGACATTGAACTAGATGACCTCTAAGATCCCTTCCAGTTCTAAATCTATGATCCTATGATAATTCATCACCTCATAGTTAATTAGTTACCATGTTCCGTCAACTCTATCAGCTGCCCATTAAAGGTTTCCAACTTGATGTCCCGTAGGCATCTTGAACTCTACATGTTTAAAACTAAATTCGTTTTCCCCAAAACCTATCCTTCTTCCCTGTTTCTATTGAGGACACTACCATTCTTCCATTCACCCAGGTTTGAAACCTCATTCTCTGCTCTTCCCTTTCCCCTACACCATACATCCCAAGTCTTGATGATTCTACCTCAACATCTCTCACACCTATACCCTTATCTTGACACTCAAATCATAACAACTCAAATCAATCACAGCCTTATCATCTCTCACCTGGACTACTGCAATACCCTCCTAATTGGTCTCCCAGCCTTAAGTCTCTCTCCAATCCATGCTTCACATAGCAAAGTGATATCCCTAAAGCACAGGTCTGACCATGGAGCTGTCCAGCTCAAAAAGTTCCAGTGATTTCACATTGCCTCTAGAATCAAATATATATTACTCTGATAGCATTTAAACCCCTTCAAAACATGTTCCCAATCTACTTTTCCAGGATTATATATTATTCCCTTTCATAAATTGTTTGGCCCAAACTGGCTTTCTTTCTATTCTTCACACAGGATGCTGCATTTCCTATCTCTGTACCTTTCCCCATGTTGCCCCTCATGCTGGAATGTACTGTTCTCACCTTTGCTTTTAAGAATTCCTAGTTCCATTGTACACAGTATCATCAACATTGAGTGTTGATCTACTGTGATGGACTATATTCTTCTCACCAATGCAATGGTACAGAAGAGTTCCAGGGAACTCATGATAGAAGAGGATCTCCAAATCCAAGAAAAAAAAAAAAAGAACTGTGGAGTATAGATGCTGAATGAACCATGCTATTTCTTTTGTTTTTGGTACTGTTGTTTTTTCTATTTTGAGGTTTTTCATCATTGCTCTGATTTTTCTCTTATAACATGACTAATGCAAAAATAGGATTAATGTTATTATGTGTATATGTGTGTGTGTATATATATATATATATATATATATATATATATATATATATATAAAAACCTATATCAGATTACCTGCTGTCTAGGGGAGGGAGGAGGGAGGGGAGGGAGGGAGAAAAATCTGAAATTGGAAAGCTTGTATAAACAAAAGTTGAGAACTATCTTTACATGTAACAGAAAATAAATTGATTAATTAATTTTTTTAAAAAAAGAATTCCTAGTTCCCTTAAAAGCTCAGATCAGAAATCAGATCTAAATAATTGGAAAAAATATCAATTGCTCATGGATAGGACAAGCTAGTATAATAAAAATGCCAATCCTACCTAAATTAATTTACTTATTCAGTGCCATACCAATCAGACTGCCTAAAAATTATTTTATAGAGCTAGAAAAAGTAATAACAAAATTAATCTGAAAGAACAAAGGACCAAGAATATCAAGGGAACTAATGGGGAAAAATGCACAGGAAGGTGGGCTAGTCATACCAAATATGAAGCTATACTATAAAGCAGCAGTCATCAAAACTATTTGGTACTGACTAAGAAATAGCATGGTGAATGAATGGAATAAGTTAGGCACAGGGGACAATAGTTAATGACTATAGTAGTCTATTGTTTGATAAACCCAAAAGATAGCAGCTTCTGGGATAAGAACTCACAATCTGACAAAAACTGCTGGGAAAACTGGAAGATAGTATGTCAGAAACTAGGCAGAGATCAACATCTTACATTGTATACCAAAATAAGGTCAAAATGGATACATGATTTAGACATAAAGGGTGATACCATAGGTAAATTAGTTGGGGAAGGAATAGTTTATTTCTCAGATCTATGGAAAGGAGAAAAATTTATGACCAAACAAGAGATAGAGAATATTATGAAATGCAGAATGGATGATTTTGATTACATTAAATTAAAATGGTTTTGTACAAACAGAAGCAATGCAGCCAAAATTATAAGAGAAGCAGAAAGCTGGGAAACAATTTTTACAGCCAGTGTTTCTGATATAGGCCTCATTTCTAAAATATACAGGGAGGGACAGCTGGGTGGCACAGTGGATAAAGCACTGGCTCTGGATTCAAGAGGACTTGAGTTCAAATCTGGCCTCAGACACTTGACACTTAGTAGCTATGTGACCCTGGGCAAGTCACTTAACCCTCATTGCCCCCAAAACAAACAAAAAAATAAAATAAAATATACAGGGAACTAAATCAAATTTATAATATAAATCAATCTCCAATTGAGAAATGGTCAAAAGATATGAACAGGCAATTTTCAGATGAAGAAATCAAAGCTAATGCTCTATATCACTATTGATTAGAGAAATGCAAATTAAAACAATTCTAATGTACCACCTCACACCTATCAGATTGGCTAATATGACAAAAAAGGAAAATAATAAATATTGAAGAAGCTGTGGAAAAATTGGAACACTAATGTGTTATTGGTGGAGTTGTGAACTGATCTAACCATTCTGGAGAGCAAAATTCCTAGTAGGTCAGCATCTTGGATGTTCTCCCCAGGCAAACATTCATTTTTCCTTCATTTTTTTTTAAAGTTCTTAATAGCTATTGTATTTTCAATAGCATTTTTAAAAATTTTCCAATTACATATAAAGATGGTGTACTACATTCATTTTTCTAAGATTTTGAGTTCCAAATTTTTCTCCCTCTTTCCCTTCTCTTCCTCACCCCAAGACAGCAAGCAATCTCATATAGGTTATACAGTACAAACATCAAACATTCATTTTTCATCATGAGTTTTGTTATAACCCATAATCAACAATCAGGGTTTTAAATGTTAGAACAGGGGGCAGCTAGGTGGTGCAGTGGATAAAGTACTGCCCCTGGATTCAGGAGTACCTGAGTTCAATTCCGGCCTCAGACACTTGACACTTACTAGCTGTGTGACCCTGGGCAAGTCACTTAACCCTCATTGCCCTGCTACCAAAAAAAAAAGTTAGAATAGAAAGTATTAAGACCTCTGTTCCCCCAAATACTCTTTCCTAGTTTCTGAGATTCTATCCATATCACCCGAAACAAGTTAACAGACCAATTCTCAAATTGACTATTTGATATTTTATTGCAGTGAGGTGGCACAGTGGATAGAGTGCTAAGCCTGGAGTCAGGAAGACCTAAGTTCAAATTTGACTTCAGACGCTTACTAGTTGTCTGACCTGGAGCAAATCACTTAATTCTGTTTGCCTCAGTTTCCTTATCTGTACAATGAGCTGGAGAAGGAAATGGCAAACTACTCCAGTACCTTTGCCAAGAAAATCCCAAATGGGGATCTGAAGAGTCAGACATGACTGAAATGACTAAATAACAACAAAACTGCATAAGCATAGCATAGTATAGCATAGAGGGCTGGCCTCAGAGTCAAGAAGACCTGAATCCAAGTCCTACCTCAAAAACATACTGGCTCTATTCCCTTGGCTATTGTCCAAAATTATTATGTTGCAGAGAAGGGCCTGATCATGGCAGGCAAAGTTCTTCACAAGAAGCTCCCTAAGAACACAGGTCTTGGGGCAGCTAGATGTCGCAGTGGATAGAGCACTGGCCCTGGAGTCAGGAGGACCTGAGTTCAAATCCGGTCTCAGACACTTAACACTTACTAGCTGTGTGACCCTGGGCAAGTCACTTAACCCCAATTGCCTCACTAAAAAATTAAAAAATTAAAATAAAAAAAAAAGAACACGGGTCTTAAAATTTAGATGAATCTTCTATGCCTTAATTTTCCCATTTATAAAAAATGTGGTGGTTTTTAAATACATATCCTTGGGGGCAGCTAGGTGGCGCAGTGGATAAAGCACAGGTCCTGGATTCAGGAGTACCTGAGTTCAAATCCGGCCTCAGACACTTAACACTTACTTAGCTGTGTGACCCTGGGCAAGTCACTTAACCCCAATTGCCTCACTGAAAAAAAAAAAGAAAGAAATATAGTCAAAGGTTTTTCGACATAAAGACTTGTCTTACAATTATATACATAGTCTAGAAGGAAAATGGGTGCACACTCAGAGAGCGTATGTAGCAAAGGAGTAACTCACAGGTCCTAGCGGGATGGAGATCCTTTTCTCCTTCTCTGGCTTTTTTCTCTTCAAAGCACTCCCAAAGCTTAGAAGACTATTGAAGCAGTTGCTAGCATGTCCTTGCTGGAATCATCTTCTCTGATATATACATAAGCCCAGATATAGATCCAATTCTTTCAACTAGTCCCAATACATTTCATCAATTCATTTCATCCAAGTGAAATTCATTCCTTCTGGTTTACATGTTTGATTGACTGATTCACATCCAGGAATTTTTCACACTTCATTTATACATTTGATTGATTGCTTCTGTAAGTCAAAAAGGCTTCTGACCAGATCAAAGTATTAGAGGTTGGATGTTGTGAAATAAATATCCCTTACCTAAATATATACAAAATAAGTATTTCCAAGAAAGGACGCATGGCTTAGTGCAGAGAGCTGACTTTGGAGCCAGAAAGACCTCAGTTCAGGTCCCACCTCAGTCACTCAGCCTCTCAGTGTTATAGGCAACTTTATACATTTATAAGGTACTTGGAATGTACCAACTTCCATTAGAATAAGGAATTCCCTATGCCAGTGAAGTCTTGTATCTGTGTTTCTTCTAAGAAAGGCTGTATAGAAGGGGAGCTATGCCTTGAAAATAATTTCTGTAGGCAGAGATGGAAAGTATCTGTTTGAGACATGGACTAATAACAATAGCCAGCATTTATATAGCACTAAGGTTTGCAAGGCACTTTATATTTTATTTAACCTCACAACAACCTTGGGAGGTAGGTGCTATTATTATCCCCATTTTACAGATAAGAATACTAAGGCAGACAGGTTAAGAAACTTGTCCAGTAACTTGTCCAAGGGGAATGCTAGCAAGTTTTTGAGGCTGGATTTGAACTCAGGTAATTCTGACCGAGATCCAGCACTTTATACACTCTGCAAATGGATGAACAGGGGAGAGAGGCAAGAGATAATGTAAATTAGTAGCTACATACTATGTGAAGGGTAATGCTGAAACAATCCTGAAATGGAAGCTAAGTCAGACTACTGAAAGTGTTAAATGCCAAGCCAAAGTGTTTCTATTTTATTCTTATAAACATTTTCAGTATGGGACTGACATAGTTAAAATTGTAAATTAAAAAGATTTATCAACTGTGTGAAAGATACACACTGGAGAAGAGAGAAATTGAAGGCAGGGAGGCCAATTAGTAGCTCATTATGATTATCCAAGCAAAAAAAATGTGGGAAAGAATACATACAATAACAATTATGTAAATTGAAAATTTAAATAACAAAGCTCAGATCAAAAACAATAGAAAAAGTTGGAAAGGGCAACCTCTATTTTATGTTGTCTTACTTAACTATTTTGGGGGAATTATACTCCTGTGTGGATTTTTGCCAGGAGGGAATTTTGTGTCAAAATAAAATGTATACATATTTGTAAAAATATATTAGTAAGGAGGGTCTGAAAGGTTGTGGAAGTGTGAGTAGAGATGTAGGGATGAAAGGAAGGGAGAGATACTGTAGAGTTAAAACCAACAGGACTTAGCTACTTATTAGATCAGTGAGGGAGGAAAAAAGTAAAAGATGTCATTCAACATTTGAAAAAATGTTGGTACCAACTACCCCAAACAGGGAAATTGGGAGGAAAGGCATATTGTTGTTGGTTTTTTTTCCATAAAAATATTTTATTATTTTCCAGTTACATGTAGAGATAGTTTTCAACATTTGTTTTTATAAGATTTCTAGTTTCAAATTTTTCTCCCTCCCTCCCCACTCCTCAAGACAGCAAGCAATCTGATATAGGTTATATACATACAATCCCATTAAACATATTTCTGCATTAGTCATGCTGTGAAAGAAGAATCAGAGCAAAAGGGAAAAACAAAAAAAAAGAAAAACAAAAAAATAGAAATAGTATGGTTCAATCTGCATCTAGATTCCACAGTTCTTTTTTTTCTGGATTTGGAAAGCATTTTCCATCATGAGTTCTTTGGAACTATCTTGGACCATCATATTGCTGAGAAGAGTCAAGTCTATCACAGTTGATCAACACATAATGTTGTTGATACTGTGTACAATGTTCTCCTGGTTCTGCTCATCTCACTCAGCATCAGTTCATGCAAGTCTTTCCAGGTTTCTCTTAAATTTGCCTGTTCATTGTTTCTTTCTTTTTTTTTTTTTTTTTAGTGAGGCAATCGGGGTTAAGTGACTTGCCCAGGGTCACACAGCTAGTTAAGTATTAAGTGTCTGAGGCCAGATTTGAACTCAGGTACTCCTGACTCCAGGACCGGTGCTCTATGCACTGCACCATCTAGCTGCCCCTGTTCATTGTTTCTTACAGCACAACAATATTCCATTATATTCATATACCACAACTTGTTCAGCCATTCCCCAATTGATGGGCATCCCCTCAATTTCCAATTCCTTGCCACCACAAAAAGAAGAGTTATATTTTTGTACATGTGGGTGCTTTTCTCTTTTTTATGATCTCTTTGGGAAAAAGACCTAATAGTGGTATTGCTGGGTCAAAGGGTATGCACAGCTTTATAGACCTTTGGGCATAGTTCCAAACTGCTCTCCCGAATGGTTGGATCAGTTCACAGCTCCACCAACAATGCATTAGTGTTCCAATTTTTCCACAGCTTCTCCAACATTTATTATTTTCCATTTTTGTCATATTAGCCAATCTGATAGGTGTCAGGTGGTACCTCAGAGTTGCTTTAATTTGCATTCCTTTAGCAGTTTCTTTAGAGCATTTTTTCATATGGCAATAGATAGTTTTGATTTCTTCACCAAAAAACTACCTGTTCATATCCTTTGACCATTTCTCAATTGGGGAATGACTTGCATTATTATAAATGTGATTTAGTTCCCAATATATTTTAGAAATGAGGCCTTTATCAGAAATAGGGGGCAGCTAGGTGGCACAGTAGATAAAGCACCAGCCCTGGATTCAGGGGTACCTGAGTTCAAATCCAGCCTCAGACACCTGACACTTACTAGCTGTGTGACCCTGGGCAAGTCACAACCCTCATTGCCTCAGAAAAAAAAACAAACAGAAATATTGGCTATAAAAACTGTTTCCCAGCTTTCTGCCTCCCTTCTAATTTTGGATGCATTGCTTCTGTTTGTACAAAACCTTTTTAATTTAATGTAATCAAAATCATCTATTTTGCATTTCATAATATTCTCTATCTCTTGTTTGGTCATAAACTGTTCTCCTAGGAAAGGCATGTTGAGGAAGTTTTGGACATGTTGAATTTGGAAACCTGGTAAGTCATGGCTGGAATAACCCAGTAGCCAGCTGGTTCTGTGGATACTAATGACAGACTGGTGAAGCAATGTGGTATGACAGAAAGAATTTTATCTAGATTCATAAGTTATCTGGTTTCTAATTATAGCTCTATTACTTAGTAGCCTTTGACCCTGAGCCACTCACTTCATGTCTTTAAGCAGTTTTCAGATTTGTAAAAGGGGTTTAATAGTATTTGCAGCAGTTCCTGGGCACATGGTAAGCACTTAATAAACGCTTGTCGCCTTGACTTAACCTAAGACACAATGAAGCTGTTAAGGAAAGTACTCTGTCGAACTTAAAAGTGTTATTAAAAATGGGCTATCATATGATTTAGGAGTTACCTCTAGGATCAAATACGAGCTCCTTTAAATGGCACTTGAAGGCTTTCCCAATCTGGCTCTAACCTACCTTTCCACTCTTTCACATGCTGTATAGTCTGGTCTAGCCAAATTGACCTTCTTGCCATTTCTCACCAGGGACATTACATCTCCCTCCTATTCTCTGTGCCTTTGCTGGAATTCGAGCCTTCCTCATCTTGGCCTCTTAAGAATCCATCATTTGCTTCAGAGCTTATCCCAAACACCACCTCCTTCCTACACCAGGCCTTTTCAAAACTCCCAATACCTAGGACCTAGTCCGCAGCACGGACTGCCCTCTAAGAATAGACACACATGCTCCGGTCTCACTCTTTCGAACAGAAACTTCTTGGAGCCCTCCTTCCCCGGTGCCTAACACACAGTCGGCGATAAATAAATCCTCATTGAGAGATCTGCAACAGGTGAGAACGGAAGAAAGTGAGGGGAAACTTCGGGAAAAAGACTGGAGGAGCCTGAGAGGGACTGACAGGTCAGAGCAGAGCGCGCGGCCCGCCCGAAGTCGGAGAGGGCGGGTAAGGCCTTGGCCCTGGCTCAATGACCTCAAACCCGGAAGTTTCGGTGGGGGTGGGGTCAAAAGGCCGAGTTAATAGTAAACACTGAAAGCACTTAGGATACCAAGACTCCTGCCGGGACGTTAAGGGGAAACGCTTCTGTTTAGAGAGGAGCCAGACCGGAGTGTGTACCTAAACGCAGGGGGCAATGCGATTCTGGGGGGATGGCTGCGGGAAGAAGGAAAGGAGACCGAGGAGCGCGAGCGGGAGAAGGCGCTGGCGGAGAGAGGAGAGAATTAGGAGGGAGGAGGCCCAAGGGGAAAGAGAGACCGAGAGGTAGAGGGCAGCGAGGGCTGACAGGCCAGTCCCCGGATTCGCGCGGAGCCTCTGGCATCCGAATTTTCCTAGTGCTTTCTTGAGAGGAGCTGAGGAAGGCCTGAATGGAAAGTGGGCTCGACCGCCTTTTCCCTCTCAAACAAGTCAAGGAATAATGGGGGGAGGGGGAAAACCCTGAGAATGAGCGGGAAACCCACAACTGCCTCAATTAGCCTTAGCCATTGGACAGAACCTCAGTCCGTCTGGACAGCCCGCCTCTTTGCTCGCGGGCGCTGTCTTCATTGGCGACCTTCCCACCAGCTCTAACGCCCATTGGCTTGTCCTCTTGTCCGTTCCGCTGTGGCGCTCAGAGGCAGGTGGAAAGTGGCTCCCACTCGCACCGCCCCCGTCCCGCGCACAGATCTGTTGGGTGTTGGGCCGGTAGGCCCCGCCCTCACGCGCCGTGTGCAAAAACAAACAGCCGTTAGCGAGGAGGCGAAGCGAGGCGGAGCCGTGTTAGAAGAGAACGCGCTATTGGGTCGCTGAGAGGGTTCAAACCAGCAAGACGCGCGGGTATTGGTAGGGTGGAGCGCGCGGGGGGAGGCGGCTTATTGTCTGGGGCTCCGGTGGTGGCGGCGGTAGTTACAGCGGCTGGAGCTAGGGATAGTGGCGGCGGCGGCGGCGGCGGCGGCGGCGGGTCGAGACTGCTGTCGGGGTCGGTGCCGAGCGCTCGGGCTGGGGTGAGGCAGATCGGGCGCCGCATCCTAGCGGAGGGAGCGACAACTACGCAGCGTCAGGAACAGCGCCGAGACCATGGTGAGGGCCGGGCTGGGCCGAGCCGGGCCGGAGGCGGGGAGCGGAGCCCAGCGGGGCGGGGCGAGAGCTAGTTGGCGCTTCCCCTCCCCCGGCGGAGGGCCCGGGTGCGTCCGGACGCAGGTGCCGGTGGCAGCTCGGACGGCTCGTGTGGGTTGCAAAGGGAGCCCCTAGAGGGCGGACGGGGGCAACGGAGGGTTTGTACTCGGCTCTCGCCGCACCCAGCGGCCAGGGGACGCGCGCGTTACCTGTTGAGCCTGGAGTTTGCTGAGAGTCCTGCCCGCCGCCTGCGCTGCCCGCTGAACCCCAGCGCCCGGGCCGGGCCGGGCTCCCACCTTGGCCCAGACCACGCCCCCAAGGGAGGGGGCTCTCGGAGCAGCCCCGGGGAAGAGCTAGAGTGCGGCGGGGATGTTAATTATGAGTTGTTTTGAGTGGGTCCCAAGTGCTGGGGACCTTGCACTTTGTTTCCCTCGGTCCCAGAGGTCCCCTGCCAAGCTTTTGAAAAAGGCGCAGACACCCTGTAACTCACGGGTACCTTATCGTCATGATAAGCAATGTGTAGGCTTTTCCCAGCCAAATTCAGTCACTCTGTTTACGTCAGTGGTCAGAATAGTTTTATTTTTAATGAAAAGTGAGGAAATTCAGAATGCGTGCTTATGATAGAGATTTCCAAAAAAAAATTTTTAAAGGAAACTTGGAGTTTGGACAAAGAGAGGACACAAATGCATTTCTTTTCTATTTGCCCGAAATCGAGCGTTTGTTTTGCGGGTGGCAGATAACATCCTTTAAATACTGACTCCCCAAGCTAAACGAACAAAATTGCATTGGATTTATCATCAGAAAGATGCTTATATGCACACTGGTGCTATATGATTGGAGCTTATTCAGTGTCATTAAATTTTTCTTGCCAAAGGCAAGGAAAAAAAAAAGGAGCTGGAAGGACTTGTATGGAAATTGTATGTGTAGTTTTAAAAAGAGAGAGGTGAATCTTTACCACAAAAAACTAAATTGTATTTAAATGATCGTCAAATTGAAAGGATGCTGCTTCAGAAATGAGACCTCACGCTTGTTTTTTTGGTTTTGATTGTTTTTTTGTTTTGTTGTGTTGTGTGTTTTTTTAATGGGGCAATGAGTGTTAAGTGACTTGCCTAGGGTCACACAGCTTACCAAGTGTCTGAGTTCCTATTTGAACTTGGGTCCTCCTGACTCCAGGGCTGGTGCTTTATCCACTACACCACCTAACTGCCCCCAACACGTATATTTTGATGGCTTGATTTTTCAAGAATCTTTTGTAGAAGAAAATATTCTTTTCCTTCTCTCCCCCAAGACTAAAGGTCATGACTTTCTTTTAAAGCCATGTTGCATCACTGTGCATAAATTTCCCATCTTTTGAGTCCAAAAGCCATATATCTTGTCGAGCTTTATGTGGTTTTTTTGTTTGTTTTTTGCAGGGCAATGAGGGTTAAGTGACTTGCCCAGGGTCACACAGCTAGTAAGTGTCAAGTGTCTGAGGCCCCATTTGAACTCAGGTCCTCTAGAATCCAGGGCTGGCACTCTATCCACTGCGCCACCTAGCTGCCCCCAAAATGTTTAATTATGTTTTGTTTTCAGGGCAATGGGGGTTAAGTGACTTGCCCATGGTCACACAGCTACTAAGTGTCAAGTGTCTGAGGCTGGATCTGAACTCAGGTCCTCCTGAATCCAGAGCCGGTGCTTTATCCACTGCACCACCTAGCTGCCCCCCAGTAATATACTTTTTTTTTTCCCCTGAGCAATTGGGGTTAAGTGATTGCCCGGGGTCACACAGCTAGTAAGTGTTAAGTGTCTGAGGCTGGATTTGAACTCAGGTCCTCCTGAATCCAGGGCCAGTGCTCTATCCACTGTGCCACCTAGCTGCCCCATGTCTTTTGTTTTGTTTTGTTTTTGCAGGGCAATGAGGGTTAAGTGACTTGCCCATGGTCACACAGCTACTAAGTGTCAAGTGTCTGAGGCTGAACTCAGTTACTCCTGAATCCAAGGCCAGTGCTTTATCCACTGTGCCACCTAGCTGCCCCCCAGTAATATACTTTTGGACTAGATGATTTTTTTTTTTTAGTGAGGCAATTGGGGTTAAGTGACTTGCCCAGGGTCACACAGCTAGTAAGTGTTAAGTGTCTGAGGCCAGATTTGAACTCAGGTACTCCTGACTCCAGGGCCAGTGCTCTATCCACGGCACCATCTAGCTGCCCCCAGTAATATACTTTTAAACCCAGAAAGTACTTTAGTATAACTCCCCTCATCTTAGATATTTATACTTTATATTGCTATAACACTTAGTTTTCAAAGAACTTTAAAAGATAGACATCAAGGCCCAATTTATGTTTAATCAGACTTACTTAATTAGTTTGGGGTGGTTACCTGCATAAGATCTTTTTATCTACTCTCTAGAGATGTTGAGTATATGGTAATAGTTTATCGATATCAAATGCATTAGTATTGCCAAATAATGAGCACTGTATTGAGTTGTCACACTTGATTTAGGGTATTTTGTTCTAAACAGTGTCATTTTAGGGTCTGAAATTTAAGGGAAAATAATGTTTGTATCAATTTATAACCTGTGCTTTCTTTGGTTGGTATCCTGCCTTCATACTTAGAAGATCATATTCTATTCAGTTTAATATTTGAACTGTTTTATGAAAAAGTTCTTGTATGTATCTTATAGTTGGAATGTAGAACGAACATTCAGAACTAATTGAAAATCATAATTTTATATGATCTTGATAATATAAAACCTCTTAGCCCTTCCAAATTTTTAGGTTGGTATTACTATTTCCTTAACCTAGCTTTTCTCAAAATTTGCACTTGAATTATATTTATTTAAACTAAAATGATTTTTGTATACATTTCCTCCATTAAAGACGACTCAAATAAATGATAATTTAGTTCTTAAGATAAAGAGTTCCCTGTATTATTTTTGCAGCCATAGTAATCAATCTATATAAAAGTGAACAGGGCAGCTAAGTGGTGCAGTGGATAAAGCACTGGTCTTGGCTTCAGGAGGACTTGAGTTCACATCCAGCCTCAGGCACTTGACACTTAACTAGCTATGTGACCCTGGGCAAATTACTTAACCCTCATTGCCCCACCAAAAAAAAAAAAAAGAATTTTTTTAAAAAGTGAACAGATGAGATTATTCTGAGGTTTTTGTAGCTGTTTTGAAATAAAAGTTTTATATTTGATGCAATTTTATATAACTTATTCAACTTTTAATTATAAAAAGTTTATGCAATGATGTGGTAATAACCATTTAAAATAAAAATTTGGGGGCAGCTAGGTGGCACAGTGGATAAAGCACCAGCCCTGGATTCAGGAGTACCTGAGTTCAAATATGGCCTCAGACACTTGACACTTACTAGTTGTATGATCCTGGGCAAGTCACTTAACCCCCATTGCCCCACAAAATAATTAATTAATTTAAAAATTTTTTTTTATTAAAATGAAAATTTGACTTTAAGCAAATTTAGTACTCATGGGTCCTTTTATATTTTGGGTAGTACAACAAACATTAGCATGTGAGAAATTTACTAGATCTGTGTCTCTCCAGAACTGATACTCACTTTTGGAATAAATCAGTACAAAAACTTTATGAACAAACTTGCCCCCCTATTTGCCTGGCACCAGAAAAAGTTAATGGACCTTTTAGAAACTTAGTGATACCTTGCCATCTTAATTGCAAACAAAATAAATGTGGCAACAATAGATGCAGATTCCCTGAAAACACAGGTAAGCACAATTATCCAGGTACCCTGCTATACAACTTAAATTTATATTTTGTTAAATGCATATTTTATGATACAAATTGGGAAGAGAATTTCAAGATCAGTGCATTCCTGTACTTTGACAGTTTAAAATTGATACAGTTTAAGCTGCTCATTTACTTTGTTCCAAGCATCCAAATAATTTTATTACCAGGGCAGTTAGGGTAATTCCTTTTGATTAGAATAGTAAGATTACATTTGTAAGGAAAGATAAAACAGATTTTTTTTTAGTTAAAATGAAATAATGGATTTGGATCACATAAGGAAGGTAAGATAGTGTATCTTGTCCATGAGGTGACCTCAGATATACAGGGCATTATGAAAGTCTTAGTGGGGTTTTAAGCTATTCAAGCATAAAACCCTACTAAGACTTTGAGGACAGTATGTATATATTGCAACTTCCTTTTCACATACTGTATCACTTCAATATTAGCTATGGGGGGGGGCAGCTAGGTGGTGCAGTGGATAGAGCACAGGCCCTGGATTCAGGAGGACCTGAGTTCAAATTTGACCTCAGACACTTGACACTAGCTGTGTGACCCTGACCAAGTCACTTAACCCCAATTGCCTCACCAAAAAAAAAAAAAAAAACAAGCAAAAAAAAAATATTAGCTACGGGATGTCTCCCTGAGGGCACCCTAGTTTAAATTTTAATTAAATGGTGGCACAGGATGGGGGTGTGGAGACAGGGAAGGAACTATCAGAGAAGTTTAAATCTCCCTGAAAGCCAGACAAGGTGATTCAATTTTGGTAAGAAAATATAAATTAATATTTGTGTTTTTAATTGAATCTTATCACAACCTCAGCTTTCGACTCCCAAATGGATATTTCTTTTGCTTATGTTAAGACTGTAAACATTAGTTTATATTAGTATGGGCAGGCAGGATAAGCCAAGCACTGTTTTGACAGATTTTCCTCTCAAGTGCGATGTAGAGACATTTAGTAACTTATATGAAATGAAAATTTTATATACAGGTACAAAGAAAACAATAGAAGGAACATAGGGAATAACTAGTAAGTTTTATATTTGTTGTGTTCATTTTTGAAAGTTTAAATAATTGTGTATATCTTTAAGTTTATTATTTAAAACTAACTTTTTAAAGAAAGTATAAAGAATTCTACAGTTTAAATTTTTATCTTAGGCTTTAAAGTTCTTGAATATCAAACATAACTACTTCAAGTAATATATTGTACCTTTTCTAATTTTGGTACTATTTTGATAATAGTTGTAGAGGTGTTTTTGCCAAGAAACTAGCTTTTAGAATGTTTAATAATAGTGTTTTAGGTTTTGTTTTAAGATTTTTTTTTTTAGTTCTGCAAGTCAATGGGGAACATTAAAACATTTTCTCTATGTAAATTCATAAGCTTAGCAAAACATTCAAAAAAGGACAGATCAATTTATTTTGAAAGTTTTAAGATTTAACCTTATTTTTGTCAAATTTTGTTTTATCACCTTCCTTTTCAAATGTATTTTTCTCCCCACCCACTAAGTTCATCCTTGTAACAAATAATGAAAAGTAAAGAAAGGGCAGGGAAATAACAGGTCAGCAAAAGTAATCAACATATCAAATAAATCTGTGCAGTATTCCATCCCCACCTCTTCGAGAAAGTAAGGGAAATAGTTTGAAGCTTTAACTTAGTTAGTTGTGATTTCATATTATCTAATACAAAGCTTCTTAAAGTGTGGGTCACGGGCAGCTAGGTGGCACAGTGGATAGAGCACTGGCCCTGGAGTCAGGAGTACCTGAGTTCAAATCCGGCCTCAGACACTTAACACTTACTAGCTGTGTGACCCTGGGCAAGTCACTTACCCCCCCAATTGCCTCACTAAAAAAAAAAAGTGTGGGTCACAAAAAAATTGGTAGTAAATGTGGGATTTGTATACCTATTTTATATACCTACATACCCGGAGTCATATAAAAATTTCTCAAGCAAAAAGAGGTCGAGTGGAAAAAGTTTAAGAAGCCCATATCTAATACACCACTAAAAGGGCCATAGAGGACACTGTTTGTTTGTTTTAACAGTATAGAGTAAAACTTCAGGAGTTTTCCCCTTTAAATGTTCAGAAACCGTTCTTTCCAAGTGATCGTTACATTAAAGTATTTTCATTTTTAGGCTGGAGGTAAAGCTGGAAAAGACAGTGGGAAGGCTAAGGCTAAGGCAGTGTCTCGCTCACAAAGAGCTGGACTACAGGTAATGTGTGCAAAATTATTTTTATTTTGAACCAATTTTTCTTTTATATTTATGAGTGGTATAGATATGAAATTTAATAAAGATGCATCTCTAATAAGTGTCTGGTAGACTTTTGGAAAGTCAGGGTTGGAGATTATAGATGTGGGGAGTTATTAGGGTATGGTGGATAAAAAGCATTGGACTTAACTAAATTCTAAATTCTATTCATACCTCAGGCATCAAGTAACATTGTGACCCTGAGAAGTTACTGAACCTCAGTTTCTTCATTTCTAAGATGGGTAATAATAATATTACCTATGTCATACATAGCATTCTTGTAGACACAGATGTCAGTTCATATTATTACCATCATGCATTTAGAAGTAATAATTAAATCCATGGGAAGATGATGAGAGCATATATATAAAAAAGCAGATGGACAAGGATGGTCCCTTGGAGAAGAAACTCACTTTTAGGAAGCAGGAGAAAGAAGATCCAGGGAAAGATACTGGGGCAGCTAGATGGCACAGTGGATAAAGCACTGGCCCTGGATTCGGGAGAACCTGAGTTCAAAGCCAGCCTCTGACACTTGACACTTACTAGCTGTGTGACCCTGGGCAAGTCACTTAACCCTCATTGCCCTGCAAAAAAACAAACAAACAAAAAGATAGATACTAGGAGAGTAGGTCAGAGGAAAGAGGAGAACCAGAGTAGTTAATAAAACCCAGGGAAGAGAATTTCAAGCAACAACAGGGTGTGGTCAGTAGTGCCAAGTGCTGTTTGAAGATCAAGATAGGGAAGTCATTGGGATCTTTTAAAGTTTTGTTTCATCTGGGTGGTAAAAACAGAAGCCACAGTAAGGTATTATGGGTCCTGAGGAAATTGTGCCCACATATCCAAAAGGTCTGACTGAAAAGGAAGAAGATAATACTAAAGCCAAAAAGGCTAATATTCAAGTTGAAGGTTCTTTTTTAGCTAGGAGATATTTGTGCAAAGAACCCGGTAGAGAGGAAAATGTTGAAGATGCTAGAGAAAGCAGAAATACTTTTTAATTGTTATTTTTGTAAAAGTTTTGAACACACACACACACAATTTCAGGAGAGAGTCCATCTGAAATCATGAATCTCCATTTCATAACACTTGGGTTGGGGGGGGGGCTTGTTTGTTGTTGTTTGGAAGTATATAATAAATGACACACATTACTTTTAAAACTGTCCTGCTTGTCTTTTTATCTTTCTGAACTTCTGTTCTCTTCTGAGCAATTTTTAAAATGTTTCAGTTGGCCTCTTGGGGGAAGGGGGATCAAAATTATTATTGCTATTCCCTTCTTTCTCGTCCCATTAAACAACCAAGAGAAAAAATATAAATGAATAAGTAAGTAGCCTTGTGAGAAATAAGCTCAGTCAAGCAAAACAAACTTACACACAGGCCATGTCCAAAAATGTATGTCTCTTTCTGAACCTTGAGTCCTTTTATGTCAGGATGTAGATAACCTATTTTGCCATAGGTCCTGTGGAGATGATTGGTTATTGCACAAATTGGAGTTCTTAAATCTTTCAAAATTGTTTCTTTATAGTGTCCTTGTATAAAATGTTCTCCTTGTTCTACTTACTCATCGTCAGTCCTACCAAGGTTTCCCTCTAGTCAGCTTTCATCATTTATGATGCCATTTCTTGGGGCTCAGTATTGCATTACATTCATATGTTACAGTTTGTTCATCTATTCCTTTCTATTTTGCTTTTTTCCCCTTCTTTTTATTGCAGAAGAGGAAATATTTGAAATTTTTACATATTCATAGCATTTTGAATTTTACAGTGATTTTTTTTTCTCACAGTAACTTTATATAGTAGGTAGTTTTTTGGGGGGGGGGACAATGAGAGTAAAGTGACTTGCACAGGGTCACACAACTAGTGTCAAGTGTCTGAGGCTGGATTTGTATTCAGGTTCTCCTGAATCCAGGGCCAGTGCCTTATCCACTGTGCCACCTAGCTGCCCCTATTTTATAGATTATTTCGGTCCAGTTAGGTTAAGTGATTAGCCTACTATCATGCAACTAGTATCAGGTGCAGGACTCAAACCTAGGTCTTTTTTGAATCCAAGTATAGCATTCTTTCCACTATATGATACTACCTCTTTTCCTTGAAGGAAACGTGTCTAAAAGAAATTGGAAAGAAATGCTGACATGGAGCATTGGTAGAGAAGTTAGCTTTGGAGATGGAGAAGGGACCCTATAAACAAGTAATTACAGGCAGGAATGGCTAATGGGTTCATTCAACCAATGAATCTTGGAGCAGATCCACTCTGAGAACTTTACTTTAAATGAGCTGTATCTCATCATGGGATTAGCTCCTTATAGGCAAGGACTGTTTTTCTTTTTCTTATATCTTCAATGCTTAACACAGAGCCTAGCACATAATAAGTGCTTTAAAAATGCTTATTGACTAATTAATAAGAAAATTACCTGAAAAAGTAAAGGGACTACTCTTCACTGTACTCTAAACCTTGTTTTCTGTCTTTGTCTCTGGCCCCTTGCAAGGGTTCTGTAGTATTCTGATTCCTAGCCTGAGCATCAATCCTTTTTCCTGAGTTCAGAAGCAGTGGGATTTTGTTTGTTTTACTTCTTAAAATAGACTTTTCTTGTATCTAAAGAAAGTAAGATTTAAAAAGAAATGGGACCAGTTGACAGACTGGAATTGACAAGTTATTGAACTTGGAAATCTTATGTTAAAGTATCTTTAAACTATAAGTACCCTGCATAACTTTGCAGACTGACTCCTATTACTATTTAGCTATCATCTAAAACTGACCTTGACCATGTAGCCCATGGAGTTAGAGTGTTTGTTTTGGTTTTTATTTTCAGTTCCACATTCCCTCCCTCTGATCCCTCCTTATCCATTAAGAAGGCAAGAAATACAATATTATACATATGAAGTCATGTAAAGCATTTCCACATCGGCCATGTTGAGGGTAGGGGAGAGAGCAAGAAAAATAAAGTAGGAAAAAAAAATTGCAATCTGCACTCAAAGCTTATAAGTTTGTGATGACATACTATTGTACTATAAGGAATGATGAGCAGGGTGTTCTTGGAAAAACCTGTAAAGATTTACATGAACATTGTCATACAAAGTAAAGTAAGCAGAACCAATATTGTAGAATGATTAACTATGAATGACTTAGCTGTTTTCAGTAAAACAATGGTCCAAGACAATTTCTAAGGATTTAGGGTTAAAAAATGCTATCTACCTCTACAGACAGAACTGATGGACTCTGGATGTAGATCTAAGCATGCTTTTTTTTTTTAACTTTCTTTTTCTTTTTTTGCCTCTTTTCTTTCACAACATGACAAACATAGACATGTTTTGCATGACTACACATGTGTAACCTATATCAAATTGCTTGCCTTCTTAATGGGAAGCTTAGGAGGAAGGAAAGTAAAGGATTTAGACCTCAAGATTTTAAAAAATTAATGTTTAAATTAGTTTTTATATGTAATGGGGGAATAAAATAAATAATTTTTTTAAGAAAGAGTTATCAGTTCTCTCCTTGAAGTTTGATAACACTTTTCATCATGAGTCCTTTGAAACTGATGTGGAACAGAGTGTACAATGTTCTTCTAGTTCTGCTCACTTCACTTTGCATCAGTTCATATAAATCTTTCCAGGTTTGTTTTTTTTTTTTTTGAAACCATCCCCTTCATTATTTCTCACAGCACAGTAATATTCCATCGCAATCAAATACCACACTTGTTCACCCAGCCAATTGATAAGCATCCCCTCAGTTTCCAATTCTTTGCTACCACAGAACTGCTATAAATATTTTTGCACATGTGAGTCCTTTTTTTTTTTTTTTTTAATTTCTTTGGGGTACAGACCTAGTATTGATTTCACTGGTTCAAAGGGTATACACAGTTTTCTAGCCCATTTTGAGTGTAGTTCCAAATTGTTCTCCACAGCTCTTGGACCAGTTCACAACTCTGCCAGTAGAGCATTAGGGTTCCTATTTTTCCACATCCTCTCCAGCATTTGTCATATTTTTTTCTGTCGTTAGCCAATCTGATGGGTGTGAGGTGATACCTCAGAATTATTTTAATTTGCATTTCTCTAATTATTAGTGATTTTTAAAGCATTTTAATATGACTTGATAGCTTTGATTTCTCCTGAAAACTCCATTTATATCTTTTGACTATCAATTAGGGAATGACTTATTTTTTATAAATTTGGCTCCGTTCTCTATTTGAGAAATGAGGTCTCTATTAGAGAAACTTGCTATTAAAAGGAAAAAATCCTATTTCTAATTTTGGCTGCATTGGGTTTTATACAAAATTTTTTAAATTTTATTTAGTCAAAACTATCCCTTTTACTTACTGCAATCTTCTCTATCTCATTTGGTCATGAACTCTTCTCATAACCCTAGATCTGACAGGAAAAATTTTCCATGTTTCCCTAATTTGCTTATGATATCACCCTTTATGTCTAAGTCATCTATTTTGAACTTATTTTGATATCCATGGTGAAATGTTGGCCTGTGCCAGACTACCTTCAAGTTTTCCCAGCAATTTTTGTTCAAAAGTGAGTTATTACCCCAGTCGTTTCGTTTTGTTTCGTTTTTAAAGGAAAAGAACCTAGAGTGGGATTGTATTTGATATACA
Organism: Dromiciops gliroides; assembly: GCF_019393635.1. Classification (NCBI taxonomy): domain Eukaryota; kingdom Metazoa; phylum Chordata; class Mammalia; order Microbiotheria; family Microbiotheriidae; genus Dromiciops; species Dromiciops gliroides. The sequence continues at coordinate 465,889,139 of NC_057862.1, read as the reverse complement.
ACTTTGAGTTGCCATCCTTTCCCTGCTTGTTATGGGGGGGGGGGGACCGGACAGCAAGGGTTAAGTGACTTACCCAGGGTCACATAGCTAGTAAGTGTCAAGTGTCTGAGACCGGATTTGAACTCAGGTCCTCCTGAATCCAGGGCCGGTGCTTTATCCACTGCACCACCTAGTTGTCCCCCCTGCACCCCGCTTGTTATTTCTGATAAACTCTTCTTCCCTTGATATAAGGGAAAAGATAGAATATGTGAAAACAGTTCACACTAAAAAGGAGGAAAAATGAGAGGCCATTTATGTGATGACTCTGCTCCACAAAGAAACAATGTGACATAACAGAAAGTACCTTAGATTTAGAATTAGTACAACTGAATTCAAGTCCTGGCTCTTACTACCTGTGTGACCTTGGACAAGTCACTTAAACTCCCTGTACCTTGCTTTCCACATCTCTAAAATTTAGGAGTTTGGGATAGATGATACCCAAGGTCCCTTCCAGATCTACATCTATGATTCCTTTGTGTACTCTCATTAAATATATGTTTTCACTGAAATAGATGGGAAATAAATAGGATAGGAATGCTTGGAAATGGTCACTGTAGAGTGTTAGGGAATCAGCAAGAGATGACATGGTTCTTGAACATCCTGTTGATTGCATTAATTTGTTCATGAATGAATGAAAGTCAACAAATATTTATTGAACACACTCTTGTTTATCTTGTACTCTCCCAAGTGCTGGGGATATAAAGAAAGGCAAAAACTGCCTCTGCCCTAAAGGAGTTTACTATAAAAGATACTTATAGAGTAAGTAGAAGGTAACACCTTGAGGGCAAGACTTTAGCATTGAAAGGATCTGGAAAAGTTTCCTGCAGAAGGTGGCATTAACTCTAATTCTTGAAGAAAGTTAGGGAGTCTTAAGAGGCAGAAATTTGGAAGGGAGAAATGTTGTAAACATGGGGGGACAGCCACTTAAATGGCAGAGAGAAGGGAAATGGGCTCTGTGGAATGAGGAATAGCAAGTTATAGACTTTATAAAGGGAGTAAAGTTTAAGAGTGGAAAGGTAGGGGGGCAGCTAGGTGATGGAGTGGATAGAACACCAGCCCTGGAGTCAGGAGGACCTGAGTTCAAATGTGGCCTCAGACACTTGACACCTACTAGCTTTGTGACTCTGGGCAAGTCACTTAACCCTCATTGCCCCACCCAAAAAAAAGAAGAGTGGAAAGGTAGGGCAAAGTTATGATACATTTTTTGTTTGTTTTTTGGGATAAGCTTCAAGTGTTAAAAGATTTCCATGTATGATCCTGGAGATAAGAAGCTACTGGAGTATATTGAGTAAGGGGGGGACGTTGATATGATCAGACTAATCACTTAGGAAAATCACATCTGGCAGCTGAGTGGAAGATGGATTGGAACAAGGAGAGACTTGAGATGAGGAGACAAAATTAGAAGGCTTTGGAATAGGGGAGATGAAAAAGGCTTAAACTAGAATAGTGACTGTGAGAGAGGGGGATATATAAAATATGTTGTGGAGCTAGAAATGATAGGATTTGGCAGTGAATTGGATATATCAGGTCCGAGTAAGGCGTAAAAGATAGCACCAAGGCAGAAAGAGAGGAGGGTTTTGAGCAAAAGATAATGAGTTCTGTTTTGGAGATCTTAAATGTGAGGTGCCTATAGGACATCTAATTCAAGATACCCACTGGGCAGTTGGTGATTTGGGTAGAATTCAGGAGAGAGGTTAAAGTTTAATATTTTAATCTGGGAATCATCTCCATAGAAATGATGGTTGTGGGGCAGCTAGGTGGCGCAGTGGATAAAGCACCGGCCCTGGATTCAGGAGTACCTGAGTTCAAATCCAGCCTCAGACACTTGACACTTACTAGCTGTGTGACCCTGGGCAAATCACTTAACCCCCATTGCCCCACCAAAAAAAAAAAAAAGGAAAGAAAGAAATGATGGTTGTACCCTTGGAAGCTTATGAGAATTAAATTCAATTTAACAAGAATTTATTGAGCACCTAATAATATATAGGTGCTAAAGATACAAAGACTAAAATGAAAATAATCCCTGCCCTCAGAGATCTTTTAGCCTACTAGGAAAAATAGCATTATTTCACAGATAAGTAAAGACAAAATAATTGGGAGAGAGAAGAAGAGGAGCAACAATTGGAGTGTTTAGGAAGGGCCTTTTAGAGGGGGTTATTTATTTAATGATTAAAGCTTTAAAGGTTCTGCTCTAATAATACTTGCTCCTTAGAACTTTGCCACTTGTTAGTGAAATATGGAGCTCTCTAACATATTAGATTTTTTTTTTTACTTTTCCTATTCTCAGGAAGAAAAAGGTAAGACTTATTCTCTCCTTGTCAGAAATTCAATCTCTAGGCCAGACCTTAGGGATCAAGTCCTAGGAACAATTAATTGCCAAAGGGACTAATCTGAAATAGTTAACTTTTTTATAGCTGAACTGTTTTCTCTTTTCATATTTTATTCCAATTATTGTTCTAACAGTTTATTCTAAATAAATAAAATAAAATTCAGTAACCCAACTTTTAAAAGTGTTTTTATAATGGGTATTGTTTCTATTTTAGTTTCCTGTGGGCCGTATCCATCGACACTTGAAGACTCGTACCACAAGCCACGGACGTGTGGGTGCTACGGCTGCAGTGTATAGTGCTGCAATTCTGGAGTATCTCACTGCTGAGGTTTGTGATGGTTTTCTTAAATATTACTAGTCATTTAACAAACCTTTTTTTAGGTACTATGTACTTGTTTCTAGTACATTCACAGTCACCAAAAAAGTTATTAATTAGGTGTTGGTAACCTAGAGCATGTCTGCCAAACATAGCATACGTACAAGCTATTTTCACATTCCCCAGGTCGCAAAATGCTACCTCCTACTCCATTTCCCATGTGTACCCACATGCACACACATTCCTCAGATCCCTCTTGCAAAGATAACACACACACACACACACACACACACACACCCAAGTCATATGTTTTGCCTAAAAGATTGTAGGGGGCAGCTAGGTGGATAGAGTAATGGAGTTCAAATCCAGCCTCAGACACTTGACACTTAACAGCTGTGTGACCCTGAACAAGTCACTTAACAACAATTGCCTCACCAAAAAAATTTTTTAAATAAGATAGTTTGTAAAATTAATGTTGAAAACTGTCTTTGCATGTAATTGAGGAAAAAATAAGATACTATTAAGTGGGGAAGAAAAGATAGTTTGTAATTCATTTGTTAGGTCCCCAATTCATTTTCCAGTACAGAGTGTCATGTGGTTCCAGGTTACACTGCAAGATAATAATAATAACTTTTATATAGCACTTACTGTGTGCCACACAATGGTAAATACCTATTTAATCCACAATTTAATGGTGGTACTCTACATTTGTATGGGGGGAAACAGTATTAAAATTGTTTTGAAATTAAATGTGAGGAATTATGTTTTATCTTAAGCTTGAAGAAGAGCAGATTTAATTATTCCACAGGTCAAATTCTGGGCACCTTCAATCTGCTGGAATCGATTTCTGGGAGCCCTCTTATTCCTAGCACGTTGCATAGAATGATGAACCTGAGTCTTCAATGATGGACCTGAGTTCAATGCCAGGTCTGGGTGAACCCGGGCAAGTCACTTAACCTCTCAAACCATTTTCTCTTTTATAAAATAGGTATCATACTTTGTAATATAATTAACTCCCAGGGTTGTTGTTAGGAAGGTGCTTTAAACTATAAAAAGCTTAAACAAAGGGAAATTTTATGTACCTTCAAGAGCTATAAGTTATATTTCTAAATGGTTCTATCTATGGTTCTATTATTCTGACTGGTACTGTAGTAGGTCTCTAAATTAACTTGCCTCAAATGGATCATGAAGAAGAAATTATTTGTTGATTTCTATAATAGATTCCGATTACAGTTATTCTAAGTGTATATGGAGAGGAGTTTTGAGACTACTGAAGCCCAGCAAAAGAAGTAAGGATAAGTTTTATTACATGGAAACAAAAGTAATCGAATGATTTAAAAGCAGAATGGGAGAAATATATTCCTGATAAGTATGATTTAGAAAAACAATTTCTGCAATTTAAAATAAGCTATTCAAATTTTAATTCTAATACTCAGCTCTGATGATCAAAAGCTTTGAAGAGGAAGTTCATAAAAGCAAATAAGTTAAATATTTTGAAAAATGTTTGTTATACCCAGTAAATTGTTCCCCAAAAAAGATATGTAAATTTCTGAGAGTTAGCTTCATGTAATGGTTAGGGTGCTAGCCTCAGGAGGACCGGAGTCCAAGATCTAATAATATGAAGTAAGAGACTGTAAAAACTCACACCCTTTGACTCAGTCGTCTCACTGTTGGAAATATGGCCAAAGGAAAAAATTGAAAAACAAAAAAGGCCTATTTGCACCGACATTTATAGTTGTTCTGTTTATAATCATCAAAAACAGGAAACAACCCAAATGCCTGAAAGCTTGGAAATAGCAAAGCTGTGGAATATTGTATAATGATAAAGAACAAAATATATAAAATGCAAAGAGGAAGAATTAGAACCCATAGTATTACATATACACTGACTCTTAACTTTTTTTAAAAAAGATTATTTAAACATTAAGATTGGGTGAAGTTATATTAAATATATTTAAGTTGGTTGTGTAAATTTTTCTTGATTTTTATTTTTAAAGAGACTTTTTAAATACAAGTTATCAGTGAAGATATTTATATCTTATTGCTTTATATGACTAATTTGCTCCTTCCTGTTGCTATTCATTCATAGATTAGAAAAGAAATATGACTTTCTTGCCCTTCCAATTCCAAAATGACTTCTTATTTTGGAAAGGACCCATCTAAAGGGCAGAAAAAGTGTATCTTTTCTACACGTGTCAGAAGAAAGCTGACAAAAACTGGATTATCTTCCATGATAAATGCAGGTGTTTGTGACTTTATTTAAACCCTTATTTGTGAATACATTTTTTTCCCTAAAACATTCAGGCTAGCCTTGATACTTTGCAGTTGGTATTATACTTGCAGTGATTAGATAGTCTATTCTTCAGCTATTAAAGATTGATCCTAGAGGAGGCAGCTAGGTGGTACAGTGGATAAAGCACCAGTCCTGGATTCAGGAGGACCTGAGTTCAAATCCAGCCTCAGACACTTAACACTTACTAGCTGTGTGACCCTGGGAAAGTCACTTAACCCCAATTGCCTCACCAAAAAAACCCAAAACAAACAAGTAAAGATTGATCCTAGATCCAGATATTCAAAATATTGACAAGACCCATGTTCAAGTATAGCCTCAGACACTAGCTGTGTGACCCTGGGCAAGCCATTTAACTCTGTTTTCCTCAGTTTCCTCATCTATAAAATAGGAATAATAATAGCACCAACCTCCAAAAGTGGTTGTGAGGCTCAAATGAGATAATAATTGTAAAGTGCTTAGCACAGTGTCTGCCATATAATAAGAACTATATAAATATTAGCTATTATTACTAAGTAAATCAATTTCACATATGGTTATTGATCTTTTAGAAAACTAATATGGGGGCAGCTAGGCGGTATAATGGATAAAGCAACGGCCTTGGATTCAGGAGGACTTGGGTTCAAATCCTGCCTCAGACACTCAACACTTACTAGCTGTGTGACCCTGGGCAAGTCACTTAACCCCCATTGCCCCGGCCCCCCAAAAAAACCCATAATATGAATACATTGTTTCATATATTATATTCAGCTTTAAAGTATTTAGTTTCTCTATGTGCCTAGCAATATTCTGTGTTCTCTAGGGCAAAGTATAAGAAATATATGACAAGATATTGTTCCTAATCTCAAGTAGCTTACATTTCCTGGGGGGAGGCAGCGGGGGAGGGGGGGATAATATTGCGTTATCAGGCAGTGTATGATTAGATACTAGAAAGTTAATGTAGGAGTTTGGATTCAGAACTAGAAGGGGCCTCAGGGGCTATCTAGTGTACACCTCCTTTTACAGATGAGCAAACTGAGTCCTGGGAGGAGGGGTAATGGGTGGGGTATCTTCCCAAGGTCACCTTGTGTATGTAGTGTCAGAGGGGGCAGATGATTTGAACCTGCCCCACTGTAACATGATCCTAAGATAATTCATTCTGGCCAACATAGTCATACCTTAGACGATAATGGGATTTGAATTAGACTGCCTTGAAGTATGAGAAGGATTCGGGTAGGTAAAGAAGGCCTTTTAGAAAAATTGGATGAGAGCACATAGGACTATATGGGATTGAAATGGGAAGTTCAATAGGGGATAATCATTGGACCTTGGATTTCAGTGGTATAGGGAACTTCTTGTCTGTGAGGAAACTACTTCTACTAATGAAAGATGGTATCTTCTCGGCAACTTAGAGCCATAGGAAGTTGTGTAGAGTACTGAATGGTTAAGTGACCTCCAGGGTCATTCAGCCAGGAAGTATTAGAGCTAGGACTGGAAATCAGGTCTTGCTCCAAGGATAGCTCTCTATTAACTACAGTAGTGTCAGTACGTATTAGGGGATAGTAGTGGAATATCAGGTTGTATGGGATCGAAAATGTTAAGATAGGAGCTTTGTAGGCACTGGAAGAACTCCTGAGAACTGTTAGAGAGTTATCATTATAATCCATGTAAAATGCTAGGTTTAGATTAGTGTTGAGGTAGCAAAAAGAAAAAGGTAAATCCAGAAGATGGTTTTGTTTTGTTTGTTTGGTTTGGGGGGGGTTGTGTGTGTGTGTGGTTTTTTTGGTGAGAAGATGTTTTAATGGAAAAATGAGCTGGCCTTGACAAGATATTTGACATAGTTTGACATAGGTAGTGATAGGTAAGAACCAAAAATGATTTTGAAGATTTCAATCACTAAGGGAATTAAGGTATTAACAGAACTGGGCAAATCAGAAAATTTGTGGGGCTATGGATTATAATCTGTATTCTCTTATTTAACACACCTTAAAACTCCTTATATAGGTTCTCTCATACACATACAAAAACATTTTAAAATATGGAACACTTCACAGATTTGTATGTCATCCTTGCATAGGAACTAATCTTCTCTATTGTTCCAATTTTAGTATATGTGCTGCCAAAGCAAGCACCAGAAATACATTTTAACATGAATATATATATATATATATATATTGTGTGTGTTATATATAAATTTATTTTTATCTGTCCTGGTACTAAGTCACTCTAGAAGATGCTATTAAGCTTCAAAGAAATGCTTAGTTCAGTTCAGTGGATTTATGCTGACAGATGTAGTGCTTGTTTAATATTATGCAGATAAAGAATCAACCTTATTGTCTCCTTGCAAGTGCAGAGTAAATCTCTTATCTCTAGAAATACAGAGAGTCAAGTGAATAGAAGATTGTTTGGAATGTAATAGATCTAGTCAAGTGGGTAGAGTGAGATAGGCTAGTGTACAGATTCCGTGTTTGGAAAGATAGAAACCATTCAGTGTTCAGGGAGCCAACCTAGACTCTACCCAAGCAGTCTCTCATTCAGTTACTAAATTCACTTGCACAGGTGGGGCTCTCCTCTTTTTCTGTTTCCTTTCAATGCAGTACAACCAAAGAGTTCACACAATCACATTGGGTTTTGTTTTTGAAAGAAAAAGAAAAACATGGGGCAGCTAGGTGGCGAAGTGGATAGAGCACCGGCCCTGGAGTCAGGAGGACATGAGTTCAAATCCGGCCTCTGACACTTAACACTTACTAGCTCTGTGACCCTGGGCAAGTCGCTTAACCCCAATTGCCTCACTAAAAAAAAAAAAAAAGAAAAACATAATTAAATCCACCATAAAGACCTCTTCACTTGAATTGAATGTAATTTCTCTTGGCAAATCATACGTTTATAATATTGCCTGTGGAACACACTGCTTCCAGTAATTTTTCACCTACAGACCCATTTTCTTGGAGGCAATCTTAATCTGGGATCACAGTGACGGTTTTAGGTATTCCAAAGATCTGCAGGAAGTTCTATGTGAAGATAACAGACATTTCTTTAAGTTGCAAGTAGGAAGGGGAAAGTATGTCAGATTGTCAGCTTGAAACATAAGGATTTCTTAAGGTTTGAAACACATTCCTTTAGCGTTGAAACAATTGTCCCTATATGTTTGAGCAGAAGGCTTTGACAACCTTGGTAAATAAAATGAATTCATTGATATATAACTTTTTTTGTTTTGGTTTGGTTTGGTTTGGTTTGGTTTTTTTTTTTTAGTGAGGCAATTGGGGTTAAGTGACTTGCCTAGGGTCACACAGCTAGTAAGTGTTAAGTGTCTGAGGTCAGATTTGAACTCAGGTACTCCTGACTCCAGGGCCGGTGCTCTATCCACTGCGCCACCTAGCTGCCCTATAACTTTAAAAAGCTTAATTAGGTTAACCAAAATTGCTACATATCAATTAGGGAAGTAGCCAGAGACCTCTAATGTAAAGTTGTAATTTTTTGGTTTTGGTTTTGGTTTGTTTTTTTTTTTGTGAGGCAATTGGGGTTAAGTGACTTGCCCCAGGGTCACACAGCCAGTAAGTGTTAAGTGTCTGAGGCCGGATTTGAACTCAGGGCCTCCTGAATCCAGGGCCGGTGCTCTGTCCACTGCGCCATCTAGCTGCCCCTAAAAGTTGTTATTTTTTATATCACTGTTTTAATTCAAATTATCTATATACTGAAAATATCTAATATAGGGAACTCTAATCTCCAGAACAGATCTCAGCTTTTATAAGACAAATAGATACAACATAGGGAATGACTTGACGTACAGAAAGATTGTGATTTGTCAGGGTTCACACATTTGGGAAATAAATTTCAGGGGTGGGGCTTGAACCCAAGTCTTTCTTATTATAAGTCAGTATTTTATCCACTACTCCTATTTCCCTCCTGTTGTCCAGTCCTTTTTCAGTTGTGTCCAATCCCATTTGGGGTTTACTTGGCAAAGATACTGGAGTAGTTTGCCATTTCCTTCTCCAACTTATTTTACACTTGAAGAAACTGAGGAAAACAGGGTTAAGTGATTTGGCAGGGTCACACAACTAGTAAGTGTCTGAAGCCAGATTTTTTAACTCAGGAAGAAGTCTTCCTGACTCCAGGCCCAGTACTTTACTGTGCCACCTAGCTGCCTCAACTTGCCTAAATGATGCAAATGTGGGGACTAAAAAAAACTTAATTTGTTAATTCATACTCAGTAAAAGTAAACTGAATAGGGGGCAGCTAGGTGGCACAGTAGATAAAGCACTGGTCCTGGATTCAGGAGTACCTGAGTTCAAATGTGGCCTCAGCCACTTGATACTTACTAGCTGTGTGACCCTAGGCAAGTCACTTCACCCTCATTGCCCTGAAAAAGAAAAAAAAGGTAAACTGAATAATTAGGGGAATTAACATAGGCGTTCATTTTAAAACATTGATCTTTAAGGTTATTGAGTTTAAAGAGGTAGTGGGGGTTTTTCCCTATTGTTTTTCTGAATGTATACTTCTAATTTTTTTGGTTTGTTATTTTTGTTTTTTAAACAATTAAGCATAGTATAGTAGATAAGGTGATGGATTTGGAGCCTGAGGACCTGGGTTCATATTCTGGTTCTTTTTTTTTTTTTTTCCCAGGGCAATGAGGGTTAAGTGACTTGCCCAGGATCGCACAGCTAGTTAAGTGTCAAGTGTCTGAGGCTGGATTTGAACTCAGGTCCTCCTGAATCCAGGGCCAGTGCTTTATCCACTGCACCACCTAGCTGCCCTCTGGTTCTATTATTATTATTTCGATGACTTCTTTGGGTTTCAGTTTCTTCATCTGTAAAATGAGAGAATTGGACTAGATGGACTCTCAGGGCCCTTCCAGCTCTAAATCGATTATCCTGTGGTTTTTGAAAAAAATCAGATGAAGTAATTAATAAATGTGAAAGAACTAGTTGGCTTCTATGAATTGTTATAGCTGAGAATCTTCTTTAATTTTCCTTAAATTCTTTCATTAACACTTTTTGTAGGTGCTGGAACTGGCAGGTAATGCCTCTAAGGATCTCAAAGTAAAGCGTATCACTCCTCGTCACTTACAGCTTGCAATCCGTGGTGATGAAGAATTGGACTCCCTTATCAAGGCTACCATTGCTGGTGGTGGTATGTAGTCCTTTTTAAGTAGAGGAAGTTTGGAGCCTGTATACATGAATATACTTATTTGTATATATGAATGGCCATTAATCTGGTTGCATTTGAGTGACTGATTGGAAACTCTAAGCAGCCCATTCATTATTGCTGCTACTGCTGCTGCTATTGTTGTGGTCATCATCACTATTGTTGTTGTTTCCATACTTTTGATTCTGTCTAAGTGGAGAGTTTCTAGAAGAAACTCACTCTACTTATACAGATGAATAACTTAACAATCTTGGTTCCTGGGGTTGTGATTTGCCCATGCTCACATAACAGTTTGTCAGGGCCAGGACTTGAATTTAGTAAGTCTTGCTGACCTCAAGCCCTGCATCTGCTATGCCATGCTGCTCCTTACAACCCATTAGGCCAGGTTTCTAACTAAACATTGTTAAGTCATTTTCCCTACATCAGACATGACCATGAGTTCTAATCTACTCCAGTCCCTCTCTCTTCTCTCTAGGATAACTATAAATCCCTCTGTTGAACTTTTAAAATTCTTCAAAACCTTGTCCCATCTATCTTTGCAACTTCTTTGGCCATTGCTCTCATCTTTTTCTTCAATCCAGCCAAATTGACCTCCCATTTATCTCTGAACCTTGGCTGTGGCTGTGCCTCATGCCTGGAATTCAGTTCCTCTTTACTTCCGCTTTATACAGTCTCTCTCTTTAAGAATGCCAATAACTTTACTGGGAAAAACTCGGGATGTACATTGGAACAATAAGACACCCAAAGCAATTAATCTGGTTCCAGAGGTCCCTAAACAACAACTGATGTCTATAATAACAAATATAGTCTACAAAGTCCAAAGGAGCAGAAAAGACACCACCTTACTATTGTCAGCTTGGAGAATTGCCCAAAGGTGATCAGGATTCCCTTAACTGTGATTCTTTGAATTTATACTTAGTGTATATAATTTTTCATAAAAATCAACATAACTTTGCTTCCATAAGTAACATTCCTCTCTTTAACCTTGCCTTGTGGCTATACAATGATTTTTATCAATTGTCTGTTATATAACACAAGAGGAAGTGTGGCATAGTATAAATTGGGCTAGCCTGTGAGTCAGGAAGTCCTGGGTTCAGATTTCACCTCTGAAACTAGTGACTTGACCCTGGGTAAAGTCATTTAAGCTGTCAATATCCCAGGTATTTCTCTATGATTAAGAGTTATAGGTAATTGTTGATTTTCATTGGTAAAGGGAGTTCCCTGCACAGATGAAATCACAGGTCTGAACAACAGCAAAAACTTTAAAAGTCTAATCCTCAGAAGTGTCATAATAATATTAACTTACAAGAACTATTTGTGGTTTTTAAAATAAATTTTTATTGGTGTTTTTTGTCTGCTGCCTAAGTTTCTCCTTGTATTTCTCCTCTCCCCTATTTCAGAGAACCATTCTATATAACAGAATAAAGCTAAGGAATTTTAATATGTTTTCACTTTTATGAAGTATTTTAAATGAGAAAGATATAGAATAACAGCTCCAGAATAGAAAAAGAAATTAAGTTATCAATTTGATAGTTTCTGTAATGTAACCATTTATTACTGAATTATAGCATACATTTATAGATACTGGAGAAGTCTCACCAATAATCTTTTTTTTTCTTTCAATTTAGGTGTGATTCCTCACATCCACAAGTCTCTGATTGGAAAGAAGGGACAGCAGAAAACTGCATAGAGTGTTGTTTTAACCAACCCTCTTCCTCCCTGTCATTGTACTGTAACTGGGACAGAAGAAATAATGGGGATATGTGGAATTTTTTTAAATAGTTAAATGGAAAAGCATAGACAATTGACTGTAGACTTGATAAAACATTTGTATGTTCTTTAGATTCCAAGTTTGACAAAGTATCTTGTCATGTGGCAGCAATTTGTGTGTTGATTGGCTAGGTTTCTTCCCATGTGTTTTATACAAAAATGGACCGATAAAACCATTTTTTACAAAATTGTCTCAACTGTTCTGTTCATACTGTGTTGACTTTGGTCACATATTTGGGAGTTTTTTGTTTATTTTTCTCCAACCTAAAATGGAAATTGTTTATCTCTAATGAACATCAGAGTAACAGATATGGAGATAATCCTTTGGCTTATAGTAAAGCTCTTGGAAGCTTAGTTTTTCAACTGCTCTTATTACAACTTCACTGGATTTTGAATGAAGATACGGACTTAGACATAATTAGGCAGTAATAGCTGTCATAAAATCTTAGGGCTGAAAGATTTTAAGGATGTCTGATCCACTCCCCTCATTTTCCAAATGAGAACGTTGAGGCTCCTAGACATTAAATGAGGTCACCGGCAGAACAGGGACTAGATTTAGGTTGGCCTTGGTTTCTTGGTTTGTTTCTTAGAGTGAGCTAGGTTCAGATCCCATTTAAGACATGAAACTTAACATCTCAGCCTCTCTAAGCATGAATAGCAACTTGAAATGGTAATGATAGCTAGATTCGAATGTAGCCTCAGACACTTGACACTTACTAGCAGTGTGACCCTGGGCAAGTCACTTAACCCTCATTGCCCCAGCCAAAAAAAAAAAAAGGAAAGAAGTGGTAGTAATAATAATGATAGGATCTCACTCATAGGGTTGTTTTGAAGCTCAAAAAAGTTGTAAAATGTTAACCCTAGAGCACTATCAAAGTGTCAGCTATTATCATACACGATCTTTCTGTCCTCATTTTCAACCTGATAACATACTCATTGTACCTTTAATTTTTCAAAATTCTATAAAATTTTCTTGCAGCAATCTATATCTAGACATACAGAAATAGATTATATAGTCATCCTGTTTGTATATCAGGGACTAGGAAATAATTCTTTACTTAAACTATACTTAAATTTAAAGCTTGCCTCTATTGCCTTTGATCTGCCTTGTTAATTGCAAAACACATTACATAACTTACTTCCAATATTCACCAGTGGCCCAAGTAATCCCTTTCTGAGAAGCAGTTTTTTCAGTATATTAAGTAATTGTTGACATTCTTCTCTAGTCACTTTTCTAATTACTCAAGACTAGACCTTTGAATTTTGCTAGCCATAATGTAATTACTATCTAATAATTTGTAAAAGGAAATATAATTTCTTCCCATTTCATTTCAGTTATTTCAGTTCTTTAATACCTTAAAAGAATTGAATTAAGCATATAGTTCCAAAACAGCAAATATTTACTAAGCATTTTCCATGAGGCACTGAGCTAGGTGGGAGATGGGAGGGGTGATGCAAATTAAACTACTTTAAGCTGTCAAGCTTATATGCTATACTGAAAGATACTATGTGTACACAGATAAGTAACACTAAGTAATTTGCGAAATGTAACCAAACAACTAGGAGGAATCAAGAAAGGCTTCACAGGGGGCGGCTAGGTGGTACAGTAGATAAAGCACCGGCCCTGGATTCAGGAGTACCTGAGTTCAAATGCGGCCTCAGACGTTTGACACTTAATAGCTGTGTGACCCTGGGCAAGTCACTTAACCCCCATTGCCCTGCAAAAAAAACCAGAAAGGCTTCACAGACAAGAAAGATACCTGACCTGAGTCTTTGAGCTAGTGATTCAAAGCCAAGTGAGGGGAGGGAGTTCATTCCAAGGATGGAGATCCAGCCTGTACAAAGGTACAAAGATACCAGGTAGAAAGACTGGAGAACAGCAGTAGTCCAGTTTGACTTGAACTTTAGAAGTGTGCTACAAAGAAGATTCATGAGACAAATTTGAAAAGGTAGACTGGTACCATATATTGTAAAAAGATTCACGTGTAAGTAATAACAAAGAGCCCATCATATGAGTCTGCCTTTTCTTAGAAGTCTTAAGATCACAAATCTGAAAGGAACTTCAGAAACTAATGCCCAGTCAATTTACAGATGAGAAAACTGAGGCCTAGGGAAATTAAATGACTTGTTGAAGGTCACACACAAAGCTTTTTAACAGTAATCTTACTGGAACTCCCCTTTGTGACTGAAACACTTTACAAGTAGCTCAGTACTATGCCTCATGTTAACTATATTATTAAAGTTTAGACCCAATTAGTCATTCACCTTGAAACTAAACTCTTGGAGGTCAAATTTCAAAATATTTTAATATATGAATAAGCTTTAAAAAAAAAAAGCAAACCAATTTACCTGAGTTTATAGTATCTGAAGGCTCCGTGATTTTACCAGCAATGGGAACTCTGATTTAGTAGCTATATCCTAAAGAATTGCCTGAGGTACAGAGAAATTAAGTGACTTACCCAGACTTACACAGCTTAGAAGAATAAGGGCTTGGACTTAAACCCTAACAGCCCTATCACCAGTATACCAGGCTGCCCTTCTTTGTCATTTATAATTTATTGTTCAGGTTTTTCCGATCACTCTCCATGATCCCATTTGGGTTTTTTGGGGTTTTTTTTGACAAAGACATTGGAGTGGTTTGCCTTAAAGCTATGATAGCTCACAGAAAGTAGGGCCTCTCCTACCATTACCTTCCTCCATTGATGTGGCATTTAGTCTAAATGAGAATATGTGGATATTGGCTAGAATCGGGCTAATACTAAAGAAGTAATCTTTATCATGATTAAATAAAGAATCTGAAGAAATGATTCAGAATATGGAAATGTCAGACTTAAGACCAAGCAAGTTAAGGACTCATGGTATTTATGTGTGAATTCCTTGGTGAAAGTCTAAAATAAACACAGCTTTGGTTTCTGTGCTTGTCAGCTATAGTGGAGGGATCAGATGTCCCTTGTGACCATCCTGGCAAAAAGGGGGCCCAGGTTCCTTTCAAGAGAGCTTGGATTTGGAAGGGAACTTGGAGGCCATCTAATCCAACCAGTACCCAAACCAGAATCCCCTCTATATCATAATCAAGTGGTCATCTAGCCTTTACTTGAAGACTGCTAGTCAGGAGAAAAAGGGAGGTGGGGAGACGACGCAACTAGGTGGTGCAGTGAATGCAGCACCAGCCCTGGAGTCAGGAGGACCAGCTTCAAAGCTGGCTTCAGACACTAGCTCTATGACCCTGGGCAAGTCACTTAACCCCAGTTGCCTCCAAAATAAAAGATAAAGATTGCCAGTCAGGCAATACCTCCAGAGCTAACCTACTTTTGGATAGCATTAATTATTAGCAATATAAACTCCATGTAGGTAAGGATGGTTTCTTTATCCCCACTGCCTGGCACCTAAGAAGCACTTAAAATACTTTACTAGGAAGTTTTCATATCAGTCTGCTGCTACTTCTTCCAAAGATGAACTTCCCTCAATTTTTTTCAGAAGTAATTGCATATGTAATTGAATGAGCATTTGTTAAGCACCTGTGCTTAAGGGCCTGAACAACTGACCAGGCATTCTCCTAGACAATGGGAATACAATGACAAATTTAAAACAATCTCTACCTAAAGAATTTATTTTATTTGGGGGGGGGAGAGGTGACACATAGAAGGTTTAAATAAAATAATTCAGGGATGTCAGGGAAGGACCCTTGTAAGATATGGATGGTGGAATGTCACGTATGGGGAATAGCAAGCAGAGATCTGGAAACCTAAAGTTCTGGGACACATTCTCAAGAGACCTAGTGCTTTGGGCCTCCAAGTCTCACCACCATCACTGAAAATGGATCTGCTGCTTGCTGCAGGAATTAGGATCATAGATTATAAGCATTAAAAAAGACCTGTGGGGGAGGCTAGGTGGCGCAGTGGATAGAGCACCGGCCCTGGAGTCAGGAGGACCTGAGTTCAAATCCGGCCTCAGACACTTAACACTTACTAGCTGTGTGACTTTGGGCAAGTCACTTAACCCCAATTGCCTCACTAAAAAAAAAAAAAAAAAGACCTGTGGATAGAGCACTGTCCTGGAGTCAGGAGGACCTGAGTTCAAATCCGGCCTCAGACACTTGACACTTATTAGCTGTGTGACCCTGGGCAAGTCACTTAACCCTCATTGCCCCGCAAAACAAACAAACAAACAAACAAAAAAACCACAAAGACCCTTCCCAAATTGGCCCCTGTGAGTGACCAAAGGTGAGGAAGTGGAGGGAGGTGGCTGGCATGCAGCTACCACACTGCCTATTGACATCTGACAAGACCTTGTAGTGATGCTGCCTGTGGCCAGTGGTAGTGCAGAGGACAGTGAATTATGACCTGGGAATTTGCAGAACAAATTATCTCTTCAGTCCATACAATCTGCCTATCTAAATGAGAATGATGGCTGCCCATTAACTTGCTGGGGCTTTCTACCCTCCCAAATTCCATTCAAGAGAAGTACATACTGTGAAACAAAATGTATTTTTTGAGAGGAATATGTTTTTTTTTTTTGGTTTTGGGGGATTTTTTGCTGGGCAATTGGGGTTAAGTGACTTGCCCAGGGTCACACAGCTAGTAAGTGTTAAGTGTCTGAGGCAGGATTTGAACTCAGGTACTCCTGAATCCAGGGCCGGTGCTCTATCCACTGTGCCACCTAGCTGCCCCTGGGCAAACAGGATAAAAAGATTGGCTAAAGGAGTCAAGACCCCAGGTCTTGGAGAAGACCCAAAGCACATGATGGGGCTATTGGGTGGAAGAGGCATTAGAGCTGTCCTTTGGCTCCAGAGGACCGAACTAGGAGTGATGAGTGGGATTAATAGTTTATGAATACCTACTATGTGCCAGGCACTATGCTAGTCCCTGGGAATACACAGAATAAGGCAAGAGACCTTGATCTCTGGAAACTTACCCCAAATACCAAACCAAATGCCAGAGAATCTTAAAAGGAAAAGGTACCAGCAGGTGGGAGGAGCGAGAAGGGCCTCTCCAACTAGGTGGCCCTTAAACTTCATCTTCTAGGTTTCCAGAAGATGGAGATGAGAAGGGAGAGCATTGCACACATGGAAAGTAGCCAGTGCAAAGACACAGAGATGGAGTGTTTTCTGTGAGGAACAGCAAGTAGGGGAATAAGCTAGATCACAGAGTAGGAAAGGCTGGGGTGGAAGGAAGAAAAATAGAAGAAAAGCAGAAAGGGAGGAGGGGGTTACATGCCAAAGGACCTGATGTCATGATCCTGGAGATAATAAGGAGCCATAGAAGTTTATTGAGGGGGGTGGGGTGGGTGACAGGATCAGACAAGTACGTTAAGAAGATCACTTTGGAAGATGAGTGAAGGATGGATGGATGGATTGGAAGAAGGGGAAACCAATTAGAAGGCTATTACAATTGTTGAGGGAAGAAATAACAATGGCCAGGATTAGGCCAGTGATTGTATAAGCAGAGAGAAAGGGACACATGAGATATATGGTGGAGCTAGGAATGATGGGATTTACCAGCAGATTGGCTGTGTGAAATAACACTGAGAGTCAGGAATGGTACCAAGGCTGCAAACCTGGGTGACTAGGATGATGGTGGGCTCCCTCAACAGAAACAAGGAAACACAAAGGGGGGGGGGAAATAATGAGTTCTCTTTTGGACCTGTTGATTTTGAAATGATTACTAAACATCCATTTCAAGATAGGCTGTTGGCAATATGGAACTAGGGCTCGAGAAAGAGATTAGTGCCAGATGTATGGATCTGAACCCAAGGGAGCTAATGATGTCACCCAGTAGAGAATACAAAAAGAAAAGAGAAGATGACCTTGGAGAGAGGCAGATTTAGGTCTGTAGAAGAAAGAGCACTGACTCTGGGACTAGGAGACCTGGGGTGAGAATACTAGCTGTGTGACCTTGGGTAAGTCAGCTTCTCTGGGCCTTAGTTCTGTCAACTGTAAAATGAGGGGGTTGGACTAGATAGCCTCCAAGGCTGCTTTCAACTCAGATTCTGTTTTTGACTCACTTGGGTGTAAGGATGTACCCATGCTGATAAAATCACAGGCCTCTGAAGTATGGATGTAGGTTTTGGTTTTGGTTTTTGGTTTTGTTTTTTTGGGGGGGTGGTAGAACCAATAAATAATTTGTGTTTTTGTTTAAAAACAAACCCTTTCCTCACACCAGATGTGGTATGAGGAATCAGCATTATCCCTATTTTATAGATGAAGAAACTGAGGATCAAAGAGGTTAAATAAATTTTGCAGCATCACACAGCTAGAAAGTGTTAAAAACTAGAATGCTAAACCAGAATCTCCAGACTCCATCTAGTGTTCTTTCTCCTCTATAACATATGCCCCCACCATCTTTCTGCTCAAGTGTAAAGGAGTAAACTAATTGTGGGGAATGACTGTGTGGCCCTCAGGAAGGGGCCTGCTTCATGCTCACATAATTCTCTATGCTTCACAAAATGTTTTTCTCATAAACTCTTAGAGGTCGCTGACAAGTATTTCTATGCTCATTTTACAGGTGAGGAAACTGAGACTCAAAGAAGTTAAAGGCAGGTTCATGAAGTATCTTTTGAAGCTGGGACCGAAGCCTAAAATTTAAGACCCCAACTCTGGGTATTTTTCCTGCTATCAAGTTATATGAATATAAACATGTAAGATAACTCCATGGGCCTCATTTTCCTCATCTATAAAACTAGAAGCTGAATAGTAGTGGAAAAAACATGGGCTTTGAAGTCAGAAAACCTGTTTTCAAATCCTGCCTCTTATTAATTGTGTGTCCTTGGACAAATCACTTAACATCTGTGGGGCTCGGTTTCCTTTTCTGCAAGGTGAGGGAGCTGGAATAGAAACCGCTCAAGTTTCTATGAACTTGAAATCTATGATCTCTGATTGTAGACTATCTCAGAGGCCCCCCAAAAGCTCTAAAATGTGTGAGTTTATAGGAAAACTTATCAGCATAATTGACCAAATCAATAACAAAAACAACAAAAATCATTTACTGTATCAATAGATACAAAAAAAGCCAATGCAAGTCATTCCTAATAAAAAAGATCAATAAAACACTAGGAAGCATGGGAATCAATGGAGCTTTTCTTAAAATGATAAGTAGTATCCGTATAAAACCAAGAGCAAGCATTATCTGTAATGGGTGTAAGGATGTCCATTATCACCACTATTATTCAATGTTGTACCAGAATTGCTAGCTATAACAATAAAAAAAAGAATTTGAAGGAATAAAATAGACAATGAGAAAACAAAACTATCACTTTTTGCAAACAATATGATGATATACTTTGAAGAATTCCTATGAAATCAACTGAAAAACTAGTTGACTAATACAGAAATGTTTTCCATGTCTACACATGTATAATTTTTTTTTAAAAACTAGTTGAGGGGGCAGCTAGGTGACACAGTGGATAAAGCACCAGCCCTGGATTCAGGAGTACCTGAGTTCAAATCTGGCCTCAGACACTTGACACTTACTAGCTGTGTGACCCTGGGCAAGTCACTTAAAAAAAAAATCTAAAAACTAGTTGAAATAATTAACAACTTCAGCAAAGTTTTAGAATACAAAACATATCCACATAAATCAGTAGCATTTCTATATACTATCAACACAACAAAGCAGCAAGAGATAGAGAAATTCCATTTAAAATAACTGCAGACAAGGGCAGCTAGGTGGTATAGTGGATAATGCACTGGTTCTGGATTCAGGACGACCTGAGTTCAAATATGGTCTCAGACACTTGACACTTACTATGTGATCTTGGGCAAGTCACTTAACCCTAATTGCCTTAGCCAAAAAATAATAATAATAACTGCAGACAATATAAAATACTCGGGAGTCTACCTGTCAAGATAAACCCAGGGATTATATGAACACAATTACAAGACACTTTTCACACAAATAGAGATCTAAACAACTGGAGAAATATTAATTGCTCATGGGTAAGCTGAGCCAATATAATAAAAGTGACCGTTCTACTAAGTTAATTTACTTATTTAGTGCCATACCAATCAAATCACCAAACAATTATTTTATAGAGCTGGAAAAAATAACAAAATACATCCGAAAGAACAGAAAATCAAGAATATCAAAGGAACTGATGAAAAAAATATGAAGGAAGAAAGAGAACCTAACTTTCCCAGATTTCAAACTATATTACAAAGTAGTAATCATCCAAACAATCTGGTACCAGCTAAGAAACATACTGGTGGATCAGTGAAATAGATTAGGCACACAATATACAATAGTAAATGACCATAGTAATCTAGTGTTTGATGAACCTAAAGATGCATGTCTTTATGGTAAGAATTCACCATTTGGGGCAGCTAGGTGGCGCAGTGGATAGAGCACCAGCCCTGGATTCAGGAGGACCTGAGTTCAAATCCGGCCTCAGACACTTGACACTTCACTTGTAAGTCACTTAACCCCCATTGCCCCACAAAAAAAAAAAAAAAAGAACTCACCATTTGACAAAAACTACTGGGAAAATTATAAAGTTGTTTGGCAGAAACTAGGCAGATACCAACATCTCACACCATGATCAAGTCAAAGGTATACCAAGGACATGATATACAAAGTTAAGATGAGAATGGATAAATGATTTAGACATAAATGTGATATAAGCAAATTAGGGAAGCATGGAAACATTTCCCTATCAAATCTATGAATAAGGGAAGAGTTTATTACCAAACAAAAGAGAGAGAGGATCACAGGATGTATCATGGATAATTTTGATTATGTGAAATTAAAAAGGTTTTACACAAACAAAAGCAATATAGACAAAATTAGAAGGAAAACAGGATACTGGGGGAAATTTTACAGCAAGTTTCTCTAATAAAGGCCTCATTTTTCCAATATATAGGGAACTGAACCAAATTTGTAAAAATAATAGTAATAAGAAGAAGAGCCATTCTCCTGTTGATAAATGCCCAAAGGATAGGAACAGGCAGTTTTCAGAAGAATAAATCAAAGCCATCAATAGTCACATAAATCTAAATCACTACAGATTAGAGAAATGTAAATTAAAACAACTTTGAGATACCACCTCACACCTATCAGGTTGGCTAATATGTCAGAAAAGATAAATGACAAATACTGGAAGGAATGGGGGGAAATTGGGATGCTTATGCACTGTCAGTAGAGTTGTTCCCAGTTTTGTTTTGTTTTTTGTTTTTTTTAAAATTGCTTGACTTCTTAAGAGATGGGGGGGGCAGCTAGATGGCGCAGTGGATAGAGCACCAGCCCTGAAGTCAGGAGTGTACCTGAGTTCAAATCCAGCCTCACTTAACACTTACTAGCTGTGTGACCCTGGGCAAGTCACTTAACCCCAATTGCCTCACTTAAAAAAAAAAGAGAGAGAGAGATGGGGGAGGGAAAAAGGGAGAGAATTTGGAACTCAAAAATTTTAAAAATGATTGTTAAAAATTCTGTTACATGTTACATGAGAAATATTTAATGAAATAAAAATGTTTTTAAAATCAATAATCTGTGGGTTTCTTTCAGGGTAGTTACTATTAAATCAGATAATCTTTTAAGTACCTAGAACAATGCCTGGCACACACAGTAGGTCCTTTATAAATGCTTATTCCTTTCCCCTTCCCCCTAGGTAGAAGTACAGGGCAATAATGAAACAGGTTAATGGAGGCACTTTGGGGATTCAAGGAGTCTTGTGGTGCCCCTTACTTCATACCATTAGACACCCACCTATTTCACCTCCACATAGGTCCAACCCTGTCACGCTGACACTTGGACCACAAGCCAGGCAGGGTAAAATGTTGGGAAACGCAATAGGCAGCTGAATCTCACTAGGCCAGTTTGAATGTGATCCTCAGCAGATACAACTCCTACCCTCAAGGACATAGGCCACCTTACAAAAGGAGAACTGGAGCGAAGGAATGGCTTATTCTGGAGACACATCTCTGAGTATGGAGGCATCTGTATTACTCTCTTTCTGGACAGCTTGTGAGGTGGGGGGCTTGACTGAAGCCAACATCAGGCTTTGGCTTGGTACCTCCATGGATAGCCTCATTGAAGGGCACATAAGCTAGAAGAGAAAACTGTGAAGTGTATGGGGTAGTAGTACCAAGAGCATATGATTTATAAGACCTGGCTCCAGATTCTGCTGTGTGACCTCAGAAGTCCTGTGGACCTTAACTATAAATGAAAGAGATTAGACTAGGTGATCTCTAAGATTCCTTTCAGCTCCAAATCCTGGCTCTTTCCAATATCTTTCCATATCTGCCTCCTTAGAATTCGGAGGAGTTCGGGCCATGGGCTCTTTATGACAGTTTCTTCCTCACTCAGTTTCCAAGAGCTAGTAAATTTTATACAGAGACATCCTAGTCTGGACTCTTATTTTCCTCTTGCTAGGGGGAGCAGGATGGCTTCTCACTGACCAGGAACCCAGGGCAGCTGTTTATCAGACTTCCTCTTTGGTGGACTCAAGGCAAAGTTCCCTCCCCCACCCCAAACCTTTTATTCTCCCCAGTTAGTGTCCCAGTGAAAGTTACTACTCTTGAGGGGCAGCTAGGTGGCGCAGTGGATAAAGCACCGGCCCTGGATTCAGGAGTACCTGAGTTCAAATCCAGCCTTAGATACTTGACACTTACTAGCTGTGTGACCCCGGGCAAGTCACTTAACCCCCATTGCCCTGCCCCCCCCCAAATTTACTACCCTTGGCCAACAGTGCCATAAGGTGGCTAGTTTAGAAGGCTAAAAACCTCTCTGCCCACCCCAATCTGATCTAGTATCACCCCATATCCAGTCTGTACCACTTCCTGCCCCACCCCCAAAGCTATCCACTCCCATTTCCTTTGACTCCTTTATTATCAGTATAATATGACTAGATTTATAGGGACCTTTGAGGATATATCCTAGGCAATTGTGCTTTCCTGGCAACAACCCTTTGAGGTAGGGTGAGGTATTATTATCCCCATTTTATAGATAAGGAAACTGAGGCACAATTTAAATGATTTGATTATGATCATACAGCTAATGAATGCCTTACATTAGGTTAATGGTCTGCTACAAATAATGCATATGTGAACCATTCTTAACCATTCATTAGAGTTGATATCTCAAAGGATGTCTACTTGGCAATGGCCAAGTTTGACGTTATTATACATTAAAATAATAAATCTATGTCACATTGAGCAAGGGAGGAAGGGAGAGAGGGAGGGGGGGAAGAATTTGCATTCCTCTTAACCAGAATGTAACTGGAAGCTTCCCAGTTTCTTTTGTCATAGAATTTAGAGCTGCAAGAAACTTTAGAGGCTATCCCATCCCTAGCTTCTTTTTTTTTTTTTTTTTTTTGCAGGGCAATTGGGGTTAAGTGACTTGCCCAGGGTCACACAGCTAGTAAGTGTCAAGTGTCTGAGGCTGGACTTGAACTCAGGTACTCCTGAATCCAGGGCCAGTGCTCTATCCACTGCACCACCTAGCCGCTCCCTCGTCCCTAGCTTCTTAAACTGTGGATCGTGACCCCAAATGGGTCTGAATGTGGGGGTCATGAAAAATTTGTCAATGGTAAAAGGTTATGGATATCTATCTTATATACCTATATACCCGGAGTCAAGTAGCCCTGGAACCTCCTTATTTTTTTGATGAGGAAACCAAGATGTAGGTTAAGTGACTTGCCCAAGACAGTATCAGAAGCCAAATTTGAACCCAGGTCCTCTAACCCCAGAGCCAGTGCTCTTTTTTTCCTTTTCTTAAATGCCTGAATAATGCTTACACTAACACTGTGGTTTCTCTCTGTCTCTGTCTCTGTCTCTCCCTCTCCCTGTGTCTCTGTCTCTGTCTCTCTCTCAAACTGCCTTACTTTGACAAATCCATACCACTTGATGATGGTAGCATAAGTTTCAGAATAGCAGGAAGAGTAATTGGAGCAAAGATTGTTCACCTAGAATCCATGGATAGATTTCATGAAGTTGGATAGGAAAAAAATGCATTTTTATTTCAATATAATTGATTCCCTCTGTAATCCTATGTATTCAATTGATTGCATTTAAAAACATGATTCTGAGAAGAGGCCCATAGGCTTCAGTGTACTGGAGTCCATGATACCCCAAAAAAAGGTTAAGAACTCCCAGATTCAAGGAAAGCAACACTTACCTTTTTAGGTAAGCCAGTATTGGTAAGGTACAACTCCCATCACCAGCTCTCCTTCAGGTTAATCCATTTCAGTTGGTAGCAGTGCCTATTCTCCCAGTCTCAGAGCCTTAAAATCCGACATTCCTGGGGGCAGGTAGGTGGCACCAGCCCTGAATTCAGTAGGATCTGAGTTCAAATGCAACACCTCAGACACTTGACACTTACTAGCTGTGTGACCCTGGGCAAGTCACTTAACCCTCATTACCCCAAGAAGAAAAAAAAAAGAAAAAAGAAATCTGACATTACTAACTCTTTCTCTTTTATCCCTCATATCCATCTGTTTATTTTTCTTTTTTTCCTCAATTAATAGTATTTATTTCCTCCTCCTCTCACCTCTATACAACCCCTCCCACCATTGAGAATGGTAAAACAAAACCTTTTTGCCAGATATGAATAGTCAAGGAAAACAAATTCTCCCAAGGGCTGAGTCTGCACCTCGAGTCCACTCTTTCCATCTCTTTTATATTTCTACTGCCCACTCCACAGATGGCAGCTGGGTGGCACAGTGGATAGATCCCTGGGCTTAGAATCAAGACTCATTTTCATGAATTCAAATCCAGCTGCAGAGACTTACTAGATGTGTGACCCTGGGCAAATCACTTAACCCTGTTTGCCTCAGTTCCTCATCTGTAAAATGAGCTGGAGAAGGAAACGACAAACTGCTCCAGTATCTTTGCCAAGAAAACCCCAAAAAGGATTCACGAAGAGTCAGACATGCCTGAAAGGACAGAACAATAAAACTCCACCCATAGACAAGTGCAGTCTTAACTAGTCTCCTTGTCTCTAGTCTTCTACACTTACCCCAGCGCCAAATGAATCTAACTAAAATAATGCTTTGATTCCCTACTCAAAAACCTTCAGTGGCTCTCAATTGCCTAGAAGATAAAGTCCTTAAGTTGTTTTTCAGGGTCCTAAACAACCTGGTCCCAACTCACCATTTCAACCTTGTTTTTCCTACTACATGCACTTAGGGAACCCCTCCAATCTCAGAGATATTTATTCATTGTCTCCTCAACTGATTTAGTTCAATAAGTGATAAACATTCATTAAGTATCCACTCTGTGCCAGGCACTGTACTAAATGCTAGAGATTCAAAGACAAAAAGGAAGCCTTCCAGAAGTTTACTAACCCCTTCTTTTTACAAATGAGGAACAAGGTCCAGGGCCTGGCATGCCCAAGGTCACAAAGGGAGTAAGTGACTGAGCCAAGATTTGAACCCAGGTTCAAAAACGATCTTCAGAAGTCTTTAAATGGTGACTCGATAAGTACTGTGCTGGGATATTGTAGAAGGAAAATGAAGAAACTAGTTTATCCCTTCTCAAAGACCTACCTACATTCCTTTGCTTATTGTCCTCTAACGTCCTTTCTTCTTTGTGGCCTACCTCCAATCTCATGTCCTCTGTTAAACCTTTTCTGCCCACACTATCTGGATAGCAAAAACTACTGCCGAGTGGTTGAAGCTTTGATTGTATGTATGTACACATAAAACACACACACACACACACACACACACACACACACACATATATACATATATATTCAACATGTGATATTAGCATATACTATATAATTACATACAATATATGATATGTGGTTGTCATATATTAAATATGTATGACAACAATAATAACAATAGCTAGCATTTATATAGTGCCCACTAGGTGCTGGATACTCTGCTAGGCACTTGAGATATGAAGACAAAAATAAAACAAGCCCCTACCCTCAATAAACTTATGTTCTAATTCATCATCTGAGTAGAAGCCACATTCCCAGATAAAGGATTATCCAGCCTTATCTTGAAGGCCCCTAGAAGTGAGGTACTGGCTATACACTGAGGCTGCCAATTCCATTTATAGATCTCTGTCCAATATTGAGCACTTAGTACCTCCATGATGTTGAGAAGTTTAAGCCTTCGATGAGCCTCACTTTCCTCATCTGTAAAACAAAGGCATTAGCTGATTGCCTAGATCCTTTCTAGATCTCAATCCTAGAGCTAAATGATCTAATTGTTGGGAAATTTTTCCAGATAATAGATTGAAATCTCTCTCTCTGTAACTTCACTTACTGGTCTCAGTTCTATGCTCTGAGGCCAAGCAAAATAAATCTTCCAGCAGTCACACATGACAATCTTTCAATTACTGGAGCAGAGTAATAGTCTTCCTCTGGGCCAAGGGTTCTTAACCTTTGTTAGAAAGATGGCTAATCACTAGCGTTAGCAGCTCCTCAAGTGTTGTTTGCAAAGAATCCAAGCAGGCAGCGGTTGGTGGGTGAAGGCTTCTTTATTCATCTTCATGAAGATGGACAGTCTTCTAAATGTCCCAGAGAGTGCACTTAAGTGAGGTCCCTCACCTCTGTTTATACCCCTCAAGGGTCCCTCTGGACCAATCACATTACAGTTCTCATTTACATACAGTAGCATTACAAAAACAACCAATCACAGCATATAGTACCAATCTCCCATATATGGTAACTGTAAGGACCAATCAGTTTGTATCAGTCAGCCAATCAGACTGCCCCAATAACAACCAATCAGATTGCAGCACTAGACCATAACCTTATTCTGGGCAAGAATATCCCCATTCCTCACTAGAACAGTGCTGTGTTAACACATATAACCATACATAACTTATCAAGAAACAAAACTTAAGGGGAGGCTAGGTGGCGCAGTAGATAAAGCACCTGCCCTGGATTCAGGAGTACCTGAGTTCAAATCCGGCCTCAGACCCTTGACACTTACTAGCTGTGTGACCCTGGGCAAATCACTTAACCCCCATTGCCCTGCCAAAAAAAAAGAAAAAGAAAAAGAAACAAAACTTAAGTTGGGGTTTGAACATCAGGGTCACATGGGGATCACCTTGGGTACCTCAAAGTGAACTCCCAGTTTAGCTCGGCTCCTAGGAGCCTGGAGAGCCTCGTTTGCCCAGTGGCCCCCTGCTGGGAGGTTTGGGTAACAAAGCTGTAGGGCCTGAAACCAGACTCACTCTCCACCTTTAGGGCTCTGAGAAGAGTTCAGATGGTCTTTTCTCTCACCTTTTTTGTGTCATTGATCTCTTGGGCAATCTGATGAAATCTATGGACCCCTTCTCAGAATAATGTTTTTAAATAATTAAAAGAAACACTAAATTTCAGTTTGAGGTTAGTGAAAATCAAGATGGGGGCAGCTAGGTGGCACAGTGGATAGAGCACCGGCCCTGGAGTCAGGAGGACCTGAGTTCAAATCCGATCTCAGACACTTAACACTTACTAGCTGTGTGACCCTGGGCAAGTCATTTAACCCCAATTGCCTCACCAAAAAAAAAAAAAAGAAAGAAAATCAAGATGGAGTTTTTTTTTCCCCCATCCAAGGTCATGGAGTTCCTGAAATCTATCCAGGTCATGATACCCTGGGTTAATAATCACTGCTTGGGGACAGCTAGGTGGCACAGTGGATAAAGCACCGGCCCTGGATTCAGGAGAACCTGAGTTCAAATCCGGCCTCAGACACTTGACACTTACTAGCTGCATGACCTTGGGCAAGTCACTTAACCCTCATTGCCCTGCAAAAAAAAAAAGAAAGAAAGAAAGAAACTTGCTGTAAAATAATCACTGCTTGAAGAAAGCTGAGAAGTAATTTTCACAGTCAGTGTTTCTGATAAAGGCCTCATTTCTCAAATATATAGAGAGCTGTGTGACCCTGGGCAAGTCACTTAACCCCAGTTGCCTCACCAAAAAAAAAAAAAAAAAAAGGAAGAAATCAAATATAGAGAGAACTGAATCAAATTTATAAGAATAAAATTCATTCCCCAACTGAGAAATGGTAAAAGTATATGAGCAAACAATTTTCAAATGAAGAAATGAAAGTTATCTATAGTCATATAAAAAAATTCTTAATCACTGTTGATTAGAGAAATGCAAATTTAAATTACCTTTTTTTTAATGGGGCAATGAGGGTTAAGTGACTTGCCCAGGGTCACACAGTGAATATCAAGTGTTTGAGACCGGATTTGAAGTCAGGTCCTCCTGTATCCAAGGCTGGTGCTTTATCCACTTCGCCACCTGGCTGTCCCAGAGAAATGTAAATTAAAACAACTCTGAAGTACCACCTCACAGCATATCAGATTGGCTAATCTGACTAAAACGAAAAATAATAAATATCGGAGAAGATGTGGAAAAATTGGAACACTAATGTATTGTTGTTGGGAGTTGTGAACTGATCCAACCATTCTGAATTTTTTTTTATTTTAATGTTGTTGTTTTTTAATTAATAAAGTATTTTATTTTTTTCCCGTTACATGTAAAGATAGTTCTCAACTTTTGTTTATACAAGCTTTCCAATTTCAGATTTTTCTCCCTCCCTCCCCTCCCTCCCACCTCCCCTAGACAGCAGGTAATCTGATATAGTGATCCAACCATTCTGAAGAACAATTTCTTTCTACTGTCATGGAGCTGCTGGCTCAGGACATGAAAGTTTTCTCAGGACATAACAGACAGACAGTACTGTGGTGACTCCAGGGACAGAAGCTTACTGAAGCTGCAATGGCCAGCAAGTCCTGTGGGAGAGTAGAGGGACTGATGGAAAGGGACATTGTTCTGGCAGTGAGTAGAATAGTGGAATGAGGAGCAAGCTCTGTAAGGCAGTGGTAGATACTACTCAGGGGAAAGAACCCAGAATGTAGACCTTGGGAGTTTTGATTGAATGAGGAATAGAGAGACTAGATAAACATAGAGATCATGAAGCAGAAAATGAGTGTCTTAGAATAAGACAAAAAGGATGGATAATAAAGAATGAGAGAAATATTCTCTGGAAAGAGGCATCCAAAATGAAATTTTAAAAACTAATGAAAAGAGCAAAAAAAAAAAAAAAAAAAAAAAAGAAAAGGGCAGCTAGGTGGCGCAGTGGATAGAGCACCGGCACTGGAGTCAGGAGTACCTGAGTTCAAATCTGACCTCAGACACTTGACACTTACTAGCTGTGTGACCCTGGGCAAGTCACTTAACCCCCATTGCCCCACCAACAAACCAAAACAAACAAACAAAACCCCACTTTTATTATAGAAGATGAATCCCTGGAAGGGGAGGGGAAAGATACTTGTGATAACTTATGATAACTATGATGATGTAAGAAACAAAAGCTGTCAACAAAAACTTCCTTTTAAGAAACTGAATGAAAAAATCAATTTTTAAAATGTGTGTAAATTGAAAAAAGAAAATCATTTTTTCAAGAGATGAAAGCTGCTCTACTATCAGAAGGCTTTATGTTTATCAGATAGGGACATTAGGTGAGGAGGACCAAAGAACAAATGGAAAAATAAAATATTTTCCAAGTAAACCACCCGCAGGGAGTTTGATGATCATTGCAAAGCCACTGATTGGAAGGCCCAAATGTGTGCTGAGCCGCAAAGAACCCAGGTGCTTGGAGGCAGGCACAGAATCTCTAACAGGTCAAATCAGGTCCTCGCAGAGGGAAGGACAGCTCACCAGCTACAGGGATGGCACAAGGAAAGAAGACAGGGAAGCCTGCCAAGTGGGCAGGTCAGGAATTAATCAGGAAGGAATATGATGGTCAAAAAGATAACTTGAGCGGGGCAGCTAGATAGCACAGTGGTTAAAGCATTGGCCCTGGAGTCAGGAGCACCTGAGTTCAAATCTGACCTCAGACACTTAACACTTATTAGCTGTATGACCCTGGGCAAGTCACTTAACCCCAATTGCCTCACCAAAAACCCAAAACAACAATGTATGGGGGCAGCTAGGTGGCGCAGTGGACAAAGCACCAGCCCTGGATTCAGGAGGACCTGAGTTCACAATCTGGTCTCAGACACTTGACACCTACTAGCTGTGTGACCCTGGGCCAGTCATTTAACACTCATTGCCTTGAAAAACAAAAAGCAATGTACATAGCTTAATTAAAAAGTATTGCTAAAAAATACTAACCATCATTTAAGCCCTCAGAAAGTCCTAATCTTTTTGCTAGTGTAGAGTCTTGCCTTGATGTCTATGGCTGCTGACTAATCAGAGTAGTGATTGTTGGGGGTTGGGGTGGCTGTGGCAATTTTTTAAAATAAAGCAACAAAGTTTGCTGCTCCATCGACTCTCCCTTTCCCCAAAGATTTCTCTGTAATAACATTCAATGCTATTTGATAGCATTTTACCCACTGTAGGACTTCTTTCAAAATTGGAGTCAATGTTCTCAAACCCTCCTGATGCTTTATCAACTAAGTTTATGTAACAGACAGGGACACCCAAGGAGAGGGAGAAACATGGGAGAACAGCCAGTCAATGAAGCAGTCAGAACATACATTAAGTTCATTGTCTTATATGGGTACAATTCATAGTGCCCCAAAACAACTACAATAGTAACATCAGAGGTCGCTGATCATAGATCACCATAACAAATATCATAATCATGAAAAAGCTTGAAAATTTTTGAGAATTACCAAGATGTGAGACAGCCATTATGTGAACACATGCTGTTGGAAAAATGGTTTTTATAGATTTGTAGTGTTGCCACAAAACTTCAATTTATTAAAACAAACAAGACAAAAAAACCCACTCTACAATATCCGTGAAGTGCAATAAAGTGAAGCACAATAAAACAAGGTATGCTTGTATGTATATTTGTATTCTCCCCGCCCCAGGGCAATGAGGATTAAATGATTTGACCCGGGTCACACAGCTAGTAAGTGTCAAGTGTCTGAGGTCAGATTTTGAACTCAGGTCTTCCTGAATCCAGGGTCTGTGCTTTATCCACTGCGCCACCTAGCTGCCCCCATGCTTGTATATTAATGTAAGAATGCAGTATCTGAGTTGTCCAAGAGATGGCGATCTCCTTGAACCACTAACTTAATAGTCACAGTTCTTCTAAGGCACATGCATGGTGCTGCCTCCAAATGGTTGCATTTGGACATTCATCCTGCTAGAGGACATTCATCCTGCAAAGGTCCAATCTACTCCTATCATCACCACCACCAATCCTGAGTTTTTTGAACTGTGGAGCTGGCTGGTTTTGAAATGTAATCTTGGTGATGATATTAAATATGGATCCAACATATCACAAATAAGCCCTAACTCCTATCCCACATCTAGAATTTCCTTTCTCATATAGAGACCAAGAGCCATACATGGGTCCTAAAACCCTATAGTCACATAGTTTATTGAGTGTAGCAAAAATGAAAGGAAAGGGGGCAGCTAGGTGGTACAGTGGATAGAGCACCAGCTCTGGAGTCTGGAGGACCTGAGTTCAAGTATGACCTCAGACATTTACTAGCTGTGTGACCCTGGGCAAGTCACTTAACAGGAGGAAAGGAGGGAGGAAGGGAGGGAGGAAGGAAGGAAGGAAAAATGGTACCTCTTACATTGAACCTTGTGCCTCTAACCATCTCCTGAAAGTCCAGTTTCTTCCCCTCCCTCATATTTGGAGTGCCAGTGGGACAATAATGGAAAGGATTTAGGAAGGGAGGGTTTGTGGGTCTAGGACCCCTCTTGGAGTCAAGGGTTATACCAAAGAGAAACCAGGTTTGGTGTGATAGAAGAGAGATGTCCTGCCTTCCATTTCATTGACTGATGAGATTTTCAGGAGTTGACAGTGCCTATGAGCCCAGACCTGTATTTGTTGCACTGGCCTCCATCTTCCAGGTCATTAGACAGCTTGTATTTTGGAAGCACTGCCTTTAACTCAGGCTCCTCCTTCTCAGGTCTTCACCATGTGCAAACAGAACCTTGAGGTCCAGTAGTCCCAACCCCAGAGTCCATTATTAATGAATCATGAGTTAGTCAGCAACCTCAGTATTATGGCAGCTGCCCAATTCCACTCACGGCAAGTGGAAAGTCCCATCTCTTAAGGGCTCAATCCAAAAGCTAAGATGCCCATTTCCTATGCCCTGAATGGCAAACAGGAAGTGGAGAGGAAACCTGGACTTGTGTGCCTGCTCCCTTTCCTCATTCGGTTGGAAAAGAACAGAGTTTTTACCTCCCAAATTCTCATAATGTTGTAGTGAAGAGTGCCAGAGGTAGAATCAGTAGGACCTGAGTCGAAATTCTGCCTGAGACACATACTAGCTGTATGACTCTAGGCAAGTCACTTAACCAATCTCTGCCTCAGTTTCCTGAATTATAAAATAAAGATAATGGAATCTGCCTTTTGGGATTGTGGTGAGAATAAACAGGATCATATATGTAAATGCTTTGCAAACCTTAAAGTGATAACATAAATTATCATCATTGTTATTATGCCCCCCATGGGAACTTCCAGGGCCCTCAGCTCCCCACAGAGATGAAAGGGCACTGAAAAAACAGCCAATACACTTTGATACATTCTTATCAGTGTGTCCTCACAATGGAAGTACTCCTTGAAGGTTGGAACTGTTTCATTTTTGTCTGTGTTGCTGGGACCTAGGGCAGCTAGGTGGCTCAGTAACCTGGAGTCAGGAAAACTCATCTTCCTGAGTTCAAATCTGGCCTCAGGCACTTACTGGCTGTGTGACCCTGGGCAAGTCACTTCACCCTGTTTGCTTCCGTTTCCTCATCTGTAAAATGAGCTGGAGAAGGGAAATGGCAAAACCATTCCTGTATCTCTGCCAAGAAAAGCCCATGTGAGGTCACAAAGAGTGCGGCATGACTGAAATGACTGAACAACAGTTGCAAAAAGGTGGCACAGTGCCTGGCGCACATTAGGTGCTTAATAAACAAAAGCTGGTGAATCAATTGAAACAATCACAGAGACAAAAGTTTGTTGAATACTATGGGAAAGAAACAGCAGGAAAATGGAAAGAATGATTTGGTTCCATCTTCACTAAGAAAGATATTAGAGGGGACAGCTAGGTGGCGCAGTGGATAAAGCACTGGCCCTGGATTCAGGAATACCTGAGTTCAAATCCGGCCTCAGACACTTAACACTTACTAGCTGTGTGACCCTGGGCAAGTCACTTAACCCCCATTGTCCCACATACTAAAAAAAAAGAAAAAAGAAAAAAAAAAAGAAAGCTATCAGAGAGACTCTTGCTTTTGGGGATGGGGAACAGACAAGTCAGAGGTACCAGCCCCTGGCTCTGTCACTTACTACCCTTGCAACCTTGAGTAAACCACTCAATTTTTCTGGGCCTCAGTTTCCTCCCACTGCAAAACAAGGGCATTGGACTAGCTGGCTTCCTAAGGTCCTTTCTAGCTCTAAATCCAGGACCCTGAGAAATAACAACTAACAAACAGAAAGACCTAGACCTGATTTGCAAACTAGATGTAGATTAAATCACCGGGACCAGATGGCATCCACCAGAGAGTCCCAAAGGAACTCAAGAGTGAAATTGGGAAAGAGGGAGCCAAAACCTGTCATTCCAACTAGCCTCTGTGCTAAAGGACAGGTGAATTGTCCTTGTGACTCATTCATATGGAAGATTTCAAATAATCCCTGGGAACTGGAGACCAATAAGTTTCACTTTGACACTGTTGGGATCAGTAAAAGTAGGTAGGGTCCTTCAGTAATTAGGTAAGTACAACCATTATGGGGAAGGAAGCAGGGTTTCTAGGAGAGCTGGGGGTAGGAGGTGCGGGGAATGTGCCTGACAATAAGCTGGAAGGAGTTCAGAGGAAGACCGCCAGGCTAGTGAAGGGCCTTGAGTCCTTGCCAAATGAGGACTGATTGAAAGAACAGAGCATGTTTAGCCTAAAGACTCAGGGAAGACATGAATGAATCAGAGATGAATGAATGAAAAGGTGTTTATTAAACACTTGCTATATGCTAAGCACTGGGGATAAACATTTAAAAAGAGGGAAAGAGGGTCATCTTGTTCTTGGAGAGCTCGCACTAATTCAGGGAGACAACACACATGGTGGGGTTTAACTACTGGGCAGATGGCAAGAACTGGGAGTTCTTAGGGTACATCAAGGCATCTGACCCATGAGACAGAAAGCTGGAGGGAACTGGCTCCCCATTGTGGGGAAGGAGGGAGTGGACATTAGGGTCAGATGAGAGCAGGGATTTGGAGTTCCTTCAGGAAGGGTGGGAATGAGGGGTATCATTGTTTGGACAGTAGGGGAAAAAGGACATTGGCAAGGGGGTTTGGGGTGGGGTCTGAGTGACCTGAAATGGAAGAAGGCAGGCTGCTTTGTGCCAGCTCCAGCTGGGGGGCCCCAAGTGGCCCAGGGGTTCAGGGTAGTCTAGGGAGGGAGAGCTTGAAGGCAGTCTCACTGGGTGACAAGATAGCTATGTTTGACTTACTCTGTTTGACCTCCAAAGGACAGAACCAAGGGCAGTGGGTAAAAGTCACCCCCAAAAGCTCATTTTGAGCCATCCCCAAAAGGAAATGGGTTTCCTTGGGGTGGAAGGGATTGCCCTTCATTAGAGGTCTTAAGCTGAGGTTATAGATGATTCCTCATTGGGTATGTTGTAGCAGAGATGCTTTTTTCTGGCATCAGTTACACTGGATGGGAGCTAAAGTTCCCTCCAGCTCTGAAATTCTTCAAATCTGGTCTCAGCTGATGTTCTCTGAGAAGGGCTAAGGACGAGTCCAAGTTGGTGAATACCACTTGCTTGTTTTGTTTATGTGGACCAGACCTGCAGTTTCATTGATCAGGGAACTCCTGGTGAAGGAGATTGGCACCTTCTCTGCAACCGACAAGCTTAGATATTTTTCTGGAATACTAAGAGGTCACCCACCCAACATGGGGCAGGGGTGAAATTTGAACCCAGCTCTTCTTGCTTCTAAAGCCAGTTATCTATCCTCTATTCTCATGCTGCTTCAGTTTATTTGGACTTTCAAAATCTCTTGGCAAGTTTCCAAATGGTTTTATAACCAATCTGTAAAGGAAAATGTCCAGGGAGGACACCATGGGTGCCAATAATTATTAAGCTCTCCTATTCAAAAGTAGGGTGAACTCTAAGGGCTTCCTTAATCACAGAATGAATGGGAGAATGAGAAGAGCAACTAATTGATCCTCTTTTCTTATTTTACAGATGAAGAAACTGAAACTTGAAGTAGAAAAGGTACTTACTTAGTCAAGACTAAAATAGTAGTTAGTGGAAAGGCTGGGACTGGAACCCAGGTTTCTTGACTCCTAGTTTACAATCGTGTTCAAATAGTCTTTCACCCCAAAAAGCCACATAATAACAGTAATAATTAGTTGGTTTTTTTTTTCAGTTATGTCTGACTCTTTGTGAACCCCTTTGGGATTTTCTTTTTTTTTTTTCTTTTTTTGCGGGGCTATGGGGGTTAAGTGACTTGACCAGGGTCACACAGCTAGTAAGTGTCAAGTGTCTGAGGCCGAATTTGAACTCAGGTACTCCTGAATCCAGGGCCTGTGCTTTATTCACTCTGCACCACCTAGCTGCCCCCGGGGGAATTTCTTGACAAAGATATTGGAGTGGCTTGCCATTTCCTTCTTTGGCTCATTTTACAGTTGAGGAAACTGAGGCAAACAGGGTTAAGTAATTTGCCCAGAGTCACAAAGCTAATAAGTGTCTGAGGGCAGATTTGAACTCAGGTCCTCCTGACTCCAGGGCCTGTGCTTTATCCACTGTACCACCTAGCTGTCCCATGAAAAATTATTGATGGCTGGAACCTTAAAGGCTTCACTGTGTATGTCCCAATATGCAGATTCAGCTTTTAAGATCTTAGTCCTCAAATATCTGAATGGGAAATTAAGAGTACACGGCCACCAAGTGGCAGTAGATGCCTTGCTTCCAATGGTCTATAAATGTGGATGCTTGAGTGAGATAAACAGATTTTCCCATTTATCCTTTTATATTTAAAAAAAAAAAATTAGACCAAGGGGCAACTGGGTGGTGCAGTGGATAAAGCACCAGCCTTGGATTCAGGAGGACCTGAGTTCAAATCTGGCCTCAGACACTTGACACATACTAGCTGTGTGACCCTGGGCAAGTCACTTAACCCTCATTGTCCTGAAAATAAATAAATAAATAAATTAGACCAGATCTGTGATTTAATTGGTATAAGGAATTCCGGGTAAAAAGTTCTCTCTACCCATGCATATGGACATCTACTCTTCTGTTCATAGTCTTCACTAAGATACAGCTCCCTGAGGCACTGAAAGACTGTTGTCCAGGAACACATTGCCAATATAATAACTAATAATAATAGCTAATATTTTTATAGCACCTACTATGTGCCAGGCACTGGGCTAAGTGCTTTAGAAATTATATCTCATTTGAGCCTCACAACAACCCTGGGAGGAGGCAGGTGCTATTCTTTTTTTTTTTTTTCACAGAAAAGGAAACTGAGGCAAACAGGTGAAATTATCTACTCAGGGCTGCATTCCCAGTATGTTTCAGAAGTAGGACAGGAACTCAAATCTTCCAAATTCTGAGACCAGTTCTCTATCTACTTCATGAGGTTTCCTCTCAAAACTCAAAACAAACCAACAACAACAACCAAAAAAAAGAAAACCAGCAGAAGATTCCATGACTACCCTTAGACTTGACAAAAATGTTACCCCTTCATAAGTCTGCTCTGAATCTTATACACAGATCCCTCCCTCATGACTCTTAAGACTTCAGGCCACGTTGGTGTCAAAAGCCTTTGGAATTTTCACAACAGTTGGTTGGAGGTTCCCTGTCGTAAAGCCTCCAATTCTCTCTGGTGGTGTGGGGGAGAGATTTTGAGGCATGAGGCCTTTCCTTCTTTGTTGTTCAGTCGTTTTAAGTCAGGTCCAACTATTCATGACCCCATCTGGGAAATTCTTTTTTTTTTTTTTTTTAGTGAGGCAATTGGGGTTAAGTGACTTGCCCAAGGTCACACAGCTAGTAAGTGTTAAGTGTCTGAGGCTGGATTTGAACTCAGGTACTCCTGACTTCAGGGCCGGTGCTTTATCCACTGCGCCACCTAGCCGCCCCTGGGAAATTCTTTGCAAAGATATTGGAGTGGTTTGCCATTTCCTTCTCAGATGAGGAAACTGAGGCAAACAGGGTTAAGTGACTTACCCAGGGTCACACAGCTAGTAAGTGTCTGAGGTAGAATTTGAACTCAGGTCTTCCTGTTTCCTGGCCCTGCACTCTATCCACCATACCACCTAGCTGCCCTTAAGGGGCCTTTCCTAAGCACCTTTTTATTCCTTGCCACTTATCTACTCTGTTTGCATATAAAGCCTGATTTCACAGTCTATCATCTGTAAAAAGTGGTGAGCAATCTTTATTCAAACTTTTTTTAGAATAGCGTGCAGATGATAATGTTACATGAGCAATTATGAATACAGAGCATACATAAACAGAGTTAAATCTTGTCACCAAATAAAGCATATATAAGTTAATCGGATCCTTTTGATGAGATGCATGAGTATGCACTTGCCACATGGTAATTAGGTATAAATGGAAGGCAGCTGACAAAAATGACTATAATTAGTATGACTTTTATACAACCAAACTGAATTTCAAGTTTTTTTCCCTTTCTGTCAATTATCCAATAGTAATGGTTTTTCCTTCAGTTTAAGCTTCATCTCTTATTCACATATTTACATATAAAGAGCTGACTGTATACAATCCTTTTAAAAATTTGGTCTAGTTCTATGATCTCATTCCTGAGTGGAACTCCCTGTGTGCAAACTTCCCTCCACCAAAGCTGATTCCGATCAGCAATTTGTCTGCAATGTATTTATTGCCTTAGAGAGTTTGCCTGGAGGCACTGAGAAGTTAAGTGACATTGTCATATAGTCAGTAGGTACCATAGGGAACACTTAAACCAGGTCTTTTGGACTCCCAAGACTAACTTTCTATCCAATACACCATACTGCCTCTCATTTTCATCTATGTCTCTATATTTCCATGTGTATATATGTACATACACACATGTGTGTATATGTGTATATGTATATATACATATTGTGTACAAGCTATATAAACACACACACACGAAGTGTTTCCCAATCCCCCTTAATGTTAATGTTTTCCTTCTATTCCTTATTCCCAATTTCTCCTGTATATATCTGGTTTCTACATAGTTCTTTTCATTTTGTCTCCCCCATAAGACTGAGCTACTTGAGGAGACTGTCTTTTGCCTTTCTTTGTATCCACAGCACTTGGCAAAGTAGGTATATAATAAATGCAATGTGACTGGCATATACATATGTGTATGTGTGTACATGTATATACACACATATAATTCCCTGATTTGATGGACTAGAGCACCGTTTA
Organism: Dromiciops gliroides; assembly: GCF_019393635.1. Taxonomy (NCBI): domain Eukaryota; kingdom Metazoa; phylum Chordata; class Mammalia; order Microbiotheria; family Microbiotheriidae; genus Dromiciops; species Dromiciops gliroides. Next base: position 465,851,012 of record NC_057862.1, on the reverse strand, counting down.
TGGAGCTGGATATGAGCTCTGGCTCTTACTGTACACCTTCCTGAGATGACAGAGAACTACTAATTGGTACCTAGTGACCAGGGGTCTTGGGAAGGTTAGTATGTAAAAGATGGTTAACAACCAAGTAACCTCTTGTGGAGGGACCTCCCCCTTCTGAGTTCTATAACAACTATGGAAATGGTTCTAAATCATTTTTTGGTCCATCCCCTCTCACATTGTGCCCCTTTCTCTCCTTGGACTTTCAGGAATTTCTCTCTTCTCTCCCCTATTGATAAAATGACAGCTTACAGTATAAGCAATTGACATTGGGAAACACTATTGCTTAGGTGGGCTTGTTCTGCCTGCCTTCTTGTGTCTTTCTGTTTCCTTTCCTGAGCACAGATCCATGATTACTAATGTTCCCAAGAAATGGACATTTCCAACCTTAAAGGAGGCCTCAGACCCTTGTATGTCAAGAGTTTCCTGAGTTACAGATTTGAATATCAGTCAATTATCAGTGAATAAGAGGGAGAAGATTTTCCTTAAGTGAATACTTCTAGAAGAAAATAACAATTGCTAGGATCATCTTGTAGCTAAAGGATTAAGGATGCTCAGCACTTCAGGCCCTTATGAGTTGCTCAAATGCGACAAACATAAAGTAAATTCAGATTATCTGTTCATCAGTCCGATAATGTTGCCTTTATTTTCCAAGAGGAATACAGTGAGTGTACTAATGGATTATGGGAGATTTTTTAAATGTTTTTGTTATTTATTATTTTTTTTTTGGTGAGGCAGTTGGGGTTAAGTGACTTGCCTAGGGTCACACAGCTAGTGTTAAGTTTCTGAGGCCAGATCCGAACTCAGGTCCTCCTGACTCCAGGGCTGTTGCTCTATCTACTGCGCCATCTAGCTGCCCCCTTTTTGTTATTTCTTAGTGTATCTTTGAGTCTTTTGTGACTTAAGCATTTTCCATAGTGGAGAAAATAGTTTACTTCTGATATCCATATTATATATTTAATACCTTTTCTAGAAGGGATCTTTTCCTCTTTGGGGAAAACCTTTGATAAAAGCCAAACTAACTTGTTTTAGAAATTTCCCGGGGCAGGTAGGTGGTGCAGTGGAGAGAGCACCGGCCCTGGAGTCAGGAGGACCTGAGTTCAAATCCGGCCTCAGACACTTAACACTTACTAGCTGTGTGACCTGAGGCAAGTCACTTAACCCCAATTGATGCAAAAAAAAAAAAAAAAAAGGAATTTCCCTGGATATTTACTCAGTAATGGGGATAAAGCAAGAGAGAGAAAATTGACCATGTCTTTGGTATCAGGCTCCCTCAGGATTGAACTAGATCTTTGTGAGCCCAGAATGCCTTATTGGGTCTCAGGGTACAGCTATAATTATATATGATTTTTCCCATGTATATGTAACCATTTTTTTTTTTTGGCGGGGCAATGGGAGTTAAGTGACTTGCCCAGGGTCACAGAGCTAGTAAGTAAGTGTTAAGTGTCTCAGGCCGGATTTGAACTTAGGTACTCCTGAATCCAGGGTCGGCGCTTTATCCACTGCACCACCTAGCTGCCCCTGTAACCAATTCTTTATCCTCATTTCTCCGAATTACTTGTCCCAGGTCTCAGGATGGTGACAAATGTGCCCATGATCCCAACCTCTCCCAATTTTTCCAGTAGATTGTAATCTCAACCATCCTACCTCTTTCTTTAATTTTCTGTTTCCTTTTGTCATGGGGTGCAGAGCACCCCAGAATTTCTCTGGGGCACACCGAGGAATCTTCTCCTAGAGAAACTAAACCAGAGGACAGATAACGCCTAGAGGAACCAAATCAGACTGAGCTAGCTTGGGATTCCTACCCTTCATTCTGGTCTCCCTTACCCTGGGGAGATAAATTTGGGTGTGGCTGCGGCCTTTGTGTCCTGAAGAGGGATCCGTAGCCACCCCTCACCCAATTCCTCTAGTCACTACCAGTGGGGGATGGTCCTCCACTCCTCCCCCAATTCCCCCAGCTACCACCAGTGGGGGATGGTCCTCTCTCACTAAAGGAACTTTTCACGGGCAGATGGTCCACCCCCATCAGTCCTCTATAAAAGTACCTTCCAGTCTCCTGTTCGAGGAGATTTGGTACCTCTGAGCCATGTGCTTTATGCCAAATCTCCCCATGAAAAGTCCAAGGATTTCTTTCATGGTTTCCCTCCCCCCACCCTTCCCTTCCCTTGCTCCTAAATAAACTATCACCTTATTCTAACTACGTTTTGTGTGCAAGAGGGTGTAATTCTTTAAAGAGGAATTCCCAAGAACCCCAACTCCCACCAGCCCGTACCCCATTTTCCCCCCATATCACTTTCCTTCAAACATGCCCAAGTCTCCCCATCTTTAAAAAACGTTCCCTCCACCAAACTGAAAAAAGTCATCTACATTTTCTTATTTACTTCTCAACACTTTGCAATGTGACTTACAACTTAATCTATGAACTGAAACATCAACTGGAAATGCTCTATCTAAAGTTACCAGTGATCTCTTAATTGTCAAATGTCTTTTCTCAGTCCTAATCTTCCTCGACCAATATATCTCATTTGACACAGTTGGCCAACATCCCTTCCTACTAGACACCCTCTCCTCTTTAAATGATAATGACATTAGTCTCTCTGGGTTCTCCTTCCACTTGTCTGATCACTACTTCTCAATCTCCCTAGATTCATGGTCCATATCATACCCTTCCCCCAACTGTGGGTGTTTCCTAAGGCTATGTCCTGTTCTCTGTTCTCTTTTCTCTTTCCACTCTCTTGGTGACCTCATCAACTCCCATGGGTTTAATTATCATTTCTATGCCCATGACTCACAGATCTGTGAATCTATCCCTGGCCTCTCCCCTGAGTTTCAGAGCTGGATCACAATTTGCTTACTGAATGTCCTAGAGACATCTCAAACTCAGTATGTCTAAAACAGAACTCATTCTTTCTCCTACCAACCCTACCCCTCCTCTTCCATGTGTTCATATTTCTTTTTTTTTTTTTGGTGAGGCAATTGGGGTTAAGTGACTTGCCCAAGGTCACACAGCTAGTAAGTGAGGCTGGCTTTGAACTCAGGTCCTCCTGACTCCAGGGCCAGTGCTCTATCCACTGCGCCACCTAGCTGCCCTGTTCATATTTCTATTAAGGACACCACCATTCTTCTAGTCCCCCAGCTTTGTAACCTTGGTATTATTCTGAACTCTTCACAGTTAAACTTTAAAAAAAATTTTAAGTTCCAAATTCTCTCCCTCCATCCCCAACTGAGAAGGCAAGTAATATGATACCCATTCTAATCACTTTCTATACCTTGCTATTTCTGCCTGCACAATGTTTTTTGCATTCAAACCTTTTTCTCTATTCACACAGGTACCACCTCAGTTCAAGCCTTCATAACCTCTCAAATCCGACATTATTGTAACAACCTTCTAATTGGTCTCCCTGCCTTAAATCTCTCTCCAGTCAAGTCTTTTCTCTACACTGCTGCCAAAGTAATTTTCCTTAAGCACAGATCTGACTTTGTCACTTTCCAGCTCAATAGACTCTTGTTCTTCAGTTGTGTCCAATTCTTTGTGACCCTATGGACCATATCATGCCAATACTGTCCATGGGATTTCCTTGGCAAAAATACTGGAGTGGTTTGCCATTTCCTTCTCCAGGGGATTAAGGCAAACAGATTAAGGGACTTGCTCAGGGTCACACAGCTAGTAAGTGTGTGAAACTGGATTTGAATTCATGTCTCTCTGGCTCCAGGCCCAGTGTTCTATCCACTGAGCCATCTAGTATCTTCCTATTTCCTCTAGAATAAAATAGAAACTCCTCTGTTTAACTTTTAGAGCTCTTTATAATCATGGCCCACACTCTTTGCAGTCTTGTTATATATTGCTTCCCTCCCACACTCTATGATGCAGTCAATCTGGCTTCTGTTCCTTGCAAAGGACCTCTGTCTCCTGTCTCCATCCCTTTGTAATGACAGTTCTCCATACCTAGAGTTCACTGCTGCCTGACCTCTGCCCCATAAAATCCCATTCTTCCTTAAATGTGTAATTCAGGGGCAGCTAGGTGGTGCAGTGGATAGAGCACTGGCCCTGGAGTCAGGAGTACCTGAGTTCAAATTTGGCCTCAGACACTTAACACTTACTAGCAGTGTGACCCTGGGCAAGTCACTTAACTCCAATTGCCTCACTAAAAAAAAAAAAAGTGTAATTCAACAATCATCTTGTACAAGAAGCCTCCCCTGATCCCCCAAACTACTCATGCCCATCCTCCAAAACTTTCATATTTAGCACTTTGTATACATTCTCTTTATTTTTATTCTGTGTATTCATTTATATAAATAGTTAGGTGGTGCAATTGATAGAGCACTGGACCAGGAGTCAGGAGTCAAGAAGACCTGAGTTCAAATCTGACCCTAGACACTTTGTGTCTAGCTTTGTGACCCTTGGCAAGACATTAATTTTCTCTCTGACTTAGTTCCCTTATCTGTAAATGGAGATAATAACAGCACTTATCTCCCTAGCTTGTTGTGGGGATCAAATGAGATAGTGCTTGTAAAGGGCATCACAAATCTGAAAGCACTATGTCAATTCTACCTATAGTGATGATGGTGGTAGAGGTGGTGCTGATGATAAAGATAGATATGTGTGTGTGTGTGAGTTCCTATAAGTGATATCTCTGGAATCTAACTTACCTATCTCAAAGGGAGACTTTGATTTCAACCTTGAGGGGAACAGGAAAAGGGCTACAGTTGGGTACCTATTCCTCCCCTCACCTATTTCCATGAGGGATCTTGGGCTAGAATTATATCTATGCACTATACCTCATATATCTGTCTAGTCCAGTGAGTGAAGTTTGGGAAGAGGGGCATTTTCCCTGATCACTTTTTTTTTTCTTTTTGGTGAGGCAATTGGGGTTAAGTGACTTGCTCAGGGTCACACAGCTAGTAAGTGTTAAGTGTCTGAGGCCGGATTTGAACTCAGGTCCTTCTGACTCCAGGACCGGTGCTCTATCCACTGCACCACCTAGCTGCCCCATCCCTGATCACTTTTAATGGGGAGGGTAGCCCATGATGTATACCCTCCAGCTTATCTCTTCCACCAAATACTGGTTACACAAAGACTATCACAAATAACTAATAGAAAGTAAATCCATATATAGAAACAAAATGTCAAACAGAAACTAGAGAAAGTACACAGATTAGAATGTACTAAAGAGTACACAAGGGGAGGGAAAAATCTGAAATTGTAAAGCTTGTATAAACAAAAGTTGAGAACTATCTTTACATGTAACGGAAAAAATAAAATACCTTATACATTAAAAAAAAAAAAAAGAGTACACAAGAGTGAATGAAGGGGGGGGGTGCAGCTAGGTGGTGTAGTGGATAGAGCACTGGCCCTGGAATTAGGAGGACCTGAGTTCAAATCCAGCCACTTGACACTTACTAGCTGTGCTAGTCACTTAACCCTAATTGCCTTACCAAAAAAAAAAAGTGAACTCTTTAACTGGGAGTGAGATAAGATCTCATCTCAACCAAGGGAACAATCTCCCCTAGAGGAAGTCCATTCTCAGCACTCTCTAGAATTTCAAACAAGTACAAGGAAGTGATGGAATGGCTTCACCATTCCAAAGTCTTTCTCTCCATTGTCTCCCTGGGGCTCTCAGAAAGTATATCAGGCAATTCCAAAGATCCATGATGAAAAAAATGCTATCCACCTCCAGAGAAAGAATTGATAAACTCTGAGTGCAGATTAAAGCATCCTTTGCTTTCCTTTATTTACTTTTATTGTTATATTTTCCTTTGCAACATGGTTAATATGGAAATAATTTTTTGCATGACCTTGCATGATTGAAATAAAATTGCTTGCCTTCTCAAGTTGGCAGGAGGTATGGAAGAGAGGTCGAGAATTTGGAACTTAAAATTTAAAAAAATGATTGTTGCACCAGCCCTGGAGTCAGGAGTACCTGAGTTCAAATCTGGCCTCAGACACTTGACACTTACTAGCTGTGTGACCCTGGACAAGTCACTTAACCCCAATTGCCTCACCAAAAAAAAATGATTGTTAACATTTTTATATGTTATTGGGAAATAATTAAGAAAATAAATAAAAAGTTTAAAAAGAAAGAAAGCATGTCTGGAACCAACTCATAAAGTCCCTTATATAGGTGTGTAGCATCATTTTCTCTATTGTTGTTGTTTGTCCTAGAGAACCATGAGACCATCAGGGTGATGTCTTGACTTCTATCAGTTAGGAGTCAGATTTCCCTTCCCATATTTGGGATGCTTCACAGGGCTCTTTTAGGGCACTGCCCAAGAGGTACCTACACTTCTAAATGTGTCTATTGTTTTCTCCATTAGAATGTGAAGTCCTAGAGAGTGGTAATTAGTTAATTCTTTGTATTTATGTCCTAGCAGAGGGCCTGAAAAATAATGCAGCTTAATAAATACTTATTGAATGACTGACTGGTCAATGCCATGATCATGGCCAAGTGCAGTGTCATGAAAACCCAGAGAAGAGAAAGTATGCGGGAGGAGGGAGAATTCAGGTTTTTGCAAAGAGGTCAGTAGGATGAAAACTAAGAACAGGCTGCCAGATTTGACCATTATACAATGACCAGACACTTTGGAGACAGTGGCTTCAGTTGGTTGATGAGATCAGAAGTCATATTGCAAAGGCCTAAAAAGTGAATGGGGAGGGGGCAGCTAGGTGGCGCAGTGAATAAAGCACCAGCCCTGGATTCAGGAGTACCTGAGTTCAAATCTGGCCTCAGACACTTGACACTTACTAGCTGTGTGACCCTAGGCAAGTCACTTAACCCCAATTGCCTCACCCCCCCAAAAAAAAGTGAATGAGAGGAAAAGCGGAGGTCATGAGAGTAAACAGCTTTTTTCTATGAGTTTGACTGTGAAACAGAGGACAGACATAAGATGATAGTCTTAGGGGATGGTGGGTTCAATGCAGGTTTGGTTTTTTGGGGTTTTTTTTGAAGACCAGTATATCTTTCTTCAAGTGGAAAGAAACTAATAGCTAGGGTTATTCCCCCAAGTGCACCTAATGTGGTGGAAGTGTTAGCTTAAGTCTCTTCTCTTCCCTCCCCTTCCCAAGAAAATTAGGTTAGTTTTTCCTCAAAAAATATTGAAATTGATCATGATTGAATTGGCCCAAGGGATTAAGGCTCTGGCCAATAATATAGCTCCTGACTACTTGAATACAAAAATAACCAAGACCAGGGGCTAGAGCTTCTTCCACAGGCTTCTGACAGAAGACAGGCAAGATAACTAACAGTGATGCCTGAGAGCTTTACTCAGCTGCCTCAAGAGTATAGGCTGGTCTGAACATCCCTTCCCTGCTCTGAGATGGACCAGAAGCGTCTCCTTTTCTTCCTTTTTTGGACCTAAACTACTAAGAGGCTGCTTGAGTCAATCCCAGACCAAGACAGTGTGTGTGTGTGGTGTGTGTGTGTGTGTGTGTGTGTGTGTGTGTGTGTGTGTGTGTGTGTGTGTGTAAAACATATACATGATTTGGTGTCTTATTCACCTAATTGTGTAAGTTTGTCAATGGTACAAGCTTAGCATAATGTCTACCACATAGAAGGTAAAAAGGAAGGGAACAAGCATTATTTAAGCACCAACTATGGACTAAACTTTGTGCCTTAGTAAGCATGTTACAGAAGTGCTTAATAAATTCTTGCTATAATTCAGGAATTATTGATTCCTGGGGGCAAGGTTTAGTGGATGATATGTTAGACCTGGAATCAGGAGGACCTGGATTCAAATCCTACCCAACATTAGCTCTTTGTCTATGGGCAAATAAATTAACCTCACGAAGCCTCAATCTCATCTGTAAAATGGATCTATCTCACAGAGTTGTTCTGAGGTTCAAATGAGATAAATATGTAGTTATGTGCTATTATATGATGTTATATTGTTTTTCTCCATTAGATTGTGAACTCCTTGTGGGCAACAACTGTCTTTTGCCTTTCTTTGTATCCCTAGTGCTTAGTACAGTGCCTGACACATAGTAAATGATTAATAAATGTTGACTCTTGACTAAAGCACTTTGCAAGCTTTGAAACACTATGTGAATTTAAGGTACTTATTATTACTTACATTCTATTTTGTATAACCCACAATTCAACCATGTTCTCCACTCAGTAATGTTTGTGTCATAGTACTCTGATGTTAAAAGAAAGAGGCAAGCAGCTAGGTAGCACAGTGGATAGAGCACTGGCCCTGGATTCAGAAGAACCTGAGTTCAAATCTGGCTTCGGACACTTGACACTTACTTGTTGTGTGACCCTGGGCAAGTCACTTAATCCTCATTGCCCTGCCAAAAAAAAAAAAAAGGCCCGGGTGGGGGGTGGGGGCAGGGAAGCAAAGTGTTACAGTGGATACAGTCCCAGGCCTGGAGTCAGGAAAACTCTTCTTCATGAGTTCAAATCCTGCTTCAGACACTTACCAACTGTGTGACCCTAGAGAACTCACTTAACCCTGTTTCCCTCAGTTTCCTCATCTGTAAAATGAACTGGAGAAAGAAATGGAAAACCAAACCATTCCTGTATTTTTATCAAGAAAACCCCAAAAGAAGACACAACTGAACTGAACTGAATTGAACTCTGTTGTAATTGGTCAGCTATTGTTTTACTACTTATTATTCAATTCAATTTTAGAGTCAGGATGGCATAAAGGATAGAACTTTGGATTTAACATCAGGAGATGTGGGCTAGAATCCTACCCTAGGCAACTCTCACCTGGTGACCATGAGTAAATTGCTTAACCTCTGACAGTTTCCTCATATATAAAATGAGAGGATTAGAATAAATGGCCTTTCCAGTACTTCTGATAAAGGCCTCATTTCTAAAATATATTGGGAACTAAATCAAATTTATAAGAATCCAAGTCATTCCCCAATTGAGAAATGGTCAAAGGATATGAACAGGCAGTTTTCTGATGAAGAAATCAAAGCTATTTATTCCCATATGAAAAAATGCTCTAAATCACTACTGATTAGAAAAATGCAAATTAAAACAACTCTGAGGTACCACCTGACACCTATCAGATTGGCTAATATGACAAAAAAGGAAAATAATAAATGTTGGAGAAGCTGTGGAAAAATTGGAACACTGATGCATTGTTGGTGGAGCTGTGAACTGAACCAACCATTCTGGAGAACAATTTGGAATTATGCCCAAAGGGCTATAAAGCTGTGCATACCCTTTGACCCAGCAATACCACTCTTGGGTCTTTTTCCCAAAGAGATCATAAAAAAAAGGGAAAAGGACCCATATGTACAAAAATATTTATAGCTGCTCTTTTTGTGCTGGCAAGGAATTGGAAATTGAGGGACTGCCCATCAATTGGGGAATGGCTGAACAAGTTGTGGTATATGAATGTAATGGAATTCTATTGTTCTGTAAGAAACAATAAAATGTCTCTTCTTCTTAGCGCCATCTTGTCGATTTCCGCTGCGCCATGAGAGCCAAGTGGAGGAAGAAGTGAATGCGTAGGCTGAAACGCAAGAGGAGAAAGACGAAGCAGAGGTCCAAGTAATCAGACCGTGCTGAGCACTGAGGCCACAGGAGCAGAGATGGAATGACCCTTGGTGACATTCTCGAAGGCAGAAATCATCTGGAAACTTCATCTCCCTACGAAGCACTATGCTAGCTCTACCATCTGACGAAGGACCACCATTTGACAATTCCCTGACAAAAGGACATGCCACCTAACCTTTTTGATTTTGTGCCGTGGGACTCCTATCATTCCGGACTGGTTGTTCTTTGTGGCTTAGTGTAGCACACCTGTACAATAAATCCTCGCAACTTCTTGTTTGAAAAAAAAAAAAAAAGAAAAAAAAAGAAACAATAAGCAGGAGTTCAGAGAAACCTGGAAGGACTTGCATGAATTGATGATGAGTGAGATGAGCAGAACCAGAAGAACATTGTACACAGTATCTTCAACATCAACTGTGATAGACTAGATTCTTCTCACCAATACAATGGTACAAGAAAGTTCCAAAGGACTCATGATGGAAAAGGATCTCCAAATCCAGAAAAAAAAAAAAAAGAACTGTGGAGTATGGATGCTGATTGGACCATACTATTTCTTTTGGTTTTGGTGCTGTTGTTTTTCTTTTTTGAGGTTTTTCCTTTTTGCTCTGATTCTTCTCTTATAACATGACTAATGCAGAAATGTTTGATGTTATTATATATATATATATATATATACATATACATATACATACATACACACATATATATATAAAACCTATATCAGATTACTTGCTGTGTAGGGGAGGGGGGGAGGGAGACAATTTTGAAATTGGAAATCTTATAAAAACAAATGTTGAAAACTACCTCTACATGTAACTGGAAAATAATAAAATACTTTTATTCAAAAAAATAAAAAAGAATAGATGGCCTTTATGCCTTCTAGCTATGCATCCATTTTCCAATAATTATAATATGGGGATAAAACTTGAATTCCCTTTTTCATAGGGTTGTTGAGAGGAGAATGCTTTGTAAACTTTAAAGCTCTATTGCAATTTGAGTTATACACACATACATTGATGATTTTGCTGAAAAATCATGCTCGACATCTGTCATCAAGTCAGTACTCAGGAGCTGTGAGCCCTCAAGGGAAAAAATTACTTGGATAAATCTCTTCCAGTCTATTGACTTCAGTTGCCTCAAATGTAAAATGAGCACAGTGCTTGGCATACATACAATAGGCTTTTAAGTAATGCTTTTTTTTTTCAGGGGCAGCTAGGTGGTGCAGTGGATAGAGCACCGGCCCTAGAGTCAGGAGGACCTGAGTTCAAATCCGGCCTCAGACACTTAACACTTACTACTTGCGTGACACTGGGCAAGTCACTTAACCCCAATTGCCTCACCAAAAAAAAAAAAAATGCTTTTTTCAGACTTAGGAACTCAGATCAACACAAAGTGAAACCACAATTCCAAAGGTCTCAGAAAACATGCTTACTCACCTCCAGATAGAAAGCTGATAGACTCAGAGAGCAGAATGAATCTTTCTTCTTTGGATATGACTAATATGAAAATTATTATGTATGAATATACATATTTGTAATGGGTTTTTTCCCCCTTCTTTCTCAGTGGGCGGGGGAGGGGGAGAAGGACAGGAGAAAATTCAGAACTAAAAATAAAACTGAATTTTAAGAGACAAAAAACCCCTTTTTCATTCATCCATCCATCCATTAGTGAGGGCATTGTACTTGATCAGGGATCTCAAACCCTCCAACCTGTTGAATACTACCCCATCTCCAAAGTCATAATGTAGCCAGAGGTCTATGTAATCAGATAATCTTGTACTGAAAAACAAAGACAGCTAATAAGCCAAAAATAGATTTAAATGATAGAAAGTTAAATATTGAGTTTGAGGCCACTGAGGATCCTTTTGAGGGTCTCCTCAGGCTCTAATGATCAATCTATGACTCTATAAAATAGAGGCAGCTAGGTGGCACAGTAGATAGTGTCCAACCTGGGGTCAGGAAGACATCTTCCTAGGTTCAAATCTGGCCTCAGATTAAGTGACCCTGGGCAAGTCACTTCACCCTGTTTGCTTGTTTCTTCATCTATAAAATGAGCTGGGGAAGGAAATGGCAAACTGGAACCTCTGCCAAGAAAATCCCAAATGGGATCACAAAGAATCAAACATGAGTAAACAAATTATGATACAAAAGATCTTTTCACATCACCCAGAGTAAGGTTTTCTGTGCTCTTTCTACAGCTTTCCCAGTTAAGGTTCAGCTCTCCCAGGAGCTCCCCCAAACCCCAGCATCTTTGGTACTGAAGGCAGCAGGAACTGAGATTATGGATGGTTTACCTAGAAGCAATAGCATACTTATCACACTGCTTAGAGGAGTTAGGATTGTATAGGAGAAATAGTGTGGTCAGTTCTTTTCATACAGAGCTTTTAAGGGAGGGGGCAAGCCAGTTTGGAAGTACTAGAATTAGGCCTAAACCCCACTTCTCAGACCTGTTAACTGATAAGTCATCACACAACACTTTCTTTTGAGAACATTTGTTCTTGAGAACACCATCCAGGAGCCCTAGTTTTTAAGTCGAGGTTATGCATGGATCAGAACTTATTCATACTGATGACTCATCAGCGAATCTATGATCAAGTGATCAAAATCCTTTTCTATTTTGGGAGGCACTGCACCCTGCCTGTGAGTCTGCAGAAGCTGGAAAGGATGTAAGAAGGAAGCTAGGAACACTGTAGTTTCCTGGACTTCATAATTTCAGCCCTATTTACCTCCAGCTATAATCCTGTGATAAATGCAAATGATTGACTTGAGCAAAGCTTGGGGGTCCAGGGGGAGTAGGAAGAACTTTATCTGGGATGACTGTGAAAAGGAGAAACCAAGCTCCAGAACACTAGAACTAGTCACTCCCGGACTATGAGGAAAGGGGGCTAAGCTAGCTGCCCAGGCTTGCAGCTACCAGTGAAAAGAATGTCAAAGGATAAGATCACTCAAGGTTAGAGCCAGAAAAGGAGGACCTCATCTTGTATGTGGCTGTGAAGTGGCAGTAGATCTCCCCAGCCAGGTTACAGAAACCTCTAAATTTCATCACCTTCATTCAATCCAATGATTTCTCCACCAAACACTTTTGTAGGGGTATATGAAATATACAAAACATATGATGTGTTAAACAGGTATGTGAGAGGGACAAACCAAGTGGTATATAATGCATAAGGTACAAAGAAAAAGACCCTAATGTACTCAGGTGGGTGAGGTATGAGGCTTCTGGATGCTGCACTTTTAGATAGGTTTCAAAATGGGTATGATTCTAATACGTGGAAAGCATGGGGGAAGTCATTCCAAGCATGAGCAAAAGTATATGGGTGAGACATCTCGTGGTTACCTATAGTTCAGTGCTATTAGAACAGAGTATATGTAAAATAAAGGATAACTTAGATTCAGACAAGTGGGTGGACCTTGAATGCCAGGTGAAGTTTGTTGATTTAAAAAACGATTGGGGGGGCAGCTAGGTGGCACAGTAGATAAAGAGGACTGGCCCTTGATTCAGGATGACCTGAGTTCAAATCCGGCCTCAGACACTTGACACTTACTAGCTGTGTGACCCTGGGCAAGTCACTTAACCCTCATTGCCCCAACAAAACAAAAAGATTGGAGACTGGACTGGACAGATTGGATTACTATACAGAACTTAATAGTAAACTACTGTAGGGCTTTGAATAGCACATCATGACTGGATCTATGTATATGTTTTGTTTTGGGTTTTGGGGGGAGGCAATTGGGGTTAAATGACCTGCCCACGGTCACACAGCTAGTATCAAGCCTCTGAGGCCAGATTTAAACTCGGGTCCTCCTGACTCCAGGGCCAGTGCTCTATCCACTCACTGCACCACCCAGCTGCCCCTGTTTTTTTTAGTGAGGCAAATGGGGTTAAGTGACTTGCCCAGGGTCACACAGCTAGTAAGTGTTAAGTGTCTGAGGCCAGATTTGAACTCAGGTACTCCTGACTCCAGGGCCAGTGCTCTATCCACTGCACCACCTAGCTGCTCCCCTGTGTATGTTCTCAATCTGTCCAAAATTTGGTGGATGTATTAATGCAGGATGTGCTGTTCAGACAACATAGGCAGGACCCATTTAGGAGGCTGTTAAAAGGATGAGGGCCTGAACTAGATGGTGTTAGCCATAGGAAGATATTGAGAAAGACATAGCAGAGATAGAAAGGACCTAACTTGGAAACTCATTAGATAGAATGAAGGAAAAGGAAGAATACCCAAGCTTCAAACATGAAAATGAACAAAATTAGGAACAGGGACAGTGGCAAGAGCCTAAAGGCTGAATCCTGAAGAATGTTAAAGGGTTTGAAAAATGACTAACCAGTTAGGAGGTAAGATTAGGAGAGGGGTGTCTTAAGACACAGGCCAGCAACTAAAAGGCAGTGCTCAACAGTGTTAAAGATGCTTCAGTAAACAAAGGATGATCCACAAATATCCCACTACCATTTCTGACATATCAGGAAAAAGGTCCTTAAATAAAACTGGTGAGCCCCCTATAGGGAGACAACAGCAGTCACATGAAATGAATACCTAAGATTGGGAGTTAGAGAGCCATACTTATGAAATGTTGGAGCCCCTAAGGCTTATAAAGCCAGAACATGATCCATTTCCTTAGCACCACTAGTCCCCTCACCCATGCCCCTCCCAACTACACAAACTTTGCTGTTAAGAGGAAGAGGTTGGCTTTTTTTTCCCTTGGTGGGGGGTAGGCCGCCACAGGGATGGCAGTCTGGTTCCTTCCACAGCCTTATAACAAGTTACTATAATTTTCATCACTGGGTATTGATATAGAACTGGTGGATCTTATTTGACCAGAAATGTGACTTTTAAAAGTCATTTTTCAGTTGTTTTACCATTTCCTTTTCCAGTTCATCTTATGGATGAGAAAACAAGAGGCAGAGTTAAATGACTTATCCAAGTGCACATGGCTAGTGTCTGAAGCTGGAACTCAGGAAGATGTCTTCCCAACTGCAGACTTGTCACTCCATCCACTGAGCCACCTAGCTTCCCCTAGGCCAGGCCAGTTCTTTTGCCCTCTTTATTACCTAGCCAAGATCCCTCTTCTTGTTCAGATGACCAAATTGTCTAACCTTGAATATTCTTTATAGTACTTTCCATTTTAATATCAAAGAAAAAAACAGAACCATTATACCATTTTAGATATATAGATTACTGGCATTAGACAAGATTAAATCCGATATTTATACAGTACAACAGTAACCAAACACTGTTGCCTTTAGATTGGGAATAGATCCATCTTCTAAACCTGGTCTATCTTCAGAGGGGATTGTAGTTTCCAAAAACCTACAGCATCCAAATTGCTAGTAGATTCAAATGTAACCACCACGATCAACCTTTCTTTTGGTTTAGTAAAGTAACACTAAGGATGTAGCTACTGGTATAAAAAGGGGAAAAGGAGCTTGATGAAATCCCATTTGCTTTCTCTAAAACAAAAACACACCCCAAAACCCCAAGAAACAAGAACTCTTTATGGAAAAGCATTAATTAAAAGTACTTTGGGGGCAGCTAGGTGGCACCAGTCCTGGATTCAGGAGAACCTGAGTTCAAATCTGACCTCAGACACTTGACACTAGCTGTAACCCTGGGCAAGTCACTTATAACCCCCATAGCCCTGCCCCCCCCAAAGATACAGTGGACTAATGAGAATTATTATTCACCAAAAACTTAAAACAATTTTATTTCCTTAAGATTAATATATTCCAATACACACATACTTAAAAGAAACCCCTTCTGGTCATATTTCAGGTCAGTCTTCTACCTTTTTAATTAAAATCCTATTAGGACATTTGCGAGTTGAAATCTAAGCTCTCCCACCCATTAAGAAAAACTTAAAACAAGAAAAGTTGGCAAACATTAATAAAGCTTAAGATGAATCCTGTTGCTCACCTCCAACTTAATCTGTCCCCCCATCATAAAAAAGAGAGACTACAGGTGTAGTTTAGTTTTTATTTCATAATCATAAACTTAACTCTGTTTAGCCAACTTGTGGAAGGAAAAAGGAAATGAAATCCAAAGAAAATTGCAGCAAGTGAGAGCACAAGGATTATAAGGTATAAGAGTAGACGGGGTTCAGGGGTGCTCTCTCCAGCTACAGAGGAATGGTTTGATGGTTAAGACAAAAAACAAAACAAAAAAACTTATGAGAGTTGTCCACAGTCAGCAATGGTGATCTTCTTGCTGGTCTTGCCATCCCGAGAACCGAAACGCTCCATGGCTTCCACAATATTCATGCCTTCTTTCACTTGGCCAAAGACAACATGCTTGCCATCCAACCTAGGAGAATAAATAGGAATCATCATGAAGTAGGATAATTGGTTTGCTTTGTTGCCTAGGAATCAGAACAGCTGTGCCACCATAAACCAGCTACCACCCCCAAGAGGTGGTGAAAAGGACTTACAGCTGAATATTGTAAAACCACCAACTTTTGATGCTAGTTAACCAACTGACCACTATAAACACTGGACAAAGTACCTTCTATCTAAAAGCAATGGAAAGAAACACCATAAAGTTTACTATGAGCCAGTCAAAAGGTTGCATACTGCAATTGCAAAGATTCTCCAAATGCTGTTAGTTCAGGAGTTTTAAATGGAAACCTAAAAAAGGACCAACAAATCAAATGCCAAATAGAAAAGTCACTCTGGTTTGGAACCAAAGTATTAAAGATATCTTGCGCTGGCAGCTAGATGGCGCAGTGGATAAAGCACCGGCCCTGGATTCAGGAGTATCTGAGTTCAAATCCGGCCTCAGACACTTGACACTTACTAGCTGTGTGACCTTGGGCAAGTCACTTAACCCCCATTGCCCCACAAAATTAAAAACAACAACAAAAGATATCTTGCGCTAATATTTACCAGGCTGAGCTAACAGTATTTTATAATGTTCGAGCTGGAAGGTACCCAAGAAATTATCTAGCCTACTCCTCATTAAGATGAGGAAACTAAGGCCCCTAAGAAAAATTGAATTGAGACTTGCCCAAAAGGTACAACAGTAGTGTGCAGAGCCAAGATTAGAATTTAGGTTCTTCTGGGGCAGCTAGGTAGCACAGTGGATAGAGCAGCAGCCCTGGAGTCAGGAGGACCTGAGTTCAAATCAGGCCTCAGACACTTAACACTTACTAGCTGTGTGACCCTGAGCAAGTCACTTAACCACAATTGCCTCACTAAAAAAAAGAAAAAGAAAAAAAAGAATTTAGGTTCTTGACTCAAGTCCCTTTTTTTCATTCAAACCAAAATGACTCCTAATAGCTGGCAAACTACAAGTTTCCATTATCTTCATAAATCATGCCTTCTGAAATTATACCTGATGCCTTAAACTGCTAGTGCTCTCTTCCACTTTCCAAGTTCAACTTTATTTGTGCAGTACTTACCAATCAGTCTTAGCAGTACAGATGAAAAACTGGGAGCCATTTGTGTTAGGCCCAGCATTTGCCATGGACAAGATGCCAGGACCAGTGTGCTTCAGGATGAAGTTCTCATCAGCAAATTTCTCCCCATAGATGGACTTGCCACCAGTGCCATTGTGGCGTGTGAAGTCACCACCCTAAAAGAATCCCATCAAATACAGAATGAGCCTGGCATATTTATTGGTAACCTAGACAGCAGAGGTTCATTCACTGGACACTGACATTCTGGCTGAGTCCTTCCCTAAGTGTGGGGAACAATGTTTGAAGGATATAGCTTGGTAGAAATCACTGTGCTCCATACCTGGCACATGAACCCAGGAATGATTCTATGAAAGCAGGATCCCTTGTAACCAAATCCCTTCTCTCCAGTGCTCAGAGCACGAAAGTTTTCTACAAAGGAACAAAATGGAAAAAATTTAATACTAAAAGACAAGTCTAAATTAAGCGCACAATTGGATTAAACCTAAAAAACAACTACCAACCTGCTGTCTTTGGAACCTTGTCTGCAAAGAGCTGTAAGAAAAAAATGACACTTGATTAGTTTGTGTGCATTAGGCATTAGGTTACTTTTTATTACCCACACTCAAAACTGCCATTGGTGACAGTACCAAACCCTAAGCAGGCTTCTAGAACAGGTTTGTTCCATATTTAAGACAGCTTAAGAGTCTTCTGGTGTTAGGTTTAAGCAACATGAGAGCCAAATATATGCCAAGAATCCAGAACCAGTAATATCTGAAATAGTGAGGATACATGCTTTCCTTTCTGGAAAGTGCCTTTAAAGTCAGATTTTTTTCCCCTTAAAAAAAAAAAAAAGTAAAGCACTACAACCCAGATATCACCTATGTGATACAACTTCATTTTATACTGCATTTTCTCCTTCAACTTCAGGCTAAATACCAGAACACTAATCCTGAAGAATGGCATGTGCACTGGCACACGCCTAGAGTTGCACACCCAGGGACACAGCTCTCATTCACTGCTAATGAAATTGCTACTACCTCAGTTATATGTTAAAAGATCATCTTTCATGGTTTAGATGAGATTACCAATCCCTAAGTAATCTTGGATTACAGAAGTGTCAGTTCCTATCTACTGAAGTGCTAAGTGCCTGCTTAAAAAATTAAGATCCAGAAAAGATGACATACAATAAAATTTAATTCTCAGCGGTAAGCTATTTTTAAAAGATAAGGAGCTTGCTATATGACAACCTACTTTAAGACTTGCACACCGTGAATGACTCCATAATACTGACTTTCAAGCAAATCTTTAATATCTAGATCTTAGAGCCACAAAAATATAATCCCATTAATTTATTAGGGTCTATGATCAATAACCAAATTATCAGAAAGCCTCATTTGCCCTTTTATCTGCAATAGAAGAGACTTAAATTCTTTGGTTCCCCATGTTCTTTTAATTCAATTTTCCCCGAGTTTGTATTTTTAACTCCCTATAAGTTGCAATACAGAGAACATAATTTTTCTAAGTGCTTTAAGGGCACATTTCCTTTCCACTGAAAGTCTTATCACTCGTTGAAACCCACATTAATACTGAACCTAATGCATGCCCACTGGTGTGCAGAATGAACCGGTTCAGAATTAGTATTTCTCTGCAGGTTCCTAAAAACATCAGCTTAACAACCCAGAACTCTGAAAATTTTAAAGCCTAATTTAATGAGGAAACTAAAAAAAAAAAAACCTTTAAAATGTTCTAATTCGCTCACATCATTAAATTCAAAACACCAAGTTCTACAAATTTTCCTGAAACAAATCATTTGCTTTTTATCTTCCTGAAATGGCTGATTCTGAAAAGCTACATTCAACCAACCACGCTTCATTTTCATTGGTAACCTCGGGTTAAATGGGCCGAACCCACTGCGGGAAGGCAGTCCTAGGACAAGAGCTCCTCCCACAATTAACAGTCACCCCTGCTTCTTCACTGCAGAGGAAAAGCACTGGGTGTGAATAAGCAGAATATTTGCTTAAACCAGGCTTCCTATTTAAAAGCGTTCATTTCTAGGGAAATTATTTTTGTTTCTAAATAAACTGCTTTGGAAGTAACCCCTGGACTACTGGAACTGCAACAGTTATCAAGTATGGTTTTTAGTTCATTCAAATCTAGATAGAAAGAACCCTCCATTCCACGGAGTTTTTAGTAATTTTCCGCCATGTTAATCATTCGTGACGGAAGGCACACAGATTTCCTCCACCCCCCGCAAAAGCAATTTGTCTTCAGGACAAATTATCAGAGATAATTCGGCATTATCTCTCCCAAAAGAAAGCCAGAAGCCTTTCCCCACCCTTTTGAGGCCAAAAGGAGTCGGAAGAGACTGATGGGGCGTTTTCCCTGCATGATTTTAAAATCAATTACATGAACTGATTAAAAAAGGCAAGCCTTTTCCGTAAGACACGCCTGGGAGATGCCGCCACTGGTCTCTAAGGCTAAGCATCCATTAAAAATGCCTCCAAGGGGCCAAGAATTGGGCGTGAAGAGGCTCCAGGGCAGGGCGCCGGCCCGGGGGCTCCCCCGAGCACGTGCGAGGAGGGCCGAGGCCCGAGGGAACTGTTGCCCTCACGCCACGTGGAGGGGAGCCAAGCCGCGGCCCAGGGCCGACGCAGCAGCGGCAGGTGGGCGCTCCGGCAGGCTGCAAAACGCGCCGGCCTTCGCCTCCCTCCCTCTACCGCACCCCTCCCCCCATTACCCCGTTAGGCTGCGCCACGTGCGGGAGGGGGTTGGGGCGGTGCGCGCGGACTGCGGCTGCCTCGCGCTCGCGCCCCCTCCCTCCCCCCCACCGCTGCGCGCGCCCCGCCCCCACCCTCCACCCCTCCCAACCCCCACCCAGACCCAGCCCGGCCACCCGCCCGCCTTTGTCTGCCCCGCCGCCCCCAGTCTCCCCCCCCCCTCGTCCTCTCCCTCGCTGCCCTCCCGCCTTCCAAAATGGCCCCTTCTCAGGGTGCAAAGGAAATGGCGCCGCTGCGGCCGCCACCACCCTCCCGTCCTTCGCCCCGAGGCGGCCCCTCTCCTCCGCCCCAGCTCGGAGGCCCCAGTGGCTCGGGCGACGAAACCTGGACTACCAGGCCGGGCGGGGCTGCCTCCAGGGCCCTCCTCGGTCAGTCAACCACAGTAGCAAGGCGGTGGCCCCACGGCCCCCAACCTCAGCCCATCCCGCCCCCACACCCATCCGTCAGTCCCGCAGCCTTTCACCTCGAAAGTAACCCGGCCCAGGGGCTCGTTATCGACGGCAATGTCGAAGTACACGCTGGGATTGGCCATGGCCACAGATGCCTGGGCTGGAGGCGACGGCGGAGGCAGAGGCGGCGGGGATCGGCGTCCGGCAGGCGGAACCAAGACGAGGACTCCCGGTGGCGGCGTCTGCAAAGCGGCGCGAGCGTGGCCGCCTCGCCCTTTTTATACGGCGTCTGAGCCCCACCCACCCGCCTGACGCGCCACAGACGTCTTCACCAATAAAGGCCGCTGCCCAGCTTGAGCGATAGCACCGTAGACCAATGGGCGGGAAGCGGAGGGAGGAAGGTAGAGGGAGGGCGTCTCCGAAGGGGCGGGGCGGGTATCCGCTGATGGACGGAAAAAATGTTCCCGCCCGCGGGCCCTCGCGTTGCGCTGCAGCGGCTGCGGCTGCGGCTGCTGCACTGGGCGGGCCGGGAGCTGGGGAGATGGAGGATGGATTGAGGTGGTGGAAAAAGGAGAAAGGGCCAAGAGGAAAAAGGAGAGGTGCAAAGGGTTGAAGACGGAGGAATAGGGTAACATTTAGTTAGGAAGCCGTAGTGATTCGTCTTCCCATTTTGCAGAGGGGGCAACTGAGGCAACAAGCCCAAGGTCAGTTTGTCAAGGTCGAAGCAGACAGACTAGCTGGGAAGAACAACCCCGCCAAGAACAGCCTCTCCATCCAGCCTAGGCCTGTGGGAGTGGGTTCTCCGGGGTTAACCTGTGTAAAGAAGGACACTTGGGAAAACAATCTCATTAAGTGAATTTAGAGATGGGAATGCAAATACAAATTACTACTATTGAGAGGGCTATTAAGGAGATGATTTTTAGTGTTTTTTTTTTTTAAAGGACTCTTGGTTTTTCTCTGCTGCATCAAATACTTTGAAAGGGGTTAGAGAAGGACCCCAAACTTGGGTGGAAAATGAACTAGTCATTTTGACTCCAAATTTTAAAAATCCTTCCCCCAAAAAATCTCTAGCTTGGGAAGCAAGATGGATCTTGTGGAAAGAGAACTGGAAATGGAGACATTTGTGTTCAAATACTGTCTCTGCTACTTTGGGTGTCTCTTCATCTCTCTAGGCTTCGGTTTAACATCTACCAATAAAGAGCTTGAGCTAGATGCTGTCTAAGGTTCCTTCCAACTCTGCAAAGTATTTTAAGTCCCTGGGTAGAAAGGTGGGGAGCTATGGGCTTGTTTATTAGCTCTTAAAGGATAGATTGGGTTTGGAATAAAAGACTGCTAACAAGAAATTAGTTTGGGATGAAAGTATGATTCTTTAGGGGGGGTGGGAAAATGAAAGTGAGAATTGAACCTTTGTTACTCAAGTTTGGAGAATAGGAAATTAAGGAATTCCACATCTACTTGGCAAAGAATTCAGTGAAATTCCTCGTGGAACAAAACTCCTCTTCTAAACTCTTACTAATTAATCTCCACCCGATTCTTTTTTTGCACATTAAGAGATCTCTCTCAACAATACAACTTTCTCAAATCTGTAGATCTTTCATGTGCAGTCCCTGGCCTATGAGATGACGGAACTCTTGTTAAAATGACCCATTTTCTGAAAATAGCTTACATGTACAGTTTGCAAGCTCACCCTTCTATAAAGGTACAAGTTTCCTTTGAGGTTCTGGGTGAAAAGCAACACAAATGAACAGATAGGCTACTAATACTTATAAGGCTGCAACTAATACTGTTATACTTTTTAAATAGTAACTACATTTATTTACACCATAGTCCAGAATCAAGCCTGGACAAGTATGGGACTGAGTCAGAATAGGTACTTAATATTAGTTAGCTTTTTATGACATTGGGAAAACTGCTTGACCTCTCTCTACTTTACATTTCCCACTTCAAATGAGGATATTGCCACCTGGACCTCACTGGCCTCTTAGGGACTAAGGGACAAATAAAAAGTATTTAAAGTAAGCTCATTAATTTGACCTCCATACTTCACAGAGATTATCACATTCTTTCAACAATTATCTAAGTGCCTACACTGTACAAAGTATTTTTAGCTAAACAAACCCTTCTTTAAAAAAAATAGAACAAATAAATATTAACTGTAGTAAGAATGTTCAAAGTACTTGAAAACAAATATTGATCATTAATCAGTCATAGCCAAACCTTGAAAACAAATACCCTAACCACCCACACACAGACACATATACCTGTTTTGACTAGCCATTGGGGGGGACAGGGACAGGAACGGGGATAAGGAATGAATTTTTTTTTAATCCAATCAGCAGATCATTTTGAAAGTTTTGGAATAATGTATTTTAAATCACATTGGAAGGAAGAAAAGAAAGAAACAATCATCTATTAAACCTATTGTGTGGTATGACCTGTGTAAATTTACAAAAAAAAGTGCTAATTTACAAAAAATAGGTGCTTTAATCCTCACAACAACTCTGAAGTAAGTGCCATATTATCATCATTTTGTAGTTGAAAAAACTGAGGTAGAAAGAAGTTAAGTGACTTGCCCAGGGTTACATGGCTGGTAGGTATATGAAGGTGGATTTGAACTCGGGTCTAAAGGAACACACACAAAAAAGCTGTATTCTATGGTTCATACTGGACTAAGGGAGCCTGGTTTATTGAATAGAGCTTCCCTCAGAGTTAGGAAGACGGGCTCAAAGTCCTGACTCTGGCATACATTGACTGTGTGATCCTGCAGAAATCACTTAATCTTTCAGTGCCCAGGAAACTCTCTACATTTATAAATTACAGAGCATGCGCTGATTTGTACTGGTCAACTAGAGTTTCCTAACCTGTCTTACCATATGAAAGAAATTACAAGTCTGGGGGTTTTTTTCCAATTTTTCCAATGGATTAAGATGACCTCTAACATTTCTTCCAGTGCTGTGTATCGGTGACCCTATGAATTAGTGTTTGTTGTAGAGATGAAACACTCTGATTTTACACACATCTGCTGCACATCTCACTACACTGATAAATTCTGACTTGTTGGCAGTTTCATCTTTCAGAAATCAGAGGAAATGGGGCAGCTAGGTGGTGCAGTGGATAAAGTACCAGCCCTGGAGTCAGGAGGACCTGAGTTCAAATCCAGTCTTAGACACCTGACACATACTAGCTGTGTGACCCTGGGCAAGTCACTTAAGCCCTCATTGCCCCAACCAAAAAAAAATAATCTGAGCCTGTAATTGCTGAGGGAGACACATACTGGGAATAATCATCCATGAACCTTCTGCTAGATTCACAGACTTCATGGAATGAGTGGCCAATCATCTTGGTGATTTGCTTAGGGCGTAATTAGAGTCTAAGGGGAAAAGAATGTGGCTCCAGAGGCAATGCTATCTGATGGAAAGAATACTAGAAGTGGAGTCTGCAGAGATTTGGGGATTGAGGAGGCAGCAAGATCCCATTTCATTGGTAAAAAGGAGTTTCCTTAACAGTTCCCTATACCAGCGAAATTATAATTCCAGTCCGAAAAAAGATCACATCACAGAGGAATGATGTGGAGAGTTGAGAAAGGCCCTAACAACAAGGGAGCCCATGGAAGGCTTAATCTGGGAGGCAACCCTTGAACGGAGTGTTTAAGGAAGCTAAGGAGTCTAAAAGAGAGTCCATTTCAGGTTTGAAGGAAAAGAGAAATCCAGAACTAAATGTCTGTATACTTTCCAATTTGGCTGGAATGAAGACTATTATGAAAAATCTTGGAGACATCAAGCCTCAAAGGTAGGACTTCATGCCTAGAGATGGAGGGCAGTGAGAGGAACAGCAAAAAAGGCCGGTTTGGCTAGACTACAAAGGTCAAGGATGAGGAATAATATAGAATGAGGCTGGAAGGGAAGATTGAGACCAAGTTGTTGGGGGTTCTGAAAGCCACCCAGAAGAGTTTATACTTTATCCTGTTGTTATAGGGGAAATTGGTGGGGGTTTGGGGTAGGGGTTCTTAGGAATTCCTCTTTAAAGAATTACACCAGGGGGCAGCTAGGTGGCGCAGTAGATAAAGCACAGGCCCTGGATTCAGGATTACCTGAGTTCAAATCCGGCTCAGACACTTGACACTTACTAGCTGTGTGACCCTGGGCAAGTCACTTAACCCCCATTGCCCCGCAGAAAAACCAACCAACCAAACAAAAAAAACAAAAAAAAAAAAAAGAGAGAGAGAACAATTCCATAATGGCATTATTTGAATCAAAAGACAATAAAGGAAAAAAAAACTTAAAAAAAAAAGAATTACACCCTCTTGCACACAAATCCAATTAGAATAAAATAATAGTTTATTTAGGTGCTAGGGAAAGGAAACCAAGAGAGAAATCCTTGGACTTCTCATAGGGAGAAGGCATAGCACAGAGGCGTAGCTCTGAGATACCTATCTCCTTGAGCAGGAGACAGGCAGATACTTTTATAGAGGACTGATGGTGGTCAGATGGGGTGATCATCTGACTGTGGAAAGTTCCCTTATGGGGGAGGATCATCACCCACTGGTGGTGGCCAGGGGAAGTTGGGTGAGGGGCAGCTCCGGATCTCTCAAGCCATCTCTTTCCACCTCATGGCCATAAAGGCAGCAGCCACATCTAATCTTATCTCCCTGAGGGGTAGGGGAAACTGGGATGAAAGGTGGTGGTCCTGGAGCTAACTCAGTGCCACTTATCTCTTTAGGTGTGTCTGTCCTTTGGTTTAGTTTATCAAGAAGAAGATTGTTTGATTTACCCCAAAAACCTTCTGAGGTACCCAGGGGCCCATGACACTATTGTTTGTCTTTTGTTTACCAAGAGGACCAGTGACATCACAGGTGATGTTTTGACATGTGAGTGAATTGAATTTAAGTGAGGCTGGGTTGCATTGAGAGACCAGCCTCACTCTCTCTTCCCAAGTCATAAAAGTCCAATGGTGGGGCAGCTAGGTGGCGCAGTGGATAAAGCACTGGCCCTGGATTCAGGAGGACCTGAGTTCAAAGCCAGCCTCAGACACTTGACACTTACTAGCTGTATGACCCTGGGCAAGTCACTTAACCCTCATTGCCCTGCAAAAAAAAAAAAAAAAGTCCAATGGTGGAACAAAATCCAGGTGATGACCAGGGATACAGGAGATGACCAAGTACTACTTCTTGGAGCCACAGAGGAAGTAAGTGAATCAGGTAGAAACCAAAAGTGGATGAGTAGGGGGCAGTTAGGTGGCACAGTGGATAAAGCACTGGCCCTGGATTCAGGAGTACCTGAGTTCAAATCCTTCCTCAGACACTTGACACTTACTAGCTGTATGACCCTGGGCAAGTCACTTAAACCCCTTTGCCCTGCAAAAAAAAAAAGTGGATGAGTAGCCCTAAAGAGGACTTGGCAAGCCCTCACATAAGAGGTGCTTATCCTCCTGAATACCCCCAGACTCTATCCTAGATGCAATAGAGAGCCACTGGAATTTAATGAGTAGGGAAGTGACATTGTCTGACTTACACCTAAACAAAATAACTTAGGCATCTATGTGAAGTATGGATTTGAAAGGGGAGATTTAAGGAAGGGAAAACAATTAGGAAACCATTGAAATAATATAGGCAAGAGGTAACAAGGACTGAACTCCTATGATGGCTGAGTAAGAAGTGTGAAAAGAATGCTTTATTATATTATTTTGGAAACTTATTAATTCTTATACTGTTTTGTTTTGTTTTTTAAGTGAGGCAATTGGGGTTAAGTGACTTGCCATGGGTCACACAGCTATTAAGTGTTAAGTGTCTGAGGCTGGATTTGAACTCAGGTACTCCTGACTCCAGGGCTGGTGCTCTATCCACTGAGCCACCTAGCTGCCCGTGTTTGTTTGTTTGTTTGTTTTTTTAATTCTTATACTGTTTAAATCTCATTTTATGTGATTAGAGGTTGTTTGTACCCAGAATGTCTCCTGACCTCAGTGACTCTCTAGCAATGTGGGAAATAACTGCAAGGATTTTGGAGTTCCCCCAGGTCCTGAATCCACATAAAACATTGTTACTTTGGGTTACCACACCCAGGATTTGTTTTGAGTCCATCCAAGCTTGCATTTTGGTTCCCTTTGTGTTTTGGCTTTGGTCAGATTTTATTTGCACATCTACTTATATCCATCTCCATCTAGCATGCTTTCAAGTTGCCCACTCAGAGGCAGCTAGGTGGCACAGTGGATAAAGCACCAGCCCTGGAGTCAGGAGTACCTGAGTTCAAATCCAGCCTCAGACACTTGACACTTACTAGCTGTTTGACCCTGGGCAAGTCACTTAACCCTCATTGCCCTGCAAAAAAAAAGAAAAGAAAAAGAAAATAGCAATAATCAAGTTGCCCTCTCAGAAAAATTGCTAAACTGAAGTACATGTGATTCACACATCACTTGTGTGTGGATATCTGTCAAAATCCTATATAATGTTATTGGGGGGAGTTGCGATCTGGATTGGGTGGCTAACTGACCCTAAGAATTGGAGGCTAAGGGGGCAGCTAGGTGGCGCAGTAGATAAAGCACTGGCCCTGGGTTCAGGAGGACCTGAGTTAAAATTTGACCTCAGACACTTTGACACTAGCTGTGTGACTCTGGGCAAGTCACTTAACCCTCATTGCCCTGAGGTGGGGAAAAAGAATTGGAGGCTCATCAGGAATCTTATAAAATAAAAAGATTTATTAGGAGAGAGAAAAATATGAAAACTGTCACATGGAGTAAGAGAAGACCTGGTTTTTGTATCTTTACAAAACAAAGGGGAGGGAAGGGCAAGATAACTGTGAGGGGAATCTTTGAATAATGAGGTCTAGCTTTTTTTCCCCCAACTACTTGAAGGAAGATATAATTGCTTGTCAAATTTGTAGATGAAAACAAGCAGAAAGGCGAAGTTAATATATTGGATGACTGAAATGAGTTCAGGCTGTCATTACCCCTCACTTAGGTGATTGCAACATCCTTCTAATTGGTCTTCCTGCCTTCAGACTCTCCTTTCTTCAATCCATCTTCCACACAGCTACCAATGATATGCTTAAAGCATAGATCTGACCATGTCACTCTCTAAATTCCAGCACCTAGTACCTAGTAGACCTATGGATATGTACAAAACTATAGATAACAGCTTTTTTTTTTTTGTGAGGCAATTGGAGTTAAGTGACTTGCCCAGGGTCACACAGCCAGTACATGTTAAGTGTCTGAGGTCGGATTTGAACTCAGGTCCTCCTGCCTCCAGGGCCAGTTCTCTATTCACTGCGCCACCTAGCTTCCCTGGATAACAGCTCTTTTTGAAGTAGAATAGAATTGTAAACAAAGGAGGTGCTCTTCTAGTAAGGAATGGCTAAGCAAATTATGGTATATGAATGTAATTCACTATTATTATGTCACAAGAAGTGATGAAATGGATAGTTTCAGAGAAAACTGGGAAGACCTGAATGAATTCATGCAGAATGAAGTAAGCAGAACTAGGAGAACAGTTTATACAATAACAAAAACATTTCAAAGAAAAAAGACTTAAGAACTCTGATCAATGCTATGATCAACTATGATTACAGAAGACTAATGATGAAGCATGCTACCTAACTCTTGACAAAGAAAGGATGGGGCAGCTAGGTGGTGCAGTGGATAGAGCAATGGCCCTGGATTTAGGAGGACCTGAGTTCAAATCCGGCCTCAGACACTTGACACTTACTAGCTGTGTGACCCTGGGCAAGCCACTTAACCCCTCACAAATTGCCTCACAAACAAACAGACAAAGAAGGGATGCACTCAAGATGCAGAATAAGATATATTTTGGGGCAGTCACTGTAGAAATTTGTTTTGATTAATTATGCAAAATTGTTACAAGGTTGTTGGGGTTTTTTTCTTTTTCTCTCCTTTGGGAGGGCAAAGGGAGTATAGAGGAAAAGGAAGGAAGAAAGAAGGGGAGAAAGAAAGAAAGGAGAAAGAAATGAAGAAAAAAAGGAAAGGAGTGTTATGGGGGAATGGGGTACAGGGTTTGGGTTAGGGATAGGGGTTCTTAGGAATTCCTCTTTAAAGAATTACACCCTCTTGCACACAAAAGCAGTTAGAATAAGATGGTAGTTTATTTAGGGGCAAGGGAAGGGGGGGGAAGGAGAGGGAAGGGAAGGGAAGGGAAACCAAGAGAAATCCTTGGACTTCTCTTGGGGAGAAAGGCACAAAGCACTTGGCTCTGAGGTACCAATCTCTCAGAGCAGGAGACTGGCAGGTACTTTTATAGAGGACTGATGTGGGGAGGGGTGACTATTTGACTGTGGAAAGTTCCTTTAGTGAGGGATGACCATCCCCCACTGGTGGTGGCTAGAGGAGTTGGGTGAGGGGTGGCTAAGGATCTCTCAAGCCATCTCTCTCTTCGGGACACAAAGGCCACAGCCACACGCAGTTATCTCCCCAGGGGTAAGGGAGATCAGAATGAAGGGTGGGGGTCCCAAAGCTAGCAGAGTCCAATCTGGTTCTGCATACCTCTCTAGGTGTATCTGTCCTCTGGTTTAGTTTCTCAAGGAGAAGATTCCTTG
This sequence comes from Dromiciops gliroides, assembly GCF_019393635.1. Classification (NCBI taxonomy): domain Eukaryota; kingdom Metazoa; phylum Chordata; class Mammalia; order Microbiotheria; family Microbiotheriidae; genus Dromiciops; species Dromiciops gliroides. Next base: position 465,822,376 of record NC_057862.1, on the reverse strand, counting down.
GTGTGCCCCAGAGAGCTTCTGGGGTGCTCTGCACCCTCAACAGGAGGGAGGAAAGGGAAGAAAGAAGAAAGGAAGGAGAGAGAGGAAAGAAGAAAGGAAGGAAGAGGAGGGTGGAAGAAAAAGGGTGATTGAAGCAGCTTTTTTTTTTAATTGCAGGGAATAGAAGGAAGGCCAGAAAGAAGCACAGACAAGCAGGAAAGCTTTGAAAACAAGTTGAACTTAATATCTATTTTTTAAATAACAGCAAGTTGTACATGATAGAGATATGAAATTCCATGTTCACTCCTTTTTTTCCTGTTCTACTATGTATATGGAAATACCCATTCTATTTTGTATTTGTTAAGTTCAGACTAAAAATATTACCTCTTATTACCTCTAGGATCAAAACTTCTCTGTCATTTAAAACTTTTCACAACCTGACTCCAACCTACCTTTACAGACTTATTATATACTACATTCAATAGTCCAGCCAAACTGGCCTTTTTACTATTGTCATGGGGCCCAGAGTACCCCAGAAGTTCTCTGGGATACATCAAGGAATCTTCTCCTTGAGAAACTAAACCAGAAGACAGATACACCTAGAGAGATAAACAGAACCAGATTGGACTCTGCTAGCTTTGGGACCCCCACCCTTCATTCTGATCTCCCTTACCCCTGGGTAGATAACTTTGGGTGTGGCTGCGGCCTTTGTGTCCCGAAGAGGGAGAAGGCTTGAGAGATCCATAGCCACCCCTCACCCAATTCCTCTAGCCACCACCAGTGGGGGATGGTCCTCCTTCACTAAAGGAACTTTCCACAGTCAAATGGTCACCCCTCCCCACATCAGTCCTCTATAAAAGTACCTACCTCAATGCTTTGTGCCTTTCTCCCCAAGAGAAGTCCAAGGATTTCTCTTGGTTTCCCTTCCCTTCCCTTCCCTTCCCTTCCCTTCCCTTCCCTTCCCTTCCCTTCCCTCTCCTTCCTACCCCCCTTCCCTTCCCTTGCCCCTAAATAAACTACCATCTTATTCTAACTGCTTTTGTGTGCAAGAGGGTGTAATTCTTTAAAGAGGAATTCCTAAGAACCCCAACCTCTAACCCAACCTGTACCCCATTTCCCCCATAACACTATTCTTTACATTCCTTTACTGTTCCTTACATTCCAACCTCCATACATGGGAATATGTTTTTCTCCATGCCTAGAATGCATGTGTTCTTCACCTCTGCCTCTTAGAAACCCTAGCTTCTTAAAAGCTCAGGCCAAAGACAAGATATAGCCCCTTTACTATTCCCCCTTATTCCAGGTGTTAGTGCCTTGCACCTAAAATAATTACCTTGTATTAATTTTATATTTTTTCCTGCCTAACTCCATATTTTTAAAAATTTTTAAATAATAAACATCTTTACTTAAAGTTTTGAGTTCCAAATTTTATTCACAGTTCTTCATCAAACAATATTGCTGTCTCTGTGCACACCGTTCTCTTGGTTCTGCTCACTTCACTATATATCAGTTCATACAAGTCTTTCCAGGCCTTTCTGAAATCATCCTGCTTGTCATTTCTTATAGCACAATAATATTCCATCATCGTCATATACCACAGTTTGTTTAGTCATTCCCCAATTAATAGGTGTCATGGGGAAAATAGGGTAGGGGTTTGGGGGAGGGGTTACGGGTTTGGGGTCCTTAGAAATTCCTCTTTAAAGAATTATACCCTCGGGGCGGCTAGGTGGCCAGTGGATAGAGCACCAGCCCTGGATTCAGGAGTACCTGAGTTCAAATCCGGCCTCAGACACTTAACACTTACTAGCTGTGTGACCCTGGGCAAGTCACTTAACCCCAATTGCCTCACTAAAAAAAAAAAAAAAAGAATTATACCCTCTTGCACGCAAAAGCAGTTAGAATAAGATAGTTTATTTAGAGGAAGGGGAAGGGAAACTATGAAAGTCCTTGGACTTCCCATGGGGGGAGAGGCATGGCACAGAGAGAGTGGCTCTGAGATACCAATCTCCTCAAGCAGGAGACTGGCAGGTGCTTTTATAGAGGACTGAAGGGGGTGACCATCTGACTGTGGAAAGTTCCTTTAGTGAGGGAGGACCATCCCCCACTGGTGGTGGCTGGAGGAATTGGGTGAGGGGTGGCTGCAGATCTCTGAAGCCATCTCCTCAGGACACCAAGGAAGCAGCCACACCTAAATTTATCTCCCCAGGGTTGAGGGAGACTAGAATGAAGGGTGGAAGTCCCGAAGCTAGCACAATCTGGTTCCACTTATCTCTTTAGGTGTGTCTGTCCTTTTGATTAGTTTCTCAAGGAGAAGGTTCTTTGATGTGCCCCAGAGAATTTCTGGAGTGCCCTGGGTCCATAACATAGGCATCCCTTTGATTTCCATTAATTTTATATTCTTGGGGCAGCTAGATGGCGCAATGGATAGAGCACTGGCCCTGGATTCAGGAGTACCTGAGTTCAAATGTGGCCTCAGACACTTAACACTTACTAGCTGTGTGACCCTGGGCAAGTCACTTAACCCCAATCGCCTCACTAAAAAAAAAAGAAAGAAAAAAAATTTTATATTCTTAAAACATACATATTTAAAGAAGTATCATGTGAATGTGGGATTAAATTGATTATATTCTAGCTCCAGGAAGAACCAAGACTAACAAACAGAACAGTTCAAGAGCACCAGACCCCCCCAAACTGCATTGCTCCATCAATTAAAAAAAAAACTCTATCTTTCCCTCTTGTCCAAGGCAATTTGCACAGAAACAAGAAGCAATGGCAAGCACAGGTCTCTATAAATCCCAGCCCAGAGGTTCTGCTTATCTCTGTTTTTATCTGCTGTCTTCAACAGCCTTAGAGAGGCAGATTGGTGTCCATTTCGAGGTTATTGCTCAGCTACCCTGGCTTACTTTGTCAAATATAAAATTCTCTGTCATATAAAGCTCTTCTTAACCTGTCCCCAGCCTACTTTTGCAGTCTTCTTACACCTTACTGCCTCCTACACAGGCCTACTTTTAGGTCCTTGACTAACATGCTCCATCTCTCCTCTTCATGCTTTTTCACTGTCTGACTTTCTCCTATCCTTGGAATGCTCTGCCCCCACACTTCTGCCTCTTAGTTTCCAGAGTTTCCTTTGAGATTATTCAAATCCTACCTTTTGCTAGAGGCCTTTCCAGGTGTCTTCCAGTGCCCCTCTCAATTGCTAGTACCTTCCCCTTTCAATTGTATATGAATGTCCTGGTACCTAGTTATTTACATGTGATAGCTCCAATTAAATTGTATATGCCTTGAGTCTGGGACCTGGTTTTGTTTTGGGGTTTTGGTTGTGTGGGGAAGGGTTGCCCCTCTCTCTGTCTCTGTCTCTGTCTCTCTCTTTTTTCGGGCCAATGAGGGTTAAGTGACTTGCCCAGGGTCACAAGGCTTAGTAAGTGCCAAATGTCTGAGGCCACACTTGAACTCAGGTCCTCCTGAATCCAGGGCCGGTGCTTTGTCCACTGTGCAACCCAGCTGCCCCTGTTGACTCTTTTTATATCTCCAGCATTAAGCACAGTTCCTGACATATAGTGTGGGCTTAATAAATGCTTTTTGATGACTCCCCTTTCTTTAAAAAATAAAAATGAAAAAAAATCAGTCCTTAAAATTGTGAACTTAATAACAAAATACACAAAGAACACAATAGAATTGTATAAGAATTGCTGTACAGTGGTTTTGGAGTTTTTTTTGTTTGTTTTGTTTTTGGTGGGTTAATGAGGGTTAAGTGACTTGCCCAGGGTCACACAGCTAGTAAGTGTTAAGTGTCTGAGGCCAGATTTGAACTCAGGTCCTCCTGAATCTATGGCTGGTGCTTTATCCACTGAGCCACCTAGCTGCCCCCTGTACAGTGGTTTTAAAAAAAGAAATACGTGTATGTTTAATAAAGTAGTAATGAAATTGCCCTATTGTAGGGCAGCTAGGTGGTGCAGTGAATAAAGCACTGGCCCTGGATTCAGGAGGACCTAAATTCAAATCTGGCCTCAGACACTTAAGACTTACTAGCTGTGTGATCCTGGGCAAGTCACTTAACCCTAATTGCCCCAAAAAAGAAAAAAGAAATTGCTCTATTGTAACTTCCTCTGGCACTGCTTTTTTTTTTCTGTGTATTTTTAAAAAAGATTTACTGATGCTTATTTTTTCCATGTTTATCATTTCTCACTAACCCACCTTTCCCCTACCCCATGTCCCCCACTCTAGGTATATACTCCCTCCTCACCCGTCTTCCTTTCTAGTATATAACTCTTGGTCTCCCTGAGCACCCCTGGGAAATCTGAGTGTGGAGGCATGACCATCCTATATCAGGTCCCTGGAGCCCAGAACTGTAGGGCTCCAGCTCAAGTTCTAGTCTGCAACTGTGCCCTGGGAGAGGCCAGAAGAATGTGTAGGCCTTTTCAGCTATTGGCTGGACTATGATTCTCTGGCCTTTTTGTTTTGTTTTTTGGTGGGGCAGTGAGGGTTAAGTGACTTGCCCAGGGTCACACAGCTAGTAAGTGTCAAGTGTCTGAGGCCAGATTTGAACTCAGGTCCTCCTGAATCCAGGGCCTGTGCTTTATATACTGTGCCACCTAGCTGCCCCCTTTCTCTGGCCTTTAACACATAGTTCAAGACTCCCTTTCCTCAGACTGTCTCTTCATCATGGGTGCACAATATATTAGCCTATTGCAATGGGTCAATCCAAGCAGCATAGTGCCTCCTTATCCCTCAGGCTTATTTTCCTTCTTCTCTTCCCATATACATAGGAGCTCAAGTGCTAGGCTCAGTTGAAGTGGGTATGATGAACCCTGAAACAGATACTCTTACCAGCTGTGTGACTCCACTCTAGGCACTTAGGCTCTGAACCACAGCTGTCTCACCTGTACAGGATAATAATAGTACCTATCTCCCAGAGTTTTCTGAGTACCAAATGAAGTCATGTAAATAAAATACTTCCGCAAACCCAAGAGTGCTATTCAAATAGCTGCTATTCCTATTATCTTAGTCTCCAGGTTACAGGCCAATTACCAACTATCTAGGGGTTCTCTAGATCAGAATCCAGTTCTCTTTCCAGGAGGACGGGGCTGGGCACTAGCAGCTCCAACCACTCCTGTCTTCCATCAGGATGGAATCTCCTGTGTGAGCAGCAGCATCGTTCCTTGAGCATCCCAAATTGAGGCTGTGTGGTATAGTGCTTAAAAATGGGGGCAGCTAGATGGTGCAGTGGATAGAGCACCGGCCTTGGAGTCAGGAGTACCTGAGTTCAAATCCAGCCTCAGACACTTAATACACTTACTAGCTGTGTGACCCTGGGCAAGTCACTTAACCCCAATTGCCTCACTAAAAAGAAAAAAAAAATGCTAGATTTTGGGGGCAGCTAGGTTGGCGCAGTGGATAAAGCACCTGCCCTGGAGTCCGGAGGACCTGAGTTCAAATCTGGCCTCAGACACTTGACACTTACTAGCTGTGTGACCCTGGTCAAGTCACTTAACCCTCATTGACCCAGGAAGAAAAAAAGGCTAGATTTGGAGTCAATGTACCTAAAGTAAAATCCTGGCTTTGCGTCTGTCTTACTTAACCTGTCTGACCTAAGTTGCTTAACCTCCTAGACCTTACTTTCTTCTTCTGTAAAATAAGTGAGCTAGGGGCAGCTAGGTGGCGCAGTGGATAAAGCGCCAACCCTGGATTCAGGAGGACTTGAGTTCAAATCCGACCTTAGACACTTGACATTTACTAGCTGTGTGACCCTGGACAAGTCATTTAACCCTCATTGCCCCACAAAAAAATGAAAAAAATAAGTGAGCTAGCCTCAACAGCCTCTAAGACCCCTTTCAGTTCTAAATTCATGATCCTAAGACCATCACAAAAACCCTGTGAGATAGGTGCTATTATTTACCTCATTTTACTGGAGAGGCTAAATAACTTTCCCAGGGTCACATGGTAAGTGTCTGAGGCAGGATTTGAACTTGTGACTTCTGAATTCCAGGTCCATTGCTTTTACTATTACAGCATCCAACTGATAACTCCCCAGACTTCCTTTATAAACTGAGAATAGTTCACTTTCAAGCAGTTGTTTATTTTTAGTACAGTGGAGAGAATCCCAGACTAGGACTCAGAGACCTGGGTTCAAGTTCTGCCACAATTGCTGACATTTATAGAGTACTCTAAAATTTGTAAAGCACTTTAATACATTAATCGATCCACACACATTAATCTATTTGAACCTCACAAGATATGTACCACATGTGTAACTATCCCCATTTTACAGATAAGGAAACTAAGAATCTGAGAAACTAATTTACTTGTCCATAGTCATATAGCTAATAAGTATCTGAGACAGATTCAAATTCTTCCTGACTTGAATACAGAATTGCAGACACTGTGTTGTATTACCTCTTTAACTTCTTGTATGACCATGAGCACATGATTTCACCAGTCTGGACCTCAGTTTCCTCATTTGGAAAATTAGAAATTTAGATTTAATGGCTTCCAAGGTCCTTTCCATTTTTAACAGTCTATGATTCCATGATTCAGTGGATGGAAATTGTATAGTACTTATGATTTCTTTCTTTTTCTTTTTTCAGTGAGGCAATTGGGGTTAAGTGACTTGCCCAGGGTCGCACAGCTAGTAAGTGTTAAGTGTCTGAGGCTGGATTTGAACTCAGGTACTCCTGACTCCAGGGCCAGTGCTCTATCCACTGCGCCATCTAGCTGCCCGGTACTTATTATTTCAATAGCTCTTTACAGAACTTTGAATTTTATACCTGTACAACTGAGGAGTCTATTTCTCACATGACCCACTACAGATCATCACTTTAGGCAATTATGTAGATGACTCTTGGTGAAGGATATACAACACAGTAGTTGACTCCCCATACTTCTTCATCCTCAATGATAGTTCACACTTTGTGGCAAAGAATTGGAAATTGAGGGGATGCCCATCAGCTGGGGAAGGGCTGAACAAGTTGTGGTATATGAATGGAATGAATTACTATTGTGCTATAAGAAATGATGGGCAGGAAGTTTTTAGAAAAACCTGGAAAGACTTACATGAACTGATGCAAAGTGAAGTGAACAGATCCAGGACAACAATAAACACAGTAACAGCAACATTGCACAATGATCAACATTGTACAACTTAGCTCTTCTCAGCAATATAATGATCTAAGACAATTCCAAAGGACTCATGATCAAAAACATTATCTAAACATTATCTATATCCAGGGAAAGAATTGATGGAGTATGAATGCAGATCAAAGCATACTATTTTCATTTTTTTCTGTGCTTTTTTTTCTTTTGGTCTGTTTCTTCTTTCAACATGATTAATATGGAAATGTGTTTTACATGATTACACATATATAACCTATATGATATTCTATAATATCATGTTATATAATACATATATTTCACATATATAACCTATTTATAGAAATTGCTTACTATCTTAGGCAGGAGGGAGGGGAGGGAGGGAGTGGGGACAAAATTTGGAATTAAAATTTTTTAAAAATGAATGTTGGGGCAGCTAGATGGCGCAGATAGAGCACTGGCCCTGGAGTCGGGAGGACCTGAGTTCAAATCCGGCCTCAGACACTTAACACTTACTAGCTGTGTGACCCTGGGCAAGTCACTTAACCCCAATTGCCTCACTAAAAAAACAAAAACAAAAACAAAACAAAACAAAAAAAATGAATGTTAAAATTTGTCTTTACATGTAACTGGAAAAAATACTATTAAGAAAAAAATAGTTCACACCTTGACCCCTAGCAATGTAATTCTGACCTAATCACACTAACTGAATTTCCTGTCTCCAAAGTCACCAATAATCTCTTCATTGCAAAACCCAGTGGTTTTTTCTCAGTTCTTATCCTAAAGTGATCTTGAACTGCTTCAAGCAAGATATAGCTTCTAGGAATAAGTAGTAGATAGTCCCTTTGCACTCTGCCCTAATCAGTCTTTATCTGGAGTATTGGGTTCTGTTCTGGACACCAGGGATTTAAGGACATTGATAAGGTGGAGACAGTCCAGAGGAGGACAAGTAGGAATTCGAAGATCAGGTGACACTGGCCTTCTTGTTGTTCCTCCCACATGACCTCCATCTCCTGACTTCATGACTTTTCAATGGCTCTTTTCCATGCCTGGAATGATTTCCCTCCTCACTTCTGCCTCCTGGTCTTCCTGGCCTCCTTCCAGACTCACTTCAAATACCACTTTCTACAAAAGGTTTTCCCCAGTCCTCTCATCCATCTCCCCTCCCCACCCCCATAACTCCAGTCTGAGATTACTTGTGCATATAATCTTGTATGGACATAGTTGTTTCCAGGTTGTCTCCTGCATTAGAATATGAGCTTCTCAGATCAGAATTCTGGCTGTTTTTCTTTTTTTTTTGTTTATTATTTTGTGTGTGTGTGTTTTTGTTTTTGCAGGGCAATGAGGGTTAAGTGACTTGCCCAGGGTCACATAGCTAGTAAGTGTCTTGTCTGAGGCCGCATTTGAACTCAGGTCCTCCTGAATCCAGGGCCGGTGCTTTATCCACTGTGCCACATAGCTGCCCCTGTTTTTCTTGTTTAATAAAGGATGTCTCTCTGGGAGAGGGTGAGAAGAAGGATGTAGGGAGAAATGTAGGTGATGTAAAAACAAAATATGGCAATAAAAGTCATTTTCATGAGACAAAATTTGGTTCTTCGGCTAAGAAAGGTTAGGATGTGAATTATGAAAAGCCTGAGAGACTTAATTTTTTCCCAAATTCTAGGTCAGACCATTTTGCAACCTATATCTACAGTCACTTTTTCTGGAGATCCCTATATAGAGGAGGGGGCATGGGTAGGGAGAAGTCATGATACAGTACATGAAGAGTGATCTCCTTATTTGTACAGAACAAGGAGGGATCTTTAGGAATGAATTTGAATTGTCTATAAAGTCACTTTATCTGACAGTCACTTCTGTATATCCTAAAAAATCAGGAGGAACAGCCAGGGAGAATGAGATGGACTTATTTCCCTGTTCCTTATTTAGGTTTCTTATAATGAAAATACCATCTACATTCACTGCCTCCACTTCCTTACCACCCACTCACTTCCCATTCTCTTACAATCTGGCTTCTGACCTCCCCACTCTGTTTAAATTGCTTTCTCCAACATTACCAATGATTTCTTAACTGTTAAATCTCATAGTCATTTCTCAATCCTTAGCTCCCTTTACCTCCTTACAATTTTTCTGACCACTTTTGCTTTTTACTATTGACCAACCTCTCCAGCTAAACACTCTCCTCCCTTAGCTTCTGTGGCATTGTTCTTGCCAGGTTCTTCTACTTACCTGATTCACAGTTTTTTCTCATTTTCCTTTGCTGGATTATCATGAATTTTCCATATCTCTGGCATGGAAGTACTCCCAGGTGCTCTCCTGGGCCCTCTTCTCTTTCTCTATTCTCCTTCCCTTGGGGATCAACCCCCCTTGGTTCAACTATCACTCCTATGCAAATGACACCCAAATCTCCCTATTCAGCCCAAATCTTTCTCTTGAACTTTAGTCACATGTTGTTGGTTGCCATTTGGATAGCCTTCACACATCTAAAATTCAACTTATCCAAAATGGAACTGATTATCTTTGTCCTGAAATCTATACTTCCTTCAAACTTCCCTATTCTTGTTCAGGAGCCCACCATCTTCCCAGCAACCCAATCATATCCTTGGAGTCATCTTTGACTTTTCCATCTCCCACTAGTTCCATATCCAAACTACTGCCAAGTCTTGCAGTCTTGCAGATTCTATCTCCAGAATACATCTCAAATCTGTCCCTATCTTTCCATTTTCAAGGCCACCACACTAACTCAAGTTTTGGGGTTGTTTTTGGTGAGGCAATTGGGGTTAAGTGACTTGCCCAGGGTCACACAGCTAGTAAGTGTTAAATGTCTGAGGCTGGATTTGAACTCAGGTACTCCTGAATCCAGGGCCATTGCTCTATCCACTGCGCCATCTAGCTGCCCCCCTAACTCAAGTTTTTCATCCTATATTTCCTGGATTAGTCTCCCTACTTCCAGTCTTTACCCTCTCTAAACTATTCTCCACATAGGGAGAGGGGAACAATAGGTCAGTGGAGAAGTCAGAACACACACAATATTTATCAATTAAGTTCTATTTTATATGGACATGGTTTGTGCCACCCCCAACACAATTACAAGAGTAACATCAAAGATTACTGATCACAGATAGCCATAACAGATTAATAATAATGAAAAAGTTTGAAATATTTCAAGAATTACCAAAATGTAACACAGAGACACAATGTGAGCACATGATGTTGGGAAAATGGTGCTGCCTATAGACTTGCTCAACACAGGGTTGCCACAAACCTTCAACTTATAAAGAATTAAATATCTTAGAAGTGCAATAAAAGGAGGTATGCCTGTATAACATGTTTGTTTGTGGTTTTGTTTGGTTTTGGGTTTTTTGGCATGCTGTCATTCCCCATTAGATTGTAAGCTCCTAGAAGACAGGGACTGTCTTTTGCCTTTCTTTGCATTCCCAGGGCTTAGTGCCTGGCACATGGTAGGCACTTAATAAATGTTTATTGACTGACCGAGGATAGGAAAAACTCTTAGCTGAGCATTTAAGGCCTTTTACTATCTATGTCCAACTTGTCTTTCCAGTCATAGTTCATACAACTTCCCTTCACAAACTGACCACTTCTAGTTCCCCATATATAGCATTTTATTTTCCATCTCTATGAACAGGCACAGAGACATCTCTGTGCCCAGAATATATATATATATATATATATATATATATATATATACATATTCTCTCCTCATCTCTGTTTTCAGAATTCTTTCTGTCTCACTCCCCTGTGCTTTATTTATTCATGTACAAATTATATTTTCCCCTTCCCCATAGACAATCGGCTATATTTGAGGGCAGGAACTATTAAGCACATAGTAGGTGCTTAATAAAGCCTTGCTGAGGGGACAGCTAGGTGTTGAAGTGGATAAAGCACTGGCCCTGGATTCAGGAGGACCTGAGTTCAAATCTGGCCTCAGATACTTGATGCTTACTGACTGTGTGACCCTGGGCAAATCACTTAACCCTCACTGCTTGGCAAAAAAAAAAAAGAAAAAAAACATCATGCTATTCTTTTACCAAGCATGAAGAAGTTTTCTTTGATAGAACTAGGCCAACTGTTGGATGGCCAAGGATTGGTTACATGGAAGGGTAGAATTTTAAGTTATCTTCATTTTCAAGAGATACCAAAGCCAAATAGCTTTGTAGAGTATGATCTCTGGCCACAAAGAAAAGAGTCATCTATGGAGGCAGAACCCAGCTTTTGAGAAGTGGAAAAATTTGAACTCTAATGCATTGTTGGTGGAGCTATGAACTATTTTTTGTCTTTCCTCACACCTCTATCAGATGGCAGTGGTGGGGAGCCCCTCCCTAGTGAGCCATAGGCCATTTTACTTTGCAGTGAAGTCCCTTGCTTAATATGAGATACTTTATCCAATAGGGAGCAGGCCAAAAGACCCCAAAAAACCAAAAAAACAGATATGGCATCTTTAAAAAGAATGATTTCTGGCAGTAGGGAAGAGAGCTAACCATGGATTCAAGAGGGAATTAGCTCTGGCAGTCTGGAGTAGAGCTGGAAAGAGAAACAAGCCAAGGGAGTCCAGGTAAGCAAACTGCTCTGAAGAGATACTGCACTTAGGGGTAAATAGCATTAGGGCATCATGAGAAGACTAGGGGCAGGAGGTCTCTGCAATGCAGGAGGCATGAGTTACCTCATCCACATGTATGCCCCTCTACCAGTAGTCTCTGTTCATGTGCTTACTATTTCTAATGCTTTCTATCTCCAATGCTTAGGACAGTTCCTGACACACAGAAGACGGTTTATAATGCTTATAGAATGAATGAATCTCAGTTACAGAATGTATGAGATAGGCATTGAATATATTTCAAACCTCTCCCTGCCCCATATAGCTTATTCATGTAAAATTCTAGCAGTTATTTGGATGGCTATATATTTAGGCAATCAAAACCTCATAATATTAATAATGATACCTTATATTTATATGGTGCTTTAAAATTTGCCTTCCACTTTATGAATGTAATACCTGCTGGCTTGATTTTTATTTTTCTTAATATCCCCACATATTTCTTCCACCTGGAAGGTGTTAAATGGGGGAAAGGATCAGTGACTTGTACAGCCTCAGGGGATTAAGCAAAGGGTTGCTGCATAAAGGCTTTGATGAGCCTTTAAATCCAATTGTCTGAACTTCATAATGGCACCACACCAGAGAGGCATGCTTAGGCGCCATGCCAGGCAGACCAGGCCAGAAACAGAGTCCATGGCAGTGAGCTAGCTGACTGCACTTAAGATTTTGGGTGGAGGTCACTCTGTGAAATCAATAGGGGATTTCTTGCCTCCTCCCCCATTTCTCATGAGTATCTGGAGTCTAATAACAGGAACATCAAGGGAGAGGCCAGTGCTTCAAAAATGAGGAAAATGTTGCTGAAGATACAATTTGGACAATGAGCTTACATCTTTTTTTTTTTTTTTGGCGGGGCAATGGCGGTTAAGTGACTTGCCCAGAGTCACACAGCTAGTAAGTGTCAAGTGTCTGAGACTGGATTTGAACTCAGGTCCTCCTGAATCCAGGGCCAGTGCTTTATCCATTTTGCCACCTGGTTGCCCCCTAATGAGCTTACATCTTTAACAGAACCCTGGCCAGTTGACAGCATCAGATAATGTCAGAGATCTTTGCTGGAATCTTGGCCAGCTCCAGAATTTTACCTGGCGATCAGCCAGGGTGAGGCACAGATATCTCTACATGAATCAGGGTGATAGCTCCCCTCTGTATTTTATTCCTTTATAATACTGGGTATCAACAACAGCTCCCCTCTGCCAATGACTCATTCCCTTGTCAAGAGTTTCCTAGAGGGGGCAGCTAGGTGGCACAGTGGATAAAGTACCAGCCTTGGATTCATGAGGACCTGAGCTTATATCCGGCCTCAGAGCCTACTTGACACTTACTAGCTGTGTGACTCTGGGCAAGTCATTTAACCCTCATTGCCCCGAAAAAAAAAAGTTTCCTAGAAGCAATCAATTACCTGGGAATTCTTTTGCACAATATCTTCTTTAGTTCTGATTGATTTTGGTCAAACCATATTCTCTTGATTCTCTTTACTGTTGTCTCCTTGTCTTCTTCTCATAGGCTCATGGGCATAATTCTAGAAAAAAGTTCAGAGGTCATTGAATTCAACCCCCTGATTTTACATATGAGGAAACTGAGACCAGAGATATTAAGTATCTTGCCCAAGGTCACACAAGTAGTAGGTGTCAGAAGTGGGATTTGAACAAGTCCTCTTACTAAATCTAGCCCTCTACTGTGCCATAAAACCTCCATAATAATAGATAGTATTTATATAGCACTCTATATAATGACCTTGTTAGATCATCATAACAACCCCCCTATAAGGTAGGTGCTGTGTATTATCATCCCAACTCTATAGATGAAGAAACTGATGCTAGAATAGAGTAAATGACTTGGCTAGGATCATACAGCTTTTAAATGTCAAAGAAAGGATTTGAACCTGGGTTTTTCTGTCTCCAAATCCAGCATGTTTATTTATCACACCAACCATACTGCCAAACCAAAAGGGATCACTCAGAAATGGAAATCAAAGCTGTTACTGAAAAGCAAAGAAATCTTTCATGTTAGATAGATAGATGAATGACTGTATGGAATTGTGTCCTCTAAACACAGGGATTAACTTCTCTCCAGAGTTGCTCAAACAATCAACAAGTATTTAACATACAATATTTTTAAATTAAATTTTTTTTTTTGTGGAGCAATGAGGGTTAAGTGACTTGCCCAGGGTCACACAGCTAGTAAGTGTCAAGTGTCTGAGGCTGGATTTGAACTCAGGTCCTCCTGAATCCAAGGCCAGTGCTTTATCCATTGTGCCACTTAGCTGTCCCCATACATACAATATTTTAAATACTAAATTGAATACCTAATCAGTTCTGTGGACAACACACAAAAAGTATAGTATTATCAAAGCCTTCAAGGAGATTATCATCTAGTAGAAGTGAAAAGACTTACCCATGTGATATGATTGATGAATGATTCTCAGTACTCAAATGAGTCTGTGATTTCATCCATTTGGAAGTCTGTATGCCTGCCCATCTTGGGCTACTTTTTTGTTTGTTTGTTTCTTTGCTTGCAGGGCAATGAGGGTTAAGTGACTTGTCCAGGGTCACATAGCTAGTAAGAGTCAAGTGTCTGAGGCTGGGTTTGAACTCAGTTCCTTTTGACTCCAAGGCCAGTGCTTTATCCACTGTGCCATCTAGCTGCCCCTCTGGGCTGCTTTTGTAAAAATATCCTATTAGCTCATTACAGGAAGTTGAGCTATCAAATGGGAGCCTTCACATGAATTCTCTTGACATCACAGGAAGATCAATAAAGAAAAGAGTTATTCTATATGGCACAATATCTATGCACTCTAGAAAGTGAAAGAAGGGGCAGCGAGGTGGCGCAGTGGATAGAGCACCGGCCCTGGAGTCAGGAGGACCTGAGTTAAAATCCAACCTCAGATATTTGAAACTTACTGACTGTGTGACCCTGGGCAAGTCACTTAACCCCAATTGCCTCACTAAAATTTTAAAAAGAGAAAAAAGAAAGAAAGAAAGTGAAAGAAAGGACAAGATCAATTTGAATTGGGATGATCAAAGAAGATTTTGTGAAGGGTCCTGAAGCTTGGTCCTTGGAGTACAGGTAGGATTTGGACAGGGTGAAAGGAGGCTAGTTTCATGTAGGGAAATAGCATGAGGAAAGAGGAATGAGATTCGGAAAAAGGTTCCTTCTTGAATCATAGCAATAAAAGTATTTAAAGTTAGAAAGATAAGTTGTCCCAACCTCTCCATATTTGTAGATAAAATGATTGAAGCTCAGAATAGTAATTGACTCTCCCAAGGTCACATAGCTGAGAGAACCAAGGTTTGAACTCATCTCTCTAGCCCCAAATCCAGTGCTCTTTCCACTATGTCAGTATTTTGCAACCAAAAAAATACGTGTGATAAAGGTCTAAGACCTTCCAATTTCTTGGACATCATGAAAAATTGAGGCAAACAACACTGTGGTTTTGATTATAGAGTGGGACAGATTCAAATGACTGTTCAAAAATAAATTCTAGACCTCCAGAAGAACAACCAGAGTTTTCAAGTGGGCAGTATCATCCAGGCAGTCTCATAGGAATCATGGGTGAACTTGATGAACTCTCAGGTCTTCTCTGATTCCAAAATGTTACAGTATGGTACCCGTCATGAGCTGGGCCCATGTGGAAAATTCCTTCCACCAAAGCATACAACATGTATGTTCGGGGGGACTGCCTGAGACACATAGAAGGTTAAGGGACTTGCCTAGGGTCATACAGCTAAGACATTTTAAAGGCAGTATTTGAGGGACCTTCTTGCATTCCATCCATGATGCCCCCCAGGTTCCAAAGAAGTATCAGTTCTCCTGGTATTCAAGATCCTTCACAATCTGGTTCCAAATTATTCTTCCTGTCTAACTCATACTGTTTATCTATACACATTCTACATTTGTGCCAGACTGAAATACTCACCATCCCTATGCTACCTTTCTCCCATTTTTGTTCCTTTACTTCACTTTTTGTGACTGGTAATGGACTACTCTGTAAGGTTCTGCCCCCCCGCCCCCGAATTTCTATGTATTAGAATTCCTCAACTCCAGTAGAAAGAATACCAACTTTGGAATCAGAGGATGAAAGTTCGAATCCTGGTTCCACTTACTAACTGTGTGAACTTGGGTAAGTCTTATTTCTCTATAACCCTGTTTCCTCATCTATAAAGAGGGTGTTGGACCCTTGAGGTCCTAAAGCTCTAAATCTATGATTCCATAGTCAAATGCATGCGCCATCTTCCTCATGAAGTATTCCTAGATCCCTCCAGCTCAAGAGGAAGAATTTCTTTCTCCACTTGCTCCTAGCACTTTGGACTCCTCCTTTTGTACTCAATACATTCTGCCTTGTGTTACATCTATTTGTATCTTAATATCTGTGGATGTGTCTAACATTCTGCTTCCAGTAAAGTTTTCTAACTGTAAATGATAGAACACTATAGTCTCTGAAGAATTAATGTCAGGGGGCAGCTAAGTGGCACAGTAGATAAAGCACTGGCCCTGGATTCAGGAGGACCTGAGTTCAAATCCAGCCTCAGCCACTAGCTGTGTGACCCTGGGCAAGTCACTTAACCCTCATTGCCCTGCAAAAAACAAACAAACAAAAAGAATTAATGTCAGGCTAATGCAGAAATATGTTTAATGTGATTGTACACATATAACCTGCATCAGATTGCTTTCTGTCTTGGGGAAGGGAGAGAGAAACATTTGGAACTAAAAATCTTATAAAAAAAATATTCAAAACTATCTTTACATGTAACTGGAAAATAATAAAATACTTTTAAGATTAGAAAAAAGAATTAATGTCAGGCATTGGAGAGGTGAATGGTCAGTGTGAGCAGGATACATTCACACACAAAAAAAGGAATTGCACAGGAGAAGTATCTTGAAGGATATTATCAGAGAGATATGTGGGAATATATGGAGTGGTCACAGCAAGAGAAAGGGAAACCAAGGGAGAGCCTTCATGCTCCATGGTTATCCAGGCAAGTTGGAAAGCAGCGGTTCCTAACTTGGGCCCCATGAACCATGCTGTTTAATCTATCCTAACCAGCCATACCATATAAGGCTCTGTTGACTGGTTCTATCTCTTAGGGATATTGGATTCTTCCTTGTTTCAGCTCTTTTTAAGTAAGATCATGAAGGATGATTTTAAGAGGCTGTATAATACAATGGATAGTGCTAGTCTTGGAGTGGGAAAGACCTGGGCTCAAATCCTGCCTCTTATTAGGAGGCACTTAATAGCTGTGTGACCCTGAATAGGTCACTTACTCTCTCTGAAATTCAGCTTCCTGACCTGTAAAATGCCTCATAGGATTGTTATAAGCCCTAAAGTCTTAAAAAGTGTGAATTATCATTCCAGAATTATTAATCTGGGAGAATAAATAATGTCTTAGAGTCCAGGGTTTATTTCTCTCTCTCTGGATGTCCTTGTGTGACTTCGGTCCTATGGTGGCTAGGGAGTCCAAGAACAGTGAGGCTGGGGCTAAAGAGCTCTGGCCTCACATGTAGATCTGCTCCCAGGCCCAGACATTTTGGTGGCCCTCGCTCAACCATGCCATGACTGCCATGAGTAAGGCTGACTATCAATCAGTTCTGAGAGCAGCCTCAGAGGTCCTAGACCTAGGAAGGCGCTTCAGGATCCAACTCAAACATCAAAAAACTTGCCACCTAACTGCTAATGCCCTCTTTCCCAAACTACCTGGTGCTTCACTACTTTGTATTTATTTGCACTTATTCCCTTTATATTTATTTTCATATTTATTTATGTTTATTCCCTTTATATTTATTTTCATATTTATTTATGTTTATTCCCTTTATATTTATTTATGTTTATTCTCTTTATATTTATTTTCTATGTATGTACTTGCCTACCCTATTAGAATATAAATCCCAGCAACACCTGGCTCCTTGGTATCTCCTGCATGACATTCCATGCCTTTTCATTTTGTTTTGTTTTTGTTGTTGTTGTTGTTTTTAGTGAGGCAATTGGGGTTAAGTGACTTGCCCAGGGTTACACAGCTAGTAAGTGTTAAGTGTCTGAGGCCATATTTGAACTCAGGTCCTTCTGAATCCAGGGCCAGTGCTCTATCCACTGCGCCACCTAGCTGCCCCTATTCCATGCCTTTTCATTGGCTGTCCCCAATACCTGGGATGCTCTCCCTCCTGACCTCCACCTCCTGGTTTCCTTCAAGACTCAGATCAAATTCTGCCTTCTTGCAGGAGGCCTACTCCCTACACCTCAACCTCCACTGATTATACCTTCCTGCTTTTTTTTTTGGTGAGGCAATTGGGGTTAAGTGGCTTGCCCAGGGTCACACAGCTAATAAGTGTTAAGCATTTGAAGTCGGATTTGAACTGAGGTCCTCCTGATTCCAGGGCTGGGGCTCTATCCACTGGACCACCTAGCTGCCCTCATTATACCTTCCTTCTAAAGTTACCTTCCAACCATTTTGCATATATCTTGTAGGTAGCTGTTTACATGTTATTTCCCCACTAGAATGTGAACTTCTTGAGGGCAGGGACTGTTTTTGCCTTTCTTTATATCCTCTTGTTGTCGTGTCCGACTCTGTGAGCCCATTTGGGGTTTTCTTGGCAAAGAGACTAGAGTGGTTTGCCATTTCCTTACACAGCTAGTAAGTATCTGAGGCCAGATTTGAACTGTCTTCCTGACTACAGACTCGACACTCTATCCACTGTGCCAGGGAGCTGTCCATTTATATCTTTGGTGCCTGTCAAGTGTAAGAACTTAATAAATGTTTGTTCACTGACTCATGAGTAGGAATTGTTACATTCTTTCTACTTATATATTCTATATGTTCTTACACCAACACCTAGAACTGTACTTGGCACATAGTAGGTATTTAAAACATATTTGCTGCTTCATTTAAATCCCTTGTTGCAGTCCCCGAAGAATCCCATGACTCCAAGAGATGACAGGGCTGCCTACACTGGTCCTCTTTCCTCCCAGGGTCTCCTCTTCCTTCACAGCTCACTTCCTACGTGAGACCTTTCCTGATTTCCTCCAGTCTGGAGAGCCTTCTTCCGCCTAAGATTACTTTGTATTCTTTCCAACAAACTTCAATCAACAAGTGTCCATTAAGCGCTTACTATGTGCCAGATGCAATGTTAGGAGATACCAGACAAAAACAAAATCCTTCTGATATGGGGGGAAATGGGGTACGGGTTGGGTAGAGGTTGGGGTTCTTAGGAATTCCTCTTTAAAGAATTACACCCTCTTGCACACAAAACTTAGTTAGAATAAGGTGATAGTTTATTTAGGAGCAAGGGAAGGGAAGGGTGGGGGGAGGGAAACCATGAAAGAAATCCTTGGACTTTTCATGGGGAGATTTGGCATAAAGCACATGGCTCAGAAGTACCAAATCTCCTCGAACAGGAGACTGGAAGGTACTTTTATAAAGGACTGATGGGGGTGGACCATCTGCCCGTGAAAAGTTCCTTTAGTGAGAGAGGACCATCCCCCACTGGTGGTAGCTGGGGGAATTGGGGGAGGAGTGGAGGACCATCCCCCACTGGTAGTGACTAGAGGAATTGGGTGAGGGGTGGCTACGGATCCCTCTTCAGAACGCTAAGGCCGCAGCCACACCCAAATTTATCTCCCCAGGGTAAGGGAGACCAGAATGAAGGGTAGGAATCCCAAACTAGCTCAGTCCGATTTGGTTCCTCTAGGCGTTATCTGTCCTCTGGTTTAGTTTCTCAAGGAGAAGTTTCCTTGATGTGCCCCAGAGAATTTCTGGGGTGCTCTGCACCCCATGACACTTCCCTTGAGAAGCTGATATTCTAAAGGAGAGGGGGCAGGGGGCCATAACACGTGCATATTTAAGAATATTTATGCAAAATGAATGCAAGTAGTTTGGGAAAGAGAAGCATGGGGGGGTGGGGAAGAAGTTGTAGGGGGGCAGAGGGCCTCCAACAACAGGCCTCATAGAGAGGGCAGTGCTTGAGCTGAGACTGGATGGAAACTAGGGATTCTCTGAGACAGAGATGAGGAGGGAGTGTGTTTCCAGCAGGGAGGGACAGCCAAGGCAAGAGCACAGATGTCTCACAGCCTAGTGGGGAGTAGGGGCTTCCTAATTGTTTGTTGAATTGAATACCGGAAGGAGGGTAGGAGGAAGTGGCTGATGAAGGGGGATTGAGAACTACAACAATAGGAAAAGCTCCCATTTGTCAGGGGGGTGGGGTGAAGGTTTACAAAACACTTTCCTTCAAGGTAAATGAGGTTCCCACTATTATCTCCATTTCACATTTTCTTTCCTTTGACTCTCTTCTTAACCCCTTATGGTCCAGGCTTCCACCCTTATTATTCCACTGGGATTGCTCCCACCAGCATTACCAATGATCTCTCAATTGTCAAATCCAATGGCATTTTCTCAGTCTACATTCGTCTTGATTATCTGCAGCCTTTGACACCATTGATCACTCTCACCTCCCTCATATTCTTTTCTCTCTGGGTTTTTGGGACACCACATCTCTCTCTCTCTCTCTCCTAGTTCTCCTCCTACCTATCTGACCACTCCTTCTTAGTCTCTTTGGCTGGATCCCCCTCCAGGTCACACCCTCTAACTGTAGGCATCCCTTGGGATGTAGGCCCTCTTCTCTTCCTCATCTATACCACTTCACTTAATGTTCTCATCCACTCCCATGGATTTAATTAACCATTTCAATGCTGATTCATGTATCTACATATTCTGCCCCAGCTTCTCTGCCCACCTCTAATATGACATCTCCAACTACCTTTCAGATATCTCAAACTAGACTTCCAATATACATCTTGTTTTGTTGTGTTTTTTTTTTTTTTGGTGGGGCAATGAAGGTTAAGTGACTTGTCCAGGATTACATAGCTAGTAAGAGTCAAGCGTCTGAGCTGGATTTGAACTCAGATCCTCTGGAATTCCAGGCTAGCGCTTTATCCACTGTGCCACCTAGCTTCCCTCCAATAGACATCTTAAACTCAAAAATGTCCAAAATCTAACTCTTTATCTTTCATCTTAAAATTCTCCCCACCCAGGAACTCTATGAACACAATTACCAAACACTTTTCACACAAATCAAATCAGATCTAAAAAATTGGAAAGATATCAATTGCTCATGGATAGGCTGAGCTAATATAATAAAAATGACAATTCTACCTAAATTAATGTACTTATTCAGTGCCATACCAATCAGACTACCTACAAATTATTTTATAGAGCTAGAAAAAATAATAACAAAATTAATCTGGAAAAACAAAAAGTCAAGAATATCAAGGGAAATAATTTTTAAAAATGCACAGGAAGGTGGGTTAGCTATATCAAATCTGGAGCTCTACTGTAAAGCGGCAGTCATCAAAACTATCTGGTACTGGCTAAGAAATAGAGTGGAGGACCAGTGGAATAGGCTAGGCACAGGAGACACAGTAGTAAATGACATCAGTAATGTACTATTTGATAAACCCAAAGACCCCAGCTTTTGGGATAGGAATTCAGTATTTGACAAAAATTGCTGTGAAAACTGGAAGATAGTATGGCAGAAATTAGGCATAGACCAATGTCTGACACCTTATACTAAAATAAGGTCAAAATGGGTAGATGGGGGGCAGCTAGATGGCGCAGTGGTTAAAGTGCTGGCCCTGGATTCAGGAGTACCTGAGTTCAAATCCAGCCTCAGACACTTAACACTTACTAGCTGTGTGACCCTGGGCAAGTCATTTAACCCCCATTGCCCTGCAAAACAAAACAAAACAAAATGGGTAGATGATTTAGACATAAGAGGTGATACCATAGGTAAATTAGGAGAAAAAGGAATAATCTACCTTTCAGATCTTTGGAAAGGAGAGCAGTTTATGACCAAACAAGAGATAGAGAATATTATGAAATGCAAAATGGATGACTTTGATTACATTAAATTAAAAAGGTTTTGTACAGGGGCAGCTAGGTGGTGCAGTGGATAGAGCACCGGCCCTGGAATCAGGAGTACCTGAGTTCAAATCCGGCCTCAGACACTTAACACTTACTAGCTGTGTGACCCTGGGCAAGTCACTTAACCCCAATTGCCTTACTAAAAAAAAAAAAAAAGTTTTTGTACAAACAGAAGCAATGCATCCAAAATTAGAAGGGATGCAGATAGCTGGGAAACAATTTTTATGGCCAGTACCTCTGATAAAGGCCTCATTTCTAAAATATATAGGGAACTAAATCAAATTTATATGAATCCAAGTCATTCCCCAATTGAGAAATGGTCAAAGGATATGAAAAGACAGTTTTCTTTTTTTTTTTTTTTTTTTGGTGAGGCAATGGGGGTTAAGTGACTTGCCCAGGGTCACACAGCTAGTAAGTGTTAAGTGTCTGAGGTCAGATTTGAACTCAGGTCCTCCTGAATCCAGGGCCAGTGCTCTATCCACTGTGCCACCTAGCTGCCCCCAGGCAGTTTTCTGATGAAGAAATCAAAGCTATCTATTCCCATATGAAAAAATGCTCTAAATCACTATTGATTAGAGAGATGCAAATTAAAACAACTCTAAGGTACCACCTGACACCTATCAGATTGGTTAATATGACAAAAAAGGAAAATAATAAATGTTGGAGAAGCTGTGGAAAAATTGGAACACAGATGCATTGTTGGTGGAGCTGTGAACTGATATAACCATTCTGGAGAGCAATTTGGAATTATGCCCAAAGGGCTATAAAGCTGTGCATACCCTTTGACCCAGCAATAGCACTCTTGGGTCTTTTCCCCAAAGAGATCATAAAAAAGGGAAAAGGACCCACATGTACAAAAATATTTATAGCTGCTCTTTTTGTGCTGGCAAGGAATTGGAAATTGAGGGGATGTCCATCAGTTGGGGAATGGCTGAACAATTGTGGTATATGAACCTAATGGAATTCTATTGTGCTATAAGAAACGATGAGCAGGTGGAGTTCAGAGAAACCTGGAAGGACATGCATGAACTGATGATGAGTGAGATGAACAGAACCAGAAGAACATTATACACAGTATCATCAACATTATGTGTTGATCAACTGTGATAGACTAGATTCTTCTCACCAATCCATTGGTACAAGAATGTTACAAAGGACTCATGATGGAAAAAGCTCTCCAAATCCAGGGGGAAAAAAAAAAGCAACTGTGGAATATGGATACTGATTGGACCATACTATTTCTTTTGTTTTTGATGCTGTTGGTTTTCTGATTTGAGGTTTTTCCTTTGTGCTCTGATCCTTCTCATATAACATGACTAATGCAGAAATATGTTTAATGTTATTATGTATATATAACCTATATCAGATTGCCAGCTGTCTAGGGGAGGGGGGGAGGGAGGGGAGGAATGGGGGGAGGGCGAAAAATTTGAAATTGGAAATCTTATATAAACAAATGTTGAAAACTAAATTAAACAAAAAAATTCTCCCCACCCTACCCCCACCTTCCCTATTACTGTGGAGGTCAACACTGTCCTAATCCCTCTGTTTCATAACCTAGAAGTTAATCTTGACTCTTCAATCTCTCACCCCCATAGCCAAGCTGTTGCCAAGACCTCTTGATTTCACCTTTGCAACATCTCTTTATTTATTTATTTTAAGTAAACTGTTATGGGCCCAGAGCACCCCAGAAGTTCTCTGGGGCATACCAAAGAACCTTCTCCTTGAAAAACTAAATCAGAGGACAGATACACCTAGAGAGGTAAGAGGAACCAGTTCAGACTGAGCTAGTTTCAGGACCCCCCCACCCTTCATTCTAGTCTCCTTCAACCATGGGGCAATAAGATTAGGTGTGGCTGCTTCCTTTGTGTCCTGAAGAGGTGGCTTGGGAGACCTGCAGCCACCCCTCACCCAATTCCTCCTGCCACCATCAGTGGGGGATGGTCCTTCCTCACTAAAGGAACTTTCCACAGTCAGATGGTCACCCCCATCAGTCCTCTATAAAAGTACCTGCCAGTCTCCTGCTTGAGGAGATTAGTATCTCAGAGCCACATGCTTTGTGCCATGCCTCTTTCCCCATGAGAAGTCCAAGGATTTATTTCTCTTGGTTTCCCTTCCCTTCCCCTCCCTTTCCTTGTCCCTAAATAAACTACCATCTTATTCTAACTGCTTTTGTGTGCAAGAGGGTGTAATTCTTTAAAGAGGAATTCCTAAGGACCCCAAACTTCTATGGCTACCCCTATCCCAAACCCCGTATTCCATTTTCCCCATGACATAAACAGTATTTTTTTTCCAATTACATGTAAAGATAGTTTTCAATATTCATTTTTTTAATTTGTTTTGTTTATTTTTGTGGGGCAATGAGGGTTAAGTGACTTGCCCAGGGTCACACAGCTAGCAAGCGTTAAGTGTCGGATTTGAACTCAGGTACTCCTGACTCCAGGGCCACTGCGCCATCTAGCTGCCCCCCAATATTCATTTTTTTATAAGATCTTGAGTTCCAAATTTTTCTCCCTCCTTCCCGTTTCCCCTCCCCAAGACAGCAAGCAATCTGATGATGTAGGTTATACATGTGCAATCAAGTTAAAGATATTTTCACATTAGTCATTGTGAGAAAATGGGTAGTTGTTTCCTCTCAATGGAGATATAACAATCAATCATACTCCTCCTGACCTGTTTTTAGGACAAAGATCTCAGATACCCTCCTCTCCCTCTGGCTAACAAAATCACATGGTTCAAAGAACCCTGGTCTCAATAAGGCCTGATCCTGAGTTGTGTCCACGTAAGGAAGAATAAGGGCCACTCCTGAGTTATGTCCATATAAGGAAGAGGGATGGGAATACTGCATTCCAATTAGCTAGTTTTTCCATAGATTGTAACCCTTGCGTAATCAGACCAATGACAAAAAAGGGGAAGGTCCACTAGCATTAGGGACTAGGGTTTAAAACAGGGCTTGCAAGCCCCCTTTCTTTGCACCTGTCATGGAGAAATGGGGTACAGGGTTTGTGAAGGGGATAGGGGTTTGGGGTCCTTAGGAATTCCTCTTTAAAGAATTACACCCTCGAGGCGGCTAGGTGGTGAAATGGATAAAGCACCAGCCCAGGATTCAAGAATACCTGAGTTCAAATCTGACCTCAGACACTTGATACTAGCTGTGTGACCCTGGGCAAGTCACTTAACCCTCATTGCCCCTCCAAAAAAACAAAAACAAAACAAAACAAACAAACAAAAAAAGAATTACACCCTCTTGCACACAAAAGTAGTTAGAATAAGATGGTAGTTTATTTCTAGGCAAGCAAAGGGGAAGGGAAGGGAAACCATGAAAGAAGTCCTTAGACTTCTCATGGGGAGAAAGGCATGTCACAGAGAGAGTGGCTCTGAGATACCAATCTCCTCAATCAGGAGACTGGCAGGTACTTTTATAGAGGACTGATGGGGGTGACCATCTCACTGGAAAGTTCCTTTAGTGAAGGAGGACCATCCCCCACTGGTGGTGGCTGGAGGAATTGGGTGAGGGGTGGCTGCAGATCTCTGAAGCCATCTCCTCAGGACACAAAGGAAGCAGGCACACCCAAATTTATCTCCCCGGGGTTGAGGGAGACTAGAATGAAGGGTGGAGGTCCCAAAACTAGCTCAGTCTGGTTCCACTTATCTCTTTAGGTGTGTCTGTCCTTTGGATTAGTTTCTCAAGGAGAAGGTTCTTTGATGTGCCCCAGAGAATTTCTAGGCTGCTATGGGCCCATAACACACCCACTAGCTGCACACTAGGGTGCCTTCTTCTCAGGAGAAGAAAATAAAAGAGCCTTTGTCACATACCTGCTGAGTTCCTGAGAATTATTGAGAATAGGATTGTTTTCCCTCAGTCATGCAGCATCTCTCTCTTAAATAAATCCTCTCCTCTCCTCTGACACTGTCATTACTCTAGGGCAGACCCTTACCACCTCACAGTTGGATTATTGCAATAGCCTGTTGGTGGGTCTGCCTTCCTCAAATCTCTCCCCACTCCAATCCATCTTCTGTTCAGCCACTAAACTGATTTTCCTAACGCATAGCAGCTATAATATCACCCTTGATGGCCCTATATTGCCTCCAAAATAAAATACACAATTCTCTCTTTAGCATTCAAATCCCTTCATACCCTACCCCCCTCCTACCTTTCTAGTCTTCTACCTTTCTCTCTGCCGCAGACTTTTCAACCCAGTGACTTTGGCTGTTCCACAAACAAGACATGCCATCTCTCCACTCTGGCTGTCCCCCATTCCTAGGACGTTCTCCCTCCTCAACTCTTCTGCCTCCAGACTTTCCTGGCTTTCTTTCAGCCTAATCTAAAACCCCATCTTTTCCTGGAAGCCTTTCTCATCCCTTCTTAATTCTAGTGTCTTCCCTCCATTAATTATTTCTTCTTCTTTTTTTTTTGGCAGGGCAATGAGGGTTAAGTGACTTGCCCAGGGTCACACAGCTAGTAAGTGTCAAGTGCCTGAGGCCCCATTTGAACTCAGGTCCTCCTGAATCCAGGGTTGGTGCTTTATCCACTGTGCCACCTAGATGCCCCTCTAATTATTTCTTCTTTATCATGTATGAAACTTGTTTGTCTATATTCAAAAGTTGTCTCCTCCATTAGATTGTAAGCACCTTGAGGGCAGGCCTTTTGTCTCTTTTTGTATCCCCAGTGCTTGGCATTGGTCTGGCACCTAGCATGTGTTGATTGATACAGAAGAAAAAACTGAAGCTCAGAGAAATTAAATAACTTGCCCAGAATCTCATAGCTCATTTGAGAGGCAGCATGACTCACTGCAATGAACATACAATGTGCAATCATGTGCAGTGTGCAATCAGAGGAGCTGGCTTTTAACTGTTGCTGCTACTTACTGCCTGTGTGACCTTAGGTGAATAACTACCTCTCTAGGCCTCGGTAAAATGAGGATATTAAACTAGATGTCCTCTGAGATCTCTTCCAGCTCCAGGTCTTTCAGCCTCAGGAGTCTCAGGTCCCCTGCCACAAAGTCCCAGGCTCTTTCCCAGAGGGACCACACTCCAGCTGAGAAGAATAATCCAGCAGCTCCAGAAGCAGCAGCAGCTTCAGAGGCAGCAGCATGTAGATTAACTAGGTCATGTCCTCTGTTTTTGAGATGCGAAAAAGACAAAAGGTTTCTGAGAAGGCAGAGGTGCCTTTCTGGGCCATTGAACCAGCTGAAAGCCCTGGAGGAAAATGGCCAGATGCAAGGAGAACTCTGCAGTCCTAATTGTTATTATCATTTTAACATCCATTTTCCCTTCATTCTCTAGTGGGAGAGAGGGAGAGAGAAGGCATAAGGCACCTCCTTAAGGCTGACTGTGGGGGTTCTCTGATGTTGCTCAGTACCAGGGATGCTCTCAAGTACAGGGACACAATTTTAAATAATAATTTTGCAGTTATTTACTTATTAAAACATTCCTTTCTTTTTCAACTAAAAAAAGAAGAAAATAAAATTTTAACCCAACCTTTCATTTTTATATCATCTATATTACCTAATGTAGCCTTCCTCCCTCCCTGTCTGAAAGAGGGCGGAACAGTTCAGCAAAACCTAACCAACACATAGGAAAAGTCTGATACAGTGTTCTATACCCATTAGTCCCCCATTTCTTCAAAGAACTTGGGTGGGGGTGACAGGGAGTAATTTCAGGCAGAGCTGCCTGTTGCAAGAGGTTAAGCAAACACTAAAGGATCTAGGGAAGAAACTAGACCATTTTGATTATGTATGTATGCATACATGCATGTATATAATGTATAGCTGATATTTACATGGCACTTTAAGGTTTGGAAAGAATTTTACACAATATTTCACTTAAACCTCACAACCATCCTGTCAAGTGTTGTCTGTCCCCCTTTTACAAAAGAATAAATTGGGGGGCAGCTAGGTGGTGCAGTGGATAAGGCACCAGCCCTGGATTCAGGAGGACCTGAGTTCAAATGTGGCCTCAGACACTTGACACTTACTAGCTGTGTGACCCTGGGCAAGTCACTTAACCCTCATTGCCCGGCGCCCCCCCCCCCCCCCCCCCCCCCCCCGCCAAAAAAGAAGAAGAAATTGGTTCAGAGAGGTTGTGTCTTGCCCATGCAATACAATTTCCCAGAATAACCACATTTTTAGAATCAGAAGAGACCACAGTGGCCACCTAGGTTAGCCCATACCCAAAAAGAATTCCCCCTGCATTATGGCTGCCAAGTGATCATCCAGTCTCTGCTTGCAGACCATCTCTGAGGAAAAAACTACCACCTCCCATGTTAGCCCTTTCTACTTCAGGATAAACTCTTAGGAAGTCCTTCCTTCTATGTGGCCTACTATGTCTCTTTGCCACTTGCACCCATGCCTCTTGGTTCTGCATCCTGGAGCTAACCAGATTAAATCTAATCTGTCTTCAGTGTGCCAGCCCTTCAAATATTTGAACATAAAGACCACATCAACCCTGAGTCTTCTCCATGCTGAACACTCCCAATTCTCTCAGCTGAGCTTCATATAGCATGCACTCACAGTCCTTGGCCTTCCTTACTGCTCACCTTGGGGATCCTTTCTAACTTATTAACATTTTTCTTTTACTGTAGTGCTTAGAACTGACCATGATACTCCTGTTGTGCCTTAACCAATGCCAAGTACAGCAGGACTAATCATCTCCTTAGTCTGGGAAACTAGGCCTCTGTGAATGTAGTTCCAGATTGCCTTCGTTTTTTTGGGCTGCTGAATCACTGTGCTGACCCCACAGAGCTTCCAGTGCCCTTGCATGTATCTAAGGAAGGATTTGAATCCAGTTCTTCTTGACTTGAGACCGGTTCCTCATCTCTTTTGTGAGGTTGTCTCTTCAATCTTTATATGATTATTGAACAGGGGCAGCTAGGTGGTGCAGCAGTTAGAGAGCTGGTCCTGGAGTCAAGAGGACCTGAGTTCTAATCAGACCTCAGACGGTTACTAGCTGTGTGATCCAGGGCAAGTCACTTAACCCAAATTGCCTTAAACATCCAGGGCCATCTCTATTGCTCCTAGACCCAGATGGCTCCAGAGGAGAGAGTGAGGTTGATGGCCTTGCAAAGCCCTCCTTCACTTAAATCCAATTCAGTGCAAGTCATGACATCACCTCGATGTCATGGTCCTCTTCTAGAACTAAGGACAAACGATATTATTGAATGGAAAAAAAGTAGTGAGGTAGGGGCAGCTAGGTGGCACAGTGGATAAAGAACTGACCTTGGATTCAAGAGGACCTGAGTGCAAATCCAGCCTCAGACACTTGACACTAGCTGTGTGACCCTGGGCAAGTTACTTAACCTTTATTGCCCCACCAAAAAAAAAGTAGTGAGATAAAAAGGGTCAGGGGACAGTTGGGTCTGGAGTCAGGAAGACCTGTGTTCAAATCCAGTCTCAGATATTAGCTGTATGATCC
This sequence comes from Dromiciops gliroides, assembly GCF_019393635.1. Taxonomy (NCBI): domain Eukaryota; kingdom Metazoa; phylum Chordata; class Mammalia; order Microbiotheria; family Microbiotheriidae; genus Dromiciops; species Dromiciops gliroides. Next base: position 465,793,384 of record NC_057862.1, on the reverse strand, counting down.
TTGGCATTTCATTTAATCCTATTTGCTCGGTTTTCTCATCTGCAAAATGAGCTGGAAAAGGAAATGACAAACCACTCCAGAAAACCCACTGCCAAGAAAACCCCAAATGGGGTCACAAATAGTCACACACAACTGAACAACAGAAAGGTTAGGAGAAAGGAGAGAATGCCCAGGGAAAAGAGGGTGGCATTTTTTCTTGTTCTTCCAGGTGCCTCCTTTAAATTTGGGGAGAAAAAGATGAAGTGACTCGTCCCTTTTAAAAACCTGAGAAGTGGGAGGGGGAACCCACAGACTGCATGAGTGTTTGCCTGCAGGGGGTGCGTGGGGAGAGGACCAGGCTTGTCTCTAAGGAGTTCCTTTATCCTGGGTGAGCCAAGAAAAACAATCACAGCCCCAGTGAGCCAGAGAGAATAGGGGAGGTCAATAGAAAAGTTCCATCTCCTGCCCTCACACAAAGCAGGAGTCTCTGTCTCTGTTTCTGTCTGTCTTGGTCTCTCTCTGTCTTTCTCTCTGCCTTCAGAACAACACAAACCTTTACACCAGCACCAACACCCTTTATTTTGACTTATTTTGTTGTGTTTTGCTTTTTGTTGTTGTTGTTGAGGCAATTGGAGTTGTGACTTGCCTAGGGTCACACAGCTAGTGTCAAGTGTCAAGACTGGATTTGAACTCAGGTCCTCCTGACTCCAGGGCCAGTGCTTTATCCACTATGCCACCTAGCTGCCCTGTGTTTTGCTTTTAGGAGAAAATATCCTGCTTGCCTTTAGCAGAAAGGGGTTGAAGAGGCAAACAGCCATTAACTAAAATGTTATTGTTCCTTAAGTGCTAATGTACTTTGGTGGGGGATCCTCTAGGGGGTATCCTCTTGGGAAATGTCAACCCATTAAGACTTGGTCCCAGGGCAGCCAGGTGGCACAGTGGATAGAGCACTGGCCCTGGAGTCAGGAGGACCTGAGTTCAAATATGGCCTCAGACACTTAACAGTTACTAGCGCTGTGTGACCCTGGGCAAGTCACTTAACCCCAATTGCCTCACTAAAAAAAAAAAAAAAGACTTGGTCCCAGCTCTCAAGGAAAAGTGCTGGAGGTTTAGGGAGTAATCACTTTAGGCTTGGTGTGGGGAGGGAAGAAGTAATAAGGGAAGACTTCATTCCCTGAAGTTCGATCTGTAACCAGGAAGCCAATACCAACTGGCTTCTTCTAATGGTGGTGACTGACCCACCCATGCCTGTCTAATCCCTCTGAACTCCTGTCCCACTGCTCCCATTTGAGCCTTAATCTGGATCTCTTGACATTGCGAATGCATTTTAATGGAACACAGAGACACTTCCTTTTTTAATCTCTCACTCATGTTCTGAGACCAGCCCAAGACTTCACCAAAAAAGGTAATATTTGGCTCTTGATTTGATCAGGCATAGATAGGAAGTTGGGGATGGCATTCCAGGTCAAGAAATTGGTTGAAGAATGACATAGACTCAGCAAAGTACGAGGGCATATTTCAGAAACAGGGAATAAATAATCCAGTATGATTGGAGGCAGAGTAGGTGAAACTGGGATAATAGATTGGGGTTAGCTTGTAAATCAATGGCGGCCCTATACATGGCCATTCTTGTCTTTGCTGGGGCTGTGTCATTCCCTCTTGCCTAGAATGCATTCCCCCTCTTAGACTCCTAAGCTCCCTTCAAAGCTCAAGTACCATCTCCTATGGAAGGCTGTTCCCCCCTTCTCCCAAGCTGCTAATTAATACCCTCTTTCCTAGAAATTAATTTGTATCTTTGAATTTTAGACTCACTTTTCTGTGTCTGTTATTTCACTTCTTGGAGAACATCACACTAAAGTTAGGGTCTGTTGAATTTTTGGCCTTGTATCCTCAGCATCTATCACTGAGTCTGGTATACTGTAAGCACATAATAAATGCTTGTTAAATGAATGAAGATTTAGCTGGTAGGGAACTTGGTAGAATAAAGGTTTTGAATTGGAATTGAGATAATCATTGCTGTCTGTGCTTTGGGAAGAGTAACATTACAGGGAGGTAATGATAGCTTGAACCTGAAAGAAGCGGAAACCTACCAGCTAGGAAGCTATCAAGACAGGTGAGAGGTATTAAGGAACTTAGCTAACTAGAGTGGGCTGATGGGAAGGGGGAAAGAGAGGCCTGATTCTAGAGCTATAGTAGAGGTAGAATCTATAGGATTTGGTGAAAGGAAAAGGTTTGAAGTGGTCTTGAGCTTTCAAGGTTGGATGAGTAGGAAAATGATACTGATTTAAGAGAGAGAAGACAATCAAGAGGAAGATAAAAATGGGTTTGGGATGGAGCTAACAAGTTTGGTATTACACCAATTGATTTTTTTTTTTTTTTTGCGGGGCAATGAGGGTTAAGTGACTTGCCCAGCATCACACAGCTAGTAAGTGTCAAGTGTCTGAGGCCAGCTTTGAACTCAGGAACTCCTGAATCCAGGGCCAGTGCTCTATCCACTACGCCACCTAGTTGCCCCTCACCTATTAAATTTTAGGACTGGGTAATTCAAGGTGGAGTTGGGGATATCCCCAAGCTTACCAGAATGACTGATGTGGAAAAAATGAGGTTATAAAGGTAAGAAATATCCCATAGAACAGAAGACTCTTTTTTTAAAATCATAAAAGTATTTTATTAGATAGTTTTCAACATTTGTTTTCATAAGATTGTTAGTTGCAAATTTTTTCTCTCCCTCCCTTCCCTCTCCCCTCTCCAAGACAGAAAACAATCTGATATAGGTTCTACATGTACAATTAAATTAAACATATTTTGGGGCGGCTAGGTGGCGAAGTGGATAGAGCACCGGCCCTGGAGTCAGGAGTACCTGAGTTCAAATCCGGCCTCAGACACATAACACTTACTAGCTGTGTGACCCTGGGCAAGTCACTTAACCCCAATTGCCTCACTAAAAATAAATAAATAAAAACATATTTCTGCTTTAGTCGTGTGAAAGAAGAATCAGAACAAAAGGGGAAAACCTCAAAAAAGAAAAACAGAAACAAAAACAAAAGTAAAAACAGTATAGTTCACTCTGCATTCAGAATCTACAGTTCTTTGTTCTGGATTTAGAGAACATTTTCTATCATGAGTCCTTTGGAATTATCTTGGATCATTGTATTGCTGAGAAGAGCTAAGTCTATCACAGCTGATCATCACACAATGTTGCTGTTACTGTGTACGATGTTCTCCTGGTTCTGCTCACTTCACTCAGCATCAGCCCACTTAAGTCTTTCCAGGTTTCTTTGAACTCCACCTGCTCATCATTTCTTTCTTTCTTTCTTTTTTTTTAGTGAGGCAATTGGGGTTAAGTGACTTGCCCAGGGTCACACAGCTAGTAAGTGTTAATTATCTGAGGTCGGATTTGAACTCAGGTACTCCTGGTGCTCTATCCACTTCACCACCTAGCTGCCCCCCCTTCATCGTTTCTTATAGCACAATAGTATTCCATTACATTCATGTACCACAATTTGTTTAGCCATTCCCCAATTGATGGGCATTCCCAAGATTTCCAATTCTTGAGCAGACGACTCTTGATTCAGGAGTCTACCTTGCTCAGTAGCCTAGCACTTTCCAATAAGGAAGAGAAGGAACCAGGAACCATAACCAGGAAAAAAAAAAGTTAAGTTCTTTGAGGCCAGAAAGTGTTTCATTTTTGACTTTTTGTCCTCTAGTACCTAGCACAGGGCCTGGCACATAGTGTGTGGTTTTTTATTCATACATTCATTCAATCACTTATTCCACAAGCACTTTTCAGACTCAGTAAATTTATATAAATACATATTGAATGAATGAATGAATGAAAGACCAAAGCCTCCCCATTTCCTGTAGAAAAGGAGACTAATTTAGAATCAACCTCAGAGGGCAGCTAGGTGGTGTAGTGGATAGAGCACCGACCCTGGATTCAGGAGGACCTGAGTTCAAATCTGCCCTCTGACACTTAACACTTACTAGCTGTGTGATTCTGGGCAAGTCACTTAACCCCAATTGCCTCACCCCCCCCCCAAAAAAGATAAGATAGAATCAATCTCAGAGTTGGAAGAGACCACAGAGCCATCTAGGGCAACCTGAGCAGGGGTCATCTTTCTGACAACCCTGTCATTTAGCCTTCCTTTGAAGATCCATAGTGAGGAAGAATAATGCTGTCTTCTGTTATGGCAGATTCTATGTCTGGAGGGCTCTAATTGTTTGGAAACTTTTCCTTATGTGAAACCCAAATCAGTTTTGTCATAACTTCCACTCATTGATCATAGATTCTGCTGTTGGTCAAGCAAAAGAAACAAGTCAAATCCCTCTTCCCCAAGACAACCTTTCACATACCTTCAAATAGTCACCATGCTCAGTTTTGTTGATAGTTTTTTCTCCTTTTCTTAGTTTTTTTTTCTTTTTAAAATATTTTATTATGTGGGTTGGCTCTCTAAGAAGAAAGAGGGAAGGTATGGGGGGAAGGGGGAAATGTAGGTGATATAAAAACAAAGCTATCCATGAAAATTATTTAAAAAATAAATGTTCACAAACCATCCTTTTAATAATACATCCTAGAATCTTGTCAGTAATTGAAGTCAACCTCACTAGCTTATTCTTTTTGGATCACATCTTCTCTCTTTTGAAAATTGGAATAAACTTTGCTTCTTCAGGCCAGTTTCCTCTTTCCCATTTTCTGTGATCTTTCTTTCCTTAAATTTTTTTTGGATGCTCTTTTCTTACATCACTGTCACTCTCCCTTCACACCAATAGCAAAGTCAAAGCAAAGTAAGACTTTGGCCATGTCTGAGAATGTTTGCCTCTTTCTGCCCCACGAGTTTACTACCTCTATGCTGAGAGGCTTCTCCATGATCTTTTTTCTTCCCAAGTAAGTAAAAAATATAGAATGCTTCACAGATTTGCATGTCATCCTTGCACAGAGGCCATGCTAATCTTTGTATTGTTCCAGCTTTAGTATGTTGTTGTCCTTCAGTTGTTTCAGTCATGTCCAACTCTTTAATTAATTATTATAAATTTTTTTTTTTTGCAGGGCAATGAGGCTTAAGTGACTTACCCAGGGCCACACAGCTAGTAAGTGTCAAACATCTGAGGCCGGATTTGAACTCAGGTCCTCCTGAATCTAGGGTGGGTGCTTTATCCCTGTGTTATAGATGAGGGGCTCCCCCCCAACTCCAACTCCTTCACTAGAAGGGCTTAGTGACCAACCTAGACATAGACTTGGCAAAGTATGAAGACATATTCCAGAAACAGGGAATAAATACTCCAGTATGATTGGAGGTAGAGTAGGTGAAGCTGGAATAATTGATCAGGGTGAGGTTATAAAGGGATAGTGGTCTATTTTCTGTTCCCAAACATGACTATTCATTCCATGTCCTTGATTTTGTTCTAAGGGAGGAAGGAGAGGACATGCCAGAAAAGATGAAGTGCCAGGCTATTTCAATGTGATATTCCTCATACGTGACACCCACCTCCTGTTTTCTGTGCCTTTGCCAACACTGTCTCCCATGCCTAGTGTGCACTCCTTCTACTTCTTAGAAGAATTCCTAGATTTCTTCAAAGCTCAGCTCAAATTCCACATCCAACATGCCTTTCTCGATTCTCCCAGTTGTTCTGTTTGGGGGATACTTGTGACTTGGATGAGGGGGGCTGGCTCACCCAAAGAATTGGAGGTTCATCATGAATCTTGTAAAATAAAAAGAGATTTATTAGGAGAGGAATATAGGGCTGGAGAACAGATCACCTTGGTGATGTTCCACTGGAGTAAGAGAAGACTGGTGTTTTGTATCTTTACAAAACAAAGGAGAGGAAGGGAATTACCAGGTAAGGGCTGAGGCCAGATAAGGAAGAGGGGATCTTTGATAACAGGGTATCAGTAGTGTATGCAGCATCCAACCATATCCTGCATATCTTCTTCCAGACCTTAGTATTGCTTATCAGGATACTGGGGTATGTCCTGTCACACCTCATATCTGAGGTGGGAGAGAGAACTTTTCCCTCAGTCTTGGGGGATTGGGATCTTTATGTTTCTTGGGGTCTCACTGCATTCCCATAATAGTTCCTATACCCCTAGAGTCCTGTCATACTTTCCCTGATTTTGTATGAATGTATTTTGTCTGTACTTTTTTTTTTTTGGTGGGGCAATGGGGGTTAAGTGACTTGCCCAGGGTCACACAGCCAGTAAGTGTCAAGTGTCTGAGGCCGGATTTGAACTCAGGAACTCCTGAATCCAGGGCCAGTGCTTTATCCACTGAGCCACCTAGCCGCCCCCTTTGTATGTACTTTTTTTTTTCTTTTTTTTTTTTAGTGAGGCAATTGGGGTTAAGTGACTTGCCCAGGGTCACACAGCTAGTAAGTGCTAAGTGTCTGAGGCCAGATTTGAACCCAGGTACTCCTGACTCCAGGGCCGGTGCTCTATCCACTGCGCCACCTAGTTGCCCCTTGTATGTACTTTTGCTTCTGGACGCATAGTGGACTTGTTGACAGAATGAAATTATTAAGGACCCTAGCTAGAGGGTAGTGATGATGGGAAGGGGAAAAGACCTATGGTAGAGGTAGAGTTGATAGGATTTAATGCCCAACAGAGTGAGACAGGGAAGAGTTCAAGGTGGTCCTGAGCTTTCAGGGTCTTGGTTTACTTGCTTGGTCCTTGTGAGGGAAAAATTCATCCTCTTCTCAATAATTCTCAGGAACTCAGCAGTGAGGTGACAAAGGCTTTATTTTCTTCTCATGAGAAGGAGGCACCCTAGTGTGCAGGTAGTGGGTGCCCCAAAAGGGGGCTCGCAGGCCCTGTTTTATACCCTAGTCCCTAACGCAAATGGACCTTCCCCTTTTTCATCACTGGTCGGGGTTACATTCTACTCACCAAAACTAGCTAATCGGAATGCAGTATTCCCACCCCTCTTCCTTGTATGGGCATAACTCAGGAGTGGACCTTATACTTCCTTATATGGACAAACTCTGGAGAGGACCTAATTGAGACCAGGGCTCCTTGAACCATGTGACCTTGCTAACCTGAGGGGGAGGAGGGGATCGAGACCTTTGTCCAACAAACAGGTCAGGGGAGTATGACTGACTGTTATATCCACATTGAGAGGAGACAATTACCCATTTCTCACAGTCCTCCTCTATGGTCCTGCTTACAGAGAGAAGGGGAGAACTTCAAAGAAATAAGACAAATTTTGTCCCTCTTCAAATTTCTTTGTAGTTCTCCTTGTTGGGAAGGACCAATTCTTTTTTATTTCTTGTCTTTGTATCTGCCTTAGGTGCTTAATAAACGTTTATAGAATTGAAATTTCTTATCTCTTACTAGGGCAGCTGGGGGGCACAGTGGATAGACCGTTGGTCCTGGAGTCCGGAGAATTCATCTTCCTGAGCTCAAATCTAGCCTCAGACCCTGGGCAAGTCACTTGGGCTGTCTGCCTCAGTTTCCTCATCTGTAAAATGAGCTGGAGAGAGAAATAGTTAACCACCCTAGGATCTCTGCCAAGAAAACCCCAAATGGGGTAGTGAAGAGTTGGACGTGACTGAAAAATGACTTAACAACAATAACCTTCCGGCAGTGGGAAGACAAAAAGAAAATACCTAAAGAGTTGGCAAAATTAGGTGAGGCCTTTGGATCCTTGGAACTTGGCTTCAGCACCTTCAAATATTGATAGTGTTATGGGGGAAATAGGGTAAGGGTTTGGGGTTCTTAGGAATTCCTCTTTAAAGAATTACACCCTCTTGTACACAAAAGCAGTTAGAATAAGGTGGTAGTTTATTTAGGGGCAAGGGAAGGGGTGGGGGGAGGGAAACCATGAAAGAAATCCTTGGACTTCTCATGGGGAGATAGGCACAAAGCTCTGAGGTACCAATCTCCTCGAACAGGAAACTGGCAGGTACTTTTATAGGGGGCTGATGGGGGTGGACCATCTGCCTGTGGAAAGTTCCTTTAGTGAGAGAGGACCACCCCCCACTGGTGGTGACTAGAGGAATTGGGTGAGGGGTGGCTACGGATCTCTCTTCCGGACACAAAGGCTGCAGCCACACCCAAATTTATCTCCCCAGGGGTAAGGGAGATCAGAATGAAGGGCGGAGATTCCGAAGCTAGCTCAGTCTGATTTGGTTCCGCTTATCTCTCTAGCCGTATCTGTCCTCTGGTTTAGTTTCTCAAGGAGAAGATTCCTCAATGTGCCCCAGAGAACTTCTGGGGAACTTTGGGCCCACAACAATAGTGTTGCATCATTCAGAAATGAGCTAAGGGATGTAAGGGGTGACTTACCCATCCAGAATCAGGCTTTCAACCATTCTGGTGACCTCCTAGCTTCAATCTCCAGAATTTTGCCTTATCATTCAAACTCTTAGGCTCATTTCCACTAGTCTGGGAAACCTTATGTAATACATATGTTCCCATCAAAAGACTCTGAGGTAGAGAATGCAGATCATTATCCTTGTTTTCCAGATAAGGAAGTTGAAGGTGAGAGAAGTTAAGGTATTTACCTACAATCCCTACGAGAACCCAGGACTTGAACCCACTTCTCCAGACTCCAAGCCCAGTTTTCTTGTTAATATAGCTAATGATGCCATCTTTTAGAAGAAAGTTTTATTAGTACCTTTAGTTTTTGCTTCACAATCACTTGTTTTGTTTGTTTGTTTGTTTTCCGGGGCAATGAGGGTTAAGTGACTTGCCCAGGGTCACACAGCTAGTAAGTGTCAAGTGTCTGAGGCCATATTTGAACTCAGGTCCTCCTGAATCCAGGGCTGATGCTTTATCCACTGCATCACCTATTTCTGCCCTATTTCTGAATATGTTTTCCTATCCCTCATCCACACCATAAAGTTTCCAATATAATAATTAAATTTTAACACAAAACCACCAACAGTGACCTTGTTTAACAGTATTTATACTCCACACCCATAGTTCCTCACTTCTCCAAATAAAGAAGGAAGGTTAAATTCCTCATTCTAAAGGGGTGGGACAAGATTGGTCATTACAATTACTGAACTTTTGGCTTTGTTCATATAAAGATATGCTCGTTTGGACTTGAGTGAAGCTGGAAGGAGTAAAAGACAGAAATTTAAAAGGGAAGCCCTTTCTGAGTTGGGAAGGAAGCACTCCACATAGAGTCCGAGGCTTGAAGAGCTCAATTGCATATAAAAAGGCCAGCAAAGACAATGAATTTGCTTGTAGGGCACAGATAGCCTGAATACCTTCCTCCCCATTCTCTCCTCCCCCAATCCTTTCCCCCAGTCATCCGCATAAGATCTCAACTGGAATCTGGAAAGTGGATGTAAATAGATGATCTCTCTCACGGAGGGAGGCTACTTTAAACCTAGAAGAATTGTGGAACTGGAGGAGCTAGAAGTCTCCCACTTCCTGCCTAGAGAGCTGAGGGTCTGAGGGAGTCAGAGGCAAGAGGCTTTTTACCAATCCTCTAGGCTAAGTGTCATTGTCCTTGCTGAAAAAAGTTTTGTAACCTGAAGGTGAGCCAGAGGCTGGATGTCAGCCACAGCTCATAGAACAGTAAGCCTGAGGAATCTAGTAGATTTACCCATGCAGTGCCAAAGAGGAACCCTGTGGAAGCGTCAGTGGCTGAGCTTTCTCTGAGCTGCAATTCTTCAAAAGCACTTCTAGGGGCAGCTAGGTGGCGTAGTGGATAGAGCATCGGCCCTGGATTCAGGAGGACCTGAATTCAAATTTGACCTCAGACACTTGACACTTACTAGCTGTGTGACCCTGGGCAAGTTACTTAACCCCAATTACCTCACCAAAAAAACCCCCCAACACTTCTGAAGAAACACACACACACACATATATATACACACACATTATATAAATATATATACACATATAACATATATTTTCATAAAAAGACAAATTGGAATATATGGCATGTATATGCCACAGAGAAAAGGTGTGGGGGTCCTTAGGTGTTATATTACTCTGTAAAGAATTACACTCTGGGGGCGGCTAGGTGGCACAGTGGATAAAGCACCGGCCCTGGATTCAGGAGTACCTGAGTTCAAATATGGCCTCAGACACTTGACACTTACTAGCTGTGTGACCCTGGGCAAGTCACTTAACCCCCATTGCCCTGCAAAAAAAAAAAAAAAAAAGAATTACACTCTGGCACATGGTCCAATTAGAATTAAAATGGTCCTTTATTTGGCACTAGAGAAACTGACCAAATGAGAAGTCAAAGACTTAACCCCTGGGGAGGAGATGGCTTAGAAACATCTTCCTCTCCCAAAAGAAGGAAGGCAAATGTTTTTATAGAGGATAGATGGAGTGTCCACCTGAAAATGGAAAGTTCCCTTTTAGGGTGGGGTGGGGGAAAGCTTGGATACTTGTCATTCCTGAGAGTCAAGTGGGATTATTTTTTAGGAATGATGGTCTTAACCTCTGGGGTTATCTCTGTCTCCTAGCTCTGGTTTAATTGATTTTCCTGTTATGGAATTTTATCTCCCCTTCTTTTTTTTTTTTTTGGTGAGGCAATTGGGGTTAAGTGACTTGCCCAGGGTCACACAGCTAGTAAGTGTTAAGTGTCTGAGGCTGGATTTGAACTCAGGTCCTCCTGAATCCAGGGCCAGTGCTCTCTCCACTGCACCACCTAGCTGCCCCCCCCTTACTTCTTAGGTGTGTCAGTCCTGATATCTAGTTGGCCAAGCTAAACTTTAATAGTCATTTGACTTCCCAATATGTCTGTCCTGTTATCTGGTCATCCTAAATCCCATGTCAAAAACAAAAACAAACATATACATACACACACATATATACTTACCATATATGTGCCTTTATATACACCATATATTCCAAGTTTTTATTAAAATATATATCTATATATATCTATATACATATGTATGTATATATTAATAAAAAGAGAAATTGCAATATGTGACATGCCCAGAATAAGTATGTAGAAGTCTGATCCCGAATATTCCCAAACTTCCTAGCACCCACTTTTTTTTTTGGCAAGACAATGAGGGTTAAGCGACTTGCCCAGGGTTGCACAGCTAGTTAGTGTCAAGTGTCTGAGGCTGGATTTGAACTCAGGTCCTCCTGAATCCAGGGCTGGCACTTTATCCACTGTGCCACCTAGCTGCCCCCAGCACCCACTTTTTTTTTCTTTTTTCTTTTTTTTTTTAGTGAGGCAATTGGGGTGAAGTGACTTGCCCAGGGTCACACAGCAAGTAAGTGTTAAGTGTCTGAGGCCGGTTTTGAACCCAGGTACTTCTGACTCCAGGGCCGGTGCTCTATCCACTGTGCCACCTAGCCACCCCGTGCACCCACTTTTAAATGTTACCTATAAGTCAGATTCTCCCCCAGCCCACCCCTGGAAACATGGATCCAATTTTGAATAGAAGATAATCAACAAATACAATCAGTCTTAGGCAGAGGAGAACAGTATTCTTAGAGACCAAAGTTGTTTCCCTTGGTCAGAGAGCTATGTGTGGGTCCAGGATGATGATTTCAGATATCATGCTGAGAGTTCCAGGACACACCAGGCTGGGAAAACCTAAACTTTCCTTTTAGTACTAATGGGTCTGAGGATGCATGATTAAATTCCCCCACTGCAAAAGTCTATTCCTCCTTATAGGGAGCCTGACCCATTCCTGCAGTAGCCCATTGGTTGAACAACCTGTCTAAACTAGCCTAGAAGTCAGATTGACTCACCCATCACTGATATCTTGCCCCACATTTACTTTATGTGGATTCTCAAGAGAAAGAAAGTTTGGTAAGGGGTTAGGCACGGGATATATTCAGAAGTGACTGAAATAAAAACAAAAAGTCAACTTGCTCAACAGTAGATTCCCCCGTCACCAAAGGAAAGAAGCCAACATTTATTAAGTGCCTACTGTATTCGAGGCAGTGTGCTATGCTCTTTATGAGTATTATCTCATTTGATCCTCAAGATGACTCTGAGAGGTGCTACTATTATTCCCATTTTACTGTTGGGAAAACTGGGGCAGACAGATTAAGTGACTTGCCCATGGTCATATAGAAAGTAAGGTAGATTTGAACCATCTCCCTGACTTCAAAACTGTCACCCTGGGGTGGCTAGGTGGTGCAGTGGATAGAGAACTGGCCCTGGAGTCAGGAGTACCTGAGTTCAAATCCAGCCTCAGACACTTAACACTTACTAGCTGTGTGACCCTGGGCAAGTCACTTAACCCCAATTGCCTCACACACACACAAAACTGGCACCCAAAAAAAACCTGGCACTGTACCACCCTGCTGCATCACCAAACCTATACCCCATGAAGAACTTCAATGTGCATTCTTCAGAGAAAGAAAGGGCATCAGAACTCCATTGTTTCAGAATTGTGAGTTGCCTTGGTCATGTGTGTTGCCTACATGTATGCCTCTCTACCATTGTATTTTATATTTGTGTTCACATTCCTGGATTCTATATGATTTTGTGGGAGGACTGCCCCAGGTTTGGAAGGGGGAGGGGAATGCTTTGGGGTTTTTTTGTTTTGTTTTGTTTTGTTTTTAGTGAGGCAATTGGGGTTAGGTGACTTGCCCAGGGTCACACAGCTAGTAAGTATTAAGTGTCTGAGGCCAGGTTTGAACTCAGGTACTCCTGACTCCAGGGCTGGTGCTCTATTCACTGCGCCATCTAGCTGCCCCGAGGGGAATGCTTTGTAACTGCTGTTCTATTTTATGTCATTTGAGTAAATGTATTTTTTTAAAAGCTAATGAAATCCACTGTCTGATTGTTAAGAGGAAGCACACTAGTGGTAGTTTATAAACTACACTGTTGGGGGCAGCTAGGTGGCACAGTGGATAAAGCACAGGCCCTGGATTCAGGAGGACCTGAGTTCAAATATGGCTTCAAACACTTGACACTTAACTAGCTGTGTGACCCTGGGCAAGTCACTTAACCCTCATTGCCCCATAAAAACCCCAAACAAAACAAAACAAAAACAAAAACAACAAGAAAGCATAGAATTTGCCACAGCTGTTTTAAACCATTTCCCCATTTCATAAACTACACTGTTAGGAGGAAAGTCATCCACAAGGTGATCCCTAGCAGCTGAGGCAGCAACCGCTGATAGGGGTGGGACCTAACCTGCCAGGGCAAGTTGGATGATGGAGCCCAGAGGGGTGCTACATTTAATTACTCTCTACATTTTCCTTATTGTCATTGAGCATATTGTCCTACTAGTTCTGCTTTCTTCACTGTGTATTCTTACAAGTATTCCCATGTTTCTCCAAATTGCCAAGGTTTGTCATTTCCAATGCAGTAATAGTCCACTCCCTATACATGCCACAGTTTGTTTTGCCATATATACAATGGTACCTCTTCAAGGCACTATGTATCTCAAGAACCTATACTCCTAGCATTGTAAGCACTTAATAAATGATTGTTGATTGGGTGATATAGAGAATTTATAGGGAAGGAAGGAATGGGGATCATAGAAAGCTGAGGAGCCAGGAGACCCAGCCTATGGGATCTTCTTTACTCACTGTGGCTGAGAGCTATATGCCAGTTTCCCCATTAAGGGAATTGAGGGTCTAGTTGGCAGTAGTTCTCAAACTTTTTTGGGGGGGTGGGGCAATGGGGGTTAAATGACTTGCCCAAGATCACACTGCTAGTAAGTGTCAAGTGTCTGAGGCCAGATTTTAACTCAGGTCCTCCTGAATCCGGGGCTGGTGCCTTATCCACTGCTCCACCTAGCTGCCCCCCACATTCTTTTTCTTTTGTGTTTTTAGTGAGGCAATTGGGGTTAAGTGACTTGCCCAGGGTCACACAGCTAGTAAGTGTTAAGTGTCTGAGGCCGAATTTGAACTCAGATACTCCTGACTCCAGGGCCGGTGCTCTATCCACTGCGCCACCTAGCTGCCCCCCCACGTTATTTTTTACCGTGAAGAAATGGCACATCTGAAGATGTGTGTGATTACAAATATAAGGTCAATTAATATGGCTGTAGGTATAAGTTCCATATAATTCCAGCATACTGTTTGGTTACATCATTCCCTTTGGGTACCACTGGTTCTTATTGGAGAGAGACACAAATGGGAAGAGAGCTTATAGGATGTGTTACAGTGTGCCACAAAGGTCAGATGAATGGAACAGATGGGAAGTCTCAAAAGTAGGAATTAGTGATCGGATCCAGATTGGTCAGAGAAAACTTCTAGGGAGAGCTTTGCACTGTTGCTGCCTCAAACTCAATTAGAACAAAACTCAGCTCATCATCCCCGAGTCCTAAAGAAAAAAATTACTCACCCCAGTATTCTGGAATCTCTGAAGAGACAAACCCAAAGGGATAGAGAACAAGGTCCCAGAAATAACCCATGGAAAGAAGTTAAGGCAGGAAGTGGCTAGTCAGGAATATCCAGCATTAAGTCAGAGATAGGAGCCCAGACAGGCCACCTGGGAATGAGCATGGGGCAATTCAAGTGGTAAGTAAGCAAGCCTCAGGGAAGTGTTACAACAGGTAACCTTAATCATAGGGACTGGAGTTCAAGACTAGGAAACTAGGCCTTGAACAGACTTTATGGGGCAGGGACAGGGGACAGGGAGGAGAGATGCCAGGAGTTTTAATCATTTCTATAGTGCCTACTATGCCAGGTACTGGGCTAAGTGCTTAACAAATATCTCATTTGATCCTTACAACAACCATTGAAGCTATTATTACCTCCATTTTATAGCTGAGGAAACAAGGAAAATAGAGGTTAAGTGACTTATTCAAGATCACACAGCTAGTCAGTATCTGAGACCAGATTTGAACTGGGATCTTCTTGGCTCTGGGCCCAGTGCGCTATCTATTGCAAACTGATTCAAATACATAAGAATATGAGTCTTGGGGCAGCTAGGTGGTACAGTGGATAGAGCACGGGCCCTGGAGTCAGGAGGACCTGAGTTCAAATCCAGGCTCAGACACTTAACACTTACTAGCTGTGTGACCCTGGGCAAGTCATTTAACCCCAATTGCCTCACTAAAAAAAAAAAAAAGAATATGAATCTTTTACCAATTGATAAATGGTCAAAGGATATGATTACACTGTTTTCAAAGGAAGAAATCCAAGCAATCAACAGCTATATGACTTCAGTCATATATACTACAAATCACCCTCCTCTTAATTATTTCCTATTTATTCTATACATAGGTTGCTCTGTATCTTTGTTTTCATATTGTCTCCTCCATTAGATTGTAAATTCCTTGAAGGTGGTGACTGTCTTTTGCTTCCTTTGAATCCCCAGCATTTAGCACAGTATCTGGCAGAGTAGTCACTTATTAAACCTTGATTGATAGATTGATTTGAAGTAGAGAAATGCAGATTAAAGCTATTCTGAGGGGCGGCTAGGTGGCACAGTGGATAGAGCACTGGCCCTGGACTCAGGATGACCCGAGTTCAAATCTGGCCTCAGACACTTGACACATACTAGCTGTGTGACCCTGGGCAAGGCACTTAACCCCCATTGCCCCGCCCAAAAAAAAAAGCTACTCTGAAATCTGATCTGATTGGTCATTTTCCTTTTTATCAACTTTGTCAGTGTTGGAGGGACTGCAGGAAACATTAATGCACTGTTAGTGGAGCTGTGAATTGATCTGGCCATTGTGGGAGGGTTACTGCAGAAATTCTGAGTGAAGCCTGGGCCATGGGAAAATTAACGGAACTGGGCATATTAAACTTGGAAACTTGGGGTTGGATCATTGCAGCTGTCTTCCAAAACAAGGAGAAATGGGCAGTAGTTACAGAGTTTCAATTTAATTTATAAAAACTTCCTATCAATTAGAGCCAAGGGACTCCCCTTGAACTGCTCTTGGAAGTAGAGAGGTTAAGGGGTTTGTCTGAGCTCACTCCAGCAATAAGAAGCCGTTAGAATTCACTCTCAGGTTCTCACTTGAGATTCAGTGCTCTGCCCACATCATATTGCTACTCCCATGTTAAATTTAAATATGATGCTTCAGATATTGAACCTGTAGGTGATACAGTGGATAGAATTCTGGGCCTGGAGCCAGGAAGACCTGGGTGCAAATCCAGCCTAAATCTATTAGCTGTGTGAACCCCCAAAAGTCACCTAACCTGTCTGCCCAGTTTCTTCAACTGCACTGCCTTGAAGGGTTGTGAGGATTAAATGAGCTATTTGTAAAAAGCATATAACACAGTGCTTGGCACAGAGTGGGAATTCTAGAAATGCTTATTCCCTTCCCTTCCTCCCCTCCAAATAATGATTATTTGGCATCTGACTTTAGATGTCATTCAACTTTCTGTGAGAATGTCATCTCCCCAGGCAGACTTAAGACCCACAAGGACAGATCCCTGCAGATCTCACGGGGACCATTATTAATAATGTTGATAATTCTGATTTTGGCTATGCAACTCGTTTCAGTGCTTTTGCTTTTCCTCATTTCTCTTAAAATAAGAACTAAGATCCTGACCTGAGAGGTGAGAATGGTGGGAAGGAACTAGCTATTTTGAGATGCCTTGCAGCTACATTAGAAGTGACTCATGACTTATGTGGGGGTGGGGAATAAATATTACTGTATCCATGAAGATGAAGAAAATGAGGGAGTAGCTGGTGAGCCAGCCCCAGCAAGACACTGCTTTCTCTATTGTCTCTTAGTCAGTACATTCCCATAGGACCTACCCACCCACACAGGTGGGAAGAGAAAGACAAAACCAGAGCAGTTCAGTCCTTTGGAACTGGGAATTCTGGATTAAAATCCACTGAGTGAGCTATGTGCGGTTGTGGCCTGCTAAAGATATGTATTTGTGACCTGGGCTAAGAATATTCAGAAGGCGCTAGCCCAGTGACAAGCCCATAACATAGACATTACAGATTAGAAACTTTACCACCTACCACTGACTGCACATAATCCATTAGAGTGTGAGCTCCTGGAGATTAGGGACTGCCTGTTAGCTTCCTGGGTATCTGCAGTGTTTAGCACTGGGTATAGAACATATTTACATTTATTGACTGATACAGGGAAGGACTGGAAATAATAGTGAGGTAGACACCTACATACTGAGAATCAGAGGCTGGAATTTATAATTGGGAATACATTTGAGCAATCGATCTAGAAAAGCTATACACAATTGATATCTGTAGTTTCACATACAAGCTTTTTTCCTTCCTGTTCTGCTACCTATATGGACACATTTTATTTGGTGTTTAAGTTCAGAATCTCAAAAATTGGAGGAAAAAACACACTTGGATTTGCTGCTTGGGTAGTCTGAACACTGAATTTCATGAAGTCCTCTCCCAACAAAGGCATCTAAGTTTGGCTAATAGCTTTAAACCATCTGTACTTTGGTTCAGAGAAGCATTACAATTTACTTCTGGTAGGAAAAACAGCTGATTACAAATGATTTGGTTCCTTCAAGTCCTCACAAGTTCTTTGAAGAAATATCTTTGCTCCAACCATGCCTCAGTATGCACAACACACCCTGTCACGCCTTTTCTCACCCCATGGTGGTACCTCCTCTCTCCCCCCATTGCTCCATCAAACAGCTTCCTTGTACACCCATTCTGTGGCCTGACTTTTCCATCATGATTCCATGCCAAGGGAACAGATTTAAGAATACTATTTAATGGGGCAACAGATCCATCAAGGAGGGACTTGCCCCTCTGAGCCTCATCCCCAAGGGAGGACTAAAGATGGCAAATCTCCATACAGGGAAAGTCCAAATTTCCTTTTTGCCCTGGCCACGGTTCACAGGATCACCCTCAGGTTGAAGCCAAACTTGGAAAATTCCAGGGGAAAAGGGAATTTTCCATGGGGGTTGGAATAACTGAACCTTGGCCAGGGAGGAGGCTGGAATAGTTTCCCTGCCAATGGAGTAGGAGCAGACAGAATAGGAAGCGTGGTACTAGCAGATGAAATTGGAAAAGCTTTGGCCTCTGTGAAGCCTTGTGTCTCCCTCCCAGCAGGGATATGATGGTGAATTGAAATCAGAATCCTTGGGACTGTCTTTCCATATTTGAATCCCAGGTAACTAACAGTGGCTGGCATATAGTTGGAGCTTAATACTTGTTATGCCCCATAACACTTAGAATTGAGAAGACCAGACTATTTTTAAGTTTACCTGCTAGAGAATCTAGGGCTATGAACCATGCTATAACACCAGGAACAAAGATCTGCCCTTGCTGGTTGGTAGCATCTCACTACATTACAGTTAGCTTACATCTCACTGGCTCCTGGAAGGGATAATAAAAGCACAGGCATCCCTGGCCCCCTCTCCCCACCTCAGAGCACAAAGGAGGTGAGTCAGCCAGGCCCACCAAGAGGGAATCCTTTAATATAGATACTGAAACAGGATACACAAAACGGCCCCGGGCAGTACTGCTCACACACGTGGCTCTGGCCCCATAAGCCAGACAGATGCAATGGTTTTCCAAGAAGGGACAGTTGACCACTTGGATTCTCTCCCCAGGGGTACAGGTAAAGGGAAGGTGGTTTTTTAAAAAAACGTGGCTGTTACTCGTTTACTTTGCAGAAGGGGGGATTATGGGGGATGAAGGGCACAGCCAAAGAATTTCTACATCCTGGTGAATAACAATTCCCCCCTCCCACCAAGTATATTCCCTGCCAGGGCTGAAGCTTAGGACCCCTACTCCCCAATGGAATGGTCACTCATACAAAGTCAGGGAATATGCACATTTATGGGAATGGGGGAAAGAACAGGGGAACCAAGGGGGCTGTACAACAGAGGGACTCGCTTTCCTTTAAATAGCTTTTTTTTCTTTTTTTTTCCTGCTTTTAGTGTTTCTACACTATGTACATTTTGTGCTTTGTAATTAATCGTCTCCCTTCCCCCCCAACCCCACCCTACACAGCCTCTTGCACTTGGGCTTGGGGTGGGGAAGAGGAAACATGGGTGCCAGATAGAATGAGGCTGGTGGGGAGAGATCCAGTCTACGTGACAGCTCCTCGGTCCCCGATGAAGGGTTGCGGGGCTTGCTGTAGCCTTTCGGTCCACATACGTAATGACTACTAAAGATGAATTAGTAGGACTGGCTTCATCACCAAGCCAGGAAGAAAAAAGCCCAGGGCCCTCCCAGAGTCCACAGGCCCAGACCACCACAGAGCATGCTCGGCCCCATTCGTGAGGAAGATAGAACAGAAGGCTCAAAGCCAGAGTCAGACGGAGGGCTGATACCGGTCAGGGTAGAGAAAGGGAAGGCTCCTGCTAGGACCCTGTGGAATGGCCTGTGCAGGGGGAAGATGGAAAGACTACAGCAGGCCCAGGCAAAGGAAGCCTCAATCCCAGTGCTGCCGGGGAGCTGAGGGAAGGGGGCCAGAAGAACTAGGAAGAAGGACGGACTGAAGTGGGCAGCCACACTGTGGCTGCAAGGTCTGACCGACGACAGAGGGGGCTGTGTTTGGGTGAGCGTCGTGATGTGTGGGCAGCTCAAACTCCTTTGTTTCCCTGCCTCTGGATGAGGGACAACAGTGGTGAGTATGGAAGGACCGAGGGGCAATGAGGAGTGGATGTACAAGTGGGCATGGCAGTTCTCAGACCAACGAGTAGATCCCAGCCTGAGCTGGGGGATCCAAATGAAATCAAGGGTCAGTTGTTCTCGAAGAGGGACAGCAGGTCATCATTACTGTTGGTGGGGAGGTCAGGCGGGCCCAGGTATGACAGCAGCTCATCAGGATTGGTCAGTTCCGGGAGGAGCTGAAGACGAAGCAAACAAGGTCAGGAGCCAGAGTTTCGTCCTCTAACCCCTGCTGAAGCCAGCGAGCACACTACCCTCCATCCACCTCAGAAATACACCCCCCTCTAATTATAATTACAGGGCCAACCTTTCAGATGCTGGGGCACTGACATGTTCAAGAACTTTGATTCAGTTACTGTATAGACAGTCAAAGATATGACTTAACTGTAGAGCTCCCTCTGCCAACCAAGGTGGGATTTGATCTCGGGTCTTCCAAATGGCCAACTCTAGCCCTCCATTGACTGTCCTGCTGCCCAGCTATGGTCTGAGGGGTGGGGGTATGTTTGGACCTCTCAGTGAGGGAGCCCTGCCAATTCAGAATGGCACCTGCTCCACAATTTATCATCATCTCAGAGAGTTGTAATGTCTCGTAGGACTTGAACGCCAATTCTCTATTCACTATGCTATGTTGCCTTTACTGAATAAAAGGCTACATTTCTCTAAATCTCCTCATTTCTCTAGATTTCCCTTTCCCTCATCTGTAAAATATGGGAACTGAATGAGCTCTGAGGTTTCTTCTAGCCCTAAGTCGACAATCCCTGTGACTAAGAAACACAACTAACCTTTCTTCCCCACCTCTACAACTCTTTCTCAATGTCTCACGTTCCCTCAGAGAGGTACTGTTAACAAGAGGTGAATTAGACTCACATCCAGAGCTGGCTCTGGCC
Organism: Dromiciops gliroides; assembly: GCF_019393635.1. Taxonomy (NCBI): domain Eukaryota; kingdom Metazoa; phylum Chordata; class Mammalia; order Microbiotheria; family Microbiotheriidae; genus Dromiciops; species Dromiciops gliroides. The sequence continues at coordinate 465,773,067 of NC_057862.1, read as the reverse complement.
CTTCTCCGGTCCCAGGCATCCCTGGCTGCCCCATCATGCCTGCAGCAGAATTAAAGGCCAACTCGCCACTTGTACCTGCCCCACTCGATGGCCCCAAGGGTGGCCGGGCCTGGGGGGGCGGGTTCCGATGATGGAGCTGTGGCCCTGGAGGGGCACTGAGATTGGGATTGTGCAGCCCCTGCTGCCCAGGATTGTGAGATGGGTCCATGTGACCGGACGGTGCCATCTGAAGGAGGAGGAGGAAGCCAGAGTAAATATTACAGGATTCATTTGTTCTTCCCTAGTCTCTCTCCCTTTGTAGGCATAGATACCATTCTTTAAGGCTCGCCCCCTTCCCCAATTGTACTGACCTGTCCAGGGATGGAAGGAGCCGGAGGCTTTTCTGGAGTCAGGAGGCTGCTCGGAATGTCTGACTGGTACGAGATTGGTGGTGGCCCCGGGGTGAATTCAGTAAGGGTAGGGGTGCTGGGTGTGGTGGGGGGAAAAGAATCAGGGAAGTTTCCGGGGCCTGAAAAGTTAGAACCTGCAAAACAAAGTTGTTCTGTGAGATAAATTCTTCAAAGTAACACTGCCTTATTGTGGCTTGGACTTATTTTGAAATCAATGACTTATGGCAAATTAAATTCTAAAAGGCATTTAAGATGGGAGAAAATTGTAAAAAACATGTCTGGGCTGGTTGTTTTGTTTTATTTAGAGAACTGACTTATTGGTAATATCAATTCCAAAAGTCTACACTGGGGGTCAGCTAGGTGGTGCAGTGGATAAAGCACTAGCCCTGGATTCAGGAGGACCTGAGTTCAAACCCGACCTCAGACACTCAACACTTATTAGCTGTGTGACCCTGGGCAAGTCACTTAACCCCAATTGCCTCACCAAAAAACCAAAACAAAAAAAAGTCTACACTGGATAGAACTCTTCAAGGAAGAGAAAGGATAGCCTTTATTACTGCTGATAGTAGTAGCATTTGTAAATCTCCTTGAGACTGAGAAGGGAACACACACACAAGGTAAGATTTTAATGAATATTCTACCCTGAATAAGTCAGGTTCCTGAAATGTCCTCCAAATATTAGGATTGACAGGGGTAGAAGAATGAGGATGACCCCCTCACCCATGGTCCCCCTGTCATTCCAGGTTCCTAAGGATTCTTATTTCAAACTATAAAAGAAACAATCAGGCTGGTACTCACTCTGACTGGGATAATCACTGGTGGCAGGGGCTGAGGGAGGTTGCAGTGGGGCAAAGGGGGAAGAGCCAGGGCCCAAAGCAGCAATCATCTCCATGACATTAGGCATCACCATATGGGTAGGGCTCATGGTGCGGCAGCGCTTCAGAACAGGCCCATCGGATTCTTCCTTAATGTGGAGGTCAGGCTTGATGGGCACTGGTTTCCAGCTACAGGTGGGGTCAATGGTGATTTCTTCATAGTCTGAACTGGGGAAGGGAAGGGAATACACAAGAAGAGGTGACACCCTGCAGACAATCAACTTTTTAGTCTATGCTCTATCTTTACAACCCATTTCTCTCTCACCTACCCTCCTTGCCCTCATCCCTTGATGTCATTTCCCCATTTCACTAAGCCTCAGTTCTAAGTATCTCTTTGCCCAGATCAATTTGACAAACAATTACTGGCTACCTAATGTCTATAAGGCATTGCTATTGTCCCTTGAGTTTCAAAAGTGAGATTTTCCAACTCAAATCCTTATTGATTTGAAATGAATTGTTGATTATCTACCATGTGTACCCAGCATCATTAAGTTAGCAGGATATATGATCCCTGACTTGGCTCTGGGCCCAATTCCTGGGAGGGCTCCATGATCCAACTGCGGCATGAGTGAAAAGATTTCAGTAGATCTAAGCATTACGTCTCACATGGTCATGACTGCCCTCTGGTGGCCAAAGGAAAAAAAATCAGTTCAAAATCAAGATAAGTCCAATTAGAATTACTTTTGGATGTAAATAAGGATCCCCAGCATATATTGATCCACCTCCAGGCCTTCCAGCAATGCAGTCTTACTGCAAAGAAACAGAGGATACATTATTAGCAAGTGACAAGGTTTTTCCCTCAGAGCCACCCTTCTCTCTCTATCACAAGCCAATTCTCTGGGCATCCAATGTGTATGACAAATCTTGGAGAAGTCACTTATCTCTATGAAATGCAAGTTTTCCCCATCTTTAACTTACTCTGCCTTACATATTTCACAAGGTTGTGAATTAACATGTGAAAGTGCTTTGGTAAGTATAAAACGTTATGTAAAATGCAAATTATCAGTACTGCCACCACCACTGCTGCAATCCCCCAACTTCTCCATCCCCCCAATCCCCAGAGCCCCTTGGTGATTCCAGAAGGCATAATCCCTCTAACTCACTTGCAGACAGGGCATCTCCAAGTTCCCCTCTCACAATTCAGCTGCAGGTAGGATTCTAGGTCGAAGCACTAAAAAAAAGATCAGATAGTATACTTACTATTGCCGATAGGCACTATGCTAGGTGCTAGAGATATGAGAACAAAGAATGAAACAATTTCTGCTGGCAAAGATCTTACTTTTTTTTTTTTGGTGAGGCAATTGGGGTTAAGTGACTTGCACAGGGTCACACAGCTAGTAAGTGTCAAATGTCTGAGGATTTGAACTCAGGTCCTCCTGACTCCAGGGTCGGTGCTCTATCCATTGCGCCACCTAGCTGCCCCAAGAGCTTACTTTCTTTTCTTTTCTTTTCTTTTTTAAATTAATAAAGTATTTTTTTTCCTGTTACATGTAAAGATAGTTCTCAACTTTTGTTTATACAGGCTTTCCAATTTCAGATTTTTCTCCCTCCCTCCCCTAGACAGCAGGTAATCTCATATAGGTTATATATATATATATATATATATATATATATATATATATATACACACACATACATAAACATAATAACATTAATCCTATTTCTGCATTCATCATGTTATAAGAGAAAAATCAGAGCAATGATGAAAAACCTCAAAATAGAAAAAACAACAATGAGCTTACTTTCTAATGTCATGGGTTGGGGGCACCCCCTTCCCCTTAAGGACAGACGAGAACATATAACAAGGCATGAAGCTGTAAGAAGTACCCAAGTTGAGTGAGCTGGGTTTGTACATTGCCTCAGTTGTACGCCTATATATTTTACCCTTCTGCCCCCACCTCCCAATTTCTAGATCTTCAAACTGGGCTCAAGGCATGATGGATAAATGATCTCAGTCCTCAATTCCCCTCCAGGGGACAAAAGGGGTGCAATGATCTAAAAGGATCAGAAAGGCCAGGAAATGTAAAGTGGCAGCTGTATCACCACCATCTTACTTGTATGTGGCGGCAATCATGTCCTCGTGCAGGGAGCTGGATCCTTCGGAAGGTGATGGGACATTTCAAGGACACTTTGATAGCGGTCTGCTCCACACCATCCTCTCCATTGGGCCCAGGGGTTCCTGGGATGGTGCCACTGCTAAAATTCCGCTTTACTGATCATTGGGAAGAAAACACAGATGAGATGCCCCTGAGCTTACAAGAAGCTGGGGATACACCATGGGGAAATGGGCACCCTGAGTCAAATTTCACAATGACAAATCAAATGGCTGTCTGGCTTGGAGGCTAGCAGAATCTGATGCCCCAGCCCTACCCCACAAAGGCGGGGCCGTGGTGGCCAGCCAGGCGCTACTCACTTTTGGTGATGCAGTGCTCTGCGGGAAGCAAGCGCTTCTTGATGAGGCCCTGCAGCACAGAGCGAACCGAAGGCCGGTGCACCAGTTGCAGCACAAAGAGGTGCGACTGCACAAAGAGAGGGCTCAGGTCAAGGGGGCAGAGACCAGCTGTTTGAAGGCGCCCCACTTGCTGAGTCCCAGCCCCCGGGTCTAGCTCCTATATTTCAGGGCTGTTGTTGGGTAAAGGAGAAGGAAATAGAGGGAAGAAGCTAGGTACCTGTAGCGTCCCCCTCCCCTGTGAGTCTTTAGGTGTGGGATAAAAGTTCCTTTGGCCCCATTTGGAACACAGGTTGGCTGCCTCTATTTGACACAGAGCTCCTCACATTGGCCTTCATTTAGAAGCCTCAAGCACAGCTGCTGTTACCCAGGGTTTACTTGTAAAGAAAAAAAAGAGATACTGATCCCCCTTCCTCCTGAATTAATCAAAATGATTATTTCCTAGTCCCCATCTCTCCACCAAAAACAGGAAAAACTGGGCCTGGGAAGTCTGCTGAAGGTTAGCCTTCCTTGTTCACAATATGTTCTCTCGCTTATTTGGGGTCTGGCTTCAGTGTTGAGAGCCCTGTACAATTTGGCCCTTTGGGGCCCATTCTCCGCTTCCTTACAGCAGCAGATATAGCCGGGAGTTGGGGGGGCTCCTCCTTATAACCATGATGAATGTTGATTGAGGTGCTGTATTCTCCATTTGGGGAGGTTTTCCCCTGCTTCCTTCTCTACAACTGGCCAAGACACCTTACAGAGAGCAATGATCCAGTCTTGGCGCATGGCCTGGCATCTCTGAAATGAGCCAGGACTCCAGGAATATGGTCCTATACACACAGGGGCCTTTCTTCACCATTTAGACAAATTAATGTCAACTCCAAATGTAACGAGTGAAGCACTGGCAGGACATACAACCGTGTCCCTCTTTGGTGGGCATAGAGAAGGGACTGGAAGGTAAATGTTTGGCTTGCAAGGAAGGGAACCCAGTACCCTTTTCTTAGTGATAAAGCCTACAACTCAGACATCTTCAACTGGCCTAGCAGCTTTACCCTATCACCAGGCAGGGATATCTGTACACAGATATTTATACTCAATGTGCCTGTGCAAGGATATAACTTTCATCTGTATTTCATGTTTGTCTGGTCCCAGCTATGCTGTCCACCCCACTTTCTCACTCCCGGTTCTCACTGACTGTGTAGCCCAAAAATCACTTACACAACAGCAGGCAGTGACAGTGATCTGGATGGTATTCCTGCCAGGTTGGCACACGTGCTTCAGGTAGAGGGGCTTGTGGGACGTCTTGTTGTCTCCTCGCTCGATGGTGAGGGGAGTGGCATTGACGCTCACCTGCACCGATGCCGGCCAGTTGGTATTCATCTGCCGATCCTCATGATGATAGCATTTAAACTGTAGCTCCAGGTCAGGTCTGAACCAGGGAAGAGGAGACAAACAGCCCATAACTCAGAAAATCTACCACAAAATATAGCAAGTGGGAATAAAAACAGGCTGTTGAGTAGGCAGGGGTCAGGGCAGCTAGGTGGTGCAGTGGATAAAGCACTTGGCCCTGGATTCAGGAAGACCCGAGTTCAAATCCAGCCTCAGACACTTGACACTTACTAGCTAGCTGTGTGACCCTGGGCAAGTCACCTAACTCTCATTGCCACACAATAAAATAAAATCAATCAGAGAAGGCAGGGGTCCTGGGTGGCACCCACTGTGCCCAGTGCCACTGATAGCTGGGCACTCACCTCAGCATCAGCGTTTTGTAGACCGAGTCCCGGAGCTGGAAGACGTGGTTGCTGACGGCCAAGTTGTGCTGTAGACGGAAGGGCTCCAGGACCACCCCATCTCGGACCGGGAATGTTAGCCGCAGCTCATCACACGGATTTCCTGTAAGGAGAGTACAGGGGCTGGTGGTGGGCATGGGCACCAGTGACACCCAGCGCCAGCGGACATGTAGCTTGAGCTGGTGCTGGGCAGAGGGGGTGGTGGGAGAGCCCAGCTGGCACCCCACCAGCAGTATGGACTTGGGGCGGACGCCACCCTCTCTCCTGCCAGGCCGAGCACGAGGCCCAGCTTCCTCCTGGTTCTTAGGGTGGCCCAGGACGCATCCGCCCCTTCTCTCTTGCACTATGCTGTCATGATGAGCCATGCTAGGGGCTGCGTTTGGGCATCCCCTTGTTCTCAACTGTCATTTTCAACGGTCATGGAATGTTTGGAACCAAAGGTTCCATTGCCCCTTAAAGGGGGCCCCCCAGCTGGGATGCATAGCAGAGCCTCATTGCCCTGCCAGCCTTGGACAGGGGGGCCCGCCCCAGATGCTATGGAGGATGGGAGGCAAGATGACGGGCAGACCTCAAGTTCTAAGGGAATCACCCTTGCTTTGTTACTTGACTGAAGGTTTCAGATTCCCAAACTCTTATCTGCCATGGTTCTAAAAGAGCTAAGAGAACTGTGTTTGGTTTGGAGTTTAACTCCATCCACTGAAGGTAATGTTAAAAAAAAAAATTGAGATCCCCCCCACACTTATAGTCCTTTGACATAAAAAAGTTAAGCAAAACCATCTAATACAGTGATTGTGACTGATAGCACATGTACTGCTCTGCTCTTCTAGTTTATCACTTCTTAGCAGCAAGGAAGTCTATTTTACCCTTAGTTAGTGGGAACCAATATTGACCACTATACAACCTGAATTCTGTTGTCTTCCTTTATATCAGTGTAGTCACTGTGTATATTGCTCTTTTGGTTCTGTTCCCTTCACTCTGCATCAGTTCACACAAGTCTTCCCATGTTTCTCTGAATTCTTCATTAGACTGTCTTAGCAACTTAGAGATTCCACTGCTAGGCACAGACCCCAAGGAGGTCAATGACAGAAAGGCCTCAATATACACCAAAATATTTATACAAGACTTTGTTGTTATAGTAACAAAGAACTGGAAACAAAGTAGATGCTTATCAACCAGAGAATGGTTAAAAACAAAGTATAGTACATGAACATAAAGGGATATTACTGTGATGTAGGAAATGATGAATATAATGAATACAGAGAAACATGGTTTACTTAGAGGAACTAATGAGAAGTGAAGGAAGCAGAACCAGGAAAACAATACACAGAGTGGCTGTGACAATGTAAATGGAAGGAACAAAACAATAACTGAATACTTGGAAATTATATTAACCAAGCTTGGCCTCCAAAGAGATACAGGAAAAGACAAATCCATCTTTCCTTTGCAGAAGGGTTATGGGTATGGAATGCTGCACAGGCTTTCTTCAATGTGTTGGATAGTTTTGCTGAACTCTTTTTTTCCCTTTAAAAAATTATCTTATAGCTCTGGGAGGAGGAATAAATACAAGGAGAAATATAGGTGACATAAAAACAAAACATATCAATAAAATTCTATTTAAAAAAAAGATTATCACATAAAAAAAATTTTAATAAATAAAGGGCTTTTCTAGCTGACACATAGAGTCTTCTAACTCACTGAATGATTTTCAGGGCTTCCTGTGGGAAGATAAAAAATGTCTTCATTCCCAACCTAGCCTTCAATAATCTTTCTTTTGAGAGCTCAAACTCTTAGAAACCCTGAGAATGAGACTTACCAGAGGGAGATGGGTGCAGGGAACTCATATTGGGCTTAATGTCAGGCAGGAATGGAGACTTGACTTCTTGACTGGGAGACATATACGGTGGTATGCTGCTGCCAGGAGTCATAGGGGGTGTGGGGTTCCCAGGCAGTGGGGAGCTGGGATAGCCAGGCATTGATCGGGTGGGCTGTGGGAAAACAGACCAAAACTGTCAGGGTAAGTGATGGCTGGATAACTGGGCCCTGGATAACAGGGGTGTATGTGTGAGTCTGTGTTTGAGAGCATACTCATGTTGTGGGGTGGAGGGGGAAGAGCTCTTGTGAGAAGTGGCTTAACTCTCACCAAAGGCTCCTCATGTTCTGGCCCATGGTGTCAAGCTATCTTCCTAAGGGGACCCCGTATACCAATTTCCATTTCATACCCCATTTATGTTGGGCTGGCTGTAGCTGTTGAAGTTCCCTCCATTGAAGTTGGTGTTCTGCCCATTGAACTGCTCCGTGGACTGCTGGGGACAAAATCCTTTGTCAGTGACCTGCAAACAGAGCCTCGCCCTTGTGAGAAAATAATGGGTTTTGGAATGCCCAAAGGCCCTGGCCTTTGATTGGGATTGATTGGATTGACTGAGATTGACTGGCCTGCAAGAGGGTATGTTCTCAGAGGCTGTGAACTGAGCTCAACACGGGACCATCCTCAAGTCCAGTGAACCAATGGATTTGGGTAATGCTAGCCAATTAGCTTGAAGTAGTGTGTAAGGACAGCCTCTCCTCCAGATGCAGAGAAAGCTTCACCTTGGAGTTTTGGTGCTGGAACAGGCTCGTAATAGAGGACTTGAGGAAGAAGCAAGCCAGGCTGGAGGTCTAGGCTAGACAGGCCTTTTCTTAAGTCACTTAAACCCAATTGCCTCACTAAAAATTTAAAAAAACTTTAAAGAATTTTAAACGTCACACCCTGTACCTTTAGTGCAGAATTCCCTCAAACACTGGCATACCAAGTGATGGCCCGAAGTACAATGTTAGGTAATAGAAAGACTCTGGGTCAGAGGCATTTGGGAAGAAAGAAGGGGGAAAAAAAGGGGGATAGGGGGCACAGGACACAAAAGAACCTCCCCTACTTCCTAGGTACCACCTTTGAATAAATAACCAACAGACAATTCAACATACAAAGAACAAGAGAGAAAAGATGGTGAGCTTCTGCTCTATATATCTGTTTATAGAAACCTCTTTGCTAATTCTTTTGAGTTTGAGAACTGGAGAAACGGCAGCGTAGGGCAACAAACTATGCCCCACCTTTCTGCAGCTTCCCTCCCAGTTCTGGAACTCAAGCAGCAGCAAAGGGTTCGTTTTGATGCCTCATTCAGCTGGGGCAGAAGCAATCCTCATCATCTCCACTCCCAAGAGTAGTAGATGAAAGATCAAATTACAGTTGCCTTCCTGGACACTGTCACTGCTCCAGAGAGAGTGATACCAAGGCCTAGAACAAAACTTGTCCTCGTCCAGTGCTTCAGTTTTTCTATAGTCAAATGGAGAGAGCTTCATGTTTTTTGAGGTATCTAGATGGCTCGGACATCTATAAACTTCTCTTCACTTAGTTACTCTCTTGATTGAATTTCCAAACCACAATTCTATGAGCCAAGCTGGCAGCTGCTTTGTACCTTAAAATAGGGTCCTGCTGAGCTGGAGGTGGCCAGGTACTGGCCCATCGCTTGTTGGATCGGCATCCTCTGGCCAGGGTATGAGGGGGAGGGTGCTGATGGCTGGGCAGTATTTGGTGCATATTGGGCAGCGCTGGGAGCATACTGGCCACCTTGCATATACTGCTGTGCTGGGTAGCCCTGGAAAAGTGGTAAGACACATACCCAAGGTTAGTTAGCGGGTATAAGGAAGACCAGAGAAAAGGCATCTGGAAGGGGGAATAAAGTGTCCCAAGAAGAAGAGCACTGTTCTCCTGCACAAGGGTGGTGGAATACAGAACTCTAAGCCCTGAAAGAACACAAGGGGAGCTCAGGTAGGGAGGGGGGAGGGGAGAATTCCTGGGTTAGTTGGGGATTCTGCTCCAGCTGCCCTCTGGGCCCTGCCTGGATGGTTCACTCCAACCTGAGAGTGTGGCTCCCACTCCTTTGTGTATGGTTGCTGTCAGTAATGATTCCTAAGGGAAGCTGCTCCCAGATCTTGCCCTGTACTCGCCTCATTGGAGTAGGCTCTCTTGACTCCTTGTCGGGGCATCTGCTGTGTCTGGGGGGCCCCTGGGTAGCCGTGCTGGGGGAGTCGCTGCCCTCCATACAAGGGAGTCATTCCAGGTGCCCGGGTTGGGTTCATGCCCATGGGGGAGATACCAGAGGGGCCCATCACCCCTCCTAGACTGGCAGGGTTCATGCCAGCTGGGACACTGGGCCCCCTGGGACCCCCATGTTGCAGAAACTGGCTGTTAAAGGGCTGTCCTGCCCCCATCTAGGGAGAGAGAAAAAGGGAATTATCCAAGGCCCTACCCATGAGAAATACCAGAGAGAGAGAGAGAGAGAGAGAGAGAGAGAGAGAGAGAGAGAGAGAGAGAGAGAGAGAGAGAATAATTCCACAACACCCTCAGCCTAGCACAACACTTTTACCATCCCATCTGACCTCTATCACATTACAGTATCTTTCTTGGGTCTTTTACTGTTCTCTCCCATAGCATGATCCTTCATCCAGTGCCCCTCCCACCTTTTTTCCAGTAGACTCCCCAAGGTTCCCAGAAGTGTGAAGGGGAAGGCGCAGGGGAAACCATATAGCCCTCAGCCATTACCTCCCCCACCCCCACTTTATCCATGCATATCCATCTTAGAGCAAAAAAAGCCCTCTCCTTGTGCTGTGCTGAGGACCTAGACTAAGTCTGTTTTTATCAGTGACCTCAAAGAACTGTGCATTTTTAGAGCTAGCAGGGCCCTTAGAAATACCTATCCAATTATTTTAAACAGACAAGGAAACCAAGACTCAGAAGTTAAGTGACTTGCCTAAGGTCACACAGCTGGTTACTGACAGAACTAGGACTAGAACCCAGGCTCTCAGTCCAGTTATCCTTCCCCTACGCCATGCTGCCTCAATCTGGGCACACAGGGGCAAGGTGAGTAGTCAGGGAAGGCACCTTACCGCTCCATACTGGCTCAGCTCCTGACTCTGCTTCTCCTGGAGAGCGGCCACAGTGGCAGTAGCAGTAGCAGTGGCAGTAGCTGCGGCAGCAGCCACAGCAGCAGCAGCAGCTGCCTGAGTGAAGTCAGTGGAGGGTCGGGTGGCATGTGAGGGGAGACCTAGGCCCCCAGGGCCACTTGGGCTGCCTGTGTAGCTGCAGGAGACACAAGATTATACCTCCATTCTGCCCTGGCTCAGAAGCAGCCTCCTATTAACCACATAAGGCTACGGTTTGTGTTCTTGCAGAGAAGGGACTTGGCTACCTAACTCCTTAGGCAGAATGGAGTCTCATTCATTCTTTTTCAAATGCTTTAGGTCATAGCCAAAGTCAGCAGAGCAGCACAGTTAGTCTGTGCATATACAATTAACCAAAAGATATTCATCGACTCCCTAGTATGTACAGGGCATTGTGCTAGATGTTGTGAACTAGAGACCCACATTCTAAATGGGGAAAATTCAAAAGAGTCGGACAGGAAACCCCTTCAACAAAAGGGTGCTCACCTGGTGGGGAAGCCGGGCCCTCCAGGGTAGCTGCCACGACCATACATTCCTTGCTGCATATAACTTTTATTCGCACCGCCTTCTGGAAAAGCCTGCTGCCCCAAGAACTGAGGAGAGTTCAGAGCAGGACTGCCGCCTGCCATGCCAGGCATCATGGGACTACCAGAGGGGTTCCCCCCAGGGCCCATGGGGCTTCCCAAAACCTACAAAAAGCAATAAGACTCACATTGCCAAACCCCTCCAAAGCGGGGGTTTTCTGTGTCATGGACCCCTTCTCAATATTTTTAGATACATAAACGGTAAAATAATGATATAATGTTTTTCCCATCTAAGTTTATGGAACCCTTGAAATTTCTCCTTGGAACACTTGGAGGTCCATCGACCCTGGGCTAAGAACTCTTTCTCTAAAGGGAAATAACAGATGAGTCTGCTCCAACACAGCAGCCTTCTACTACTTCAAAACAGAGGGGGCCTGGATGTCAGATTAAGGGAGAGAAAGGAATGTAGGGGGTGGGGTGGGGATTTACTGAGGATACTGGAGAGACAACACAGAATGATGTGCTGTGGGAGACTAAAGGGACTAATGTCTAGGATTTGTCTTGGGGATGGGGGGGGGAGGTGGGACAGTGGACGATGTCCTGGATATTTGGGTGGGAAGCTTTTACCTGACTCTGGGATGTATTGCTGACTCCCCACACGGTGGTTACCACGGAGAGTGATCCTGTTGGCTGATTGGTGCTCTGTTGCCAAGGAACAGACTCATACGCAAATGAACCATCACTGTGGGGGAAAGAGGCTAGTAAGGAACATTTTTCAAGTTCCAGACAGTGAACTGGCACAATCTTGAGGTTAGGTGGCAGAGGGGTGCCTGATAGTACAGGGATTCACTGTTCTGAGAGGAACTGAAGGCTGGTACAGGGATAGGTCATCCCAGGGAAGATAGGGAGTGGAGACCATAATCATGACTCAGACAGACCAACCACACAGGTCCTGCCTTTAAGCAAGGCCCAACACAGGAATGGGAGTTGTTTCTTGTACTCACCCGTGTGGCGTGGGGGGGAGGGCAGGTTTCATTGGGTTCATGGAGTTCATTGGCTGTGAAGTATCGTGAGGGACAGGGGGGTCTGGGACTTCAATATAGTTGACCTCAGTGGGGTTGATCTGGGCCTCAGCCCCTCCAAGCTGCTGTGACAGAAAGAGAAAAACTCATCTCCGAGGAAAATTCAACAGAAGATGCTATAGGGGTTTTACAGGAAACCATAGTATTTGAGTCATTCCCGCCCCATGACCAACAATGAGGAGAAAAGCTGAATGGAAGAGTTCACAGGTATGTGCTCTTTGGGGGGCCCAGGAGCTAGTCAGCACGGAGCACTAGGGCTCTTTTTTCATGAGCAGTGTACACCAGATCGCTCTGAGGCACATGGAGGGCACCCCAGGCAGGGCAGGGTTAAGCTTAGGGACCCAGGGGGCCATACTCAGGGTGTCTCGGCCAGCTAGAGGAACTTGGCGTCCTGCCCATGTCTGGCAAACCTCTGCTCCTGGCAAGCCCAGCTAAGAAGAGTACATTAACCCCATGTGGCCCAGCTACTGCCACACAGGCACCCAGAGCAGCAGTATGAATGACCCATGAAGCTGTATGTCTGGGCACAAACGTTCTTCTCCCTCCTCTAGACAAAGCTTTTCCTCTGTCTTTCAGTATCTAGATAGAAAAGGGAAAAATCTCAGCTTCCCTCAGCAGAAACTGCACAGGGGGGAGGGGGAGATAATGAAAGAAGAACCGGTTGTCAGAGACTCCTTGGAGAAGTGGCTGGATCAGGCAGGTAGAGAAGGAAAAGGCCTCTGGGCTGTGGAAAGCTGCTGCCTCACTAGGAGGACTGAGGTGAAAGGCTGATACTACACTGTTTTCCTGTTCAAAGGGATTTCCATAGTTGACAAATGAAGATTTCCCTAGAGGAACTAAGCATGGAAGAAATAAAAAGATAGAGTAGGGGGCAGCTAGGTGACATAGTGGATAAAGCACTGGTCCTGGATTCAGGAGTACCTGAGTTCAAATCCAGCCTCAGACACTTGACACTTACTAGCTGTGTGACCTTGGGCAAGTCACTTAACCCCCCTTGCCCCGTGCAAAAAAAAAAAAAAAAAAGCCTTGGGAAGAACCAGCAGCCCAGTATCAGCAAGGGTCCTCTGAGCTCAGTTTCCTGAGGCTGGGCAGGGTCCAGAAAGGGCAACAGCTCAGCTCCCCGAAAATGTAGATGGGTACTTGAAAAACAAGTCCAAAGAAGCTTGAGAATTATTTTTCTGAGAAAGGTGCTGAATAGAACCTTATCCAAGGTCAAGAAGGTCAGAGAGGCTTAGTGGGGAAGAGCAGAGTCCAAGGAATTACAATGTGGTTTAACTACTCCAACCAACAGATAGACCACCATACTCCCCTTTATCAGGAGCTGACACCATGCAAGGAGGTCAGAAAAAAAAGGCAAGAGGGAAAAAGCAAAAACAAAACCTTCCCTCAAATGAAGCCCAGCATCTTGGCGGCAGAGTGGAGACATGAGGTCTTCCCGCCTCCTCTAGTCTCTTCCCCAATCCCCTGGAAACAAGGGACTTTTTCCCTAACAGAATTCCTTCTCTGTGTCTGAAAGAGCACAGAGACCAGCTGCCTTCCCTTCTCCTCAGGCCAAGCGGCCTAAGTCACCTCAGGAGGCAGCAGGAACTGCTCCAGTACATGGAACAGTAGCTGGCAATCCAGCGTGAGCCCTTTAACACGGTCTCTTCCCTCCTCCCCAATAAGGGAGGGGGCATTCGTTCTGTTCCCATTCCTGAGCCAGCTGTGCTCTGTGTTAGACAGGCAGCAGCCATCCCACTTCGGGCTTCTGTGCAGTCTGCCAGTCGCCTAGGCAGAGTGTGAGCATTACTGCCTCGAAGACTAAGTCATTACAGAGATGGAAAACAGCTGGTATTGGCCACTGAGGACAAAAGCACAGCCAGAGGTGCATCTAGGGCAGGGCAGAGTACACAGGAGCACCGAGGTGGACATGAAGGGAGAGAGATTTTTGCAGAGATGCCCGCTCAAGACACACACAGACACACTTTGAACATGTGTGTCCGTCTGAGGAATTGTGTACATCCATCTGTCAGAGGGGATGTGTTTGCTCCCATCTGTCACACACATACAGCATGAGTAATTGGCAGAAGCACACAGGGGATAGAGAGGACTTGCACAAGAGATGTTGCAAACAAGAGGCATGATACACTTAAGACACAAAGTACATAAAAGAACGACAGCGTTCCAAAGAACAGGCAAGCCTGACCAAGACATGCAGAAACATCCGTGAGCCAAGCAATTAACAAAAGGGACAATGTGGAAAATGCCAATTGTGAACAAAAAACCCAAAGGCTTCATGAGAGAGAGCATGTGCCTAAGAGCTACACTGTGAGACAGGGACAGGAGTAGGACCAAAACAGAGGTGGCACCAGTTATGGCAAGACACAAGGAGAGACAGAGAAATGGGAAGATGGACAGACACAGGGAAGAGCAGGATAGTAAAGACAAGTCTCTAAGGATAACTGGCATAAATATATGTGTATTTATCTATATGTACATAAACAGTACACATACACACACGCACACAAAAGTTGGAGAATAAAAGAACCCTTGAAATGCTGAAAGTTTTAGAAATTATATAACCCATTTCCTTTTATAGAAGAGGAAATGTGACATGTCTAAGGCCACTAGAACCCAGCTTTCCTGACCCAAAGTCCAATGTTCTTTTTTTCCCCCAATGTTCTTCTTAATGTGTATGTTTTCTAATTTGAACTAGTAAAACCTCAGCCCTTTCTACTCCAGATATTCTTTCGTGGGGGTGGGAGGAAAAAGAAGGGTCAAGATGCTTCTTTACTGACCTCTAGAGAATTTAGTTCTTTGGAACCAAAGGTCTAATTTCACCACTGAAGCAATCCCCTCCCATGATTGGAGGTTACTAGGCCGTTTCAACTGGTCCTTCAGAAAAGTCCCATGAAAGGGTAAGATATGTGGATCAGTGCTCTTCAAGTGTTAAGAGAAGCCCACCTGGGGGGGGGGGGGCAGGCAGCTGGGTGGTTCAGTGGATAAAGAACCAGCCCTGGATTCAGGAGGACCTGAGTTGAAATCCAACCTCAGACACTTGACACTTACTATGTGACCCTGGGCAAGTCACTTAATCCTCACTGCCCCACGAAAAAGAAAAAGGAAAGCCCACCTGGAGGACTGGTCCTTTGTGTCCCATATTGGGGAACAAAGGAGACTCTGGCCTAAAGACAGCCCCAGTGTTCTCTGCAATGATGTGACATGCTGAAATGGAGTTGCGTTTTGGGGGGTGGACAACTGCACAAGGCATCACAACCACCCAAAACACCAAGGACTCAGTAGTTGAGTAAGAGACTCACAACTAAAGCCAAATCACTGAGCCCACCCCACCCCCTCTAGCAATTCAAAGTACTTTATGCATAACTTCCAGCTTGGGGGATGGGAAAAGTTAACCTTGGTCTTCTAATCTCTTTACAACTTTTGAGTGTGGAGAGGAAGAAAACTAGGTACAAAAAAAAGGGGAGAGCCAGGTTCAGAACTAAGACTCTAGGAGGTTAGAGTCTTAGTGATCTGACTAGCGAGCTAGATAGTAGGGAGAGAAGACCAGAATGAGACAAGAAAGTAATGAGGAAAAGGGGAAGTTTCATTTCTAGCTCAGAGAACTCAAGCCAATTTCCTAGAGAACTGTGGAGTTACTTGGTTAGGGAAAGATAGAAAGGAGAAGATAGGCTGTCTCATACACAGTGCCCGGAAATGGGGTTCTTTGTCAAAGGCAAAAAACTAGCCCCCCTCCTCAGACCTGGAGGAGTCAGGAGGCTCAGGCATTCTTTCAAAGACCCAACTATTCTCTCCTCATAGAACGTGGGGTTTTCCAGTCCTAACTCTTGGGCAAATAAGGCCTCTTAAGAGTAACCCAGTTCACAAGGGTCTTTCAGAAGCATGTTTCTAGCCAGGGACAGCTGCAAGGCAGTCACAGGGAGGGGCCCCGAGGGAAGTAAGTGCATGCAGTTTAATTGAAAGAGCAGTAGGGGGAGGGGAAGACTGGGCTCCAGAGCCTGCCAGTGAGGTTTAGGAAATTCTAGGCAGCATAAGGCCAAGCCCACCTACCTCCCAGCCTTTCCTGTTCCTTACTCACACAGGTAATCACCATGCCTTCCACCAGTTAGTGTTCCAATATCTGAGGAGTCAGGACAATCAACTGCAGTGGTTGTCAAGGCTTGACCCCCTAGCACAGGACTCTACAGGCTTTAGCAGGGGCCCCAACACCTTTCTATCCCCAGGGCCTAAATTCAACTCACCAAGGCTTTAAGGAGACCTTTTCTACCACGTGCACATTCCGTGCTAAGGTGATAAGGCACACAAAGACAAAACATCAAATTGGTTGTGGCCTTCAAGGAACTGGCATTCTTTTGGGGTCCCATACATAGGGCCCACCCAGCTCAGGATGAAGAAAAAGATTCAGCTGGTCCAGTTACTGAAACATCTCAGCAAGGGTCAGACCAAACTGAGGCTTTCCCAAATCCTTGAAGCAGGGATGACACACAGGAAAGGGGGTGGGGGGATTCTCAAGCAACTTAAAACCCACGAGCTTCCTTCTTTGACATCAGTGTGCTAACTCTAATCCCAAACCTAGCTCTCTCTCAGGAATGAATAGAAAGAAACATTACAATCCCTCTTCCCCCACAAGAGTCCCTCTAATGGCTCACTCTGTTGTCCCATATTGCAAGAGATCTAAGAAGGAAACCTGAAAGATTGGTCAAGAAATCTTCCTGGGGTGAGAAAGGTTTGTTCTGTGGTGTCTGATCATTTTAGCTTATCTAGGAAATTGTATAGGACTCAGGTCATCTTAGCGTTAGGACTGGGTCCTTGGCTGAGACTATCAGGCTGGAGCTGAAGAGGAGAGAGGGGCCTACTATCACACGGGTTTGGGGAATTCCAAATCAACTAAGTTCCTGCCATGGACAGGAGACCACAAATATTTTCAGTTCCTCCAACCTAAATCCTGCAAAAGACAAGGTGATTTTTCTACCATACTCATTATTGTGAATTTCTGTAGTTCCTTCCATTTTGGTGGACAGCTCCCTCCAGATTTCCTTGGGTGCAGTTTTTTTTGAGTGAAAAAACAAAAAACCATCATTCTCTAATGCTAATACACTCTGCAGAACCTTAGCAGGCCGACCAGAGTCTTGGCAAAGAAGCTCAGAAATGTTATGGCTGGGAGGGATTGTGGAAATCATCCAATCCAAATCCCTCATTTTACAGATGAGGAACTGAGACCTGGAGAGGTTAAGTAATTTGCCCCATGTCACACAAGTTGGTGGTATAGCCATGGCTAAAACTCAGGTCTCCAGAGTCTTAATCTAGTTTTCTTTTTATTAATTATACCAGGCTGTCTCTTATTCACAAAAGGCAAAGACTTGGGAGCTCATCATCCTAATCCTTTGGAGATGGAGGCAGATTTCATTCTCTATCCTTTTGGGCCCAGGAACAGAGAGCTAGAAACAACAGAACCCAGGAGTCGTCTGTTTTCTACCTCCTAAAGAAAGACACAGAAGCACCAATCTCTCTTGGCTTCCTTTCCTTTTGCTCTATTGACACCATATCCAGCTCCTTTCTCTGCAATAGGCTGCATTTCAATCTACTTTCACTGATAACAGGGACAGACTGACACCCCAAATGTTGTTACGTTGGGGTAGCAGGGTAATCCATATAGTTCGAAGAGCATGAGAAATTCAGAGCATCTTGAAATGAGAGAACACAGAAAACATGGTTCTAGCCTTCCTTCTCATTATGGACGACCTGAGCTCTGAAGAGATCTCCCTAGACCTCCTAAGTGACTGGAAAGATAAGACAGCTTTAACCTACTAAAGAGCAAAGGCATGCCAAACTGAGTGCCTGCCTGTCTTGGTGGCTAATCCTATGGGCCCTAATTTTGCCTAAGACTCCAGAAGAGCTCTAAGTCTGTCTCCATATACTTTAGACTCTCTTCAGGCTCCACTCTAGTCCAGGCTTTCAACTGGGAACAGGAGTAACACTACTTCTCTTCAAAGCTGAGCAACAGGGCCAATTGCTGTCTGCTTTCCCAACTAATCAACCAGACTCCCAAGAGGATGGCCCTGTGGCAACTCATTCTCCAGAGATTGCAAAAAGCTGCTTAGAGGACTTTTTCAGCTACAGACTTCTACCTTGTGGCTCCTAAGAGGCAAAGGTAACCTTAGAGGGGACAAAGGAGACCAGATGAATTTAAAGACTACAGATGGATTACATGGGACAGAAGAGTTCCTGACAGGGGCAGGGAACAGAAAATGAGCCATTCTCTTGATTCAATCCCAAGCAATATAGGGAGGAGGATTAATTTGTACTACTAGAAAGGGCCACAGCCTTGTGTGACTGGACTGGCTGTGTTCTATTTCTGGGAGGCAGCATAAGCTACTAGAATAAGCATCAAGCAGGAGCCTGAATACTTGGGTTCTGATGCTGGTTCAGTCACAGTGACTTTGGCCAGATTACTTAATCACTTTAAACCTCAACTCTCCAATAAGCAAAATAGTGGGAGGAGGGAGAACAGTTCCTGCTCCTATCTATTTCATAGAGGACTGTCATGTGAATAAGAACAAAAGAATTGCTACCTTGGGTCAGAAACATGGCCTGTCCCTGTCCAGTCCGTGACTGTAGGTCTAACATTGATCCCATAGGATATTTTATGTAATAGCATAATTGTTCTGTTAGATATCAATCATAAAATATCACAGATGTACCCCTCCCCAAAAACCCCAACATTCTTAGTTGCCCTTAGTAACTCATTATGGATCTATCATCTATAAATTTAGCTAATTTCTAAAACATTCAGATTTTTAGGCAGTACCTCCTGGAATAATTAGTTCTTTAAGTTTACTATGAAACATAAGAATTCCTTTTATTTATCCTAAATTTACCTTTTTCAAGCTTCAAGGAGTACCCCCTAATTCTAGTATTCCAGGATTTGGTGATTAAGTCCAGGTTCACCCTATCTGTACCCTTCATGATTTATGACATTCTGTAGATGGCCCTGTGAAATCTTCTCTAAGTAAAAATCTGTGAGAATAAATAATACAAATGAAGTACTTTGAATCAAAGACATTATTACTGACATTATTATTAGTACTGCTATTTTATGCTCCACCCCTGAGTGTCCTAATTCTAGCCTCTCCAGGCTTCAGTTTCCCCATTCTGGAATGGGGTGTGCTCTCTGGGAGGCCATGGCAGGGGAGTAGAAAGGTAAACAGTCTACCTTGGACCCAGGAGAAATGTGTAGCACCTTTGGGAATGAGCCTAGGTAGGGTCACAGACTACACCGGTGGACACCTCTTGGGGATTGGAATAGGGAAGCCTCTAAGAAGATGGGATAGAAAAAACAAAAGTGGGCCTGGCAAGACAAACCAAAGTAGGCCTGGCAATGCCTATCTGTAAAGGGAGAAGCTATCCAGAAAGGCCCACTCCTCTCACCACACACAGGTAAGGAAGGTACTGAATGATGAGTAAATCTGTTCCTAGAGCCCCCCCCTCCCTTTCACCTTCTCGGGTTTCTCGGAACAGCTGGGTTTCCCCCCCTAATCAAATCCCAAACAATGGCTCAAGTTGGGTGAAAGAGAAAACCTCGGGAGACAAAAGGGTCATTTCTGCCTAACAATAGGGTCATTTCTGCTTAGGACCACCCCAAGGAAAGGAATTCAGTCAAGGTATGTCCCAACAGGGAGACAGCCAGAGAGGCTGAAAGGGAACAGAAGGGGGATGGGGTGGTCTTGATCATCACCCATGTTAGCCCCCCCCCCTTCCATGCAGAGGAAGCAGCAGCCGCCTGGTGTGTTGAGGGGGGGGGGCTCGGGAGCGCCCCAACACCCGCCTGGGTTTTATTGGGCAAACAGTCACAGCCTCATCGGTCCTGGTTAGCTCATTCGAAAGGACAGCTCAGGCCCGGTGGAAAGGGGGCGCTGCGAGGAAGCCGGGGGTTGGGGGGCGGGCAGGCTCCGGACACCCACACGGTGCCGCCGCCGGCGTGGGAAGGGGGCCCGCTGGGCGCGCGGCCGCGGCTCCCCGCGGGGGCCCCTCATCCTGGTCCGGTCGCGCGCCCCGGGCACGGGCACTTCACTCCAGCCAGCCCCGCGCCCCCGTGCCCCCGCGGCGGCCTCGTTGCCATGGTGATCCCGGCCTCCCCGGTGAGGGTGGCAGCTCTGCTCCGCGGCGGGAGGGGATGCGGGGGACCCGACCCCAGCCGGGGAAAGGAGGGAGGGAGCGGGGCTCGCAGGCCCTGGGACGACCCCGGCGCTGGGTCCCATACCTGCCCCTCCGGCGCGGCCATATCGCCCACCCTCCTCGCAGCCCCAGCCCTGGCCCTCTCACCTCCCGGCCGGGCGTCCGGAATGGCCGAGGGGCCCCCGAGCCCGGCTGCAGCTCCGGGCCCAGCTCAGTGCCTCGCCGGCTGCCGGCCGCTACCGCTGCCGCCGCCTCCGCGGCCCGCCAGCTCCATGCCGCCTCGCGGCCGCTGCGCCGGCCGGGGGGCTCAGCTCAGGCGCCCAGCTCCAGGGGCCGCTGGTGCTGCCGCCGCCACCGCCGCCTCCCGGCTCCGATTGCACAATGGAGCGGCCGCTGCCGCCGCATCATCCATATGCATGAGCTCGGGAGACTGGCTCCGCCCCCAGCCCCACCTCAGGCGAGAGCAACACATTTCCGAATGATCGATGGGTCAAGACGGAGAGGGCGGGAGTTGCGGGGGGAGGCGGGGGTGGGGGGTGGGAAACGGACGGAGGGGGGACTTGCTCTGCTGCCTGAGAGCTTCCCCCTCCCGACGCTTCCCCTCCTCAACACACACACACACACACACACACACACACACACACACACACACACACACACACACACACACACACACACACACACACACACCCCCTCTCTACCTACTACGATTCCCCCAACCACTTCCAAGGGTTGTTTTTGCATTTGAGAGGTGTAGTAAGGACCTGCCCCCCACCCTGGACAAGAGGTGGTTCTGGATAACTAGTCAGCCAGAGAACAACACACGCCAGAGCCGGTGCCCTCCAATTGTGTTGTACATTCCACAACTCTCACCCCAGAGTCCTGGCAGGAAACCGAAGGGGGTGGGGACGGGTGGGAATTCAGGAGCAAGTTAGAGGTAAACGCTAAATTCCAGAAACTTGGTTTTGATTGGGATGATGGACAACCACTAGTCAGCCAACAAGTATTTGCTAGGCCGACTAGGTGCTGTGGGTGACAGAAAAAAAGTATGTCTGACCACAATTAGTCAGGAGAAAAAAACACAGAAACCAACAGTTAAGTGCTAAATATATGGGTACTGACCATTCAACTCAGCTCAAAGCAGTCTATGTAAAGCTTACTGTATGTATGCAGAGTCAATGTCTTGTCCAGGGTGTGTGGAGGGGGTGAGAGTGGAGATTCATGGCCTCATGGGGTCTTGCTATTTAGTAAACTTCTTTACTTCAGATATTCCCCATACCTGGAATGCTCTTCCCTCACCTGACTGGTTGAATTCCTTTACAGCCTTCAAATCCCAACTCAAAGCCATCTCCTCCATCCAATTTCCCTGATTCCTCCAGGGCAGAAAGCACCTTTTCTTCCCCCTCCCCATAGTTAGTAACTGATTTTTTCATCTCCTGAACACTTATATTACTTTGTATTACAATGATATATAGCCTATGTCCTAGTAGATTACAAACTCCATGAAGATAGAGCATAGCTTATCTATACCTTGTATCTCTTCCAGAACCTGCTTAGATTTTGTAAAGAGTTATTATACATGTAGATATTGTTTCCCCAGGCCAAATCTTAAACTAAGAGGCAAGAGCTGTTACCTTTTCATCTTTGTAGCTTACTGTCTGGCATATAGGTCAGGGGCTAGAGACTGGTCCTGTGATTTCTTTGGTATAGGGAACTCCTGGGTGAAGAAACTCCCTCTGCCAATGCAATGGCACAGAAACTTATACTTGAGAGGTGCATAGAACAGTGGGAGTACAAGTAACGGGTCTAGGCTCACATGGGCCACAGCCAGTGTCAGAGGCTAGACTTGAAGCCAAGTCTACCTGATTTCCAGGCCAGCTCTCTATTGACTATGTCATGCTGCCCCTTCCTGACATATAGAAGGTGCTTAATAAATGTTTGTTGATTGCTTACATATACCAAACCTTACTAATGTTGTTCATTAAATGTAAGGCATAAGACATGGGCAGCTAGGTGCCACAGTGAATAGAGTGCCAGGCCTGGAGTTGGGAAGACCTGAGTTCAAACCTGGCCTTAGACATTTGCCAGGCAAGTCGCTTAACCCTATTTGCCTCAGTTTCCTCATCTGTAAAAGGAAGTGGCCAACCAATCTTTGCCAAGAAAACCCCAAATGGTGGAGCTACAAAGTGTCAGACATTATTAAAACATATATATACACACACATGTATGTATATACACACATATATGTATGTCTATGTAAAGTATGTGTGTGTGTTTATTTCATGGATCCCAGTTTAAGAAACCCTGCTTAAGGAAATAGAATATCTGCAATGAAAAACAAGAACCGATTTACAAGACCTATGATTTGCTTTATGTGGAAACAGTCAGAGTAGCCTTGAAGGTAGATCCCCAAGCAGTCTAAACTTAGTAAATAAGTCTTAGAGAGTTGCCTGAGGCTCCAAGAAGTTGTTTCCTGCCCTCAGTCACACTACTACCAAACTCACCCAAGTTTCCCAGACTCCTAGTATGGCACTGTACTAGTACCCACTGTACTTAACTGCCTAAGTACATGAATGTGTTGAGTTATAGGGTTTGAAGCTTTAAGGAATCTTTGCTTCTCTTGGGTCTGCCAGCCTAGAAAAGGACTTCTTAGCCTCCCAGAAGAGTCATTCCATAGAGTTCTAGGCACCTTTTCTGCCTTCCTACAATTCCAAAGCAGTTGTCTTCCCTCCCCCACCTCCCTTTCAGCTATACATAGCTACTAGATATACCCTGGGACAACTCCACCCCTGAGGCCAAATTCCTAAGAACTACAAGCAACCTATCTGAACTCTTCCTCAATGATTAATGTAATCCTACCACATCCTACCCTACCCTTCCCAGAGATTCTGAACCCCTATCCCCCTCAATCCAACACCCACTCATCCTCCAATCCCCACCCCCACCATGTCCCACTCTAAAGCTAACCACTCCTTCCACTGTGTTCTCTGGAATGTCTGCCCTATAGGTAACAAACTAGCTTTCATCTTAAATCTTTTTCTTTCTTGCTTGATCCATCTTGCACTCACTGAGACCTGGCTCCATCCTGAGGAGATGGCTACTCTGACTCTGCATTGGTTGAAAATTCATCCATGGGGCAGCTAGGTGGCGCAGTGGATAGAGCACTGGCCCTGGAGTCAGGAGTACCTGAGTTCAAATCCGGCCTCAGACACTTAACACTTCCTAGCTGTGTGACCCTAGGCAAGTCACTTAACCCCAATTGCCTCACTTAAAAAAAAAAATTAAAAAAAAAAAAAAGAAAATTCATCCATACCCCCAACTCGCTGGGTGTTGTGGGGTAACTGGAATACTCCTGACTCACCTTTGCCACTATCAGGTTTTCTTTGGACCACCATCATTCAATAACCTCTCTTCCTTTGAGGTTTATTCAGTCCATATTTATTAGCCAATCAGGATTCTGGTGGCCATTGTCTGTGGACTTCTAGAACAGGACATTCTCATCCTTCAGTTCCTGGCTCATAGCCTTTCTCTTCTACCCAACTCCTGCCCTCATAAGAAGACTTATATAACATACATACATACATACATACATACATACATACATACCTTACCCAATGTCAAGATTATATGGGTAGAGCTCTAAAAGCAGGTCCTCTGACTACAAATCCAGTGATCTTCCCTGTATTCCACACTGTTTTCAGAAAGATACAAATAAATAGCTATGTGAATTCAGAGGGTGTAAAGGTTATCAAAATCTGAGGACAGCTGAGATTATTGCCAAGTCTTTTTAGAAGAGCTCATAGCACAACAGGAGTTGAAATGAATTAGAAAACTGGGAAGGGACAGATTTCTTGTCTGCTAAGGAAAAAGGCTTCATGGAAGGGATGATACTTGAGCAATGCCCTGAAGAGTTGTGTGAAAGGCCTAGTCCTGGGCCTCATGTCAGGGATCTTAACCTGAGTTCCACAGATCAGTCTGTGAGGGATTTCAGGGAATCCATGAACTGCCATGGTTAACAAAACAAAACAAAACAAAGCATCTTTATTTCATAATATCATTGGCTTCCTTCATAATCTTATGCATTTTAGGCATTCATAAACATTATTCTGAGAAGGGGTTCATAGACTTGACCAAATTGTCAAAGGGGTCCATGATACAAAAAAGCTTAAGAACACCTACATTTGAGCCCCTTTTCCTGAGGCAATCAGAAACCTTTTGATCCAATCAGAAAATGAAAGAACAGCTTGCAAAAAAACTTTTGAAGGAAGGATTGTCCTGTGTCACTCCCCACCTCATTCCTCCTTCTGTGTCTTTATTTCCCCAGATCTCCTATTACAAAGATTGAGAACTTTTGCCCTAAGTAAACTAAGCAGAACCTATCAAACCAAGAGATGACAACAGCCTGAGGAATGGTGAATTAGCTGGAGTCCTTCCATCCTGCGTTCCTGGATCCAGCCAGGCTTGGAGAAGTAGTGGCAGAGGCATATTGCTGTCGTATATTTTCTCAAGCCCTAGGAGAGAAACATGACAAACTCCTAAGCCCCAACCTTCTAGAAACAGAATGGTTCCTGAGCAGCACTGGTCTTTGTTAACTTTTCAAGGAACCTCAAATTAAACAGTTCTAAGACATTGGCTTCTAGAGAGAGATTGTCTGGACTACACCAACCTCTCTGGAGGAAGAAAATTAAACATGTAGCCACGGAAGCTAGAGGACCTCTAAGGGACTGAGCCACAAAATGAATGAGCAGAAGACAAAGACCTTTTCCCTGTACTATTACTATGGATCACTTGGATAATACAGGTCTGAAGGGACCTCAAGTTCATTTCTCTTCTGAGGGGAGTCAAGAACCACAGGGTAGTGCTGTGAGTCTGGTGGACTCTGAAAGGTCTTAAGTGAGAACCAAAATATTAGAGAACTCTATCAATTGTATTTGGGCTACTGTGAGTAACCTTCATATATTATTGAGTTTTGTGTTTGTGTTTGTGTTTTTGAATTTTCCATGGGTTGAAATAAAGGCAATCTTGTATCTGAACATTGTTATCTGGAGTATTTGTTTGCATAGTATCTCAGGACTCTTTTACCCAAATATGTGGAGCTCTCTATGCAAGCTATATCTGAGGTTTCCAGAAAAAACACTAAATGGAGCAAAATGAAGCCAAGAGAGGTGATTCTGAGGGGCTCTCTTCAGTTTCTCCTCCCCCATACCTTTGAAGTCTCAGAGCCTTAGGAGCTGGGACACAATTGTTCCTATTTGTTTATGTGTAGTGGGGCATTTATCTCTACCAAGGAGGAGAACATCCCATACCAATTGGCCTTGGGACTCAGGTTATTTTTATATGTCAAGTCATCTCCCTCTCTCCACATTCATCTAGTAGAATGGAGCTCTTTAAGGTCAAAAACTGTTCATTTTTGTCATTGTATGCACAGTTCCTTGAATATACTGAGTTAATAAGTTATTAATATAGCTGGCAAGTTGTTAAATGGATTGGAGATGTATTGAGAAGCTCAACACAACCCTTTTAGACAGTTGGCAGTTAAACAGGTCAAGGTTCCAGTAGTCAGTAGGAGAGTGAATTGACAGCATAGGGTCCAAGCCTGAAGGAAAATGGAGCAACTTGGTAGCCCAGCTGACTCACTTTATTTACTGTCCTAACCTTGTCATTTTGTCATCCATTCTGTTTGAACATATAGTGATAAGGAGCTCACTACATCCTAGAGCAGCCCATTACAATTTTGAACAACTCAGGGGCAACTAGTTGGTGCAGTGGATAGAACTCCGGCCCTGGATTCAGGAGAACCTGAGTTCAAATCTGACCTCAGACACTTGACACTTACTAGCTGTGTGACCCTGGGCAAGTCACTTAACCCCAATTGCCTCACAAACAAACCAAAAAAACCCCCCAATTTTGGACAACTGTAATTGTTAGGATGTTTCTTTATATGAAGTTAAAATCTGCTTCTCTTCAACTTCTACCCATTGTTCCTAGTTTTCTTCTCTGGGTCCAAGTAAAACAAATTTAATCCTTCCACATGACAACTTTTCAAATATTTAAAGACAATCTCTAACTCTGTCTTCCTATCTTCCCACTTTCCCTCCTCCTTTATCTTGTGAGAAAATAATTATTAATAATTAGTTTCTTGGGGGGACCCAGATTCAATCCTCTCTCCCCCTCACCCCAGAAAGTCCAATTCTAATCTTGTTTTGGGACCAGCCCAAGGGTATAATAGAGATGGAGAGTGATTCTTTTGGTTACTTTCTTTCTTTCTTTCTTTCTTTCTTTCTTTTGGTGGGGCAATGAGGGTTAAGTGACTTGCCCAGGGTCACACAGCTAATAAGTGTCAAGTGTCTGAGGTCAGATTTGAACTCAGGTCCTCCTGAATCCAGGGCTGGTGCTTTATCCACTGTGCCACCTAGCTGCCCCCAAGATTGATTCTTTTGTCTAGCTAGGTTGAGCTGATGGGATTATACCACACCTAGGCTTTGTCCTTTGTCCTTTCTTGAGAGTCTTTTGCATACTTTTCCCAGATGTCATCATAGAGTTCATTTTAATTTGGACCATCCTCAAGTCATGTCAACCAATGGAATTGAATGATGCTAACCAATTAGCTTTGATTAATGTATGATGACCTTCCACAATCAAAAGAGGATTAAAAAGCCTTGATCTCATGAGGGTTGTCATCTTGGCTTTATCCTGACTCTTGCTTTGCCCCCTCTCTTGACTCAGAATGCTATGGCTTGGTGCTTAAGATGGCGTAGGTATTGTAGGGCTTCTGAACTCTCCTTAAGACCATATGTGGGGGTAGCTAGGTGGCGCAGTGGATAGAGCACTGGCCCTGGAGTCAGGAAGACCTGAGTTCAAATCCAGCCTCAGACACTTGACACTTACTAGCTGTGTGACCCTGGGCAAGTCACTTAACCCCAATTGCCTCACTAAAAAAAAAAAAAAAGACCATATGTGGTATGGCTCCAGATTCAGGAGGACCTGAGTTCACATCCAGCCTCAGACACTTGACACATACTAGCTGTGTGACCCTGGGCTAGTCACTTAACACTCATTGCCCTGCGAACACACAAAAATGTAAAAGAGCATATGTGGGGGGCAGCTAGGTGGTGCAGTGGATAAAGCACCAGCCCTGGATTCAGGAGGACCTGAATTCAAATCCAGCCTCAGACATTTGACACTTACTAGCTGTGTGACTCTGGGCAAGTCATTGTCCTGCAAAAACCAAACAAACAAAGAACATATGTGTTCTCTCTAAGAGACAGCATGGGTCTTCTGGGGCTTTTCTCCTGCTTGTGCTAACTGCCATGTGGTCAATTCTTTACTGGTATATTTATGATATTAATTAATAATAAATGCTTACTGTCAAAATGAGTGCAATAGCTATTAATATATAAGTATCAATAATTTTATAAAACACAGTCTAGCACAAATAATTTAAAAAACAATCTTTTCTCGGGGCACCTAGGTGGCACAGTGGATAGAGCACCAGCCCGGGATTTAGGAGGACCTGAGTTCAAATTTGGCCTCAGACACTTAACACACTTACTAGCTGTGTGACCCTGGGCAAGTCACTTAACCCCAATTGCCTAACCCAACCCCCCCCCCCAAAACCCCAATCTTTTCTCTAGGCTAAATACCTCTAGTTCCTCCCATCAGTCCTTTTATGACATGGCTACAGTTTCTTCACCATCCTAGTCACTGTTTTGACGATGCTTCAGATTGTCAATTTTCTCCCCCCCCCCAAATGGCACACAGAACTGGACACAACACTTCAGATCCAGTCTGACCAGAACCAAAGGTTAATGGAACAATTACCTCCTTTACTCTGGACACTATGTCCTTAATACTTCCCATGTCCACAATTATCTTAATTAAATTTCCCCAGACCAAGCATAAATGAGGTAATTTTCCTTAGGTAACTAGTGACTAGTCTCCTTTTGGATTTCAGAATGTGTCATCTTCCCTTTCCAGAATACTCTCAAGTCAAATTGGTTATTCTTTGCACTAAAACAGACGCATCTTACATTCTCCAATTCCAGTCTCAGGCTTAGGTTCAGGCTCAACCTTCTGCTGGCTTGGTGGGTTTTGAGTTATTTTAGGAAACATTATTTGATAATCACTTAGATTAATCACTTTTTATCTCCATCTCTTCCCTTTTCCCCTCTTACTGAAATAAAAGTAATAAAATAAATAATAAATAATAATAAATAAATAAAATATAATAATAATAAATAATAAATTAATAATAAATAAAAATACAAACAGGTAAATATTACACTGTTTTCACCAACTCAAAAAAAAATTTCAACATGCCACACAGATCACCCCCAAAGCTCACAAAAGATTTAAATGTGAGTAGGACTTTGAAGACAAAGAGGAGGTAGAGAAAGGAGTTAGTTTAGGTAGTGTAAATAGGAAGTATAGACAGAAAGGTAGGAATGAGGATTGTATGTGTGTGGAGGGGAGATGAACAGTGAGTAGTTTCATTTGCCTAGTGTGGAGGGTGCACATTATACAAGAGTACCAAATAAGATTAGGAGAAAGACTTGGGTCAAAGTATGGGGGGATGAAGCTTTTTAAACCCCACCAAAAAAGTTTGGACATCAGTTTATATGTCTTCTGTTTTTGGATGAATATCTTTTTTTGTTTTGTTTTGTTGTTTTGGGGGCAGGACAATGAGGGTTAAGTGACTTGCCCAGGTTCACACAGCTAGTAAGTATCAAGTATCTGAGGTCAAATTTTAACTCAGGTTCTCCTGAATGCAGGGCCAGTACTTTATCTACTGTGCCACTTAGCTACCCCCTGACTGAATATCTTTTTTTTTTTTAAGTGAGGCAATTGGGGTTAAGTGACTTGCTCAGGGTCACACAGCTAGTAAGTGTTAAGTGTCTGAGGCCAGATTTGAACTCAGGTACTCCTGAATCCAGGGCCAGTGCTTTATCCACTGCACCACCTAGCTGCCCCTCTGAATATCTTTTTTTTTTGGGGGGGGGGGTGAAGCAATTGGGGTTAAGTGATTTGCCCAGGGTCACACAGCTAGTAAGTGTCAAGTGTCTGAGGCCAGATTTGAACTCAGGTACTCCTGAATCCAGGTGCTTTATCCACTGAGCCACCTAGCTGCCCCCCTCTGAATATCTTTTAATTGATAATGAGAAGTGAGATTATTTCCTATACTTTTCTTTTCTTTTTTTTTTTTTTGGTGGGGCAATGGGGGTTAAGTGACTTGCCCAGGGTCACACAGCTAGTAAGTGTCAAGTGTTTGAGGCCATATTTGAACTCAGGTCCTCCTGAATCCAGGGCCAGTGTTTTATCCACTGTGCCACCTAGCTGCCCCTATTTCCTATACTTTTCAAAGTAAAATCTGAAATCCTAAATTTAGAACTGGTTCAATGACTGAACACAGTCATGGATGGGTCAATGTCAATTTGGAGGTAAATCTCTAGTGAAATGCCCCAGGGATTTGTCCTTGGCCCTATACTTTTCAACATTTTTATTAAAGACTTGGACAAGGCAACATGCTTGTCAAACTTGTAGATGACAGAAGTCCGGGGAGAATAGGTTACACATTGTATACAAAGTCAAGGACCAAAAAAAAATTAAATAGCTTTGAATGAATCAAAACTAAAAAATATTAAATTAGAATAGGGAATAAATGGAATCAATGGCACAAATACAGGATACAGAATGGGGGAAGATGTAGCTTGATAACAGTTTATTTGTGTATTTTTTTTAAAGTAATAAACAGGGGGCAGCTAGGTGGTGCAGTGGATAGAGCACCGACTATGGATTCAGGAGTACCTGAGTTCAAATCTGGCCTCAGACACTTGACACTTACTAGCTGTGTAACCCTGGGCAAGTCACTTAACCCTCATTGCCCCGCAAAAAAAAAAAAAATCTACCAGTGTTTAAAGTAATAAACATTTTTATTTATACTTTTTGGTTCCAATTTTTATCCCTCCTTCTGTCCCTTCCCTTCCCCCTCCCTGTGGAGGTAAGCAATCAGATATAAGTTATACATGTACAATTATGTAAAATGTTACCATATCAATCATTTTGTATATGAAAACTTGAACAGAAGAAAAAAATGAAAGAAAGTGAGAAATAGCATGGTTCAGTCTGTGTTCCATCAATATCAGTTCTTTCTTTGGAGGTGGCTAGTATGCTTCATCATTAGTCCTTTGAGATTGTCTTGGATCATCATACTGTTGAAAATAGTTAAGTCTTTCACAGTTCTTCATCAAACAATATTGTTGTCTCTGTGAACAATGTTCTCTTGTTTCTGCTCTCTTCACTATACATCAGTTCATACAAGTCTTTCCAGGCCTTTCTGAAATCATCCTGCTTGTCATTTCTTATAGCACAATCACCATCATAAACCACAGCTTATTTAGCCATTCCCCAATTGATGGTCATTCCTTTGATTTCCAATTCTTAGCCACCACAAAAAGAGCTGCTATAAAAATTTTTTTTTGCAAGCTTTTCTTCTTCTCTCCCTCCCCCCCCGCCCCAAACAGGGCTTTGAGGGTTGAGTGACTTGCCCAGGGTCACACAGCTAGTAAGTGTGAAGTGTCTGAGACTGGATTTGAACTCAGGTCCTCTTGAATCCAGGGCCAGTGCTCTATCCACTGTGCCACCTATCTGCCCCAGTTATCAAAATATTTTAAAATTTTTTACAGGCCCCAAATTAAGTATCCCAGGATTAGATGACCTTTGAGGTCCATTCCAACTCACATTCTGTGTTTCATTATGTATAGGGAATCTTAGCTAAACAGTAAGATAATTATTATAGAAATAAGCCTAAAGTCCTAGATGGGTTTGAGTTATGCTTGGAATCATAAGATCTGAAGTAGAAAAGGACCTTAGAGATAAGCTGTATGGGTAGACATTTAGGTTTTTCATTGGCCAAAATATAGTCCTGAAGTAAAAGGGCTTTGATGCTGAAAGATAAGTATAATAAATGTAAAGGTATGGAGGACAAAGGAGGAAAGTAATAAGTTTTTATATAGGACCTACTATGTGTCAGGTGTTATGCTAAATGTGCTATAAATATCTCATTTGATCTTCACAACAATCCAGTGAGGTAGGTGCTGTTATGATCCCCAGTTTACAGCTGAGGAACCAGAGGCAGACAGAGGTTAAGTGACTTATGTGACCTCTCTCTTAACTGCTTCACCTCACTGCCTCAAAGACCAAAGTCTTTGTTTCCTTAAATTTTCTTTTTGTTTTGGTTCAAGTACATTTGTAATGGTAAAATAAATTGAATTTGGGGAATATCTTACTCTAAGTTAGATAGGTATCCATAACAGAGGGCTTTGTTCTTCACTCAGACCTAGGGGTTGAATTAATCCTAACCTGAAGAAATTCTGTCTGATTGGAGGGGGGAAAAAGTAAATGCATCGGGGGCAGCTAGGTGGTACAGTGGTTAGAGCACTGGCCCTGGATTCAGGAGTACCTGAGTTCAAATCCAGCCTCAGACACTTGACACTAGCTATGTGACCTTGGGCAAGTCACTTAACTCATTGCCCAACCCCCCCCCCCAAAAAAAAGCAAAAGTAAATGCTTTGGTGAGTATTTTTGAGGTATGGTATTGAGTACATTAGGACCCATAGACCACTTTGAACCTGGGGTAGTTAGTTACTTTGGGAGCCTCAAATGTGAGATGTTACAACTAGTTCAACTTCCTCATTTTAATCATAAGGAAACCAAGACTCAGAGAGGTGATGATCTGCCTAAGGAAAGGAATAGAAGAGCTGGGATAATACTATGTCTTCTGACCTCAAACCCAGTGTTCTCCCCTGTATACTATTTCTTTCTCCGTTAGCACACAAGATGGTGTTTTATAAAAAGTAGGAACTCAGTATATTTCTGTGGATTGGTTCATGACACAATGTCCCACACCAAAGGAAGCAGAATCATTATCCAATAATTTTAAAGGCTATCTCAAAATCCCCCAACAACAATTCAGATTAGACTTTTAAAATAATAATACAAAAACCACAAAATATAAACAGGGATAAGGTCTGGATCTGCAACTTCATTGGCGTAGGGAAGTCCTGGGTGAGGAAACTACTAACAACATAAGTCAGTACCTCCTCTATAACTTAGCATCTTAGAAAGTTGCCTAGAGCCACACAGGCACTATGGGTCAGAAGCAGATCTTGAACCCAGGTATTGTTGGTTTTGAGGCCAGCTCTCTCTCTACTTTGCCATGTTACCTCTTTATAAATAAAATATGTTTGAGAATAACTCTCGGGGGCAGCGAGGTGGCGCAGTGGATAAAGCACCAGCCCTGGATTCAGGAGGACCTGTGTGATCCTGGGCAAGTCACTTAACCCCCAATGCCCTGCAAAAAAAAAAAAAGAGATTAACTTTCCTAACTAGAAAATATAAGCCCACTTTTTATCTGATCTGTGTCTTCACCCTTATAGGCCTTATTTATTACTAAGCCATGGCCTAGTGATTCTAATCTTATCTCTTTACCCCGTTGTCCTTCCTCAGAACTGACCACCTTAATTTCAAACTAAACCTTAAAGATTTATGTTACAATTAAATCCAACTTTTAGTTATCTAATCTTTTAAAATAAATATTTATTCAAATCAACCATTTAACATTCAACAGACATTTATTAGGTAACTACAATACTCAAAGAAAGCAGTTTGAGGCACTAAGGAAGATACAAACATAAGACAAGGTCCCTGCTCTTAAAGGAACTTTCATTCTAGTGAGACAAACATGTAAACAAAGAATGGTAATACAAATAAAACTCAGTAAATGCGCATAAGTACAAGCAAAGTATGAGAGTTTTAAGGAAACCATGTGTGACCTGATACAAACAGAAGTAAGCAGAGTCAGGAGAACCATTTATTCAGCAACCACAATAATGTGTAATAGTAGGGCAGGGCTAAACTCACCTCCACCCCACTCAGCCCTGATATATTATTAGGGGAGAATATATCTTTATGGAATTGATGATTCTGAGGTGTGAACAAGGCTTTAACACTTCTACCCTGTTAATCAAAGATTTTGACTAAGACTTTTTGTTTGTTTTTGTTTTTTGTTTGTTTGCAGGGCAATGAGGGTTAAGTGACTTGCCCAGAGTCACACAGCTAGTAAGTGTCAAGTGTCTGAGGCCAGATTTGAACTTAGGTCCCTCTGAATCCAATGTCTGTGCTTTATCCATTGGGCCACCTAGCTGCCCCTAAGACCTCTTTTAACTGTAGTGATGGTGACAGGAAAATTGTGTGATTGGCTGAGGAAACTTTGTAATGCCTTGTTGTTTGTTGTTGTTTTTCCTTCTTCTTGAAGAGGACCAATGATATCAGGAAGGTGATGTCTTGACTTGAAAGTGAATTAGTTGTGGCTGCTGTTGAGGCTACAATTGAGCTGCAGCCATGGCCATCCACTACCCCATGGCTGTGGGCCTCAACAAGGGCCACAAAGTTACCAAGAACGTATCGAAGCCGCGACATGGCTGCTGCCATGCGCGCCTGACCAAACATACCAAGTTTGTGAGAGATATGATCCAGGAGGTGTGTGAGTTTGCCCCTTTTGAGAGGCAGGCCATGGAATTGTTAAAGGTCTCTAAGGATGTGAGCCCTAAAGTTCATCAAAAAAAGGGGGGCAGCTAGGTGGCGCAGTGGATAGAGCACGGGCCCTGGATTCAGGAGGACCTGAGTTCAAATCCGGCCTCAGACACTTGACACTTACTATCTGTGTGACCCTGGGCAAGTCACTTAACCCTCATTGCCCCGCAAAAACAAAAACTAAAAATAAATAAAAATAAATTTTAAAAGGTGGGAACTCACATCCAAGCCAAGAGGAAGAGAGAGGAGCTCAGCAACATCCTGGCTGCCCTGAGGAAGGCTGCTGCCAAGAAGGACTAAACTGGACCCTGCCTGCCTTTCTCTAATTACCCAATAAAGATTTGACAAAAAAAAAAGTTAATTAGATTAAGTGAGGCAGGGCTGTGTAAAGTCACCAGCCTCACTCTCTCCTTCAGAGCCATCCTGGTCTAGATCAGGATGACTGGAGATAGCCCAGGGATGCAGTGGGAGACCATGGCCTTTTGAAGCTATGGTCTTTCCCAGGTCTCAGTTTATTTGAGGCAACACCCATTCAGTGATTTAATATTAGGCAAGAAATGAAGCAAAAGTTGGCTTCTTTTACCTACTTAAAAAGAAAAATCCAATTCGGGAGGGGAAGACCCTCAGGGTTTCTGGCCAGAACAGAAACAATTGCTATTATTGCCCTCTATTTTTTTTATTCATTTGGATTTGCTTTATTGTGTCTTGGTTTCTCATCAAGTCACTAGTTTCCAGTTGTTCAATCCTAATTCTTAGTCAATTATTTTTGTCAGAGAGCTTTTCCATTTGGCTTTTCAAGCTGTTGACTTTTTTCTCATGTCTTTCCTGAATTACCCTCATTTCTCTTTCCATTTTTTCCTCTACCTCTCTGACTTTATCTTCAAAGTAATTTTTGAGCACCTCTATGGTCTGAGACCAATTCATATTTTTCTTGGAAGCTTTGGATGTATGAGCCCTGATGTTGCTATCCTCTTCTGAGGGTGCACCTCTATCTTCCTTGTCACTAAAGAAACTTTCTATGGTCCTCACCTTTCTCTGTCTGCTTATCTTGCCTGTCTTTTACTTGACTTTTAGCTCCTTAACGTGGGGCAGTTTCCAGGCTGCACTATCCCAAGCTTCAGAAGGTCCCATGTTCTTCACTCACCTGGCCTGTTCCCTGGTCCGTAGATAACCCCAGGCCAACTTGCTAATTAACCAGACAGCAAAACTTTGTGTGCCATGGTTGTTAGCTCTGATGAACCTGTGCCCTTCCCCCACCTGGGCCACTGCTACTCAAGCCTGGTTCCCAGCAGGGGTGAAAAACCCAAGTTCTGCCTCAGTACCAGCAGAGACCCCTTTAATCTCCTCCCTGACAAGTGCTAAGCCCTCTCACCAGACTGTGAGCTTAGTTCCAGTCAACACTGGCACTGTAGCTGATTCAGAGGCTCTGGGGGTCTCCTTCCCAGGCTCAGCCTGCCTGAGATGGATCTGTGTCAGCGTGACTGTGGGGTTGGGCTCCAGTTCTTCCTCAGCACAGCAGCCCCCTCCTTCCAACCTTCTAGCTGTCTTTGGTTGGAAAATGATCTCAGTACATTCTTCTGTGGATTTTGCTGCTTCAGGAATTGTTCTATGGCATTATTTGGATGTTTTTTGGAGCAATTGTGTCATGAGTTTGAGAGCTCACTGCCTTTCCTCCACCATCTTGGCTCTGCCATGGTACTCGAAATAATTACTATCACACTTATTTTGAATCTACTAAATCCAATGAGACTTGGGTTTGGGACCTATTATTGGCCAATCAGTGAGAGCCAGAGTAATTTGGGTTTAATGCCTTGTGAAGCTGGTATAAAAGGAGGGAGCTAATCAGAACTGAAGAGATTGGAGTAAGGAGACAGGAGATAGCATTCCAGCTAAACTCTTGAGGAAAAAATAATTGGGGAGAGGGGAATGGAAGAGGGGAGAGAAGCAAAGCAAAAGAATGAGGCATATGTTGTCAGACATGACAAATATATTGGGGGTTTTTTGCTTAGCTATACTTTATTACAAAGGAGGAGTTGATTGGAGGGAGAGGTTGTCATTAAGAAGTGACAATGATCTAAGAAAAGAAAAAAGCAATGTAGCTCACAAAGACTCTATAGTTCTTATCTCAACTGTCACTTGAGCACTAACAGGATCGGTCATTCTTCAGAGCTCAGCTACATCTCCCTCTTAGGGCTCTAGGGGCAATATTAAGGGGTTGGAGGATCTTTCTAATTCTATAAGATCAAGTATGTGGTTCCATGTGTTCTTCCTAAAGTCAGTGTTCAGTGATTGGTACTCAAATGCCATGTAACGAATATCAATTAGCTTTCAAAAATAGATATTTACTGAAACAATATAGCAAGAACAGAAATTCAAAACATTTCCCTAAGCAGGGGCACACTTTCACCTCTCTATCTGGAGAGTAACTGGGGAAAGTAAATTGCAACTTAAAGTGGTTACTTCAAGACCTTAGCTTTGTTAAGTTTGTTAAATTCACTTCTCAGTGTTGTGAGAAAATAATAGGTTTTGGGACACCTAGAGGCCCCCTCAAGGGGATAATATTAAGGTTGATTGGATTGGGGGCAGCTAGGTGGCACAGTGGATAAAGCACTGGCCCTGGATTCAGTAGGACCTGAGTTCAAATTCAGTATCAGACACTTGACACTTACTAGCTGTGTGACCCTATGCAAGTCACTTAACCCTAATTGCTCTGCCCCCCACCCAAAAAAAAGTTTGATTGGATTGACTTTGCTGATTAACTCACATAAAGTTAACTTAAAACCACAACTACCTGAAAGCCTGCCCCTCAGAGGGTGTGTTCTCTGAACTCTGACCTCAGCATGTTCTTTTTTTTTTTTTTAGTGAGGCAATTGGGGCTAAGTGACCTGCCCAGGTTCACACAGCTAGTAAGTATTAAGTGTCTGAGGCCTGATTTGAACTCAGGTCCTCCTGACTCCAGGGCCAGTGCTCTATCCACTGCGCCACCTAACTGCCCCCAGTGTGTTCTTGCTCTTGGACCACCCTCAAGTCCAGTAAGCCAATAGATTTGAATGATGCTAGCCAATTAGCTTTGAGCAGTGTGAAAGGCTGCCTCTCCTCTGGATGGAAGAAGCTCCCAGAGACAGGCTTTCAGATGTGGAGGACTTGGAGAAAGAAGGAAGCCAGGCTGAGCTCTATCTCTCCCCTAGGCTAGATAGGCCTTCTTAACTTTCTTTTTTTTTTGTTTTTGCAGGGCAATTGGGGTTAAGTGACTTGCCCAGGGTCACATAGCTAGTAAGTGTCAAGTGTCTGAGGTCTGAGGTTGACATTTACTAGCTGTGTGACCATGGGCAAGTCACTTAACCCTCATTGCCCCCCCCCCCAAAAAAAAAAAGAAAAGAAAAGAAAAGAGAGAGAGAGTCCATGGATAGCTTAGTATGGGAAAAAGCACCCTCTGTACCAAACTTTCAGAGTTCAGGGAGGCCTCATTACACCTCATGGTCAGAGGGAAGGAAAGAGACTGAGTCTTTCCACTGAAGCCTTTTGTACTCACTTTTAGTTTGGCTCTTCTTCACTATGTGGTAAGTGGAATTCAGCAGCTAGCTGCAGAATACTTGAACATGCTTTGAAGTGGAAGGCAAGACCCTTCCAAGCCTCATCATTAGGCCCTTTGAGGAGTAAGCTCACTAAGTATCCGTGTGGGTTGGATATAAGCAAAGCAGATGGTACTTGCTTATAAATTAATACCAAGGAATAGGTCCTTATTGTCCAGTTCCCCATTACAACAACATAAAACATTTGTTGTTATTGTTGTTATTTTAGAGTTCCAAAGAGGGAAAGAACATTTCCAACTGAGATGTGTGTGGAAGGCTCTGTGGAGTTGGTAGTATTCTAGCTGGATCACTGAGAATGAGTAAGATTTCAACAGAATCAGATGGCTTAGAGAATTCTAGCTATCAGCAACTAAATGAGCAAAAGATACATGGTTGGGATGTGTTCACAGACTAGCAGGTAGTCTCATTTGGCTGGAGTACAAAGATAGTAGTAGTAGGAAGAAGAAGAAGAAGAAGAAGAAGAAGAAGAAGAAGAAGAAGAAGAAGAAGAAGAAGAAGAAGAAGAAGAAGAAGAAGAAGAAGAAGAAGAAGAAGAAGAAGAAGTGGTGGTGTAGTAGTAGTTGTGCTAGTATTTGTATAATTTTGGAATTTTCAAAGCATTTTATATACGGTAATTCAGTTGATTCTCACAACAGCATTCTGAGGCAAGTGCTACTAATCATGCTCATTGTAGAGATATAGTAACTAATGCTAAGAGAGGGTTAGTGGTCACATAGTATCTGAGACAGAATTTGGAATCTGGTCTTACTGACTCTAAATCTGGCAATATCTCCACTATGTGTAAGAAAATGCTGCAAATGTAGGTTGGAACCAGATTTTAGAAGGTCTTAAACGTCAGACTTTATTGAGTCAGGAACAGGGAGCCACTGAAGGTTTTTGAGCTTTGACATGATCAATAGGAAGACTAATTGGCTTCAGTGTGAAGGCTATATTGGAGAGGTTAAAGGCTGGAGCCCAGGAGATTTTATTAGAGAATATTGGAATAATTTAAACAATAGATAACAGGGGCTGGACTAGGGTGGTGATAGTGGAAATAGAGGGGAGGGGACAGGACGGATGCAGAATAGATGCAGGAAATACTGCTGAGGCAGAATCAACAGGACTTGGCAACTGATTGGATATGGGGGACAGAGGAGAGGGAGGAGTCAAAGATGACAGAGAGGTTTCCAGTCTGGGTGACTGGAAATAGTAGTGCCATTAACAGAAATAAGGAAGTCAGGAGGAGGAACAGATTTAGAAGGAAAGATTATGAGCTCAGTTTTGGACATATTGAATTCGAAGTTAATCTGAATACTAATTAGACTTGTAAATTAATACCCAAAATTACCCACCCATATAATCACCTCTCAAATGATAATGAAAATAAAATGATCAATTGTGAAATAAATGGTTGAATAAACTGTAATTTGACTAAAGTACTCCTTCCAGTTACTGCAGAATCAGAATTATTTTTTTAAAACTGAAAGAGATCTTAGAGATCATCATCCCATCCTTTCCCCCTACCTTTGGCTAAACTTCTTCAAGAAATATATCAATTCATGAACTCTTATTTAGATTTCTGATGTCAAAAGCATTGAGTGGATTAACTTTTCAATTCTAAAAGCAATTATTAGGGATCTCAAACATATATAAATACATATAGATAGATGGACAAATAAATTGGAAGGACCCCCTGTGATATCAACAAGAGTTGCACAGGGAGGCAGCTAGGTGGCACAGTGGATAAAGTGCCAGCCCTGGATTCAGGAGGACCTGGGTTCAAGTTTGGCCTCAGACACTTGACACTAGCTGTGTGACCCTGGGCAAGTCACTTAACCCTCACATTGACTCCCCCCCCCCCCCCAGCAAAAAAAAAGAGCTGCACAGGATGGATAATCATGAATGGAGAATATGAAGGTAGGGAGGGAATAGAGGGAAAGAGAGAAGGAAGGAGAAGAGGGGAGGGCAGGAGGAGAGAGGAAGAGATGCTTATAGGAAAACAATATGTATACCTACATCTATTGTTGAGAAGCTAATTAATATTTCAAGGATGAGCTACAATAGGATAACAAAACATACAACCCTTGTAATGTTGAAAAGATACTACTTATTATGTCTTTTTATTTTGAAACATCCTTGATAGTCCCAGGCTCCAGTTTCTAGACTTCCAGTCAATCTCAGATTGGTTGTGATTCAAGGGAAGCCAGGCATCAGTGATTAGTGATCAAATGGCTTCCTTGCACTGTTGCAGAACTGTGTTTGAATAGTCCTCTTAGGGGGCAGCTAGGTGGCACAGTGGATAAAGCATGGGCCCTGAAGTCAGGAGGACCTGAGTTCAAATCTGGCCTCAGACATGTGACACTTACTACTTGGGAAAGTCACTTAACCCTTATTTCCCTGCAAAAAAACCAAAATAGCAAAACAGAATAGTCATCTTAGTTGATAAGTTAACAAGTTTTTATTAAACGCCTACTATGTGCCAGGCACTGTGCTAAGTACTGGGGGTACCAAGAAAGGAAAAACAAAAAAAAAACCAGTGTCTGTTCTTAAGGAGCTGACATTCTAATGCGGGGCTGGGGGGGAAGGTTCCTAGAAGGCCAGGCAACTCTCAACTGGTCCTTTAAACATTGAGGTTTATTCATTGACATTGTTGGTAGTGTGTTTATAAAATAACATTATTAACATTAGTCAGCTGAGTGAAATCCTGACCTATTAAGCATGGAGCAATTGGTGGGTGGTGGAGTGGTTGTGGTAGTGGTGGTGGAATAAAATGTCT
This sequence comes from Dromiciops gliroides, assembly GCF_019393635.1. NCBI lineage: Eukaryota > Metazoa > Chordata > Mammalia > Microbiotheria > Microbiotheriidae > Dromiciops > Dromiciops gliroides. The sequence goes on along the minus strand of NC_057862.1, from coordinate 465,732,892 downwards.
GGGTGGAATTCCCCCATTGGCCATAGCTAGGAAAGTCCATTCTCAGGAACTCTAGTCTCTGAGCTGTGCTCAGAAAAGGAAACAGATTGAAAGGCAGAAGAAGGAGGCCAGGAATTGGAGGTTTAGGAACTTGCCTCTTAGGCACATGTTTCACTTATAAGTCACAACTTCCCAAACCTGAGGAAGGAGGAAAAGGAAAAATCTTCATCTTGCTACACACCACCTTGCAAGTTCAAGAGAGTAAAAATGAGGTAAAAGAATCCAGTCCTCAGCTTCATTTTATATGGGGTAGGATTTGGATAGGGACTAGATATGCAATTTCAATGGAATAGGGAACTAACTAGAGAAGAAACTCCCTCTCTTCAGGCAGGTTGGCACCTTCTCCAAAGCTTAGTTTGAGAGCAGTGAGAGGTTAAGTGACTTTCTGGTGGTCACACAGCCAGCATTTATCAGAGGTAGAACTTGACCAAAAGTCTTTCTGACTTTAAGGACGGCTCTCTATCCATCTTGCCATGCTTTCTTTCTTTTTTTTTTTTTTTAGTGAGGCAATTGGGGTTAAGTGACTTGCCCAGGGTCACACAGCTAGTAAGTGTTAAGTGTCTGAGGCCGGATTTGAACTCAGGTACTCCTGACTCCAGGGCCGGTGCTCTAGCTACTGCACCACCTAGCTGCCCCTTTGCCATGCTTTCTTGATGTGTTAGACTACCATGGGGGAAGCACTACTCTTCTGACAAAAATCTGTCTCCATGACTGACTCTCAGCAAACCTCTTGGAACTAGCCCCAGGCATCAGAAATCAACCAGAGTATATCTTCGTGTTCTTTCAGCAATATGGGAAGATGCTAGTCTATGTCTATGGGAGTTACTCTTTAAACAAATCTGTGTACTATAGTTTGTTTGTTTGTTTGGTGAGGTAATTGGGGTTAAGTGACTTGCCTAGGGTCACACAGCTAGTAAGTGTTAAGTGTCTGAGGCCAGATTTGAACTCAGGTCCTCCTGAATCCAGGGCTGGGGCTCTATCCACTGTGCCACCTAGCTGCCCCCTTTTCTATAGTTTTATCAAGCTGACTCATCAAATTACTTTTACTTCCTCTCAAGTTTGCCTTAAAATCTTGACATTCTGGTCTCCATATTTAATCCTCTTTACCTAAGATCACCACTAACTTCCTTATGGCCAAAGCCAATGGCCTTTTTTCTCTGTCACAGTTTTGGTGTTTTTCACTGCCTTTGCCAAAGCTTACCATCTTTACCCGGAGTCCCCCCAACCTCCCTCAGCTTCAGTTTCATGGAGACTATTCTTTTGGTTCTTCTCATACTCTTTGATTGCTGCTGACTCTTTGTCCTCTCCCCATAGCTTCATAGGCTTAGAACTCAGAGGTATCCTAGAGGTCACCAAGCCCAATTCCTTCATTTTTATGAATGGGAGGAAACTGAGGTCCAGACATGAAGTGATTTGAACAAGGTCTCATAGGGAGGGGCAGAGGCAGGACATGCATCCATGTTAGGTAGAAAGGTGCTGTAGTGGCTTATGCTAGACTTGGAGTCAGGAAGACTTGAGTTCAAATCCAGCCATAGGCACATACTAACTGTGTGACCCTGGGAAAGTCACTTTACTTTTGTCAGCCTCAGTTGTCTCATTTTGAAATAGGGATTTTAATAGGTGATTACCTGTGACTTACCTCCCAGGATTATCTTGAGGATCCAATAAGGACTTTGTAAACCTTAAAAAACTAGATATTATTAGCTATTATTTTTGTTGTTATTATTATGTCTTCTATCATCAAATCCAGCCCTTTCTATATACTCCCACAATGCATTTATAATAATAGCTAGCATTTATATAGCACTATACATATGTTATCTCTTTTAAATTTTTTTTTTTGCGGGCAATGAGTGTTATGTGACTTGCCCAGGGTCACACAGCTAGTATCTCTTTTGATTCTTACAACAACCCTATGAGGCAGGTGTTATTATCATCCTCATCTTACAGATGAAGATGCTGAGGCTTGGAGAGGATAACTGAATTGTTCAAGATCACACAGCTAATAAGTATCAAAGGCAGGATTTGAACTCAGATCTTATCGACTAAGTTCAGTGTGTTATCTACTATGTCATCTAGCTGCCTCTCCTCACTCCTTTCCTGTCTTCCTTCCTTCCTTTGTCCCTCCCTTCCTTTTTTCCTTCCCTGAATCCTAGGTCTTTTGTTCTGGTTCCAGTGGGTCTCATGTGACTTACATTTTCTTATTATCTTCATTCGAATACTTTTTGAGCAATAAGTACATTGAGTGTAATGAATTTCCAGACATGGTTCTTCCCCCTGAGGAATTTAGAATCCATTTGAGGAGATAGGACATAACATAAGAAGGCTGACCCAATATTGTATTCAGACTTCTGATTGATTTGTAAAAAAGCCCCCAAAAGTCTCCTCTTCCAGAGACTCCCAAGGTTTCTATCTGATCATCAGCTTTTTGTGCAAATGAACTTGTCTAGAACTGTGAGGAACTTACTCTTCCCAAAGGCAGTCTTCTCTTCTGGTACCCCATATAAACCCTGTCCCCAGTTCCTCTCTTCGGGTACTCCTAGCATCTGCTATGGTGGTATCATGAGTAATAATTCCTTTGCCCTGATTAAAGACCTTAATTTTATTATATTGATTTTCATTAATATTCAGGTTAACAGAGATTAAGTTATTTTTCATGGTCATATTGTTAGTAGTTTGAGAAGTTTTGAGCTGAGATCTCTCCTGATTCCAGAGCCAACATTCTTCCATTATTTCCATGCCTTGGGGGGGGGGGGCTTATTGCATTTAATTTTAAGTATCTAGTGATCTTGGGTCATGCCCATCCACCTTGGACTTGTTGCCATCTGCTCTGCCATTGCATTGTTTCCCCCATATTTCTTTCTATGAGTGAGAAAGCCCTTTACACTTGCTGCCTCCACTTCTTCTCCACTCACTTTCCTCTACTCTCTGCAACCAACCTGGCTTCTAATCTCATCATAAGTTTCTTCAAGATAATATTGTTGTGGGGAAATAGGGTAGGGGGTTTGGGATAGGGGTGGGGGTTTGGGGTCCTTAGGAATTCCTCTTTAAAGAATTACACCTGGGGGCAGCTAAGTGATGCAGTGGATAGAGCACTGGCCCTGGATTCAGGAGTACCTGAGTTCAAATCCAGCCTCAGACACTTAACACTTACTAGCTGTGTGACCCTGGGCAAGTCACTTAACCCCAATTGCCTCACTAAAAAAAAAAAAGAAAAGAGAATTACACCCAGGGGCAGCTGGGTGGCGCAGTGGATAGAGCACTGGCCCTGGATTCAGGAGGATCTGAGTTCAGATGTGACCTCAGGCACTTGACACTTACTAGCTGTGTGACCCTGGGCAAGTCACTTAACCCCAATTGCCTCACTTAAAAAAAACCCCAAAAAACCCACAAAGCAAAACAAAAAAAGAATTACACCCTCTTATACACAAATCCAATAGAACAAGATAGTAGTTTATTTAGGGGCTGGGGAAGGAAAACCAAGAGAGAAATCCTTGGACTTCTTCTCATAGGGAGAAAGGCATGGCACAGAGCAGGGCTCTGAGATACCAATCTTCTAGAGCAGGAGACAGGCAGATACTTTTATAGAGGTCCGATGGTAGTCTGATGAAGTGATCATCTGACTGTAGAAAGTTCCTCTATTGAGGGAGGACCATCCCCCACTGGTGGTGGCTGGGGGAGTTGGGTGAGGGGTGGCTGCGGATCTCTCAAGCCATCTCTTTCTTCCTCCTGGTACAAAGGTCGCAGCCACACCCAAACTTATCTCCCCAGGGGTGAGGGAGACTGGAATGAAGGGTGGGGGTCCTGAAGCTAGCTCAGTCCTGATCAGGTTCCACTTATCTCTTTAGGTGTGTCTGTCCTTTCATTTAGTTTCTCAAGGAGAAGGTTCTTTGCTGTACCCCAGAGAACTTCTGGGGTGCTAGACCCTATAACAATATCAACCAGTTGCTAACCAAATTTGAGACCCTGCAGAATATTTTATTAGCTAACTGTTTCAGATAAATAATAATAACTGTGTGGTAGGTATGGTAAATTTTCCTATCATTTTATGCACAAGGAAACTGAAGCTCAGATTGTTTAAAAGGCTTATCCAAAGTTATATGACTATTGCCGAGGCTAGTACTTGAACCCAGGTTTCTCTTGACTCTAAGTTCAGCACTTTGCCCACTATGCGGTTTCCTCTAATATACACAAGCAGATAAATTCATTCATTTAACAAACATTATACATTTATTGCATGCAAAACACTGTTCTGGGTACTGGAGAATGATATGAAATTCCCCAAAGCCTAGCATATAGTGAGTCATATTGATGGTTAATAAATGCTTATTGAATGACATAAGACACAATCCCCGTCCTCATTGAATTGACAAGTCAGTAAATAAATCAGCAAACATTAATTAAGCATCTATTATGTACCAGACACTGTGCTAGGCTCTGGGAATACAAATAGAGTAAGTGAAACAATCTCTACTCACAAGAAGCAACAATCTAGTAAGGGGAATAGAAACAAACTCAGATAACTACATAATATACAATGTTACTTGGTGTATGAGAGAGTTAGAAAACTAAGTGTTTTAGGACATCTGAGGAGGAAAGTTATCACTGATTCTGGAGATCTAGAAGGGCTTCATAGAGCAAGGGCCTTCAATTTGGTAGTAAGTCAATAGGTAAAGAGGAGGGAGGAATTAGATTACAAATAATAATACAATACGCTAGTGGCCACAAAACTAAAACATTTCAGACTGTCAACTCAAGCAAAGCTAGATCCACTGAGGATTATTTTTCAGTAGGTTAAGCATCATGCCACCTACATTTTTGAACAACCTGTGGATATATGTAGTAGGCAGTATGAGACAGTAGAAAGATCTCTAGATTTCAGCTCAGAAGACTTAGGTTTCAATGCCAGCTGTCTTGAGCCTTTCATCCCAATAACCTGTTTTGATTTTAGGCTCATTATGTCTTTTTTTTTTCAGGGCAATGGGGGTTAAGTGACTTGCCCAGGGTCACACAGCTAGTAAGTGTCAAGTATCTGAGTCCAGATTTGAACTCAGGTCCTTCTGAATCCAGGGCCAGTGCTTTATCCACTGTGCCACCTAGCTACCCCCCTCATTATGTCTTTAGATCTCATTTGTAAACAGAGGAGATTAGACTAGATGACCTCCAAGGTCCCTTTTAGCTTCAAGTCTGTGGTCCTATGATGAGTTCAGTTTTTAATCTGTGGATCTTGAAGAGACAGTGGTATATCCACGTGGAAATGTCTGGTAGGCACTGGAGATAATATGTAATCAATGCTCATGAGAGAGGTCAGGGTTGGAGATGTAATTTGGGGAGTCATCTACTAAAGGTGATAAAAGTAGGCAGAAAAGTCAATGGGATCTCTAAGGGAGACAGCATAGAGAAGAACAGAGTGTCAAGGACTGAGCCTTGGGGATATACTCCCATTTGGGTGTGAGGAGGAAGAGAAGCCAGTAAAAGAGATAAAGGAATGGCCCACACTCAAAGATTTGAACCAGGACAATGTAATGTCACTGAAGAAAGGGTGTAGTGTAGTCATAGAACAACACAACAGAAAGGAACATTAAGAGATAATCTAGGGTCAGCTAGGTGTCACAGTGGATGGAGTACTGGCCCTGGATTCAGGAGTTCCTGAGTTCAAATCCCGCCTCAGACACTTGACACTTACTAGCTGTGTGACCTTGGGCAAGTCACTTAACCCCAGTTGCCTCCCCCCTCCCCCCCCAAAAAGAGATAATCTAGTCATACCCTCTCATTTTATAGATGAGGAATCTGAGGTCCTAAGAAATGGACAGTGGTCAAACACCACACATTAAGCTCTGAAATTAGTTTCAGAGCCAGGACAAGAATTCAAGTCCCCTGACTCCAGGACTAGATCTTTTCTAATGCTGCACAGAGGTAGTGTGGTTTAATGGAACACACATCAGGTTTAGGAATCAGAAGACCTGGATCACAATGCTGGCTCTATTACTTTTTTTTTTTTTTTTGGTGAGGCAATTGGGGTTAAGTGACTTGCCTACATAGCTAGTAAGTGTCCGAGGCTGGATTTGAACTCAGGTCCTCCTGACTCCAGGGCCAGTGCTCTATCCACTGTGCCACCTAGCTGCCCCGCTGGCTCTATTACTTAATAGCTATGTGAGTTAACCTCTTTAGATCCTAGGCCTTTTATCTGTAAATGGGGGTGGGGGTGGATTAGATAATTTCTGAAGTCCTTTCCAACTCTAACATCCTGTAATTCTGTGGGGTCAAGGAGAATGAGGATTGAGAAAAGCTAATGTAATCACCTACATATATTCATCTATCTACCTATGTAATGTCACACAGCTCCATCTAGTTCTGATCTTATATTCTTTTTTTTAGTTCATTAAAAAATTTCTAAGACACCTTTACTCGAATCTCCCTTTGGTATCAAAAGATACTTTCAGCTCTTCATGCCTTTCCAGATTTCCCATCACTATCTGTCAACAGAATTTCTATCCTTCAGACTCTCCAGGTTTCTGACATTGGAATTAAATTTATTTTTTTTCAATTCACTTGGACTCCATGACCCTTAAGATTCCCTCCATCTCTAAATCCATGGCCTTTTTTTTCCCTATTCCTAGGCCCTCTGGTAAAGATTTAATCTATTACTAGGTCTGTCCATTTATCTTCAATACTATTTGTCATCTTTGTCCTTTCTACATTTCCATACTACCTGTAATAAATTAAAACTTTTAACCATGTACTTTAAAGACTTTTCTCATCATCTGAACCCTCTCCCTTATCTAATTGCCTTCATCTCCTGTTACATGCCAGTCTGTTCTCTCTGAGCCAGCCAAACAATCTGCTTATTGTTCATGGCATACAACTCTGCCTCTGAACTATCATTAATGTTATTCCTCCTGCCTAGAATGCTTTACCCAAACCATGTCCCTTGCCTCATTTAAAACTATATATTGAACATTTACTTCTTCCATAAAGTCTCCTCTGGCTAGCACTGCATTTTAGTCACTCTCATCTTTCCAGTAATGTCTTTTTTATTTTTATTATTTTTGTGAGGCAATTGGGTTAAGTAACTTGCCCAGGGTCACACAGCTAGTAAGTGTCAAGTATCTGAACCCGGATTTGAACTCAGGTCCTCCTGAATCCAGAGCCAGTGCTTTATCCACTGCACCACCTAGCTGCCCCTCTAGTAATGTCTTAAAAGTCATATTTGTGTTTAACGTTCACCTGATTTTTTTGCTTGCCTATGCCTATGTGCCTAATATGTTTGTCTATATTCCTGATTACGACATATACAGGGGAATAATAAAACAGAGAGGGAAATAAGTAATTAAGGAGAAAGTTATTTATAAATATTTAGCAGAAACAGTTAAGTACAGTTACAGCTCAAGAAGCCATTGACTTTAATCAGGTAAAGGCAGTAGGAAATGGAGAAAGTATGAGAGTCAAGGAAAATCTGTAGTTGGGCCAAAAGCATTAGGCTTAGCCAAAATTTCAGTTTCTAAGAAGTATTGATTATTTTAGCCCACATAGTCCGAGAAGTGATCGCTTTTAAGAAGAAATATTTGGAGACAGGAAATTTAGGTAACCCCTGAAGGGGAGTCAAACATAATAGCTTCCAGGGTTAGGAAAAGCAGGGGGTAAAGAGAATGGAAATAGTAGGTTATTTAAAAGATATGTACAAGAATCTTTTGGGCCTTTACTTTCTCTTTTGCAACTATTTATAAAAATCTCCAGGTCCAGAGGTTAAGTACTAAAGATATGGGATGGATACTCCCAAATGAAACTTTAAAGTGGGCTTAGAAATACCTATGCAGGGGGCAGCTAGGTGGCACAGTGGATAGAGCACCCAGCCCTGGAGTCAGGAGTACCTGAGTTCAGATCCGATCTCAGACACTTAACGCTTACTAGCTGTGTGACCCTAGGCAAGTCACTTAACCCCAATTGCCTCACTAAAAAAAAAAAAAAAAGAAATACCTATGCAAAGATGACTAATGTGGAAATATGTTTAATGTGATTATACATGTATAATCTATATCAGATTGCTTGCTGTCTTGGGAAGGGAGGAAGGGAGGGAGGGAGAAAAATTTGGAACTCAAAATCTTATAAAAATGAATGTTGAAAATTATCTTTACATGTAACTGGAAAAAAATAAAATACTATTAACATTGAGGGGGAAAAAATACCTATGCATTAGCCAGTCCCAGAGGAGTCTTGATATTTGAACTGAAAAGGAAGGATTAAATAGTAATGGGCTGTTGCAAATTCCTTATTAAGATCCTTTTTTCTCCTCCCTTCTGTTGTCTTTTGGTCATTTTTCATTAATCATTAGCAACTTCACCAAAGGTGAAGTAAATTAAGGGAGTTAAAAACAAACCAGTTTCTTCTGCTTTTTGTTAGCAAGTCTAATAAAAATTTTGGTGAGAAAAGAGATAGAATCTAATTGGCTAAAATTATATTTGGTTGAATTTGTGCACTTCAGTTACCCATTTTGTCCCTGTTGCCTGCTATCATAGGAAGTCAGTTGTATAACTGAGACTTTTTGCCAACTCTGGCCATGATTTATACTAATCCATTTTCCATAAATCCTAATCATAATCTTATTGTGAAATTTAACTCAATGGATGAAAACTATTCACTGGATTTGATACTGATTTAAGGTTTGGGTATAGAGGAATAAGACACACCTTAGAAGAGAGGATCAGAATTAAAAATGAATGGAGTACAATAGAGCCAAGTACAGGATGGTACTTTTGAAGAGGAAAAACAAATTGTTCTCACTCATAGCTGTAGCTTGTACTTTAGTAGCAACAGGGGCATTCAAGTCACAGTGACCCGTTAGCTTTTACATCCTTTTCTGAGGTGTGGAAGAAAATTATTTTGGATAGCCTTATAGTTACTAACTGAAAGATAACAAAGGATTGTTAGTATTATGAGAATCAAGGAATTCTCTGGTCAGAAGGTTCATATGGGCCACTGACTATTAGAGACCCTACACCTGGGTAGAAATGGATTTACCTTGGAACAGTCAAGATTTTATCTCTATTTTCTGTGGTATAGTCAGTTTGAAAAGGCTCATCATCAAGTTAGCTGAAAGGTAAAGAATTTTTCAGTCACAAAAACTAAGACCATCTACTGAGTTGTAGAGGGGTTGTATATTTCTTATGAATTCCCTTGACCTGGTTTATTGTGCTTTATAGTTAAAGCACATGGTTCTGAAATCACAGGATCAAAACTTTAGAGTTGGAAGGCATCTGAGAGGTCACTTAAGTCAACCTTATCCTTTTATTGATAAACTGAGGCAAAGAGAAGTGAAAGGGCTTGCCCAACTTCACACAGCTAAGTACAGGTGCCAGGATGAAAGATTATATAGGGTTGAGTTTTAGAGGTAACTTCATTGGCCTCTTGTTAAGACTTTAAGCCTTTCTAGAATATGGTATGCAGTTCAAGGATTCCCAGTTCAAAAGTTAGAGGGAGCAAATTTGGAGAAAAGGAGATTATAGCATTAAGAATAGAGATAGGGGGGGCAGTTAGGTGGCGCAGTGGATAGAGCACCATCCCTGGAGTCAGGAGGACCTGAGTTCAAATCTGACCTCAGACACTTAGCACTTACTGGCTGTGTGACTCTGGGCAAGTCACTTAACCCCAATTGCCTCACACACACACACAAAAAAAACCAAAAACAAAACAAAGAATAGAGATAGGGGCAGCTAGGTGGCACCTAACTCTTGACAAAGAAGGGATGGGGCAGCTAGGTGATGCAGTGGATAAAGCATCAGCCCTGGATTCAGGAGGACCTGAGTTCAAATCTGACCTCAGACACTTAACACTTACTAGCTGTGTGACCCTAGGCAAGTCACTTAACCCCAATTGCCTCTCCCCCAAAATAAAAAAACAAAAAATAAAAACAAACAAACAAACAAAAAAAGATTAGAGATAACTGGGGCAGCTAGGTGGTACAGTGGATAAAGCACTGGTCCTGGATTCAGAAGGACCTCAGTTCAAATGTGACCTCAGACTTGACACTTACTAGCTGTGTGACCCTGGGCAAGTCATTTCACCCCAACTGCCTCACACAGAAACCAAAAACCAAACAAATAAATAAAAGAAAAGAGGTAACTTTTCCATTGCAAAGTTCTCTGGGGAGTGCCTTACTGGAGACTGGTACTTTTACAGGCACTAGTGATTTGAACAAAAGTAGTTCCTGCCCTCAAGGTACCTACTTTGTTAGAATTATAGTATTATTTCTATGAAGAACCACAGAAATCATTTAGTCCAATCCCTTCATTTTATATATGATACTGCTGAAGCCCAAGGAGATTTAGTGACTTGTTCAAGGTCATCTAAGCAAGCATCTGAGGCTGGATTGGAAGACAGAATCTCTGATTCTAAAGCTAGTGCTCTTTCTACTGTACCAGGGAAAATGATATGTAGGTATTTTTATATACATACATATACACATACATACATACACACAGGGATAAAAAAATAGAGACAAAATAGATGGACGGTGATTTTAGTAGGGATGGCAGGTATTGGAAGCCTAGGGGATGAGGAAAGGGTTCACATGGGTGGTGCTACTCAGTCTCAAAGGAAATTGAATTCTAAGATACTTACTGGCTGTGTGACCCTGGGCCAGTCACTTAGCTTCTCTCTGCCTCAGTTTCTTCATCTGTAAAATGGAGATAATAATAGCATTTACCTCCAGGGATGTTGTGAAAATAAAATGAAATAATTGGAAAGTGCTTAGCATAGTGGTTGGCATGTAGTAAATGCTATATAAATGTTAGCTATTAAGAAGAGGTAGGGAGGGGAGGCTAGGTGGCGCAGTGGATAAAGCACCAGCCCTGGATTCAGGAGTACCTGAGTTCAAATCTGGCCTCAGACACTTGACACTTACTAGCTGTGTGACCCTGGGCAAGTCACTTAACCCCCATTGCCCCGAAAAAACAACAACAACAAACAAACAAAAAAACAAAAAACCAAGAGGTAGGGAACAGTGCTTTTCAGACATGGAAGATGGCCAACGCAAAGGCACAGTGAATGGAAATGTAATGCTCATGCATGAGCATGGCCAGTGTAACTGGAGTCTCAGTTATGGTATGGTATGGGACTTTTCCCTGGACCTGTGTGAGGGGTGGGGCAGAGTTAGTAAGAAGAGAGAGGTGTTCAATTCGCTTTGAACTGGAGTATCTTCAGTCTCTTTGGGCTCTGCAGCCATTTTGGGTGATTCTAGCTTTTAGCTTTGAGAGAGAAGATGGAAGATGCCAACCCTACTTCAAGTGGCTGAAGGAAAAGACTCTAGAAAGAAGCTGACATGAGAGGAATTGGCTATTTCCATCATGTCCCTATCCCCAGATTGCTATACTAGAGACTTCTGGGAACTTCCCCTTGAGGGAGATCTAGGATTCTCTCTTGGTTGATTTGAGTAACCCTGTTCCCAATGGGAAAGTAACTTCATTCTATATTGTCTGATATAATCTATGTATACTTTCTCTGATTTGTTTTAGTATAGAATTGGATTAATGGGTTTCCTTTCTTCTTTTTCTTTCTTTTTTTTTCTTCATTGGGCAATGAGGGTTAAGTGACTTGCCCAGGGTCACACAGACAGTGTCAAGTGTCTGAGGTCGGATTTGAACTCAGGTCCTCCTGAATCCAGGACTGGTGCTTTATCCACTGTGCCACCTAACTGCCCATGGATTTCCTTTCTACATCCTATATGAATTCATTGTGGATCTGGTATTTGGTAGGAAAGGGGTCAAGCCTTGGATATGAAGCTTGGGGTCCTGCTTAATTAATGAAACAGCAATCAGAAGTTAGTTTGAACCTGAAAACCACATCCCTAAGACTAATAATATTTAAGGGAGCAGATAGATATAATTCTAGTCCAATACGCCCTCTTTCTGAGGAGAGCCAAACTTCTAGCCCCAACCTCGAGCTTCCCTTGTGACAGGAAATAATCTAAATTGGAGAAGGGTGGAGAGAGAAGAGCATAGAGATGTCAATTCTGCCTTCTTTTGAGCCACACAATGACACCCCATACCATGTGGGGAGACAGCTCTTGTTACTTGAGTAAGGAGGCCATATTGATTGGACTGCAAGTGGATGAAAGGCAGTAACATATAATAAAGCTCGAAAGATAGGTTGCAGCCATGCTATAAAGGGCTTTAAACCTCTAATAAATTAATATTTGATCCTATAATAGGGAGTACTGGAATACATTGAGAAGGGCAGTAACATTTGTCAAATCTATGCTTTAGGAAACTCTTTGGGCAGCTTTGTGGAGGATAGATCAAGAGGAGATAAGGACCTGACCTAGGGCATGAAAGAAGGGGATAGATGAGAGAGGGCTACTAGAGGGAAACTAAGATTTTGCATTCCAGTGTGGCTTCTTCAACAAGTCAGAGGGAGATTGAGAGAAGTTATTTCAAGGCTAAACAGACTAGAAAATGAAGAGTATCTCCTCAGTCACTCAATAAGCATTTATGTGTTTACTGTGTGCTGGGACCTGTGCTAGATGTTGGCGAGACAAAAGGCAAAAAAAAGTCTCTGCTCTCAAGTATCTCACTCTAATGGAGGAGACAACATGTGAATGACTATTTACAAACAAGATATATAAAGGATAAACGAGATAACCTACAGAGGGAAGGTACTAGTATTAGAGTGGACTGGAAAAATTCCTTGTAGGACATCAGATTTTACCTGGGACTTGAAGTCAAGAGAGGATGAGGGAAGGAATTCTGTGCCTGGGGACAGCTAGTGACAATGTAGAGTCAGAATGAAGCATGTTGTTTGTGAGGAAGAGCAGAGGCTTGAGTCACTTGGTGGGGGGAGGGTCAGGTTGAGGGAAAGATTAAGGTGTAAAACTAGTAGGGTAGGAGGCAGCCAGGTTGCGAAGGGGTTTGATCGACAAATAGGTTTTTATATTTGATCCTGGAAGTGATATTGAATAGAGGGGTGACAAGGGCTGTTGGAAGATCACTTTGACAGGTGCGTGGAGGATGGATTACTCTGGGGGAGAGACTTGTGGCAGGCCGACCAACCAGCAGGCTCTGGCAACAGTCCAAGGGGCCGAGAGCCAGCAGCAGGGGTGCAAATATAGGCATAGAGAATGGGTTGGGGGTTGGGGTGACTAATGGCATGGGCCGGCTTTGCTGTTCAGGAAGGTCTTGGCCTTGGGGAGGGCACCCAGCAGCTCTTCTCTCTCCAGCTCCAGGGCCCCCCCAAAGGGGAATGGCTGGGGCTGCCCGGGGCTGGGGGTGGGGGAGTCAGGGGGGTTTGGGGGCCAGGGAAGCTGCTGGATATGTGGTTGGGCAGGAAGTAGGCAGGGCTGGGCCCCGGCCCTTCCCCTTCCCTTTCCCCGTGGCCAGACCGAACCGGGCCGGGCCAGGCCAGGCAGGCCTCGGGCCGCGCGAGGGAGCAAGTCCACGCCCGCAGGAAACAGCCGCGACGACGGGAAGCGGCCTCGGGGAAGGGTGCGGGCCGACGGGATGGGCGCGGCTGGGCCAGGCGTTCCCCCAACCCACCCCCGCCCCCGCTCCGGGCAGCCACCGCCCCCGGTCCGGTCCGGAGGGGCCTGACCCGGATCGGCAGACTGGCGGGCACGTGGGGGCTGGGGGAAGGGCGTCGGCATGGGGACCACTTAGACCCAGCACGCTCAGCCCGAGGTCTCCAGAGTCCTCTTCTTTGACTCCTAGGGCCCTCCCCTAGTCAGAGTCTGGGGGAGGAGGGCGACAACAGGAAGGAAGGGGTTAACCTCAGGCAAGCATCCCGCCTGCCCTTCCCCCCTCCCGGGACCCGGGAATCTTGTTTCCATGGCAACCCCTCCTGGGTTGCTCGCTCCGCCTCCTCTAGGCGGACGCGTATGGCGCGCAGCCGCAGTCCAGTTCGCCTCCCCCACTCTCTCTGGGGAGCTACATTCTTAACTCTTCGCCCGCCATACCAAGTTGCCTGGGCTGAGAGGCGCTGTTCTTGTTAAGGGGGTCGGTTCACTCTTCACCGGCCCTGGTTGACCTTGGACTCAAGTCCAGGCAGGGGCCCCTCATTCGGAGCCAGGACTTAGGGAATGGGGGACACCTGGTGGACACGGAGGAAAGCACAGTTCAGGCTCAGGAGGTCCCCAGGGAAAGGGGGAGGATGCTGCTGCGGGAGACAGCCCTCTCACTTTTCTGAACGTCCATTATGCATCTTGCTCTGCTCAGTCTCCTGCGTGTGCTGGGGCCTTAGCGACCTGCCAATCAAGCTGGACGTGTGTGTGTGTGTGTGTGTGTGTGTGTGAGAGAGAGAGAGAGAGAGAGAGAGAGAGAGAGAGAGAGAGAGAGAGAGAGGTGTAGGGAGCGAGGAAGGTTGATCTGGCATTATGCATAAATTGCTCTTTTGTATAGAGAACCTTTTGGAACTCTTCGCTCCCCTCCCAATTATCCTCATTTCTCCTTTGGCAGAATCAGACTCCCAGAAGGGGGCTTAGAGGTCATCCAGTCTAGCTTCCCATTCAGTGCAGAACTCCTCTCTACAGCATCCCTGACAAGTGGTGCTTCCATTTAGCCCTGCTTCCAAGCTTGCTGGACAACAATACACGCACTACGCAAGCATCGCAGGTTGTGAGGAAAGGACCGTGCAGATTTCAGTGCTAAATAGACAATGCTTGAACAATTCCAGTGCAGGGAAGCTAATTGATTCCAACTAGGCAGTCTGTGAGGTTGAACAGCTCTGGTCAGGTTCTTTTTCACAGAAGCCCCAAATCTGCTCTCTGCTAAGAGTGGCCCATTGCTTCTGATTCTGATCTTTCTCCACCTTAGAATACTGCCTCTTCTACTTATTAGCTTAGTACTTAGGGCAAGTTGCTTCACCTATTCTTTTTTTTTTTTTAGTGAGGCAATTGGGGTTAAGTGACTTGCCCAGGGTCACACAGCTAGTAAATGTCAAGTGTCTGAGGCCAGATTTGAACTCAGGTACTCCTAACTCCAGGGCCGGTGATTTATCCATTGTGCCACCTAGCCACCCCTCACCTATTCTTTAAAGGCAGGGAGTTTGATGAAAAGATCTCTAAAGAGTCTTTTTCAGCCCTAAAATCCTTTTAAAGTATTTGGCTTCCCCTTAATCTATTCAGGCTTCCCAAGCCTCCAAATTCCTCATATGATGGATATGATTCCCACATTTCATTCCATCTTGGTTGCCCCTCCTCTGGCCACATTACACTTATGTTCCTCTAAAAATAAATATACCCAGAAGACCTGAATTCAAGTCCTATCTCTGACCTAAAGGCAAACTTTTATGGCTGAAGACCCTTTTATATTCTTAAATCCCTAAAGAGCTTTTGTTTACATAGGTTGTATTTACTGATATTTACCATATTAGAAATTAAAATGTCAAAGTATTATAGAATAGTTCTGACCTTGTGAATCCTCTGAAAGGGACTTGTTCCTGGACCACAGTTTTGAGAACTGAAGCTCTAGGCAAATAAGACTATAAATTGCAAAGAAGTTGCTAACTTACGTTGGTAGGAGTTTCCTTACCAGGGAATTCCCTATATCAATGAAATCATAGGCCACCCTATCCCTATTCCCTACCCAGTCAATAATCCATCTCTGATTTGATCAGAACAGAGGATTATTACTATATCATATAATCTAGACAGGAAGTTCTATGCATATAACCTAGGATTGGATTACCTTTTTAAATTGCCTGTATCAAAATACATGTTTGAATCAGACTTGGAAAAAAATAAAATCTTAAAGATTAGTCTCCAAATACATGGCATTTGGAGTCAGAAATAAATTGAAGTCTGGACTCAGATAAATTGGATGTTACTTTACTTTGCTGACCCTCAGTTTCTTCAATTGTAAAATGGCACAATCATGTCTATCTCATAGATTTATGAAGATCAACATTTGATGTATGCAAAGTAATTTGCAAACCTCAAAGTGCTGTGTAAATACCAGCTCTTATTAATCCAATCCTATAGAGAAAAATAAGACCCAGAGAGGTCACACATGGCAAGTTATCTGATTCCCCTCCTACTGGGCTTTTCATTGAATGTCACCTGAAACCCCAAAACATTTTGATGTTAACTCCTACAAAAACCAGGGCTTCTCTATTCTGAATTTCCTTTATCTCTGCCTAATTTTACCATGTCAGTTTCAGCTAAGCATTTTTGGCTGTTGAGATCATTTTGAATCTTGATTTAGTCATCTCATATTTTTGATCCCTCTTGGCTTTGTGACATCTACAGTTTCAGTAAGTATGCTTATGTGTTCATCCAAGTCACTGATAATACAACAGGACAGGCCCAAGGACAGAGCTCTGGCCACAAGAGACCTTGTAAGCTGACAGAGACATTAATTAACACTCTTTGGTTGTGGTTGCTCAAACAGCTTTAAATCCCTTTAACTGTACTATCATCCAGCCAGGGTCTTACCACCTTATCCACAAAGACTATCCTCTTACAGGAATTCATCTTAACACTCTCCTTTGATGTGGACATGGGGTCCACCCAGTAGTGAAAGCACACGGATCATTTTAGTGACTTCTTTTACTGTCTAAAAATCCAAGAAGCTGAGGATCTGGTCCCCTCTCTAGCAAAACAAAAGAGAATTGCCCAAGGTCACTTGTTTTCCATCTCTGCCTGGTTCAAACTGGTGAAGTCAACATTCAACTACCCCTTCAGTGGAAAGAAAATCTGGGTTGACATTTTTTTTCCTTCAAAGAATCTTGTAGAATTCTCAAAAAAGCTTCTAATAAAAATGAGAGGGTGTTGAAACTCCTCAAAGGCTGGGCCTCTGCCACACTAGCTCTTGGCTCTGCTTGTGAGTCATCTTGTGACCTTTGGCAAGTCCCTTTGTTCCCCTAGAGGCCCTCCCCACTCCCCACCGTTCCTAAAATGACAAAAATATTTGCTACTGTCCTCAACCACACTAAGATCTGGAACTGTAAGAGGCAATCAGAAGTCTTAGAGAACACTGGAAGTGAATGCTACATGGATACCAGCTTACTGATTTCATATACTTGGTAAAATAAGAGAATCAAATGGCTATTTTTAATTTTGAAGCATCACAGGACTCTAATTTTAACTCCAGATCTCTCCTAAAATGCTACTGCTTGCTTGTGCGATATTATAACTTCTGTCCAGTTTCAACTTTGTCTTAGGTCCAGGACACTTTCATTTGGGATATACTGAATCAGGTAGGATAGTTTAGAGAAGAGTGGAGGAAGAGTTTCATCAGTGACAAACTGTATGAGCAACCCTGGGTAGGCCAATTAGTGTCTTAGTGAGGTAAGTTGCAGAACAGTCTATGGAGGAAAACCAGGATATCCACCCTGTGCCCCTCCAACCCCAGGTTAAAAAAAAAAAAAGAAACTACTTGACCCTAGTAATTGGCCTTCTCTTTGTTAATAGGAAAGGGAAGACCTCAAAACTGAAAGCACAACTCAAACTCTAAAATTAAAAGTGTAACGGTCTCTACACAATGCAGTGTCACAGCAATTGAGAACTTAAAAGTCCTAGAGGGAAGGTCACATTGTGTGACATCCTTCTTGGGACTCCTCTTCGGACAACTAAATTCCTAGCCAGATCCCTATGGTTTGGGGACAATAATGAGAGACTTTCCGTAGCAAACTGGATCCTGGTTTCAGAAAAAAAACCTTAGGCTACTTCCTAAATCCACAAGGCCAATCTGAAAGTTGAGGGTAAGAAGAGGAATGGTGAAAGAAAAGCTAGCACTGAAACAAGAAGGCCGTGGAAGAGAGAATTGAATTCTAATTCGAGCCCAGCTCTACCCTCCACAGAAATCAAATCAAATATGAAGCAGACACTGTGCAAGGTGCTGGCACAGTTTAGCTGTTACTTCTCTACTAGGCCTTTCTCCCTCTTGAAATGACTTTTGTATATACACAGATGTGGACATATTATTCTGTTAGGAGAATCTAACTCTCTGAGGGGACAACTATGTAACCCAATGTCTTGTGCACCGTAGGTGCTGGAGAGATATTTGCTGACTTGAGGCCTGTCAACCACAAGTTACACCAGCAGTGGTGCCAGCTGGCTTAGGAAGAACCAACCTTTTTTTCCCTCCAAAATTCAATGGGTATTCATTTTAAAACTTTTTTTTTTTTTGGGCAGGGCACTGAGGGTTAAGTGACTTGCCCAGAGTCACACAACTAGTTAAGTGTCAAGTGTCTGAGGCTGGATTTGAACTCAGGTCCTCCTGAACCCAAGGCCAGTGCTTTATCCACTGTGCCACCTAGCTGCCCCTGAAACTTTTTTCTGTAATTATCTCCCACTTCATGAAAAATCATTATAAATTCACTAACCAAGCATGCCAAAGTAGGCGGGGGTGGGGGTGGGTGGCAGTGGGTGAATTCTCAGGTCAGGGTGATACTCAGAAAAGAATCTTAAGCATTCCACAGCCAGGAGGCACTAGGGCTCAGTTCTACCTCTCCCCATGTTCCAGGCATGCTTTTCTGTAAGCCTTCATGCTCTAAGTCTACAAACTTTTATTGCATTTAATACCAGGAATGCCATGTAGCTTGTCTCAGGGCTCCAGTTAGAAGAGTGGCAGCCTTAGGCAGCCTTAGGCATTACAACATGAGCAGCTGTCAATAATGACTTCCACTGCACATTGTAGGTAGAGTATTTTGTATTTACTTATCTATACCTGATTCCCCTAAAGGATATAAGCTTTTCCAAGGCAGAGGTCATGTTTTTGGCTTTTTAATTCCCAGTGACTGGACAGTGTCTGACATATAGTAGATGCATCTTAAATGACCGATGTTATAAAACCTTGTTGAATTCTGTCCTACCAAAAGGAAACAAAGGTAACCTTAAGTGGAAGTCATAGGAAAAAGGGATGAGGAATGTTGGCTAATGAGGCAAGGGTGACAGAATATGGGGGTCCCCCCAGGCCCATGATACAAACAAGGTTAAGAACTATTCTAGAGCAATAATGTGCTGGGGTTATGTGGAATAAAAGTGATTACGTGGAAGTCTGGGGGAAATTAGGGAAGAGCAAGATAAAAGGGCCTTAGGAGATAATATGTTCTTCTTGGGTGTATGGTTGCATAAATAGTCATCAAAATGAACATGGTACCATTTCTCAATTCCAATAAAAAGAAAGAAATGAGAAGCATATTTATATCTCACTGGCAAGCTGTCTTCACAGTGTGTGACATGAATGTATGTACTTAGGAATGATGGTTCTGGAAAGGAAGATATGCAAGGATACCTTCTATTTTAAATTAGCCACAAGAAAGATACTTGGAATAAAACTTTCCCAGGGTTCCCTGTTACATCTTCCCATGATAAAAAACCACAGACTTAGGTCAGGTTACCAAAATTCAGAACAAAGCTTTCTTTCCCTTGGCACGAATACTGGAATATGCCATATTGACAGGAAATCTGGACAAGCCCAAGGATAATTTCTTATTTTATTGGTGAAGCCAAGTACAATGAAAAGCTGTTTTTTAACCAAAATAAATAAATCAGATCTGTCACTGTGAAGAATCAAAGTGATGATATGGGGCAGTCACCAATTTCTGCCCCTGCCCCCACTCCTCAGCTCCCACCTCCTGCTGCCTTTTGCTTTGGCACAGGAAAGGATGCATCAGAAAGTCTCCATCTCGTTAAAAAATAAAAGTTAAAGGAGAAAGAAGTAGGGAAGGAAAAAGGCATTGGGAAGGAGAGAGGTGGTGAGAAAACAAGCAAAAAGGTCATGCCTAGGCTCACCTATCACATCAGGGGTCAGAGCAACTCATACCCTATGGGCTGCCGCAAATAGAAGGGAAAAACTATCTGGCCTGGAGAGCAAGGCCGTCTCCAATAGAAAAGTCATTATTCACATGATGTACATAAGCTGTGGCTCTGTGCTCCAGATTCCACCCCTAACGCAAAGTTGTACATAGATGGAACAAAGGGCAGCGGTACGAAGGGTTTGGGTGCCAGAGAGGGACATGGTTTTGTAAATTCTGTGACGTGGAGAATAGTCAGTGCTGAAGAGAGGGCAGAAGCAGTAGAGGCTGAAGCTGTCCCTGTCCCTAAAGCGTGAGGGATTGGGGCATGCAGACCACATGCAATAAGCCCAGGAGGGATCTCCCACAGGAAAATGAGGAACAACTATATCAGAGGAAAGAAACTGATAGGGCCACCCGTTTTGGATTCTGGGACTGACTGCTTCAACCTGGACTGATTCTCTCTCCTCTTGAGCTTGGAAGCCAAGAGTCAATCTCCCTATTATGGCTGGGCACCATCCGGGTGCCACTTAAAGAACATGGCAAAATCCAGCTGTTGGGAACAGATGTTTCTTTCCTTTTGGATGATCATTCTAGGTTTAAATCCGAAAAAAAAAAAAAAAGTAATCCTAGTCGTGAAGTAAAGAGGCCTCTTTTTTTTGCTGGGTATTTTCAGCATATGGGGAACACCCAAAGTTCCTCTTTTACGTTGTGGGCGTGGAATTTCACCAGGTCAGGGAGTGGGAAAATCTGACATCACTACACAAGGGCTTTCTGCCTGGGAGGGTTAAGCATCTTTGGAACTTTGATGACAGCAGTAGCCCTGTACCTTTCTGTTACCTCCCCTCGGCTGCTTTTGCAGAAGGTGCTATTCCGCTAAGCTATTCACCTTCACAGACAGCCAAGACAGTCATATAATTAGGGATTGTTGAACATTTGGTGGGGGCGAGTGAGGCAGAATACTTGATAAAGAAATGATCACTTCAATTTCTCAGAGACCAGCTTGGAGGAGGGCGGTGAAGGGAGGAGAGGAGGAGCACAGGGAAGGTCTGCGCAGGACAATAAGGAACAAGCAGAGATTTGGGGCAGAAGCTGGATGCCACACTTTAGTTGATCACGTCTGGAGTTAAGAGGAGAGGTGAGTGGCAGACATGAATATATAGACAGACAGAAGGTAGGGTCCAAGTGGCTGTGCCCAATGCCTAGAATAAGCCCTTGAAAGAGTCCAGATTGAAAGCAGTATCCAGGAGACGCTGCAGCTCGGTCAGGTGTGTCTTCTTGTTGCCTGTGGCTGGGGCAGCTGCAGGGTCACGCCCAGCATACCTGGGATGGAAACAAGAGTCAGTGGCAGTGTGTCCCATCTTGCTCCTTCAATAGGAGCATAAGGTTCATTTTTAGTAAAGATAATAATAGCAGCTAGCACTGGTATAGCTCTTAAGAAGTTTGCAAAGCAACCCTATGAGGTGGGTTATTATTACTCCCCCATTTTACAGATGCAGAAGTTGAAGATGAGAGAGGTTAAGTGACTTGCCCAGAGATAGGATTCAAACTCATATTTTTCTGAAACTATTATGTCACCTACCTAGAATTTTCTCCGATATTTACCCATCAGCACTAAAAAGGGAAAGGAGGATAGTGAAAGTCCCCTCTAGGATACCAAAGAACATTTTGGGTTGGAGTGCCTTCTGGACATGAGCCATATGGAATGTAGCCCAGGCAGGGCAGTAGGAATAATTACCAGACAGGCTTGGCTCGGTCTATGGTTGTACGAAGTCTTGGCTTCACGTAGTCATAGTAACCCTGATTTTTATGCTCTTCCTGGCACCAGGCCAGCTCTGCATTAGGGTACTTCAGCACTTCCTTCTGCAGGAGGTCGAAGGGGAATGGGGAGAGCTGGGAAGGAAACAAGATCACAACTTCAAACACAGCACATTCTGAGGGAGGAGACAGGGAGAACCCAATTAGATCCTTTATTGCTCCCAAACACTCAAAAGATACATTCTTTGAGCCACTAGGTAGGAATAGGAAGACAAAAAAGTGAATGACTGCCCTCAAGAAGCTTAGATTCTATGAGAGGGAAAAAATACCCTACCTACAGAAAAATATAAAACGTACATGTGTATGTGCTGGTGATGGAGAGAGAACCAGTTAAAGGAGCTTTTCTAGGTTGTAATTTGATTTAAAGTGGCCTTTCATCTCTACATTTTTTGGGGGGGCGGGACAATGAGGATTAAGTGACTTGCTCAGGGTCACACAGCTAGTAAGTGTCAAGTGTCTGAGGCCCCATTTGAACTCAGGTCCTCCTGAATCCAGGGCTGGTCCTTTATCCACTGCACCACCTAGCTGCCCCCTGTAATTTAATTGAACAAACATTTAATAGTCACCTGCTATGTGTGTGCAAAGAAGTTTTGTTTGTTTGTTTGTTTTTGCAGGGCAATGAGGGTTAAGTGACTTGCCCAGAGTCACACAGCTAGTAAGTGTCAAGTGTCTGAGGCTGGATTTGAACTCAGGTACTCCTAAATCCAGGGCCAGTGCTTTATCCACTGCGCCACCTAGCTGCCCCCTGTGCAAAGCAGTTTTAAAAAAAGGTTTTATCTTTAATAAGTTTACATTCTATTGTGGGAAATAATAAATACATAGGTGAGTTTAAAAGGAGAGCATTGACAACTAGGAAGAGGTAGGGAAGAGGGTGAAAATCGGATAATTTGATTCAACAACAACTTTTAAAGTACCTACTATGTGTCAGGCACCAGGCTAGTTGCTAGATATAGGGAAAAAAGCCCCCTGTCCTCAGGGGGTTCCTACTGTACTGGAGAGAAAGGTGGCTTTGTAGGAAAGAGCACTCCTTCACAAGACACTGGGGCCATGTTCATGTTACTACAGAATAGGGCAGCATATACAGGTAGTAGTCAATCTCATCCTCTTACCTGCTCAATCCTGGTGATAGCCACATCTGCCTCCATGTTTCTGGCTTGTCGCTCTCGGGTAAGGTCATAGTACACCTTGCCAGTACAGAAAAGAAGTCTCTTGGTATTTTCTGGGTTCTGAGATGCAGGGCCGCTCTCTGGGATGATACGCTGGAAGTTGCTACCTGGAATAGAGCCCATGTTGGACAGTTATCTCTGGAGATTCAGTCATCAAGGGTTCCCAGTCATCCCCCCAGAAGCACTGATGCCCTCCAATCCTCCTAATTACTCATCAGGAAAAGGCACCCATGAATGGGGCGAGACCTATAGCCTACCTGGTTTGGGCAGCAAAGGGAACACCAAGGGAGGATAGTTTGTGTATGTTTCACATCTCAGTGATGATTAGCATCCATGAGTTAACTAAACACCTTCCTTGGATGCTTATTTTTAACCTTTAAGGGGCGTGGATTATATAAATTTTAATACTTCTTATGTAAAATAGTGCTTCTTTTCATTTTTCTTAAAAAACAACCCCTTCCAAATTTTAAGAGGTCCTGCCTAGCTTTACCATCCTAGGCCTGGATGAACACATCTATATAGAGCTTAGACTCTGTCCACTGTATTATGTGTATAATTTTTAGTATAACCACAGTAAAAAGCAAGCTCTTGGGCCCAAGTTGGTGTCTGCCATCCCAATGTAGCCTCTGTGTAAAGAAAAGTCATTTAAGACAGTGGTGACAAACTCAAATGGAAATGAGGCCCATGAATCTACATTAGGATCCCTGAAAGCTGTATATTGTCTTAATTTTAAGATGTAATGAATCTATTATTAATTATTTTTAATTTCTTTTGTTAAAACATTTCTCAGTGACATTTTAATCTGGTTTAGGCCACACTGGGCCAGGGCTATGTTTGACACCTCTGATCTAGGAAATCAACCAGAAACAAATCCAATTTGCATAAAGTTTGTTAATATGAAGAAAACTTGATGAAAGGGCATAGAATTCGACCTGACACAGAAAAGCTTGAGGGGAATCCCTTGGTAGTGAGGCAGGCCCTTGCAGGTGGCCCCTTAAGGAGGGAGAAGTGGGTGGAGAGTGGAAGAATGGGGATTCCCACCCACTTGCAAGTACATTTAAGATATCTTACAGTGCAGGTTCTGAATTTCAACAGTAACAAGAGAAAGGTTCTATGGATCCTCATGCTGATTCTCAGGACTGGAAAAGTGGCTGGTAGGTTGCTCATTTGCCCACAACCAGGAAATCTCCCTAACTCAAAAGGGACAACTGTCTATGGGTGACTTGCCCTGGTCAAAAAGATTCACAATACCATTTAAACCAGGGAGCAATTTTTGCTTTCTCCTGCTCTGACAACTGTATTCCACATTCTCCATTTATGAATAAGAGGGAAAGGAAAGATACCAGTGGCATTCACGAACTGTTATCAGAACACACTGAAAATGGTGAAGCCCATGGCAAAACCTGAGACAGGGGCATCAGGACTGAGGGTCCACAAGGAACTGCAGGCCCTT
Source organism: Dromiciops gliroides (assembly GCF_019393635.1). Lineage (NCBI taxonomy): Eukaryota > Metazoa > Chordata > Mammalia > Microbiotheria > Microbiotheriidae > Dromiciops > Dromiciops gliroides. The sequence continues at coordinate 465,708,694 of NC_057862.1, read as the reverse complement.
ACCAAGTGCCTGGGTTTCTGAAGCCCTGCGGAGGCTTCAGAAACTGAGGAATGAACCTGGCTATTACTCAGATGTGTTTAAGACTCTTGGGCTAATGTACCCTAAATTCAGTGAAGTTAACTAGCTTCTCTCTCACTACTGCCCTAATTATCTTTGGAAATAACCCTCTAGCCTACAGAGAAGTGACAAGCCACCACACCCTGGCCCTGGAAACCAAACAAATGACCAGTTAACCAACAGGAAGCAAGGGCAGGTATTCTCTCCAGGCTTAGTTACCAAGGAGGTACCTGGGAGCCTCCCACCCCAACCTCCAGTGTCAAGAAGTCTGCCTTATGCCAAGAACCCTGGAGCACTCCTGGAAGCATACCCTCCCTGGAGTTAGGAAAAAGAAGAATACATCTTCTAAGAGTGTCAGGGAACCTCTTTCCCTAACTCTCTTACCTGGCAGCATGTCATCAAAGTTGGACCTGGCTTCAGGGTGACGCAGCAGTGATTTTGGAGTGAAGACGATCAACTGAAATACAGTGGGAAAAGACTCACGACAGGCTGGATTCAGAGTGCTCCAGGAGGGAGCTTGGAAAAGTAGCTAGGCTGTTGTTTTTCAGTAACAGGATCCTGTACACTGCAAATCACCCTAACTCATATGAATATAATTTTTGGTGTTATTTCCATTTCCATTCACCCCAACTCACCCCCCTTTTTGGGGGGGCAGGGCAATGAGGGTTAAGTGACTTGCCCAGTGTCAAAGAGCTAGTAAGTGTAAAGTGCCTGAGGCTGGATTGGAACTCAGGTCCTCCTGAATCCAGGGCCAGTGCTTCATCCACTGTGCCCCCAACCGCAACTCGAATTTTATTTTTTCCAAATTAGATGTAAAAACAAATTTTGGCATCAATTTTTTTTTAACTTTGTGTTTCAACTTCTCTTCCTCCCTCTTTCCCCATCCCACCCCCCAAGAACTAAAGCAATTCAATATAAGTTATACATGAGTAGTCATGCAAAACATCTCCACATTCACCAGGTTGTGAAAGAAAACAGACAAAAACAAAACTTCAGATTAAGGAACTATCAAAAAAAATTATGCTTCGATCTGTTTTCAGGTACCAACAGTTCTTTCTCTGTAGATGGGTTACAATTTTCCCATCCCAACTCTTAACAACATGGAGAAAAAGGAAGCAGAAAAAAGAAAAATGCAATTCTATCTCCCTTTTCTATTTCCCATGCTACAGGCCACTAGGCACAGACTGTGGGAGAGGTAGATCCAAGACAGACACAGCATACCTTTGTTTCCCCTTGCCTGGCCCCAAAAATCCACTATGACTGGGGAAGAGCAGCTGTTTTGCTTTTCTCACATCACAGGGTAAGTAGCTACTTATGCTTACCCTTCCAAATGTTAGTTTAGCAGTGGCACCATTATATGCCCCTCTAACAGGACCCTCCTCAAATCAAGCTAGCAGGGACTTGGTTGCTAGCACTTAGACATAACTAGTGACAGAATACTGTATGAGAAAGTGGACCCAATTGATAGCACAAGCTCTGGCAGGGCCTACCAAACTGGAAAGGCTTTGAGTATGGGCCTGGTGACAAAAAGTAGGTATATGTATCACCAGAGGACCATCCTAGGCAAATTCAGAGAAGCTCATCATCAAAGTTGGTCACCATGTGATAGGGGTTTTTTGGACCATGCATGAAACCATTTACTAAGGCATCGATAGGTTTCAGTATGTATCAGTGGAAGGAACACTCAGTGATGAAATTATAAAGACTGAGGCAGTACCCATCCTAGGGTAGACTGTCTTGGAATCCCAGTATTTGTAGAAAAGGTGGAATGTAAACTAGGGGCTCAGACCACACCTTTGCTCAATTTCCTATAACGGATGCTTTTATTCTTGAAAATTCCATGAGGTAAGTATCACCCAACCAGAACCCCTTCTTTTGGGATATAACATGGTAATCAATTTGGATCTGACCCTTGGATCAGAGCCTTCTGCTGGGCAGAATAGGCTCTGTAACTGACCGGCTTCCGGAAGGGCAGCAGGATCTGTCGTCTTAGGACATGGAAGAAGTTGGCAGGAGTGGAACAATTAACAACAATCCAGTTGCAGTCATAGAGCTGACGCACATCAAAGTCATCAAGTTTCTGTGGCAAAGAGAGTGCAGTGAATTGTCAGGGTCCAATGAGTCACCAAACCACCTCTTTTGTAGACCTGCTGTATTCATGCAGCAGTCAAGATTCTTGGGGTGAGAAGATTACAAAAGAGGACAGTAACTGTGTTCTTGCTATTGAGCTGAAGTCTACCCCGGAAAGAAGGCATTGAAACACAGCTGAAAACAGAATCATGGGATGTTCAAGGACCTGGAGAAACGATGCTAAGCAATTCCCTCAGCTTACAGTCAGAAGCACCATCATGGACAAGGGCCTTGAGTTAGCCAGTCTGGATGTTTCTCTAGACTCAAGTTCAGATCCAGTCATTAGAGTACCATGGGCCTCTAATTTGTGAGTCCCATTCTGGAATTCTGCTGAGGCCAAATGCACTTCACTGCCCTGTTCAGACTGAGGAAAGTCGTAATATGCTCTGACCCTAAGCCACTTTTTTTTTTTTTAAAGTGAGGCAATTGGGGTCAAGTGACTTGCCCAGGGTCACACAGCTAGTAAGTGTCAAGTGTCTGAGACCGGATTTGAACTCAGGTCCTCCTGACTCCAGGGCCAGTGCTCCATCCACTGGGCCACCTAGCTGCCCCCTTATGCCACTTTTAAAAAAGGGCCACCTGTGTCTTGCTATTTCTTTTCTTTTCTTTTTTTGCAGGGCACTGAGGGTTAAGTGACTTGCCCAGGGTCACACAGCTAGTTAAGTGTCAAGTGCCTGAGGCTGGATTTGAACTTGGGTCCTCCTGAATCCAAGGCCAGAGCTTTATCCACTGTGCCACCTAGCTGCCCCCTTGCTATTTCTTTAGTTTTTAACACCATGCAATTTTGCTCTTGGCCATAGACTGTCTAGACTAGCTCTTGGGTTGTTTTACAAACTACTTATTAACAGTTTGTTTTTGGTCAGTTTTATTTTTCAGTTGTGTCCAACTCTTTGTGACCCTATTTGGGATTTTCTTGACAAAGATACTGAAATGGTTTGCCATTTCCTTTTACAGATGAGGAAACTGAGGCAAGTGGGGTTAAGTGACTCGCCCGGGGTCACACAGCTAGTAAATATTTGAGGTTGGATTTGAACTCAGGTCTTCCTGATTCGAGATACTCTATCCACTCATTGTACCACCTAGTTTCTTCTATTAACACAATACTTAGTAAATAACACTTGTTTTGCTTCCTCCTGCTTCATGTAGAAATTTCCTTTTCATAATACGGTGTCTTTAAGCTCCGTGATATAGTCTTAGCCTACTCAGGACACTCACTCCAGAATAGTACCTAAACTTTTCCTCTGACTGGGCATACTGGAAAGAGCACTGGATTTAGTCATAGTAACTGGGTTAAACCCCCAACTCTGCCACTTCTTCATGTGACCCTGAACAAGTCATGGAAGTTCTCTAGGTTACAGTGTCCTCCTCTGTAAAAGGAGAGGGTTGGATCAGATGACATCCAAGGTCTTTTCTAGCAAAAATATCTCTGATCATCAGATTCTTTTAGTATCATCCTAAAACAAGTTCTTTTAAAGGAATAATTGGGGGGAATTGCCACAGACTGGTAAATATAGTCTACAGCTTTCAAATTCATGTCCCTCAGTCCTTAGCAAGGGCAGGAAGCTACAGGAAGTAGCCCCAGCACTTCTATTTCCTTTGTACTCAGCTGAGGTCTTTCATTTAGGGGAAAACCAGCAGGCAAAGTGGCCACACCTATCTACCCACTCACATTAATTAGGATAATGAGGCACAGTCATTCATGTCAGCCAGTCTCATTTCTAAAGGAAAAGAGGGCACAGAAAACATCATGTTTGCTGCTGTCAGTATCAAGGCCCACACAAGTTGATCACCAAGGTGGAAGCTGCCAAGAACAGGCAGATGACTACAGGAGTCCAAGTGGGAATTTCAGAAGGGTCAGAGGTTTGGGGAGGAATTTTCTTCCTCTGTCTACACCAGATTGAGTTACCCACTCAGAGAGTCCCAACCAGGCCAGGGGCAACAACTTACAGGGAAGACATCTGGGTCATCATTGCACATCTGCAGAAACCTCTCTGGTCTAGCTGATGAATGTTCTGGACCCTGGAACCAAGTGAGAAATAAGTCTGAGGATGTCCCTCTACTGAAAATTCCACTTGTCTTGGGTTTGACAAACACCAAATTCTGTGTTTTGAGCACTGCTGAGTTTAATTCTCCTCCCTTCTCTGACCTCCCATCCTCATAAACAGGGAATGCAGCATTAATCATTCTTATTTGAGACTGCTGCCCCTGAGGCTCTTTGACTTTTTCCAGGGCACACTGGGGCATGGAAAGGTGGGTGTAGGAATGAGAGGGCTGAGGGGTCTGTGTGTCAGATTAGGTAGTATCAAGAGAGACTTAATTTCCACAATGACTTAAAACCAGAAAGTGATGACACAAGTGTGTATGCTTGTCATGACATGAACATGGACAAAGCCAAAGTTTCCAGTTTTGGTTCAGGAAGGGGGAGCATGGAGAGGAAGAGGGGAAATCAGGTTTAGGGTAAAGTAGAGAAATGGGGTCTTGGAGAGCTACTTTTTCTCACCATTGTCCATTTATGCCCCTGCAAAGAAAACTGGGTATAAGAGAATAGAAAGTAGCAGGCACATCTTTTTTGGTGTAAGCACTATGGCAGACAAGAACTGGCTGGTGTCTGTAGAAAGCTTTGGGGGTAGGTAGAAGGATCAGGAGCCAAACCTGAGGGTCATATGTAAGAATTGAGGTCTAGAGAGTAGACTCTTTCCTAAGTAATGAGCTTAGGCAGGAGTGGATACCAGGTTGGACCAGTAGAAAGAGAAATGCTCACCATTCCTTCCATGCCATGGGGTAGGAGCAACACAATGCCATTCTGTCGAACCCACTTGGCTTGTCCTGGACAGATGAACTGGTCAATGATGCACTGAGCAGTGTTGTGGAAGTCACCAAACTGAGCCTCCCAAAGGACCAGGGCATTAGGACTTGCCATAGCAAAGCCCAGTTCAAAGCCTGTGTTATACAAAGGGGGAATGAAGACAGGGAGAGTAGATCATTACCCAGGAAATGATGAGGCTTCCCCCTGCCGGAGGGGATCATATTAAGATTGATTGGGGGGCAGCTAGATGGCGCAGTGGATAGAGCACCGGCCCTGGAATCAGGAGTACCTGAGTTCAAATCCGGCCTCAGACACTTAACACTTAACTAGCTGTGTGACCCTGGGCAAGTCACTTAACCCCAATTGCCTCACTAAAATTAAAAAAAAAAAAAAAGATTGATTGGATTGACTTTGCTAATTAACTCACTTAAAGTTATTGAAACCACACCTACCTGAAAGCTTGGTCCTCAGAACTCTGACCTCAGCAAGTTTTCTGCTCATGGACCACCCTCAAGTCCAGTAAACCAATAAGATTTGAATGATGGTACCCAATTAGCTTGGGGCAGTGTGGAAGAGCCTTCTTCCCCCACCCCCAAACCTGCAGGAAGTGTCCACTGACACATGTTCTCTGACAGGTGGGTGGTAGAGGACTTGGAGAAAGAAGGAAGCCAGGCTGAGCTCTAGGTGAGATAGGCCTTCTTAACTTTCTGAGCCATGTGTTCTCTCTCTCTTTTTTTCACGTGTTCTCTCTTTACTAATATTTGGTATGTGTTAATAAATGCTTAATGCCCAAAACTGGTGCTAAAGCTTCTAATTTATAAGTAGCAATATATTAGAAACCCCAGCTAAGTTTCCCTAAAACTTGAGACAGAAATAAGGCGACCACATGTAATTTTAAATGCCAGAGGATACATTCCCTCAACAGAGTACATTATTGACTCTCTAGAGGTAAGGCTCAAGGGTCCTCACCTAAAACTCCATATTCAGACAGAGAACTGTTGCAGACTGTATATGGAGCCTGGTTGGGCCAGAGGTGGTTCATGGGAATGCAGGTTTTCTTGTCAACATTCTGGTCATGTAGCACATGGTGACGATGGCTGGAAGAGAAAAATGGTTATTAATATAAACTAAACAAAACAAAACCAAACAACAACAACAACAACAAAACAACTTCACCCCCTCTTCCCCTAAAATGAACCTGCACTGACGCTAAACAAGCTATTTAGGTGAGAAGCCATTACAGAGGAAGATAGATCCCAAGCATCTGTACAAACACAACAGAGTACTGTTCTTCATAAAAGATGTCCAAAGAAATCAGTGCAAGTGTTCTTTTCTTTCCTTCCTTCCTTTCTTTTGGGAGGCAATCAGGGTTAAGTGACTTTCCCAGGGTCACACAATAAGTGGCTGAAGCTGGCTTTGAACTCAGGTCCTCTTGACACCAGGGCTGGTACACTGTGCTACCTAGCTGCCTCTTCAATTGCTCTTTTTAAACATGTGACTGAGTGGGCAGTAACATATGCTTGTTATGGGAATCTCCAATTCCCACTCCCAATGAGGTGGGAATCACTAGGTTTTACCTGAAGGTTCCACGTTCAACATCCTGGCCGCTGAGCCGAATGTGGATCCCATCTTTCAGGAGTGAGCCAAAGGCCATGTACTCAGCAAGGGCCCAGTCCACTGTTCGGTTCTTTACCATTTCTCCACGAGTTTTTAGAATCCGCCTCAGGCCTAGAGAGACACTCAAGCTTAAATCACATCCCAGGCTTGACCAATCACTTAGCAATAGTTTCTGTATAGGTGGGTTCTCAGTTGTACCATATTAATGAATAGGGAACAGATGCTTCTCTCTACTCTTGGCTTAGAAAATGATGAGATTGTTTCATTAAAGAATTGGGTTTATAGTAGCATAGTACAGCAGTGGTAGTAATACCACTACGAGGTCTGTATCCCAAAGAGATCATAAAAAAGGGAAAAGGATCCACATGCACAAAAATATTTATAGCAGCTCTCTTTATGATGGCAAAGAACTGGAAATCAAGGGAATGGCTGAACATAGTTGTGGTATATGAATATAATGGAATATCATTGTGCTGTAAGAAATGATGAGCTGCCAGATTTCAGAAAAACCTGGAAAGACTTAAGTGGATTGATGCTGAGTGAAGTGACCAGAACCAGGAGAACACTGTTCACACTAACAGAAACACTGTGTGATGACCAATTATGCCACTTAACTCTTCTCAGCAATACAATGATCCAAGAAAATTCCAAAGAACTCATGATGGAAAATGCTCTCCACAACTAGAAAAAGGAACCGTGGAATCTGGATGCAGATTGAACCATAATGTTTCTAATTTTTTTGTTGTTTGTTTTGAGGTTTTCCTCTTTTGTTCTGATTCTTCTTTCACAACACGACTAATACGGAAATATGTTTAATGTGATTGTACATATATAACCTATATTAGATAGCTTTGGGGATAGGAGAGGCAAGGGAGAGAGGGAAAAAAATTTGGAACTAAAAATCTTATGAAAACAAACAAAAAAAGAAAAAAAACTTGTAGTGATTTGACTTTTTCTCAATACTTACATATACACATATATAACACACACACACACACACACACACACACACACACACACACGCGGACAGCCAGGACCTCACCCAGAGGCTTTTTTTTTTTAACCATACATTATTCATAGCTACGAATCTCAAAATCAGAAACGTTCTCTGCATTTTACCCAGTAAGAAACTGAGGTTCCTACTAGGTAAGACAACGACCAAAGGCCACAACTTGGGCACTGTACAACTTTTTTTTTGAGTTTCAAATTCTCTTCCTTCCTCCCATGTTTCCCTCATCCTTTGAGAATGCAAGCAATATGATATCGATTACACATGTGAGTGAAGTCATGCAAAACTTATTTCCATGTTAGCTATGTTGCAAAAGAAAACACAAAAAAATCTGAGAAAAATAAAGAAAAGTTAAACAAGTATGCTTCAGTCTGTACTGAAAGTTCACTAGTTTTCTTTCTGGAGGTGGACAGCATTTTTCATCACAGTTTCTTTGGAAATGGATCACTGTCTTTTCCTATGATTCTACAGATCAGTAGAGCTAATAGTTACCCCCATGAATGGTGAAATTCTCCACAGGAACAGAGCTGGCTACATTTCCTATGTGTGCCAGGACATCTTCATTTAGACCAGTTGAAGGGCAAGACATACTCCTGGGCTGTCCATCCAGAGTGAAAAAACCTGACAGAGAAAAGAAAAGCCACAAATGGATTATCACTATGTGACTTTTATGAGCCCTATGATGGAACACTGAAACATAATTTCTACTCTACCTTTAATTGTCTGCTCATTAAAATGTAATTAATCTTAGAAAAGGGGCCATATGGTTCTGATTTTTAAAAAAGTATACTTTCTGAGATTTCCATCAAAGGTCTTTCAAATCCAGTTTTTCTAAAAGGCAAATGAAATGTGTAATTTCCTTTTTATTTATCTATTATATTTGTCAAGTTCTGAAATAGTCATGTTGAAATGATCTATAATTGTTCTCTCATTAACCTTGTTTTTTTACTATTCAGTTAGCTTTTCCTTAAAGTCCTCAATTGCTATTACCTTTTTTTAAAAATATTTTTCATGCTTTATTGTATTTTTATTTATTTTGTTAATCACTTCCCAATTACATTTTTTTTTTGTTTTTTTTTTTTTGCAGGGCAGTGGGGGTTAAGTGACTTGCCCAGGGTCACACAGCTAGTAAGTGTCAAGTGTCTGAGGCCGGATTTGAACTCAGGTACTCCTGAATCCAGGGCTGGTGCTTATCCACTGCTCCACCTAGCTGCCCCTGCTATTACCTTTTGATGCATATATTTAATTTTTATGTATTTACTTATCTATGCTACTTTTAAGCATTAGGGCATCTCCCTGTTCGTCTCTCTTGACAGTATCTATTTTTACTGTTGAATTATCACAAATCGTGATTCTAATTATTACCTATGCAGCAAATGTTAAGTTGTATTTTCTACTTCATTCTGCGATTCTTATGTTTTAGGTTTCAATCCGGTCAAGGCTGGAAGTTAAGTTTTCCCTTTCTCTCTAGCCTCCTCTACTATATTATTCTTGTTAAACAATCAGTATAAGGGGCCACATAGCTTGTTTTGTTTGAACCAATTTGATCTTAGTCTCCATTCTCACAGAGACCCTCCCCCATCCCAGATCTTTAGATACAACCCTTTTCACACTTCCTTTCCTCAGCCCAGAGAAGAGCATGGTTCAGGAGCCCCCCTGCTCCCCGTCTCACCCATTTTCTGCTTGAATAACTTCCACCTCCCACCTGCATTCTAAGAAACACCAATCCATTCTTCTCTCCTTGTCCTTCCACTATGGTGTTAGAACAAAAAAGCTTTAACAGTAAGTGACCTGTTACTACTACTCACCAGGCCAGGGTGAGTCAAGCCAGTGCTTGATGTGTAGGATCTTCTCATCTTTAGATCTGGCAAAGGCCTCCTCACAGATCTTATCATACTTGGAAATCTCCTCCTAGAAAGTAGTGACATGGCACATCAGGTACACAACCAAACACAGTGAGTGGATCGGACTCCAGAGGCCACTCTCTCATGTTTCAAGGGAGGACAACTTCCACTCACATTATAAAACTTCTTACCAAGCCAAGAAATTCAACCTGTGCTAGCTCCCAGGCATCTTCGAGTCAAGGTTAACAAGATGCCTTCTTTGTCCTTCAAATCAACCTGGCCCTCCACTAGAAGCCTACTAGGATTTGGAATTTGTTTTCTATTACCTGTCTCCTAGTCTATTTGATCTTTTCCTATTGACTAGGAAACTTCAGTACCCCATAAAGGTTCATGTCTTCTGACCTCTCAGAAATTTTTGTTACACACACACACACACACACACACACACACACACACACACACACACACCCCTTATTGTTCACTTGTTTCAGTCACATCAAACTCTTCATGTCCCCACTTGCAGTTTTCTTGGCAAAGATACTGGAGTGGTTTGCTATTCCCTTTTCCAGCTCATCTTGCAGATGAGGAACTGAAGCAAAAAAGGCTAAGTGACTTCCCCAAGGTCATAAGTTAGGCAGTATCTGAGACTGGATTTGAACTCAGGAAAATGAGTCTTACTGACTCCAGGCCTGGCACGCTATCCACTGCACCACCTAGCTGCCCATATATTTCCTTACAAAGTTCTTAAGTTCCAAGTAAATTTTTTAAAATCACGTCTTATAGTTTGAGGACTCCAATTCTATACCTACAGCCCCGATCAGGCCCTGGGCTTGTGTTTCTTGTTCTTATCCACACATTCTGCTGGGATTTAAAAACTGAATTCACTGTCTTCCTTCCCCCAAACGTCCCCCACAGTCCTTCAGTCCTTCCCCTTCCTTCTTCAAAGCTTTTTTCCTCCTCCTTCAGCTTTCCAGTCTTGGAGTGACCGTCCTCTTGCCTTTTTTTTTTTTTTTTAAACTCAGTCTACTGAGTTGCTCTATTTGCTATTTAAAGCCCATCATCATCTGACTCTTTCCAGACTTTCTCCACAAGATTCTTGCCCTCACACTCAACATTCCAGCCAAAGCAACCCACTTGCAGTTCTCCATACACAGCATTGCACCTCTTGCCTCCACACCTTTGCAAAAGTTGACCACCATGCTTGGAATGTTCTGTCTTCTCAACCCTATTTCTTGATATCCTAGCTTTCTTCAAGGTTTATTAGGTTAAATGCCTAAGAAATCTTTTGGGATTCTCTGAATTTTCAGTCTTTTTCAACTCTGAAATTATTATTTTCACTGACTTTTTTTTTTTTGGCAGGACAATGAGGGTTAAGTGGCTTGCCCAGGGTCACACAGCTAGTAAGTGTCAAGTGTCTGAGGCCCCATTTGAACTCAGGTCCTCTTGAATCTAGGGCCACTGTGCCACCTCGCTGCCCCCTTTTTCATTGACTTATATGTGTATGTGTTGTTTCCCCAGAGAATGTAAGTTCTAAGAGGGCCATGGTTTGATTCATTGTTTTTATATGTCTAGCACCCACCACATAGTTCTTGGTACATAGCAGGTGCTTTAAAAATATTTCTTGAATTGAATACCAATAGCATCGCTTCTCCTTCCTCTTGAACTTTCCTTCCTCTCCCTTTCCACAACCTTTCGCCTAATCCAGGGCCCAACAGCAGTCTACCTCAGGTAATGTAACAAAGTCGGCCTCCTGATCTCTAGCCTCTTTCCATTTGCAACCATCCCAAATATTATAATAGATACCACTGTCCTTAAGCACTATTTACTGCCTGCTCACTCCTAGAATTCTTCATCAACTCCTATTTTCTTCTGCGATGATGGTCAAGCTCCAAGTAATGGGCCTACTACCAAATAGAACCTTTATCTAATTGCTCTCCCGTTTACTTGTCTCCTGAATGTAATTCTTTTCTCTGTGCACATGCAGATGTCCCCATACCTTATCTCTAAACCACATCCCTCCCTCTCTTTCAAAACAATGCCTGAGTCTCACTTCTGTTGTGAAATGATCACAATCCTTTGAACTCTTACACATCTCTTTTTTATGTATTTGTTCAATTCAACTCAATATTTTTTCATAAGTGCCTACTATGTATCAGGAATTGTGCTAGCGCAGTGGGAATAGAAAAGACAGAATGTTCCTGGCATGGGGGGAAGCTTGTGCAAAGGAATGGAGATGGGAATGTCATGTATGTGGAGCATTAAGCCAGTCAGTTGGCTGAGGTGTAGGGAGCTAGAGGGTAGTAAGGTGTTATCAGGCCTGAAAGTTAGGTTGTGGTTAGATGGAAAGGGCTATAAAATTCCAGAGAGGTTTGTTTACATTTCATCCTCCAGGCAAAAGGGAATCATTAAAACCTTCTGAAGCAAAGGAGTGACAGATTAAAATCACCCTTTATCTTGTTTTACAGACATTTTCTGTCTCCTCTACTAGAGTGCAAGCTCCTTGAGGACAAAGACTGTGTCTTTTAAAAAAAACATCTCTTGGGGCAGCTAGGTGGTGCAGTGGATAAAGCACCAGCCCTGGATTCAGGAGGACCTGAGTTCAAATCCGGCCTCAGACACTTGACACTAGCTGTGTGACCCTGGGCAAGTCACTTAACCCTTCATTGCCCTGAAAACAAACAAACCCCCCAAAACCCCATCTCTCTCAACAATTAAAATCATAACTAGGTGCTTGATAAATGATTGCTGAAGAGATTTCCCAGACTAGCACAAGCAATTCAATAAACCACATTTGTAATCCTAGCACTTAAGACACAACTACAATGAAGTGATACATGCCTCAGCTAAATATATCTCCTCTACTGTTATTTCAATTGTGTTTGAGCAGGATCCCACACTGAGTCGTTCTCCAAGGCAAGTACTATGGCTACAACCTCCTTTTTTTTCCTCCTATGCAGAATTCAGGCACTCGATAAATATATTTGGCTGACTAACTTTGACAGAGTTTGATGGGGTAAATAGAATAGCTCAAGTGACTGCACCTCATATTCCGGTTGATTGACCACTCCCTGTGACACCAAGGTCTCCGCATATTTCTGCAGCACAGGTTTTTGTTGTCTGATCTGCTTGTACATGAGGGGCTGAGTGAACATAGGTTCGTCCATTTCATTGTGACCATTACGTCGGTAACACACCTACATAGCAAAGGAAAGAAGTATCAGAAAGCTAAATTCTCTAGTTATGTTTGGAAAATAGTGAAACCTCAGCAAAAAACACAATGGGCTGGAACTCAGGACATTCTCATTTTTAGTCCCAATATCATAACCTTCCACAAGTCATTCAACCTTCTGATTCATTCCTCTCAATTAGGATATCCCTCCTATCTTAATTCTTAGGGATGCTTTGTGAGCTTAGAAAAAAAATGAAAATGCTTTAAAAACATACACCTTTTCTTAAGAGGAGAAGGTGACAAAAAATGGCAAGTCTATATTAGACAGGTCATGGAAAGAAAGGCAAGCTAATACATTGTTGGTGGAGCTCTGAAATGGTACAATTCTGGAAAGCAATTTGGAATTATGCAAATAAAGTGACTATAATATGCATGTCCTCTGAACCAGAAATTCCATTGAGCTTATACAATTATTAAGAAAAACATCTCCATATATAGTACTCTAAAATATTCATATCAGAACTTTTTATGATAGCTTAGAATTGAATACAAAGTAGATGCCCTCAATTGGTGAATGGCTAAACAAATTGTGGTACATAAACATAATGGAAATGGAATATTACTGTGCTGTAAGAAATGATGAGTGTGATGAATACAGAGAAGCAAGGAGATCTATATGAACTGATACAGACGGAAGTAAACACAACGAAGAAAACAACATACACAGTAACTACAACAATGTAAAAGGAAAAAATGACATGCCAAAAAATCAAAAGTAAATGTAAAATTATAAAGATCAAGTGAGACTCTAATGAAGACATATAAGACACCTGCAACCCACCCTTTCATGGAGGTGGGATGTCTACAAATGCTACACATTGCACATGGTTCTGGATTTGATTTATCACATGGAACAGCTCTCAGGGAAGAGGAATGGGAAAGGAGGGATACATGGGATACTATGATGATGTAAAGAAATAGAAAATATCAATAAAACTTATTTTAAAAACCAAAGAAGGCAATATGCTTAGTAAAAAATAACAGCTAACTGAGAGGAAAAGGACAATCTCATAATTAGCAATTTTCTATCACTTCAATGCTTCTGTTAGTCAGAAATAATAAGATGACTTGGCATATATATATATATATATATATATATATATATATATATATATATATATATATATATATATATATACTAGGAAGAAGTAGAAAATAGTCTATAAACTGGAGGCCATTGAGCCTGACATTCCTGGCAAAATCAACAGATGGCTGAGGAAACTTGAGGATTTAACCTGGAGAAGTGAAGACTAAGGTGTGTGTTCAGGGTTGGGGAGCCGAGATGGATGTGACAGTCTTTAAGTATATTTGAAGGGCTATCATAGGGAACAGTTTTGCTTGGGTCCAAAAGGTGGAAGTGAGGGCAATGGGTAGAGGTTGTGTGAGGGCAGATTTAAGTTTAATAACCATTTGGGCTATCAAAAAAGCATGAATGCCCTGGGAGGTTTCTCCTCATTAGGTCTTCAAGGGAAGGCTAGATGACCACCTGTTAAGTATGCAGTAAAGAGGATTCTTATTTAGGTATGGGTTGTACCAGATAACCTGAGGTCCCCTTCTAATTCTGAAATACAGTGACTTTTGAAGTAGATGAATATTCATAAGAATTCAATAATGGGAAAAATTCTGAGTTAGTAGATTCCCTTTTTCTTTCCTCTTAAACCATCACAAAAAGCCAAAAGCAAGAAAGTTAAGGAGATAAAGCATTAAGGCCCATGGCAGGATGATACAGAGCCCCAGAAGATCAATAACTGAATCTCACTGGTTACTTACCAAATCCACAACCACGTCCTTATGAAAAGTAGTCCGCCACTCAGCAGCCACATTGCACACATACATAACTGCTTCAGGGTCATCGGCATTCACATGGAAAATTGGTGCATTTACCACCCGGGCCACATCAGTAGGGTATGGAGAAGAACGGGCCATTCGGGGGTCTGTGGTAAAGCCAATCTGCAAGGACAATGGCCAGGCCTGAGTCACTGAGGATTCCCTTGCAATCATGTAAAGTAGCCTCATATTAACTCCATTATTATAATTTATCACCACCACCACCCACCACCACCACCACCATAATCTAATCCAGAGGTTACAAAGGTATGAACAATGGTAAGAAGGCCTACATACATTATACCTAAGAGGTAACAAACTATAGGAGTAGCAACTATAAGGATTACCTCAACCCAAGTAATTTCAAACTAACATTGTGATTCTCTTGTAACCAAACCCTACTGTAAAGTCTGGAAACCTGGCTGTAAATGGTAACATTATTTGGCTAAATGATCATTTATAACATTGTTACTATGGAACTGTTTCCAGGAATCGTGTTTTTCAAAAACTGCATTTTGCAACGCCAGCAAATGTCATCAGGCAGAGCATGTCTTTCTGTAGCGGAGAGAAAAAGGCCCAGGCTTGCCATAGCTGTCACCTGAGATGCCACGAGGAGCTATGGAAAGGGAGGTAGTAGAGTTTTCTAAACACTGCCCTCTGCTCATCATTATTAGCTCATTTTTCAGACAACTTTCACCCATATATTCAATGTGGCTAAACAAAGCACAGGGCTTTAGTAAAGGAGATCTCCCTCCCCCCCAGAGAAAACAAAACCGGGCTCAGAGGGATCTCCAGCAGGAGAACAATAGTCCCAAATGACCTTCAAGCTCTTCTCTCAGGCACAGAAAGAAGCACATTCACTGTGAAGCAGGTCTGTCTACTCCTGCCACAGTTCTTAAGGTCATAAAAAAGTTTATTCTGTTTTTTGTTGGAAGACCAGCATGAATGCCTGCCACTTAGAGAAGGGAGGTTTTTATACAAGACTGGGAATTATAAAGTATCTAAAGTTGTTTTTTAAACAATTTTCTCTTTCATTGTCCTTCTAGGGAGATAGGGTTGGATAGCAATTGATTAGAACTAAGCACACAGAAGAATTGCAGGTACTATCTGTGTGCCTCTGGGAAAGTAATTTAACCTCTCTGGGACTGCTTCCTCATCTAAAATGAGGGAGTTGGTCTAGATGACCTCTAAGTTTCCTTGTAGCTCTAAATCTAGGATCTTGTGAAGTGTCTGTTGAGTTGAAATTCAAATGGTTCAGTGATCTCATGATTGTGGGAACTACTGCCAATGAATGAATATTAAAATCAGAAAGACAGTATGGCACAGCAGGAAGACCTGGGTTCAAATACTCCCTCTCATACTTAATAGCTGTGTGACCAAGGGTAAGTCCCTTTACCATTCCTTAAGCTTCAGACAAGTCTTGAATAACAATAACAGCACGTAACATTTATATAAGGGTTACTATGTGCCAGGTACTGTGTATGCTTAGCACTTTACAATTATCTTATTTACTTCTCCCAGCTACCTTGGGAGGTGGGGACTATTATTATCCTCATTTGGGGCCAGCTAGGTGGTGTAGTGGATAGAGCACTGGCCCTGGATTCAGGAGGACCCGAGTTCAAATCTGGCCTCAAACTAGCTGTGTGACACTGGGCAAGTCACTTAACCCTCGTTGCTCCACAAAACAAACAAACAAACAAATAAATAAATATATTCTCATTCTACAGTTGAGGAAACGGAAACAAACAGGGCATGTGACTTGTCCATGGTTAAGTGTCTTAATGATGGATTTGAACTTGAGGCTTTCTGACTACAGGCCTAGTGCTCCATCCACTGAGTCACCTAGTTGTCCCTTGAAGAGAATAATTTATAGAAGACTGCAATCTGCATTGGTAGGAGTTCCCATACTGACAAAGTCACAAGTCTGATTGTTTTTTGACATATTTAAAGGTAACTCGTGTACTTCTACGGGAGAAGAACTGATAAGGTTGGCCAACCATGGATATAGCACCTCCAGCTTGGCTGTCATTCCTCAAGGATATAAATCACTCTATGGAATACAATGTTCTTCCTACATCCTGAAAATGGCCCGGATGGGCTACCATGGATATAAACAATCCCACTGGAATGAGATTAATTTTATCTATAAAGCAGACGAGAAATTCTTCAATGAAAGGAACAAAATCAATTCTGGATGAGAATGCAGCCACTACAAATCAGGGCAGAGAAATTCCCTTGCAATCATGTAAAGTAGCCTCATATCAACTCCATTATTATAATTTATAGTTCAACCATTTTGTATGGTCACACCTGCTTGTTACACCAGTAGAGAGGATGGAACACCATTGGGCAGGCAGGACTAGAGCCTTTCTGCTCTCTCATCCCTGCTGGATGGGAGATTTAATCACCAAAGCCTTTGATAACAGTGAAGACTGCAGCCACCACGGCTCAACCAGGAGAAAAGTTCAGATAGAACAATCCAGCCATTTTGGATTCTTTACACCCATTTTCTACCCTGTCCTAATTTTGTCATGGCTCATGACTCATGAGCTTCCTTTTGCTTTGAATGACCCTATTTCTCCGCATCCATTCCCCAGCCTACTGAAATCCTATTCCTGCTCTAAAGACCACCATATCCATGAAACCTTCCTTGACATCCTCAAACGGATTCTCTGTAGAGGACCCACCCAATATTCCAGACTTCCTCTAGGTTGTTTTTATTTTATTTTATTTTTCAAATTAACATTACCTGAAAAGCATTACAACAGTAAAGTGGTCTCCTAACTTTACTCCTGCCATATGACCTGCGTACCTCCTCTTCTAATCACTGATGACATCTCTTATGACACTTCTTGTGTATAAGTCATAGTTGGCAATATGTCTCAGCCTCTTTATGCCCACCACACTTTCCTCCATTGCCTTTCAGGTCAACTGTAATTTTGATTCTTAAAGAGATTGTGGCATTTCATGATTTATAGTCACATAGAATCACTGGTGCTGGTATAAAATAGATGAAATTTTATTGCAGGGAGCAGCTTAGGGCCACTAAAAATGCGTTACCTTTCCCCAAATGCACTGTGGACCACTCTTTCTTTTATTCAAGAGTCTATTTGCAGTATCTGACCAAGATATATGCACTGAGGGACCAGCTCAATGGCCTCTCCATCCAAAAGCATACTGAAGTTTGGACAAGAGGCATCCTTCAACCACCTATTTTTTCCTGTGTATATAGTTAGATTGAACTCAATTGTCTACCAACTTCATTTAGTTAAGGGCTTCTTTAATACTCTGAGCTTGATGAGACCAGCATCCTGACAGTGCCAAACACCTTTCATGAACATGTGTTCCTGTTTTATGCCTTGTTTGATACTGATAATCAGAAGAGCATTAAGCAAACTTATCTCTATTGCATCCATCAAAGTATTCTGTGTGAGTTATTGTAAATAGGCAGCTAGGTGGCACAATGGATAGAGTGCTGGACAAAGAGTCAGGAAGAACTCAGTTCAAATCTGGCCTCAGACACTTCCTAGCTGTATAACCCTGGGCAAGTCACTTAACTTCTGTCTTCCTCACTTTCTTCTTCTGTAAATTCGGGATAATAATAGCAGGGTTATTGTGAGGATAAAAGGAAATAATGTTTGTAAAATTATATATGTATGCTAGCTGCTGCTATGATTATTCTATGTCTAGGAGACACCTTGGAAGAGAGCTTTAGAGGCTGTATTCTGCTCCACTCAATCCAATGCTGCTTTATAATTAAGCAACAAGAAATAACAGTGGAATCTTCCTTTCCGTGCACCTTTCAGTCAAATGCACTACTGTAAAGATGTGATGGGCAGCACAACATTCTTGAAAGTCTGCCTGTTCTCATGTTTTTCATCAAGGATTCCTTTGACAGATGTGTAGATTATTCTTATAAAGATTTTTAGAGAAATGAAAAAGTAGGCACAAGACTAAACAAGTTATTTAGATTCTGTTGATTGCCTTTTGGGGGGGGGCGGCGGGAAGGTGCAGGCGTAAACTCATATATAACCGCCCCCAGCAATTTGGTATTTCCCCCCTTTAAATTATCTTGAGAATTAATCCCTCATTGCCCTCAAATTATAGCTCCTCCAGCAAGGCTTTCCAGATGACCTTCCGATCTTTGTCTCATTTGCTGCCATTTTCATTTCCCCACACAACACTTCTTATGCAGTTATCAAGTATTATTTTATAGAAGCTACCAGTCCTTGTGTCATGTTCCCCTCTTAGATTATTAATTCCATAAGGGCAGGAACACATCATAGCTCATCTCTGAATTCTGTCCCATTGCTAGCTCCTATCACAGGGCCCTCTCTGTGTGTAAAAGGCAGTGCTTTTTGTACTGAAATGAATTTGCAGAAGTTTCCTTCATTGCTACTGATTATATGATGCTTTCTGAACAGTCAAAATGCTTATGCTAGGGAATATAGCTAGATCTTCCAGTAAGGTTTTTGAACTTTAAAGGTTAGATAGGAAAAATCCATGTTACCTGATTGTTAACGACCACATGCACAGTGCCATGTGTAGTGTAGGAGGGAAGGTCACTCAAGTGGAATGTCTCATACACAATACCCTGCCCAGCAAATGCAGCATCTCCATGTATAAGGATGGACATCACCTAGAAGATATGTAAGATTAGGTAAATAGTGAATTCAGAGACACTAAAAATCCAGATGGAAAATTCTTCCCTTTAGGTCCTCAAAGTCTACAAGGATAGCGGAGGCTGATGTGGAATTTTTTTGGCAGTGAATTTAGAAAAGAACCAAATTTGATGGGTAGAGGATCCCGAGAAATTAACCAAGTTGACAAAAGGCAATTTAATGTAGTGTAAGGATAAAAGGCTGGCTTTGGAGTCAGTAAGACCTGGGTTTGAATCCTGCCTCTCACACATACTAGTTGGATAATCACATCATTTAGCCTGTCAGTGTTCCAGGATCAAAGACCAAGTTGCTGATTTACACTGGTGAAGGGCCTTTTCATGCAGAGTTCTCCTTACTGATAAAATCACAGACTTGGCCCACAGCTTTGAACTAAAAACAGTGTCACACTCAAACACAAAAAAAGGTTATCTTGGAAAGGAGACTAATGGGTAGAAGTGGCTACAGTGAGTGACATGCATAGACTTTGCTTTTTCGCTGACTGTAGAGACTTTTACAGGTTTTAGGACATGATGCCTCAAACTGTATTTACTTTGTGGATGGTTAAAAAATCACTATAAAAAGGTCATTAGTCAGAGTTTTTACCTTTTTAAGTTTTCACTTCTACCCACGCCCCCCCATCCTCTGTGCTCTATTTTTCGAGGTTGGTTTCCTACTTCATTTTCAGCTCTAGTCTCACTTCCTAATATTCTGGTAGCCTGGTAACACCTTAATGCTAGATCTCATCGCTCCTTGTGACCTTTTCTTGGTTCCTGGCCATGCTTCAGTGCTCAAACATCAGTAACTCATTTGTCATTACCATGGCTCCCCACACAGTAAGTAGCTGTAATTGCAGTCTCAGGGACATGATAAACAGGATGAAAAGATGTAATTACATACCACCCATGTAAATCTGATGGTAACTGTCCACTCTCTAAAGATTTATTTAGCATTGGGTCTCAAAATTGTGGTCTGCTGGGCATGAGCTGTGCCTATGTTTGCTACATTCTGGCATTTCAGAAATGTCTTCAGATAATAAAAATCCCCAAGGCTGCATAAACACTGAGCCAAATTTGGTCAGGACTCACAAATTCTGCACAAGGTTACATAATCTTTCATGTGTACTGGGTGACATTATGTAACAGACATACCCCATGTTTCAGATTTCCTAATGGTAAAAAAATCCTCAAAATTCCCTGGTAGATACAGAGCAGTAGCTACTAAAAAGGAGGTACAGGCAGGGGTATAAGGTGAGACAGGGATGTGGAGTTACCTATGCATGGAAGGGAAAAGCAGGTAATTCAACTGGTATGTGTGAGTGTGTATGGGGGGAGGAGGTACTGGGGAAGATAAGAATGGGACTGCTGGGAAAGAGGATGATGGCAGAGAGAAGGGAATGGAAGGATGGTAGAACAGTTGCTATCAACATAAATGATTCAAACTCTGACTCTCCAGGGTTGTTTCCTTTAAAGTTTTAGTGGTGATGCCTTGTTTTTACACAATAATCATTTCCTGGTACGTCCTCCCCACCCCAAGCCCACATCCTGAACCAACTTGTACAGTGAGGGGTGCTGGATGTGGATCCTGGTTCAAAATCTTGGCTATGCCACTCACTACACCTTTGTGACCTTTGGCAAGTTACCTCACTTGTAGAGTTCTGTTTCCTCTTCTGTAAAATGAGGAGTTTGGATCAGATGACCCTTGAGGTTCCTTCTAGGTCTAAATTTATAAGCTAGGAATAAAACCAACAGACAAGAGTAACCTCCTGTCTGGGTGAGCATCATTTTACCCTGGTGTCCTCTAGAATTTCTTAGGAGAGAAAACTATAGGTGTCCAACTGCAAAATACAGTATAATTTGACCAGGCCTCAAATCATTCAACAAAAATCTGGAAAATGTACACTCCCCATGGTGGTGGCAGCTGTCTCGAGGGGAAGAGGGGAATAGACAGATTGGCAAGTTTCCTTTTTCCTCTTTCTATCCCCAGTGCCTGCTATAGAGTAGGTGCTTAATAAGTGCTTGTTGACTTGCTAGGGTTCAAATGGAAGCTTATTTTTGGATTAGAGAAGACAGATGATTTTTAAGTGTTTATTCTTTGTTCATCTACTGTGTGTTACTCACAATCTTGCTATTTTTCAGGGATAGTGGAATGGATTGAGGAGAATTTCTTGATTCTAAGAAAGATGTGCAATGCAATTTGCTTTTTCCTTTTTTCAAAGAAGATTTTATATAACACGTTCCTTCCCTCTGCCCAAACAGGATGGGCCGAACATCTTGTAGTCAATGCCAGGTAACTAAAAGGACAGAGGAAAGTCTTTGGCCACTGAGCAAGAGGCAGAGAAACTAGGATTTATCTCCCTTCAAAAAGCCTCCAGCCTAGTCAGGCTCCGAGAAAAGCCTTTGGGGTGGTAGCTGTGTTCTAAAGCTTTAGAGCCATTTCTTTACTTTTGGATGCTCTATGGCCAGCAAGTCTGTGTTCTAGTTTCATTTCCTGTCTCACACAGTATTGATCACAGGCCATTCATTTAAATGATATTAACCTTTACTAGTACTTTCTACTGTTCTTTCATTATTATTTCTTCTCTTCCATGACTTCTGAAATTACTTTGTATATATCCTACATTCTTCCTGATCAACATTTCATACCACCCCAAATATAACTTGATCAGATCCAGCACTCATTGAGTGTAGAGACAATTTCATTTTTCTCAGCACCTGGGACTTAGTAGGTACTTAAATAAATGCCATGAACTGATTTGTGCATTATTATTAGTTTTTTTGTGGGGCAATGGGGGTTAAGTGACTTGCCTGTGGTCACACAGCTAGTAAGTGTCAAGTGTCTGAGGCCGGATTTGAACTCAGGTACTCCTGAATCCAGGGCTGGTGCTTTATCCACTGCATTACCTAGCTGCCCCTTGATTTGTGCATTATTAATCTAAGTCTGAAGAGGGAGCATGCTGCAGTGGAAAAACTGCTGGATTTGGAGTTATGAGGACCTGGGTATGAATCTCTCAGCTAAGCTCGCCCTTCTGGGCCTTGATTTCCTTAACTGTAAAATGCAGATGCTGGACTAGGAGATCTCTAAGGTGGCCTTCTATCCTTAAATCTTATGACCCTAATTTGTGGCTGGGCTCTAATTTCTTATTCTTCCCTTCTTTTTGAGCCTTTATTCTTTCTCCTCTCTTCTGTCTACTGTCACTATCCCATTTCCAGACCGTCACTATTTAAACTACTCCGACAGCCTCCTTACCAGCCTCAAAGACTCCAGGCATATATCACTGCCAGATTAATCTTTAAAAAAGGGGCAGCTAGATGGCACAGTGGTTAAAGCGCTGGCCCTGGATTCAGGAGGACCTGAGTTCAAATCCAGCCTCAGACACTTAACACTTACTAGCTATGTGACCCTGGGCAAGTCACTTAACCCCCATTGCCCCGCAAAAAAAAAAAAAAATCTTTAAAAAAACACTTTTACTCAGGTATGGTACAGTGGAAGTAGCGATAGCTCTAGAGATGAGGGCCTGGGTTAAAATTCTACCTCTGAATTGTGTGAACTAGCTGTGTGCCTGTTTTATTGTCTTTCTAGCCTGATACTACTAAGCACTGAGCCTTGCACATTGTAGATAGTCAAATATTTGTTGAATAAATGGATCTTAATAACCTACAATAGATAACTAACTCCCTTTGAACTGTTAAGTAAAGGCCCATAGCCTTAATATGGTTCTTCAGAAGCTGAGTCTACCTTCTCAGATGAATCTGATCTCCTATTTCCTAAGGTGAAGCCTTCTGTTTTGGGTTGGCTGGCCTCCTTGCTGGCCTGCCCACACATCACCTCTGTTCATGCTCTCCACATTCCTTCCCCTGCAAAGGCCTTTCTTCTTCATCTATTACAGTCCTATTCATTCTTCAAGGCCCAGCACAAACTCACACTTTTAAAAAATTGGTAACAAGAAAATTTATTCTATTCTGCTGAAATAGGCTTGAATGCCTTTTACTTCCTCGTCAAACTCCTTTAGCTGCTACTAACTTTGAGTTTTCTCCTCTTCAGGGATGTTTATGTAAGGTGAGAAGGGAAAAATAGAGAAAGAAAGGGAAAGAGAAAAGGAGATGGGGGAGAGATAGAGAAAGGGAAAGAACAGAAGGGGAGATGGAGAGTGTGTACACATCTGAATTTCTCTAGAAGCCTCATGTTCCCTACATGTAAAACAGGGATAATATCATACCTGTCCAATCTACCTTACAGAGTTGGGGTGAGGCTCCAATTAAGTAGAGAGCTTTGCAAACTTTAAAGTGCTACTTGTCGGGGCAGCTAGGTGGCATAGTGGATAAAGCACTGGCCCTGGATTCAGGAGGACCTGAGTTCAAATTCGGCCTCAGACACTTTGGACACTTACTAGCTGTGTGACCCTGGGCAAGTCACTTAACCCTCACTGCCCCACAAAAACAAAAACAAAAGAAATGCTACTTGTTATTTTCTATAGGTATAGAAAAGAGAAACACCACATGTTTTTGGAGGGCTGTCACTTTGGGATGAAACATCTAAACTTGGGATGGATGGTTATTCTCCTTGGGATTTTGGTTAGGGTTTGGGAATTCCTGAAATTCAAATTTTTTCAAGTGCTAAGAAGTACCTGACAAGCTTCAAGTTATTTCTAAAGAGAAAAAAACATGATCTAGAGAGTTTCATGTTCTATGAGACATGGAAGAGATGGGACCCTGAGCCCAACTATGTGGTTCTGTCAATCCTATTCACAGTTATCATCTTCTAAGGAACTATACCTTCTTTCCTTCAGTATCCCCACAATAAAACTGCTCAGCTTTGGTTTTTCCCATAACCACTGGGTCAGCAGCCTCTAGATGAGAAGGGTTGGCCACTAATGACAGCGTGATGTTTCTGTCCGTTACTCTGTTAATCCTCCGGTGATACATGCCCAAGTGATACTTCACATCTCCAGAACCCTAGATACACCAAGAGTTGACAGAACAAAGTCAGTTTGTCGCTGGAAAGTTAAAATTGGTTATTGTCCAGAAAGTAGTTATTCGATGCCTCCTTTCTCACTCCCAGTCTCCTATTCCCCTACAGCAGTGGTGTCAAACTCATACAGAAACGAAAAACTTCCCTTCGTTACTCTAGAATACAGATCCTCCATAACACAGGTGTCTTGGCAAGAGGTGTTAAGTTTTGGCAAGTGGCTGAATCAGATTAAAACATGGTTGGGAAATATTTGGGGCAGGCTAGGTGGCACAGTGGATAGGGCACTGAACTTGGAATCAGGAAGATTCATCTTCATGAGTTCAAATCCAGCCTCAGATACTTTCTAGCTGTGTGCCCCTGGGCAAGTCACTTAACCCTGTTTGCCTCAGTTCTTCACCTGCAAAATCATTTGGAGAAGGAAATGGCAAAACCACTCCAGTATCTTTGCCAAGAAAACCCCAAATGGGGTCACAAAGAGCCAGGACATGATTGAACATAATGAGAAATATGTAACAAAATAAGTAAAAAGAAAAGGCAATATAGACGTTAATTTGTGGTTTTCTCAGGGATCTATTTCTATTTGAGTCTGACACCACTGTTCCATACCAAAGTTGTGCTAGCAACTGCAAGAGGAGCAAAGGACAGCACATCAAGGCATTTAACCTGGTAGTCCAGCTCTGCTTATTATGCAGCTACTTTGCCTTTTCAGGACAGTCTTTTGCTGCTGTCCTTTTTATTCTTCATTCTCTAACATCACCTACCCACCACCCATTTTACCAAAAGGTTAATAGATATGACACTAAGGATTGGCCAAACCAGTCCTAAGGGAAAGGTGGGCAGTAGTGTTTTTAGACTAAGCCTTGTTTACTACCTACAAACCAGAATACTCCATGCACTTTCTCCTAGGGAAACCTTAGTAAAGAAAACAAGCTTGTGACCTAGTCTCAGTAGATAGAAGTAACTCCACAAACCAGGCCTCAAGAAACTTCCTTGGCAGTCCTGGAGTGCTATTAAGTTTAGTGGATGCCAAGCTCCAGTGAAAGCAGGACAAGTGACTCACCTCATCAGCCGCCTCCAATTTTGAATCAAATTGACAGAAAATCTGCTCCAGTTCCTTCCTGATCACATTTGCAAGTACATTCAGGCGCCCTCTGTCACACACACACAAATAAGGTGATCAGCAGACCTGTACCTGACAGGAGTCCCTGAGTCCAGAAAGGAAAGCCACTCCTGCATTCAAGCTCTGCTCAACCTGCAGGTCCTCTTCCTTCTGCCCCCACTGAACACTCATGGTACCCAACCACTCTTCACTTGATGGCACAGGCATAATAACTATTGGGGGAGGGGGAGCTGTCTGAAAGAGCAGCCAGTCACCATCTCCTGGCAGCCTGAATTTCTACTTTGTTCAGGGGGTGGACATGAAGAGTACTGTCTCAGGCTGTGGTTTTCAACTTTCCAGCCACCCATTCAGGTGTTATTCTCCATATTCTCTTTTCTGTCTTCCCAACACTGTTAGTCATGATTTCTGGCCATACTCTATAATTCATTAATTCCACAAACTCTACTTCTGGGAGATATGAACCACTCATCTCAGTCTTTATGATACATTAGAATTGAGAGTCAGAAGCTCTGCTGGCTCTGCCACTAGTGACCCTGGGAAAGTTTTAGACTTCTGAACTCCAATGTCATAATCCCAGAATCCTAGGAATTATTCCACACAAAGCTATGCAAAGCCAAAGGTGCACTATAATAACCCCCCAAACTGAGAAGGGGCATTTGGAACAAGTATGTTTTGGTGTTCTCTCAAAGTAAGCAAGACACAAGGATCTTCTACAAAGATCGCAAAAATGGAAGTCCTGTAATGAAAATTAAAATAGAAAATGACCACTTTTCAATAAGGTGCTGGGTCAACCACCACCCAATGGTAATGAGTAACAGGTGATGGACTTGAATTTTTTTTTCTTTTAATAGATCTTAAAGTATCCACAGCTAATGTTACCAGAGACTTCCTATCTTCCTGCATGAGTAGCATGATAGATATGTTTCATGCCTTTTTACTCCCGTAACAGGTATCTTTAAGTGGCATAGACACAGCTTATAAAGAGCCCACCTGGCTCAACGTTCTTTCTGCTCAGTTTACCTGTGTGGCATTCCCATGATCACATAATCCACTCCATTTTCACTTGACTTGTCAATTATAGTCTTCAGAGCCGGTATCAGTACTTCACAACCTTCCAAGCCAAAACGTTTCTCAGACGACCACTTTCGCTGCAGGAATTCTTCAAACCTAGGAGACGAGGATCCAGATAGCTTTTTAAGAATGGTGTAGACCAACACATGAGAATTTTCCGACTATCCAAAACTAAGATCCAAACAGTTAGAGAATGCTTGAACTGGATAACTTAAGTACAAGAATGACCTTTCTTTCACACCAACATTTCTATGGTCCTGTTCACTGCCAGCCTGAATTTCTACTTTATAAAGTGGTAGATGAATGCAGAAACTGGATAGCTGGGGGTTTGGGGGGAGTCTATCAAAAGTAACCTTCCACCCATGCAAATATTATCCCTTCTACATGTTTCCTTTTGTCTTTCCCCCACTGTTAAATGTTCCAAATTTCTAGCCATTCCTTGTAACCTATGAAGGTCTCAACTTTACTTCTGTGCAATTATAACTATTAATCTCTATCTTGTAGTATATTTGAGCCCATCTGAGGGAATGCTCCTCTTTTAACAATAATTTCAAGTGAAGTTATGGACTCTATGTTGTGAGTGCAAGTTGGGTTGTGAGGTTTTAGAACATGCATTTGTGTAGAAATGTATTCCCTTGAAAGGTCTGCATTTCTGGGACACATGCGAGAAAAGGTCTTTGGAGCTTCAACCTCTATTATTATTATTATTTTTTTTTTCAGTGCAATGGCGTTAAATGACTTGCCCAGGGTCACACAGCTAATAAGTGTCAAGTGTCTGAGGCCAGATTTAAACTCAGGTACTCCTGAATCCAAGTCAGGTGCTTTATCCACTGCACCACCTAGCCCCCCCCACCCCCAACCTCTAATATTATACCAAACATGTATACCTGGTTGACCGAACCAGCCTTGCTAGTAGAGTGCGCTTCTCTTCATTTGTGAACTGCATAATGCCTGGAGTCTCAAATTTCCGTCTGATCCACTGGCACTGCTCCAGGTCATTGATAAACATGAATTCCACTCCAATATGCTGGCAATAAGCCATCTATTTTACAAACACACAAGGAAAGTGAAGTACTTAAAAAGTAGTTTTAGCTGAGGACAAAGTATGGTGACTGCTCAACTGGATAAAAGTAGTCTTTTATTTTTCTTCTTTTTTTTAGAACCTTTCATTTCTATCTGGTAGCTTACTGCTTTCATGCAAAGACCACTTACATGCAACGGTTACCATCTTCCAGAAATCTTCTTTATCAGGAAGGTGCCTTCTTTGGCATCATAATGTTAAAATGCAAAGAAATCCACTTAACCACTGAGTGTATTGTGTTAGTTAGAAACAGAAGGCAAGATCAGGATAGGATAAATGTTAGGGATGGAACTGACCTTAGAGAAAGCAAAATTCAACTCCTTCATTTTTATTTTATTTATTTTTTCTTCATTTTTATAGATGTAGAAACTGATGCCGGGAGGGATGAAGTGACACGTTCAATGTCAGTTAGTAAACGGCCAGGGCTAACATTAAAACCCAGGTCCTCTGACTCCATTTCCACTAGTCCTGTGCTACCTCTCTCCAGGAGAACCATCATAGTCTCTCTTCCTTAGTTTTCATAGGATTATAGATCTAGGGTTGGAAGGTTCCAAGAAGCTCATCTAGTCCAAAACTTTCATTTTATTCATGAGGAATGTGAGGCCTAGGTGAAGTGAAGTGATCTGTCCAAAACCACACAGGCAGTATCAGAAATGAGATTTGAACCCAAATGTTTTGGCTCCAGAGCCAAGCAATGCTCCTTCCACTGTATCATGCTGTCTCCCTGTTTAAATAAACATGATATAACTAGTCAGGTAGGATTCCATCTTTCCACTATTTCCTGCTTCATAAATCCCAACCAGCTCCGGATTTTAGGTTACTTTACCAACTGGGTTAAATACCTTTAAATCTTCATGTGATGGTTTCCTAGCTCATATTCTTGCCTCTTACCAGTTACCAATCCCTATAACTTTGCTGCAGAATGGAATCACCTTATGGATTTTTTTTCCTGTTTAAAATACAGGCAGACTGAATACAAGGCATATGTGCAGCTCATAAGCATACTAATGCATCTAGCATTGTTTATACACTATAACATAAAAATTTGTGCCCCACATCTTCCTACAAAAAATTTTCAGGATACATGAAACACGCTGTTCTAGACACTGACATACATTATGGGTATAACTGACGGGATATGAGGAAAGGAAATGAAGAGCGGAAAAAAGCAATAAGAGAATGAAAAGAGGTCCCATTTACAATACAAGCATGTCGAGAACTAGAGAAGGGGAGAGAACATGCTGAGGAAAGCTGAACGAGTGGGGCAGGAGATGGGGGCCACAATGTTGAAACTTCACCTGGGTGGCTCAATGCCTTCTTCTGCACATGTTTGCAGGGTCTCTGAGGGGCCTGGGGAATGCCCCTGTCTGTCATCCTTAGGAGCTCAAAGTTATATCAATTCCACTTTCCCAGAACACATGCTGGACAATGAAGAGAGAGAAGGCAGTGGTAACAAGCCAATCTCTCCTCCTTCCTCCACCCTCCTATACTTTAGAGCCTTTATAAGGTCAAAATGAGCATTTTGCTAGGCTTTGATCTAAATGTGCTCAATGAATCCAATTAAGAAAACATTTATTAAACACCTAGTACTTGTAAGGCAATGAGGAAATAATGGAGAAATGAGCTCTTGAAATCAACCAAAGATTATAAAAACCCATGAGACTTCTTCAGCATAGAAGTTTTAAGCCCTTAAAATCACAGACATTTAGAGTTGGAAGAAACCATAAAAATCATCAAGTCTAGCCCTTTCTTTTTTTAAGATGAAGCAACCGAGGCCTAGAGCACTGAAGAAAGCCATCACATGCCTCCTATTCATTTGCATCGGAAGCCTTGCCTCACTTGTGGCATAATGCTTCTGCTACAACCCCCTCTTTCCTTCTTGGGTCTTTCAAAGTACAAGGATTCTTATCATTATGCCTAGAATAAGTTCTAAAGGATGATACTTTATTTGCCCACAATAACAATTAAAAACAGACCCCGGTACTGAAATAATCGTCCAAGTCAAGATCAAGAGGACCTTGCCTGAAAATAAGAGACATGAGGGAGAAGGGAAGCAACCTTAGGGGCCTAATTTTGTGAAGTATACCTCTTAGCACCCCCAAGTCCTTGAGCAAGATAACTGTTACCTTTGGATGAGATCTATGACAATAACACATAAACTGGGTCTATGAGGTTACCCTAGGAACAATGGACGTTGGTAACCTTTTTATAATTTATAGCGAATTTGACCCCATAGAGCTTTAGTCTCCTACTTTGCTTGCTTTCCCAAGCCAATATGAATTACAGGTCTCAGGATACCTACCCATCACAGCTACTAAAGATGATAGAAAATGTACCTATAGGCACATATCTGAGAATACTAGCAGTGATCAGGGATGTACATGAACCAAAATAATTGTTGACCTGAAAGGAAGGGAAATTCTTGTCAAGTATTATCAAAAGCTCCCTTCAGTCATCTTAAAGAGTTCACAGATTCCCCAGGCTCATCAACATGAGCTGTAATTTACGGCACAGTGAATTTTTAGTTCTTTGATTTAGCGGGTTTAGCTAAAAAGTGATTTAGTTCAGATTCTTTACATCCTCCTGTGTGGGAGTGTCCTTGTTAGAGACTTACAGGGAGATCTTGAACCAGGGCAAACCCGAGGTTTCTCTTGCCCTTCTTAGAATTTTGGTGACAAAAATCTGAATTTTATCACTGAATAAGTCAAGGTGTAAAGGGTTCAACACTCTTGAAATGATTCATTACTCTTATCTTAGTTACAAAAATGGAATAATCTGGGATAGGTATCACCTGGTTTCTTTCAATTCTTGTTTCAATCCCTGGTCTAAAAAAGGTAGGGTAGTCTCCAGGGTTGGTTCTCAGTTTTTCAGGTTGATGCAGCAGAGCCCAGAGAATCATGCAGCAAATGCTACCTTTAATTTGTTAAAGGTGTGAGTAGAAGAACATATTGCACATCCAGAAAAGAGCATAGAAAATTTAGCATTATAATCAAGTAAAACTGACAATGAAAAAATCTGAAACATAGAAAGGCATATAGTAAGAGAGATCTAGAGAGCAGTCAGAAGAAAACCACCATGACTATAAAAAACAAACTCTTTCATAGAAACCTATGTTCACACAGACATACACAGACACAAACTACTTTGGTGTAGACCTGTGATTTCATTGAAGGAATTCCCAGTATAGAAACTCCCTCCACTGATGCATAGTAGCAACTTGTACCTTGTGGTGTTGGGAGAGTGCCTAGGACACCGAGGCTTGTCCATGGTCACACAGCAAGTATCTGTTACAGGGAGTACCAGAATCCAGTTCCTCCTGATTCTAAGGTCATTTATTCACTATGCCATAATGCTATGTCTAAAGTCATTTAGTCTTGCTGAACCTTGGTTCCTTCATCTGTAAAACAGGGTTTTTAATAATGCCATCTACTTCACAGGGATGTTGTGAGGACTAAATGAGATATAAAAGTCTATAAAGTCTCTTGAAAATCTTAAAATATGAGCTGCTATATTATTATGTGGCTATATAATGTACATATGATTTTAATCAATAGATAAATAGCTTAAGAGTTTATGGCTTTAAACATTGTTTTATTCCTCACTTTAAAAGTAATTCTCATAAACTTAATAACATTTTCAACAAAAAAAAAAGTATGATCTTATGATCTAAAACAAGCCTCTACTATTGTGTGAAGAGTTGCCCACTAGCCGACAGAGGGAAAACAGCACTCTATCTATAGCTTATGAAGGGTCAAAAGGGGTTTCCAGGCCTATTAAAAAAAAACAGATCCAAAAATAACTTCATCCCTGAGATTCTGCTGCTGACATGTTATAGATATATAGATATAGACATGACTCTTACCTCTAGCCGGCGGATGATCTCTCTGAGTGGTAGCGCAGACTCCTTTCCCCCAATGAAAGTAGTCGTAGGCAAGTGGAAGACCTTGTCGAGGTCCGATTCATCCAGTCCATAAAACCCTGCAGGATTATTTTGGGTGGGACAAGCCAGAAGAGGAGAGATGTATTTGCAGAATACGGAACAGCCACACAGGAACCAATTATTTATGGAAAGGGGAAAGGACTCCCCCCAGGGAGAAAAAAAGATGAGAAAAAAAAAAATCATACCAGACCAAACATATAATTAGGGAACAATTTTGCATGAAAATGAGTAATAAAAATATTCAGAGCCAGGAATGCAAAATTCAGTGGGAAACAAAAATTAATGGGCAATGTTAAGAGAAAGAATCTAGTAAAATAATAAATACATGATTTGTGTACAAATGCTACTAGTAGGGAGGCCATTTGTAACAATTTTAATCCCACATCCACAAACATTTCCAGCCCCCCCCCCCCCAACGATTTGGGGGAATGGGTGTGGAGAGGTAAATATTGCAAATGGCTCTGAACAAGCCACGGATGGTTCAAAAACAGTTAAGGGAGAGAGTAGAAAACAAGGGGTTAATAGTCCTAGTTAGACAACAAAAAGGGTTGTAGGAAGAATAAGGAATGAAATAGGAAAAACAACCAGAAAGAAACAGGCATTAAAGATGTGCATCAGGAAATCTGAATAGAAACCACTGGCCCTAAAGAAAGGAGATAAGAAACAGAACATTGCAGCTGGGAATATTTTAAAACAAAACTAAAACTAAAACACGCCCCCCCAATCCTTGTTTTCCTTGGCTCAGTCTAAAACACCCCAAATTAGAAAAAAGAAAATGAAGTTGACTGGCAGATTTTTTTCCTTTCAATTAATCAAATATTTACTGAGCACTTACTGGGTACCTTCCTCATGTAAAATTTGGTGTACTATCTAGTAGCAAATGTCTTTAAAATGACTCCCTCTCTACCCTCCCCAACCCCCCAGGATAACTCAAAGGAACCAACCGCCAAGATTTGGGAATGGACAAAATGACAGAGAGAAAATGTAAAGTTCACATCATCACCCTGAAACAAAGTGGTGGCTGGTTTTCACATGGGCCCATCTTCCATGATTATTACTAAGTGAGCTCTAGGGATTATAGAATAATTCTTCATCTTGATGTGTTCTCAGTCTCCATGGGATAAGAAGGGGCAAAGGGACAGTGTAATTACTAGGTGAGAGGTGGGTTTGGAAGACTACTTACTATATTGTAAATTTGTGAAAGGATTGCATATAAAACTATCTCTACTACAAAAGCTATGCCCACATTTGAAAACAACTGATATTCAGCACTACTTTGCTCTGTTTGTCCATGAAAGCAAATTTTGAGTTACTAGCCTGGGAAATTGGAATCCTGACACTCCCCACGCCCCCCCCCCCAAACACTTGCTTCTTTCAGAGCAGTTCCTCTGTGCTTATTTATCCTTCCCATTTGTTAAGAAAGAGATTCACTGGGTATACCATTTATTTGGATCTGCCCTTGCTAGCAGGTCCTAAAGAACCCTAGCCTAGCTAAAAATTCAGCATGCTGCCATCTGACACAGCTCAGAAACATCCAAACCTCAGGACAAATCCCAAAACAGAATTCATAATTCAGCTTACCGATAACCAATAAAGCAGACTTGTGGAAGGCTATGGTGGCAGAAACAATGGGCAATCAGATGCTCTAGGTTACCTATTCTCCCTATCTCCCCCTTTTTGGCTTTTTCTGAAGGATACTGAAAGGGGGGGGCAGTAAGGACCCTCCTCAAGGAGGTAGTCCAACCCTGTAGACAGGTAGATAGGTGTGATGGCATCCTACCCCCCAAGTAAAGCAAAAGCATAAAGGAGTAGGCTCAGTAGTGGCCTTTGAGAACAGCAGGAGGTGTTGGGTTTTTCCAACTATACTGCTTACCACAGTAAGACTCATACCATTCTTAGGCACGTTACCCCAGGCTGTCCTATCTGCCATTCCAGTGGCTGCAGAGTGGCTGGGCAGCCTGATTCTGAGCATGAATATTTCTTCCTCCTTCAGAGAAATATTAGAGCCAGGGGGGATATATATAGGTGGGAAGCAGAATGAGAGTCTCCAGGAACTTGGCCTCATTCTGCTTGGCTTAAAGCCCCAGAGGAATGAAAGGGAGGGGCCTGTTAGGCTTAAGATCTATCAGTGAAAAAGAGTGGGGTTGGGATAAGGTGGAGAAAACTGTCTGTCAGGGACAGCACTTTGAAAAGCAGGGGGCTGGGGATTGGAGTCCTAGGAGCCACAAAAAGAAACAAACAAACAAACAAATAAATAAATGGTAGCTGAGGCTAAAGTAGTTTCAAGTGGCCGCTAGGCATGCAGGTTCATTTCCATCACACTACTGCCACCTACCTGGCTGCAAGCTAAGGGAGTCAGTTAGAATTCCTGGATAGGAAACTTCAGCTCCCTGCTGGGAGTGTCTGGAATGAACAGAGCCAGGTTGCTAAGGGAGAATGTTAGGGGCACTGATTCCTCCCAGGCATATCCATGCTATCATCGCATCAGTATGAAGAGTCATGGCTATATACACTGAAATTTTCACTGTATTTGCCAAGCAAAGATAATTTGATTAAGAATTCTGCCATATTGGGGGCAGCTAGATGGTGTAGTGGATAAAGCACTGGCCCTGGATTCAGGAGTACCTGAGTTCAAATCCAGCCTCAGACACTTAACACTTACTAGCTGTGTGACCCTGGGCAAATCACTTAACCCCAATTGCCTCACCAAAAAAAAAAAAAAAATTAAAATTAAAAAAGAATTCTGCCATATTGGGGGCAGCTAGGTGGCACAGTGGATAAAGCACTGGCTCTGGATTCAAGAGGACTTGAATTCAAATCTGGCCTCAGAACACTTGACATCTACTAGTTGTGTGACTCTGGGCAAGTCACTTAACCCCCATTGCCCCCCCCCCAAAAGAATTCTGCCATAAAACCCTGGGCAAGTCACTTAACTCTCATTGCTCCCTACCCCCCCCCCAAAAAAAAAGAATTCTGCCATATAATACAAGAACTTTGGCCCTGACTCTGGAGTATGTCAAATGGAAACCTTGATAATGTTGCTCAGGCTCAAAAGGAATCATACCTAACACCTGTTGTTGAAGTAATTGGGGTGTGTGTGTGTGTGTGTGTGTGTGTGTGTGTGTGTGTGTATGTATGTATAATAGAGGTCAGGAAGAGAGCTTGAGGCTCAGAGGAAAGCCAACTTTCCTCATGGCTTCCCAACCTAATGAAGGTGGCTGGGGAACAGGGAGAGAGAGGATCTTTTTCCAATTCACTGCATCAACAGGGAGCCTGGAACTAGTTATAGCTTAGAACTTGGACATTCAGAGTCCCCTGATAAAGACAATGTCAACTTGGGGTTTAATATGGTAGCCTGCTTCTACTAAAGCAGTGTACCCATTCTGACCTTCCTAGACTCTAAACAGCCAAACTGATTACACTTGAAAGCTTTGGTTTACAGTCACTGTGAGGGCCCTAGCAATGTCAAAAATTTCCTTTTTAAAATTCAGCAGTTTTTCAGAACACAGGGGGTCAACTGAAGTATTCTTCACCTCAGAACCTGCATTAACATATCTACAACAACTGCATGTGCTAATGGTAAGGATGAGGTTGAGAAGCACTGTGACAGAGTGGACAGAGAGCTGGTTTCTGAATCAAACAAACAAAAAATAAGTAGGCTCAAATTCTCCCTCTGACATGAAGTCTATATGAACCAGAGTAAATCCCTTAAGCTCTCCTGACCCAGGCAACTCTCCAAGTCTATAAACTGCTGACATTTTGTTAAGGGATGTTTCCTCACTGGGAGGTCCATAGACTAATGAAATCACAGGTCCTCAATAAAAACAGAACAAGAAAAATGTCCAAAACCCTGCACTTTTGGTAGGGAGCATGGGGCAGCTAGGTGGCATAGTGGATACAGTGATGGGCTTGGAGTAAGGAAGACATCTTCTTGAGTCCAAATCCAGCCTCAGAAACTTACTAGCTGTGTGACCCTGGGCAAGTCACTTCTCTGTTTGCCTCAGTTTCCTCATCTGTAAAATGATCTGAAGAAGCAAATGACAAACCACTAGTGTATCTTTGTCAAAACCCCAAACTAGATCATGAAGAACCGATCAAAGACAACTGAAAAAAATTACTAAACAACATGACAATATCCCATGCTACTCTCATCTTCCTCCCATTTTCATCCTGGGCTAGCTATCTGAAAATGAAGAAAACCATAGGATCTCTCTTTTCTAACCACTAAATGCCCTCTCTTCCCCCCCCCACCCCAGATTTAAGGTTTTTCATTGTAGTTCCTGGTCATGTGCAGTACCCAACATCCCCTTGAAGTGCTGGATGTAACTGGCAGTGGCCCTGACAAAGTGAATTTCAGACCTCTGGCTCTTTGAGTAATGGAGATGTACCCAGAACTTAGCAAAAGCTTGACTTTTCAGGGCATCCTGTGCTAATGGTGGCACTTTTCCAGAACTGGTACATTCCCTAGAGATTAGGGACCCTAAAAATACCAGTGAGAGAACTTTCCTACGTCCTCCCCTCCTGCAAAGGAATGGAAACACATTAGCTCTCCAAACCAACACATGTGGTGGTAAGGTCTATTCCTTACCTAGTCCCACCTCTTCAGGTTCTTTTTTTTTTCTTCTTTTTTGCTATGAAGCAGGAGGGATGAAAACCTAACCTGAGTTACAAGAACCAAAGACAGTGAAGGCCACAGAAGGAAGGAACCAGGACTAGCTGGGAGACTCCCCCTCCCTCCACACCCAATGAGCGGGTTTGCCCTCTCTTTCTTAATATGAAACCAGAAAGATCATAGATCATACATTCACTAATTTAGGGTCACGAGGGACCTTAGAGGCCATTTTACAGATGGAGAAACTGATGCCCAAATGGGTTCAACAGCTTCCCTGAGGTTACACAGGTAGTGACAGAGGCAGTATTTGAACCTGGATCCTTAAACTCTAAATCAAATACTCTTTCCACTGTAATAAAGTGATGGCACTTTAACCAAGAAGAGTCACAATTTTGCAGCAACTATTTTGAGGGAATAAAAGGTTTTAACTTAAAAATCATATCCCATATTTAATTTTTTCACCCAGAAAAGTGCTAGTACTTGCCCTCTCCCTCTCTCAGCCTTGGATTTTTTTTTTGGGGGGGTGAGGCAATTGGGGTTAAGTGACTTGCCCAGGGTCACACAACTAGTAAGTGTTAAGTGTCTGAGGCTGGATTTGAACTCAGGTCCTCCTGAATCCAGGGCTGGTGCTCTAATCACTGCGCCACCTAACTTCCCCCTCTCAGACTTGTTACAAGGCAGGTTGTACTATAGGATAAATTTTTGAAATCTAAAGCAAATGGTACCTTCCTGCAGTCCTTTTTGCTAAATAATAGTCCGATTCTGTTCCTTCAGCCCTCTGGCATTTCCTCTAGAAAGGGACGACTGGAAGGGACTCTTCACTCTTAACAATCTAGTCTATGGTTAATGGGTGGTAGGGAAGAAACAGTATTATTGGGGGAATTTTTAACTTGTTTTTGTCAAAAGCTTATTCCTAAAAAGAGCTCATCATGATTCAAAATAGACTGGCCCAAGGATAAGTGTGCTTATGGAATTAATAAGCCAAGTGTATATCCCTTGAAAATCTCTTTCAGGATGAGGACAACCTGAACATTGATGCAGATGATCCAGGCTTCACAGAGAATCCTGGGAAAGGTTCTTAGATGTATAACATGGTTTCCTCTAACTTAAATCTACTACTACCTAGGGCTGTGTGGCTAAATCACAGAAGGACTGACCTCTTCTTTCTAGTCCTTTAGTCACATTTTAAACTCTGGTACTTACAGAAATCATATTTTTACTGATGTGATGAATATGACAAAGGAATAGATGGGGAACTCAACAGAAATTACCTATATAGGAATTTAGAGAAGGTCAAAGTTCAGGAGGAGACTGACGGGTATAAGCAGGAAGGCAGGTGAAGGCAGGCCAAGAGTTTCTTAAAAGCCAAGCTAAATTCTATATCCATTGCTCCTTTTTATTCTTCATAAATGAAGAGAACCTCGGGAACCAAAACTGTTCAGTCAGGAAGAGATGGATACTGCCCAATCCAACAAAGCCTTATTACCAGTTCTGTTGTCCCTCAAATTAAGGGCAACAACAAGAAAAGGATCTTTTTCCAAATACGGAGGTACCAGAACAACAGAAACTGGAAGAGTCCCGGGCTGAGGAGGAGCCACAGAACAGAACACAGAGAAAAGAATCCACTAACATGCAGAACTTAACATAACCACTGCTTGGCTCTTGGCTAATGACACCAAGAGGCCCAGACACACTATGCCAAAGACAAGAAGCTCAAGATGAAGCAATGAGGGTGTTTATATGAAGATGGAAAATGCTTTTGCAAAAACACAAAGGATGGGAAAACAAAAATGAGGTCACATCTGACAGATGGAGGGATGGGAAAAACAAGTTTTGAAACAATTTGCAAACAAAACACGTGATGAATGACTGGGAAGCTGTGCCAACTTTCCCCAAACTGTGCATGCCCAGAAAAGTTGAACATTTGATTTGAATAAAGTCCCCAGCTCCAGAAGGGTGAGAGACTTGTTCTTTGCATACCTCCTACAGTTAGCATTCGGAGTCGCTCCTGGAAAACTGCGAGATCTGGGAGGTGAGGGGAGAAGGGGAGGTGAGTGCAGAGGGAAAAAGACAGTAAGAGTTAGTTAAAAACACTACACCATGAAAGCAGTCACGGAAAGCACACCTAAAATAACTTTAAACATAATCACACCAAAGGAAAAGGGGTTAGTGGATTGCACCATGAAATGGAAGATGACTACTCTGGGAAACAGAAATGGAAAATCCGTTGTAGAACAGCTGGAAATTCAATCAATAAAAATGAGAGGGGATGGGGGGAGCCAGTTTTAACTGACACATGAAAGCAATCAGGCAGCCTGGTTTGAGAAACCCTCATCTCCCTACACTTCCAAGTGTGATAAGGCAATTGTCTTAATTAGTCCAATATATCCATATAGGTTGCTTTGAATAAACATTAGGGAAAATTAAAATACAAAAATTTTGGGGTTTTAGTGTACCATTTACCCCTCCAGGGTCAATTTAATGGATGATGTAAATCATTCTTTAAATCCTAAGACTCTAAAAAGCTTTAGCAGCCAGCATTAAGGTGGAGGAAAAAGGAGGATCCTTGGCTTCCAAAGACAGATTATTTGCTCACTGATATTCCTGAAATGGCACCATAACAGGCATAGAAGTTTACTGACGAGGATTCTTCAAAAACGAAATTTAAGAATGTTGTAGCAACAGATGAGCAACTACACATTTTCTTCCCCAATGAGCTTTTGGCTGAGCATTCTACAACACCTGTATTTTCCTCAATAACCTTTATCTGTCAAGGAAGAAAATCAGGGTGTTATCTTTAGCTGTACAAAGCATTCCATCTCAGTTCAAGCTGCCTGGATGTCAGAAAGCCTGGTGAGACATGTTGATAATAAGCCAGAGAGAGAGGGAGAGAGAGAGAATGTGTGTATACATTTTGAATTGTAGTGGTAGGTACAGGAAGGTGGGAGCAGACCAGGAGCCACTCTTCAGAGGTCATCAAAGCTCCATCTCCAAGGAATGCTAAAAACTGGGTAATTTTGGTTAAAATAGACTGGTAAGGGGCAGTTGAATGTTTTCTTTGATGTCAAAGGTGAGTCCTACAATTTTAGAGCAAGACCCTCATAATAGAATATGGTCAGATTCTTCACTACCATCTTAGATCGATTTTAATGGCATTGAGGAAATAAAGGACAATAGAGATATGCAACCCTGGATCTAACAAAGTCCGGAGAATAGCCAGTTGAAATCAGTGTTCTACAGGGACACTGCTTACACCTGGGTTCTCGAAAGCACAATGTGATTTGGGAAGGAGGCCTGATCTTGCCTCTACTCCACAGAGACTTCCTTAAAATAGTAACTTTTCTTCTCTTTTCTAAGGATGGAGAACCTTAAGAGTTTTCTTTTTGTCCGATCCAAAGCATTTGATCTTGTGACTATACCATTACATCCATTACAAAAAATTCCCATGAGCTTATGTTACATCACTAACACTGAAAAGGCCAAGGAAGAAAATGAGCCCAGGGAACACTGGAAGATACAACTGTAAATCTCTCTCTCTTTTTTTCAATTTAATTAAATTTTTTTTTTTTTGCGCGGGGCAATGAGGGTTAAGTGACTTGCCCAGGGTCACACAGCTAGTAAGTGTCAAGTGTCTGAGGCCGGATTTGAACTCAGGTACTCCTAAATCCAGGGCCAGTGCTTTATCCACTATGCCGTCTAGCTGCCCCCTGTAAATCTCTTTTTACAGAAAATACTCATTTTCCTGGACTTGAATTCAGTAACATTTCCTCCCTTTAAAAAAATGCCAAAAGAAGACATCTTTTCTAAATGGGTAGTCGGATGATGCTATGCACTGCAATGCAGTCCTCAATGACTCAAGGTGAATTCCACTCAGGTATTTTTTGCTAGAAAAAGCAGAAGTCCCCATTGATCAAGATGGTTCCGGTTCAGATGCTTTGTGAGGAAAGATGACAAAATCAGGAAGCCAAAAGATTTTGGCAAAAGCTTTCAAGGATGCAAGAAAGATGGGAGGGCTGGCAGTTTGCTATTGTGAAGTCTGTGCTAAAGCTACAAGAGATGAAGAAATGATTTGGTTTTGTCTGTGCCCAGAGAAGCAAATTCATGGGAGACTGAGCAATGTTGTACTTGTCTAAGCAGTGGCCAAATGATAACGCTGTCCCTAGTCCTTGCACAACAAGAGCAGAAAGGAGGTAAATGCAGGAGATTTTGCAAATGCCTAATCCACAGCAGGGTCTGGGCTTGCCTTCCCATCCTTCCACCCAGCTCTCATGCCATAAGGCATCTTGCTGTACCACCATCAATAACTAACTGGTTAAGATTCATTTTCCTCTAATTCTAATACATAGATTTATTTCTCCATGTACTTCCCATTTTCTCTGCCTCAACTCCTTGCCCCAGCATTAGGGCAGCTAAGCTCTGTTAATTACTCAGGGTACAGAAATTAACTAGCTACAGGTAATGAGATTTCCAGTGAAGGCAGAGGGTCTAAGTTTCTGATGTTCTGAGTGAAGTAAAGAGGTTGATGTCATAACTCAGATAAGCTATGGGAGCCAATTCATCTTATTTGGCATGGGAATTAGAGAGATTAAACACTTACAAGTTAAAGAGATTACTCTGACTTTCAAATTTGTAACTTTTAAGAGATATTGTCTATTTTCATAGATCAGTGTATCTCAACAAATAGCAACTTTGCCCCCAAGCAAGTTCCTTTCTACAAAAAAGTTACTTTAAACAACATTTTGTGATGAGACTTGTAATTTCATTGGTATTGAGGAGATCCCTTTGAAGAATTTTCTATCTGTTCAGATTAGCACCTGTCCCACAGCCATAATTGTAGACTTTTAAGTTTTAGAGAGTTATCGGGTACACTAAGAGGTTAACAGTCACACAACTTTAGCGCTCAGCTGGCTGTTAGAGGTGGAAAGGGTCTTCATTTTAACGATGAGGAAACATACCCAGAGAGATGACGGGACTCACTCTGGGTCCCAGTTTCCTCATCTGAAAAATGAGGACAATTTTCACCTCTAACATACAATAATCTATGGATGTGTGATCAGACTTGTTCTACAGTATGCCTACTCTGATTTTGCTCAGTAAGAGAAGCAGTATGAAATAATGGATCGAGGAGCTGGCCACAGAGCAAAGCTAGTCAGGCAGGTGGTGCTAATTACAACACATCCCCCAGTACTATGCCACAGTCTTCTGGACCCTCAGTCAGGGCTCTGCCCACTACACGGTACTGCTTGAGCTGCCAGGGTAAGCTCTCAGGGAAGGCACCTAATTGTCAGACAGAGGATTAGGAGCTAAATGTCCTGACTCCCGGGTCATAACTCATTATAATGTACCATGATGCCTCACTCAATGACAAACAAGCCAATTAGAGAACACGAGCCCTGAAGAAAAACAACGATTTTTGCTAAGACTCAATTGGTTTCTAACGTCAATTTGTTTCCAGCTGACCTGTGACAAGAAGACAACAGGGGGCAGTGTGACATTGACACAGTTTGCAGCCTTTTGTTGAATCTAGAACTCAATGCCAGTCATACTAATTTGGCATTTTAGAATATGGTCTAAAAATGATTTGGTTTCCTTATTTCTTGTAACAAGACACATCTACATACACACACATATGTGTATGTAAAGAAAATCGTTTCAGAAAGAGGTTGGGCACTTAAGTTCAAAGTCACTTGTGGTTGGTGACATGGTGAAAATAAGCTGCATACACTTCCTTATCTTTCCATCTCAAGGACTAGTAATATTTTTCTTGGCAACACAAAACAAACTAGAAGACCAAAATGTCAAAATTTGGTCAGGGAAAGACTAGTGTGAAGCTTAATGGTCTGAGATTTCTCTTAGCTCTGCCACTCTG
The DNA here is from genome assembly GCF_019393635.1 of Dromiciops gliroides. Taxonomy (NCBI): domain Eukaryota; kingdom Metazoa; phylum Chordata; class Mammalia; order Microbiotheria; family Microbiotheriidae; genus Dromiciops; species Dromiciops gliroides. Next base: position 465,666,853 of record NC_057862.1, on the reverse strand, counting down.
GTAATTCAGAACCTCTGAGGAGGGAAGGAGGTTAACATGAAAACTAGAGGAAGAACAAAGAGGCAGCTCCCTTAGATTGAGGAGCAGGGAGAGGTACCCAAGGTGCCGTCCCTGTCACTCACTGGCTCCCAAGTTCCAGCTCCAGGGTTTCCTATTCACCTTTCTCCTGATCTTACTTCCCCACTGGCCACTATTCCAAACTCACCCCCGTTTTCTTCAGATGGATGTTATAGAAAGAATATAGGATTGGGAAGCAGGAGGACTGGGCCCTAATCTTTGTTATACGATTGCCTGTTTGATCTTATGAAAGTCAAAAAATCTCTGGGCCTCAGTGTCCTCACCTGCAAAATGAGGGGTTTGGATAAAGTAATAATTAAGGCCCCCTTTTCTTCTTGGAAATTCTAATATCCTGTGATTCTAATAAAATTGACAACTCACTTTTCTTGGCAACAATAAGGTTAAAAAATTGGACAGGTTTAAAAACACCACATGGGGAGAGAGGAAACAGGAGGAAGAAAGAAAGGAAGAAAAAAAAAATAAAAACCAGTATAGGGGCAGCTAGGTGGCGCAGTGGATAGACCACCAGCCCTGGAGTCAGGAGTACCTGAGTTCAAATTCAGCCTGAGACACTTAACACTTACTAGCTGTGTAACCCTGGGCAAGTCACTTAACCCTCATTGTCCCACTAAACAAAACAAAACAGTATACAGGGGGTGTCTCATGCACAATCCTCCTTTTCTTTGTATATGGAAAATTCCTGTTTGTCAAGTTCAGAAAAGACAGACAGAGGAAGAGAGATGACACAAAACAAAGAGAGAAAGAGAGGGGGAGAGAAGAAAAAGAAAGAATATCACTTGAGAAGTTGCCCTGAACTCTGCCTACTTAATTCCACATCAATAAGCAAGAGTGCAAGATTCCTTCACAACTTCAAGTCACTCTTGGAGAAGCTCTCAAGAGAATGCAACTTGGTAATATCATACATTTTGGCTCGTGCAGCTAGGTGGCGCAGTGGATAGAGTACTGGCCCTGGATTCAAGAGGACCTGAGTTCAAATCCAATCTCAGACACTTGACACTTACTAGCTCTGTGACCCTGGGCAAGTCACTTAACCCCCATTGCCCCACCAAAAAAACTAAAATTAAAACTAAAACTACGTTTGGCTCACTGTGATACCAGAGACATCAAAGTTGGACTCTATGACCTCTAATCACCAATGTCAATGGATACTTCTTCATCTAACATGGTTGCCATAAATGACTATTGGGATTTGTAGGGACATTCAACAAGGCTGTAAACTTCTGGAATCTGAGGGAGGAACAATAAGCAGCAGTACTACCCTCTGGTACAAGTGTGTTGTGGTTTTTATGTCCTGTTTTTAATATGGATTCTGCCACAAGTGAGACTTGGGGCATCAGTGAACAGGCCACTTGGGCCTTCTGTGAAATCACTTTAGATAGGAACTTAGTGCCTTTGAGCAAGATCATTAGATTACAATGTTTGCAGATGCTACTAGTCAAGTGATAGTCCATTCTTTTTCATAGCTCTACCTTCTCAATAGGGCTATTGCTAGGTACAAAAACAATGTACAAAGCACAGAAATCTTCTGCACATCCTTGGGAACTATCAGTACTTTATACTTGCTAAAACCGGCTAATTTGGGCCTCACTCTGCTTTTGGACAAGTTCTGAAATTATTGGCCTAGGAAAGTTAAGGTGACCAGCCTGAATACAGCACAGCAATTCAAACAATCTCCTGATCCCCCTCCACATGGGGCTTTGCATGAGATCCACACATAAATATGGCTGGAATAGCAATTAAGAACTTCTCAATTCTTCCAAAAGGTAGATGGGAGACAGTATTCCAATTCCACCTTTATATATCCTAAGTCATGGTATCACAGACGGACAGTGAGATCATTACAGATCAGCATGCATTTCACCTCTAGTTTTTGCTAATGGATGGGGTTGTACTAAATGGCTTCAGAGGTATCTTTTTTTTTGGCTGGGCAGTGAAGGTTAAGTGACCTGCCCAGGGTCACACAGCTAGTAAGTATCAAGTGTCTGAGGTTGGTTTGAACTGGGTCCTCCTGAATCCAGGGCCAGTGCTTTATCCACTATGCCACCTACCTGCCACATCTCACTCCTCATTTTTAATCAGTTGCCAAGTCTACTTGAACATCTCTTGCATCTATCTCCTTTCCCCTCACAAGGTCACCACCCCAGTTGAGGTCTTTATCAGATCCAAAATGGTCTATTGCACCCTAATTGGTATCCCCACCTTCATTCTCCCCTCCAGCTGTTAAACTGACATTGGTAAAGTCCAGCTCTGATCATGTCACTCCCCCCCTTAAGAAGTTCCAGTGATTCCCCTTGCCTCTAGGATAAAACACAGATTCCAGTTGGGCATTGAAAACCACATACAAACTAAATACAGCCTTATCTTTCTAGGTTTACTGCACATTATTTTATTTCGCATACCTACATTCAGCCAAGGCCTACTTTCCCTTCTATCTTCCCTCTCTATGCTTTTGGACATGTCTACAGAGCACTCTCCCTCACCTTGGCCTCATGGAATCCCTAAGTTTACTCCAAGGTTCAGCTCAAGTACCACCTTTATTGATCTCCAAGTATTAGGACTTGCCCTCTCTCTTTATTACTTTGTATATAATTCATATTTAACTATACATATTCCTTCTCCCTAATAGACAGAATGTAAGCTTCTTGAGGGCAAGGTTCATTTCCATTTTGGACTTTATTCCTTCCTTTTTACCTAGCACAATGCCTGCCACATAGTAGGTGGCATACTAAATATACGAATGAATTGGGAGTTTTAATTTCCTTATTTAGAAAATGAGAGGATTATATTAGGTGACCCTCAGCCATCCTTTTAATGTTCTAAAATTATCATTCCAAGTAAAATTCACTCATATTTCAGAAGCAAAAGCAAATTAAGTCTATCCTAAACATTTCATTAGGAGAATTAAACTCTCTGGGCCCTTGTTCTGTAAAGGGAAAGGGCTAGCTCTAAAATCCTATGTTTTATGATTCCTTGTCCTGTATTTACTCTGCATTATGACACTCTTCAGTTACAGCAATGTCTTCAGTGGGATAACAAAGAAATGGCCCACTAATACATAATTCTTCAGCCCAGCCAAAGAATGAGTTAAGCACTCCCTGAAGCTATTGCTACCAGCTTCAGAATTCCTCATTCCACAGCCTGGAATGGCTCTAGGGTCTCTGATTTATCCAAACATTTGGATTTGGACCACTGATTTGCAAAACAATCACTCAGCCCCTGTTCTGAGAAAGTGGGCTCTGAATGTGGGCAAATATGCCACCTAACAGAAGTGGCAAGTGTGATATTAGTTACTTTAAGGACTCCCCCAAGGATTCTGCATGGCTGACTATTCCCTGCTCTACCCAAGATCCACTGACTCTTGAGGACTTTCCAGATTTTAAAAAGTATACTCTACAATAGCCTCATGGGCCTGCAAAGTCATCACAAGTTTAGAGGAAGCTGATTGGGACTGCTCAGCAGCTTAACGCTAGTTACCAAGAGACCAACCATCATTTAGGATAATTGGTGGGTGGTTCCTTGCACAGACACTATCATTACTTCTTGGATCATGACATTGCCACCATGGGACAGAAATAGTCACAGAGCTTCTGCTTCTCCAAGCCCTTTATCATCGATGACATGCCTGCCTCTACCACAGATGACAGGAATCAGCTCATTCCAAAGCTGTTAGGACAACTTGAACAAAGGTGATAATCACACTTATGGTCTTATGCTGGGGACGTATATGAGGATACTAGATAAAATAACATTCAGAAGATTTCCTCTAAACTTTTTTCTTGGGCTATGACTAAGGGGTCAGAGGTAAAGTAAAAAGGAAAACCTGTGTCATGCTGAGAGTCAAGAAAAGGAACATAATGACAAACAGATAACGTCCATCCTAGAAACAAAGATCTTGCAAGCTTGGATGCACGAGACATTTTTGGCATTCCACATCTACAATGCACTTGTGTTCGTAAGGGTCCACAAATTCCAACGGGATGAGGTAGAAGGTGGTTTGTTTTTTTCCCCCTGTATTCCCTCCCCTCCCCACAATGTCAATTTCCAGGGTAGGACTGTGAGTAAGCTAAGGCCTTTGTTGTAGCTGTAGCTAGACAGATAATCATCAAACTGTTAGCATGCACAACGCTTTTCTTGTGGGGCACCTCAGCCATTTTGTTAGTGATAATTATGATTGCTCTAGCCCAGGTTAGCATGCCACTTGGAACATTTATGGATTAACCCTTGGAAAGCGCCTGTGGTTAAGAGAGCTCAGCAGTTATCATCCTGCACTGAACTAATCAATTGTCAGCCTTCTTGATGCGGCTGAAAGATGCAGTGAGGGCTCACTTGGCTGCCTCAGCAGTCTTTTAATTCTAGCAAGATCTCATTTGTGTGGTGAACATGCATGTCTCCCAAATGGCTTGTTGATTCCAGCCTCTCTGTATTCTGTGGGAATGCATTCCAAAGTTTCCTCATTATGATCACTGACATTTAGGAATTCAAAGACTCAAGCTGCACATTCAACTTGCAATGAAATTGATACCTGCTGTAAAGTAAGTAAGGGATGTGAAAGGCCTCCAGCCCAATAAGAACTGTGACATGCTTCAGGCTCAAAGGGCATAGGAAGAGAGGGTTCTTGGGCAAAGCCCAAACTCAACCAAAGTTCCTACTTCTGCTACTCATCAAGCTTTTGCTCCAGGCCAAATATGGAACTGCATTTTATAGACTAGAAAAGGGAAAACTGAAGGCAAAGGAGCTAGTTTTTTAAAGTAGTCAGCTCTTACATGTTGAAATTATCTTTCCCTAGCACAACTAGTCTTCTTTTAGGACAAAAAAATTCATTTTAATTTTACTTGATACTATCATTTATCCCCTTTCCCTATAACTAAAAAAATTAAGTCACTAATTTAAGGAGCTTCACTTTAAAGACTAAAACCAATTAAATTTTCATTAAAACTAAATAAAAAAGATCTTTGATGCACAGATTTTGATTATTTCTTTAAAATCGAAAAGAAACAATGTGACCAAAGATCACACCCCAAAAGCACCAAAATTGGACTGAGGAAGCTCTAGGAGTCTCACCTATAAATTTAGAGTGATCAGGACAAAGGAAACTTAAGACTCTTCCCTACTTATCTGTTAAGCATTTTGGCTCCCATCAGCTGTGAAAGGGAGAGAGGAGCTCAAGCAGTGCAGCACTAACTGCTCTAGGAACCCTCACCAAGTTTGTCTGTGGATGAGATAATATCAGCTGGAACGGAGGAGTCCAGATCAGCATCCAAAATTCCCAGGGGATCCAGCTGTGCTACATGGTGCCCTCGAATCTATGAAATGGGCCAACAATGGAAAGGAAAGGACACATACAAAAGGACAAGAGAAAAAAAAAGAGGGAAGGGGGTAAAAAAAGTAAAATTACATTAAAATTAGTTTGCAGAGTAATTCTCACCAACGTTTGAAGAAACAGTTACTGGTGCATCATCAAAATTTACACAACTAATGCCGAGGGGATCAAGTTTTGCAATGTGGTGACCCCTGACCTGGAAGTAACAACACAAGTCAGTCAATAAATAGAATTTTTAAAAAAGCATGCATTTCAGACAAACCTGGAAGAGAACTAAAGAGCTAGCTGGGATGGACCGTTAGCATTAGCAATCTCACATAAGTATTTCCTTTACCTAATCAATCAGCAAAATACAGCTACCAAGCACATTTACATATTTGTGGAGATAAGGGGACATCAACTTCTTACATCAACTATGACAGTCCCAAAGTTTCCATCCCTCAAACCCTAGACTTGGCCTTCTTAAACTAGTTGACCAAGATCAACCAGAAAGTAAACATGTGATTTAACTCATCTGTTCGCCACTTACCTTCATTTGGAACAGGAACATACTACTTTGGCCAGCTAGGCAGAATTTAGGAAGGCTCATTAAAAAGCCAATCTCTGATTCTTCTAAAGGACTGAAGGTTTCTACAGAGGACACCAAAAGCCCATGATGGGACAAGAAAATCCTTTGGTTTTAAGATTATTGTGATAATGTGCCCTAACCAGAGTTCTTTTTCCATGGCTCTAAAGTGTAGCCTACAGTACGTAGAGCCAGGGGCACTCAGAACCAAGTAAAAATCAAAGCAGGTACAGAAGCAATTTCTGACCTAGGTTGTAGAATGTGAATGTCTAAAAAAAAAATCCTTTCAAAATTTTAAAAAGTTCCTTTAGGCCATGAACATTTCCTGTATAATTTCTTACTGATGATTTATGAAGGGGGATTGTTGGATTCTTCTTAGAAAGATCAAATTTAAACTATCCCCAAGGGCTCCTGTTATTGTGGGCAATAGGTAATATGTCAAGGTAGTCCTACCATCTTTTTAATATCTGCACAATGAGAAGAAATTTGGAAGATCCCTATCCCTAGGGTGTCCTATATTCTACTTCCACCTAAAGAATCTTGCAGTTAGAAGGGACCTCATCCCATACTTGGGCAAAAAAAAACCCACTCTAAAATACACTAGGTAAATAGCCTTCTTATATTGCTTAAAGAGCTGCTATGAGGCAGAACCCACTTCCTGAGGCAGCTCTTTAACTGTACCTTTGGACAATTCTAACTGATGAAAAGTTTCTTCTTATACTAATCCTGAATCTGACTCTTTTTAACTTCTACCCATTGCTCCTGACTGTGCCGTGTGGGGTCAAGCAGAAAAAAAGTAATTTTCTACATAGAAGCAAATTAAAGGTGTAGGGAAACACAAACTCCCTGATTAATAAGTTAGATCAGGAAGGGATCCCTTAATCATTTCTGTCATGGACCTCCTAGGCAGTTTAGTGAACTTTATGGAGAGACTATTTCTAGACAAACAAAATCACTTTTCAAGGAATAAAAAAAATAAAAGACATGAGATTACAAAGGAAACCAATTACACTGAAATAGTTATCAAAATATCATATAATTAAGTTTATAGACTTCAGGTTAAGAACCTTTGATCTGGAAGAATGTTAAGGAGGAAGGGTCAATAACTTCATAGATTTAGAGCTGGGAGGGGCCTTAGTAGTCACTAAGTCCAAGAGCAGTGAAGTCATTCATCCAAGGTCACATAGGTAGTTAGTGGCCCTGTGAGGCCCTCCCAGTCCAAATTCAATGCTTTTTCCATTTTTAACAATCTTTGATTTAATTAAATGTGATGGTTTTAGACCTTAGCTGTGAACTTTTATTTCAATTAGGCCAAAAGGATAGCCTAAGCAAAACCTATTAGGTATGCTGTAGCCTGAAGGAAAGAAAAGCACACCCCCCAAAATAAAATCCACAGACTTGGTCAAATATTCAGAAACAGTCAAATATTATCTCCTTGCACCTCTGCCACCCAACTTGGTCCTACCCTCTCTCTGCCCCATCTATGTGTTTCTCCCGGTTTGCCTGATCTTTCCTTGCTTTCCTTATGTAGCTTCTCTGTGCCCCATCTGTTTTCTTTAACCCTTTTACTCCACCCTAGTTTAACATGGCAGTCACCCAACTATGACTAAAGGGGGCAAGGACCAGTCCACATTCCCCCAAGGTCTTAGCAACAGAAGATATAGCTGACAGGTGGCAACAGTCTTTGTGCCAACATGGCACAATCAGGTCACTCTCTCCTTCTCCTCTTTTCTTTCATGTAAAACCATGTTTCAAGTTAATGTTGGGCTCACTCTCCTACACAATCTCATCACTGCCAACTTGTGAAAGATCAAATTATCAGAGTCAGCAAAGGAAGGTCTGCTTCCTGTTCTCTAAGGTTCTATGACAAGCAATTTTTAAAATCAGTGTTAAAATAGACTATGGGGATTACATTAGGGTTGGAAATATATGAACCAGTGGATCCACTGCCACCCCCCGCCACAAAAGGGAATATTCATAACCATATTCACTATTTTGAAGTTGGTTTAACAACTCTCCTTTTTTGCCTACTATCTGTTTGAGAGTCCTAAAGCTACTTACCTGATATGCCCTGATGAGAGACTGAACTGCAAGATGGTCTTCCACGAGCTTATCTACATTCGGCTGGGCATGAACCAGGGACTGGGCTTGGGTCAGTGCTGACAGGGAGCCACTCAGGGGAGGGGGGCTTTGGTAGGCAGTGCCAGGTGGGGCTCCAGCATTGGCATTTCGAAAGAATATGTCCCATGACTAAAGACAAGAAGACAAAGAAAGCTTAGTTCAAAGTTTGTACCTGGTAGGGGACATTCCGCATTCACATTTACTTAAACGGAGATGGTCATATAAGCAGAGCTTTTCTTCTTTTGAGCTGGTCTATTATAGGGTCATACATCTGGAGCTGGAAGATGCCTTCAAAGCTACCTAGTTCAATCTCCCCCAACCTCTCTATTTTACAGATGAGGAAAACAAGGTCCAGGAAGGCCAAGTGACTACTACCCGACTCCAAATTAAGCATTTTCTATAGTTATAATGTGCCACTCTTCCTAGTTCTCTTCCTATAACATTCTTAACTGTTTTGTTGCTGTTAATGCCTCTTCTTATCCTTCTCTCCCCTTGGCTTATTATGGCTTAGGTAAGCAGCGGTGTGGTCTAATAGAGCAGTGGACTTAGAATGAGTAAAATCTGGGTCTTTTGTCCTCCCTCAAAGGAGCTAGCATACATGAGGCACTTTGCAAACCTTCAATGGTTTATGTAAATGATAGCTCCTATAATCAATACTATACTTACTTGAGGCAGCGAGGTAGTGTAGTAAAGAAAGTGCTGGGCCTGGAAAAGATGACTTGAATACAAATCATGCCTCAAAGCCTCAGACATTTACTAGCTGTGTGACCTTGACCAAGTGCCCTTGCCTCAGCTTCCTCATTGGTAAAATGAGGATAATAACACCTATCTTCTAAGGTTGTTGTGATGATTAAATAATTTTAAAGTGCTTAGCACAGTGCCTGGCACCAGGTAAGCACTATATAAATGTTAGCTATGATGATATGGTGTGTATGATTCAGGATAGCTCTGCAGCACTTTTGGGAAGTTATATTTCATTGCCTAGTGATTTAATCCCAAATCAAATCAGCAGCTGGGTGAAGGAGATAAAAAACTAAATCTGGATGAGATGAGCAGAACCAGAAGAACACTGTACACAGTATCATCAACACTGTGTGTTGATCAACTGGAAGGGGATCTCCAAATCCAGAAAAAAAAAGAACTGTGGAGTATGGATGCTGATTGAACCACACTATTTCTTTTGTTTTTGGTGCTGTTGTTTTTCTATTTTGAGGTTTTTCCTCATTGCTCTGATTCTTCTCTTATAACATGACTAATGCAGAAATGTTTAATGTTATAAATATATGTTTTATATATATATGTACAATTATATATAAAATATAATGTGTTTTATATATACATATATATAAAACCTATATCAGATTACCTGCTGTCTAGGGGAGGGAGGGGAAAAAACCTGAAATTAGAAAGCTTGTATAAACAAACATTGAGGAGGCAGCTAGGTGGTGCAGTGGATAGAGCACTAGCCCTGGAGTCAGGAGGACCTGAGTTCAAATCCAGCCTCAGACACTTAACACTTACTAGCTGTGTGACCCTGGGCAAGTCACTTAACCCCCAATTGCCTCACTAAAAACAAACAAACAAACAAAAAAAACCCAAACATTGAGAACTATCTTTATATGTAACTGGAAAAAAATAAAATACTTCTATCAGAAAAAAACAAAACAAAACTAGATCTGGAGTCAGGAGGGCAAAATTCAAATCTAGCCTAATACTTTTCAGTTGTGTGACCCTGAGCAAGTCACTTCCACTATCTCTGTCTCAGTTTCCTCAACTATAAAATAAGGTAGGTTGGTCTTCAAGGAGCTATAACTTCCCTTCCAGATATAATATCTTTTATCTTTTCCCAAAATGCCTAGTGCAATGCTGGGCAGAGTAGAGCTCAATAATGTTCTTTAAATGTAATAGAGGGGCAGCTAGGTGACGCAATGGATAGAGCACCCACCCTGGATTCAGGAGGACCTGAGTTCAAATCCAGCCTCAGACACTTAACACTTACCAGCTGTGTGACCCTGGGCAAGTCACTTAACTCCAACTGCCTCACCAAAAAAAAAAAAAGGTAATAGAGCTTTATGAACCTAAAAAAAGTTGAAGTGTTTTGTTTGTTTTTTTAAATTATAAAATCCCAGAGTTGAAGGGGCCTCAGAATTTAGTCCAACCTTTACCCAAGGCCTGAAAGTCACCTATAACTACCTTGACAATAATCACTGAAATACTAGAACCATTTTCCAGAAATTTACAAAAATTCAACCATGTCTAGAAAATTTTCGAAGACTACTGTGTTCGAAGTTTTTCTTGCCTAGTAGTCATTGGCCAATTACTAGGTATTCTCTATAGTCTGCTAACCCATGACTTACACAAATGCCAACCCAAGTCTTGAGGAGAGTGATGAAGCAGGCTTAGTAGACTCTGCTCGAGCATCTACCTGGCTGGCATCACTCTTTTTTTTTTAGTAAGGCAATGGGGGTTAAGTGACTTGCCAAAGGTCACACAGCTAGTAAGTGTTAAGTGTCTGAGGCCGTATTTGAACTCAGGTACTCCTGACTCCAGGGCCGGTGCTCTATCCACTGTGCCACCTAGCTGCCCCTTGGCATCACTCTTGAGAACCCAGAACACCTTCAAGCCACTGGAGTATCAGGCTTATTATGTTAGTGAAAGAATGGGACTAGTATTAGAGGAAAATGGCAACAGCATTCTTTCACGTTCATGGCATTACAGAAACAAATGACTAGTTATCTACTAGGTTTTCTGTAAAAGGTTGTGCCTTAGAGTAATCTTGATTTTTAAATATTAATTAATACTCTACTAACCCAAAATATTGTAGCTGTATGAGCATTTTACTTTCTTGACTTCATAGACTCTGTAAACAAGGGGAGCTACTTACCATACTTCTTTTTCTGAAATTCAGTTTACAAAGTTAATGTTGGTGAAGCAAAGCCAATTTTCCCACTGATTTCCAATAGTGTTACAATTTTTGTCTGGCTACAAGATTTCACTGGTGCCTGGAAAGGCTAGTGAAATTTGCCTGTCAATGAAGATGAGCCCCTTCTCAGTGACTGAGCTGCCCTGGCCAAGGGGAACTTAAATGGCTTACCTAACACACAGCTGGTGTGTATCAGAGGCGGGACCTGGGTTTTCCTGACTCTCAGGCCGGCTCTCTCTAAACTACTCCACTATAAAATTAGCTATTTCAATGAATTATGATTGCACACCTACAAGTCCATTCTAAAATCAGAACGATTTTGCTAACGTGAATAATTGTCTCCTATGTGCAATCCCTTTTTATTCTAAAATGTCATAGAGGAAAGAGCACTAGATTCAGTCAGATGGTGTGGCTTCAAAAATCCTACCTCTTGTCATTTACTATGTATGTGACCTCCAGTCAATCACCTATTTTCTATGATATCCTAGTTTTCTTATCTACAAAATGAGAGATGCCTTCTTAGCGTTTTTCACTACCCTTTGGCACAATTCACTTCCTTATTGGTCGGTATAATGACCTACAGCTGGTTATTTCGCACTGATTCTGTAAATGAGTTATGCTCTCTAGAATGGATAAAAGAAACACAGAATCAAAATCAATGTTAAAATTTTGTTTTACATGTAATTAGGGAAAAATAAAATTCTAAATGGAAAAAAACCACAAAACCACCAAAACCCCCAAAACAAAAAAGAGATAAATGCAGAATACAGCTGAATTCTCCACAAATACAAAATTCTGAGCTACTGTGGGAACAATGGAGTAATGACAACAATAGCTGAGATTGACATAACCCTTTAAAGTCTATACAATGCTTGAGTTACATTATGTCATCACTATTGTCTTCAGCCCACTCTCATTCTGCACATAGACAATAGGAGTTTTTAGGATCTAATAACTAAGGCACCAAGGAAAGCAAACGTGCTCTGTACAGTGAGATGAGAGTCTCCATGACAGTTTGGCTGCTTGTTCAATCCTTAGCAAGGCTGGGGGGAATTACTGCCAAGTGAGAAAACCAGCAATAGGAAAGTGGAACTCTCCCAGCAGCCTCCTGCTCCCCAAATCTTTGTTAATTTCCAAATCCAGCCTTCAATGTGAACAGAAGCATTTCTTTTTGTGGGAAAAGAGAGAATGTATATGCAATAAGGCTGTCAGAACGGGGTCAGGCTTATGCATGTAAATGTTTAATGTATCTAGGACAGGATGGCAAAATCATGACTCACAAGCAATAAGGCAGTGTTGTACAATGGTGAGACAGGAAGAACTAGGTTCAAATTTTACCTCTAATCCTTTTGGCTCTGTGATCTGAGCCTCAATTTCATCATCTGTAATAGTCATTAATACCTGTAATACCTACCTCACATGATTGTTGTGAGGTTCGAATGGGATAATGTATGGAAAGAGTCTTACAAACGTTCAGCTAGGTGGCGCAGTGGATAAAGCACTAGCCCTGGATTCAGGAAGACCTGAGTTCAAATCCAGCCTCAAACACTTGACACATACTAGTTGTGTGACCCTGAACAAGTCACTTAACCCCTATCACCCTGAAAAAACCCACTAAACCTACGAGATGAAGGGGGGGCAAGTCTTCTCTGATATGCTAGCCTTCTGGGCTGGTTTTGCCCATTTGCTACCTGAATCTACGCTCACACCTCAGATGCTCTCATAGTCTTTCTGTGGAATCTGCCTTGGGTGACCTGTCAGGGAGGGCAGAAACCCCTAAAGGAGTCTGAGTACTGAGAAGGCTAGAAGAGAAAATGAGCAGTCTTCAAGGTGCTATTATATCATCTGCTGAGATGCTACTTTTAGTCCCTTCCCTCCCCCTTTTTAATCTCAGGACTACACTTCCAGTTTGCTGTCAAAGTCTGCCAGTGGGGGCATAAAAGCCCATGCCTCAAAGTCATGCTGGTTACTTGGATGCTAATGTAACCCAGCAGTTTAGTGAAGAGGTGGGCAGTGAGAAGGGAGTGAATTTCAGGCATGGGGGTAGCCAGTGTAAAGGCAGAGAGAGGCAGGAGATAGGATATTACATATGAGGAGTAACAGTCAGTTTAGCTGGACCACAGATTAATGATGGGAAATTATAAAGGTGGAAGGGAGACATGCTCCGTATTACATAGAGAAATGGCAAACCATTCCTATGACCATGAGCAACTTACTAAGTTCTCTTCTTCCATCTTCATGCAGCACAAGGCTAGTAAGAATGATGATTTGGAGGCAGAGAACTGGGTTTAAAATGTCAACTTTGCAAGTAAGGCCCTAGGTGACCTTGGGTAAGTCAATCAAACTCTTGGGAACCACTTAACTTCTAACGTCCCCTTCTAGACATACATCCATGATTCTATATGTTCTTCCTATCTGGCCTGGTTCTAATGGACCCATACTCATCTCTTTTCAGCACAGAGGAACAGAATCATGGGATTTTGAGCTGGGAGAGAGGGAGAGACCATCTAGTCCAACTCCTTTTTACAGGAGAAGAAACTGAAATTTAGGGAGGGTCTCCAATATACTGGCAGTAAATGGCAAGGCTAGGATTCAAACCTATGCCCTCTGACTTCAAAACCATCACTTCTGTTTCAGTCTGTTATAGTGAGGCTTCAGAGCAGAGTAGCAAATTTATAACTATAAAGCATATAAAAAACAAAGAAAAGGGTAGGAATATTTGGCATATGACTATCTGATTAATCAAATATCTTTTATCCAAATAATATAACCATTATTCCTTGTCTGATCCTGAAGAACATATACCCAGAATCATATTGGCACATCTGCTAGCTGGCATTAGCATTAGTCAAGAAAAAGCCCTCTCAGGGCCAGCTAGGTGGCTCAGTGGATAAAGCACCAGCCCTGGATTCAGGAGGACCTGAGTTCAAATCCAGACTCAGACACTTCACACTTACTAGCTGTGTGACCCTGGGCAAGTCACTTAACCCTCACTGCCCCACCAGAAAAAGAAAGAAAGAAAGAAAGAAAGAAAGAAAGAAAGAAAGAAAGAAAGAAAGAAAGAAAGAAAGAAAGAAAGAAAGAAAGAAAGAGCCCTCTGCTCCATACTAAACTAGGGGCCTTTCCTGTGCTCTCCCTACCTCATCCCCCTTCCTAACTACTAGGAATTTGCTTTTCTGTGTATGGGCTGTTTCTCTCAGTAAAATGGAAGCTTCCTAAAGGCAGACTATTCTGCTTTTGTACTCCTAGTATTACACAGAAAGCAGGTGCTTAACAAATGCTACTGAATTAAATTCCCTTGCCTTGATCGAAGACAGCTGTTTGAAGGCAGACACCCATGGAAAGAGTCCAATTTAAGCCGCACTTAAACTCACACTGAAAGAATTTATCATGCCTGAAGTGACATCTACCGGGCCAGCTTTGGGACTTCAGAATTTGAGAAACAAGAGTCCAACAGTTGGCTAGAAGTTTTTAGAATTATTTTCTGTCAAAGCTCATTTCAGAGGCTTTGTGAAGTCTTCCTTGATTCCTTGTCCTATCCCACTTTCACCTCTCAATTGTTAGTGCTTTCTATCTTAAATTTACTTTAGGTTGTATCTTCCTCAGTAGACTATAAGTGCCTTCAGGGGAAGGACTGCCATTTCAGTCTCCCATCTCAAGACCTTGAGTATAATCGACAATTAATATCTGATTAACCGCATCAAAAAGAGGAGCTGCTCTATTAGTATCTGAAAATCAACGAGAGACCTGTTAATAACAAATTTGGTACACTTATCCTTACCTTGTCTTACCCTCACCAGAGAGGGAGAGCCCACCTTTACACTTTAGGAGGCTCTGATAGCTATTACCTTCCTTCTTATAAGGAAAGGAACCCCCCCCCAATATTATCCCCAGCCCAAGTTAAAAGGCTGCACCTCTGAGCTTGTAAACCAAAATGAGGGGGTTGGACTTCATGGCCTCTCAGGCCCCTTCCAATTTTCTATCTGTAAGCCCATCTATGACCCGAAAGGCTGAATCCAGATCCACCTCTCTCCAAGGAGTTGGCATGGAGACACACACTCATTCTCTGGGCTTCTGTCTAGTCAGCTGTATGAGGAAACTTCTGTCTCAGAGGCTGGGCCAAGCACCTTATTTCTTTAAATTCCTAAGGCGGTGCTATGGGTTTTAGAGAACAACAGATTTATATCTAAGGCAGGAGCAAGCAGCCTCTTGCAGAGAGTCCTACCTCCTTCTTAAAGGGAGACAGGCCCAATCCCTGTGATCAGGCTTCTTCTCTCTGACCTTCCTTTGTACTCTGGATGGAACCCCAGGTGCTTTTCAATTGGCTGAGCACAAATGTAATGACGAAAGTTTTGCTCCTGTAGGAGGCTGTCAGAAAAAAACTGGTTTATACCAGTATCTTCAGGCTGCTGGGAACCTCCTTGAAGGGAAAGACATATATCCTGAAAATACAGCTCTACGGAGTACATCGTGGCTTTGCCAAGGGCAGATGCTGCCTTCTCCTTTAAACTCGCTCCCCACCCCCTTTTCCTTACTCAGTTTATGCAGCACAAGAGAATCTAAATAAAACCAAAGTGAAAAAAACAAAAACAAAATGAGAAAATCTGGCTCTCATGTTTTATTCTCTGAGCACCATGGCTCACTCCCTTTGGATTTCTTTGGACCTCATTCATTTGATTTTTATCTCTGTAGCAGTGCAGGGAAATACAAATGGCACAGGAAAGCTATTTTTCTCCTGGCCTGAAATTACATTCTAAAGGTTAGAAACTGAATGTCTAGGATCATAAAGCTGGAGACTTTAGGGCAAGGCTTCTTAACCCTTTATGTGTCATGGATCTCTTTTGCAGTCTGGTAACGTCCAGGGACCCTTTCTCACAATGTTTTTAAATACATAAAATAAAATGCAAAGGAAACCCATTATGCAAAAATACAATTATCAAAATATTTTTAAAACAACTTCCTGGATCTCAGGTTAAAAAACTCTGCCTTAGAGGTTGTCCAGTCCTGAGTCAGCCCTTCATTTTACATTTGAGGAAACTGAGGATCATAAGAATGAGGTGAGATACAAACAATATTATCTCTCAAGCAGATATACTTGTTCTATGATCCTAGGGCAAAACCAGGATCATAGAATTGGGGCTGGAAGGAACCTTGTAGATCTACAAGCCAACCCACTCATTTTACAGATGAGGAAACTTGAGGTGAAATGATCTGTCTGAGGTGACATAAGTAGCAAGAAGAAAAGTTGGAATTTAAACCCAAGACTCCAATACCAGCATGTTCTAGTCAAAAGTCTTGGGTTAACAACCAAGCTCTGGCACTTACTAGTTGTGTGACTCCGAGCAAGTCACAACTTTTTTCTCATACTCAATATTCTCACCTGAAAAAAAAAATATATAAATAAAAGACCACCTACTTTTACCTGCCTAACAAGGCTACTGCAAGAAAAGCATCATACAAACTGTAAAATGCAACAAAACCACAAGCCCTTAGATCAACTTGATAAAATTCCAGTTCTGGCTAACCTAGCCCATCACTCATAATTTATTCCCCTCCTCTGAGGTGTTTGCAGCTCCAGACATTATCTGAAATGGCCCTGTAGTCAACAAAGAGAAGTCCCTGTTGGGTAGGGCCAAATGTCACAGTTAGGTTTCCCAACAGTTCAAATTAGTTAAATCCTTTCCATTGTCAGCCTCATGAATGTGGAACCAAGGCCAGAGCTTGTTTTCACTTGTTTTCACAAGATTTCAAAACTCAAGCACAACTGGGGTTTTTAAGTATAAACAGTTTTAATGGGTAATTTCCAGGACTTTGTGTAATCTGATTTTTCCCAGTTTTCCAAACTGTCTTTTTGGTTGAGAAGTGCATTAAGTTGACTATCTAACAGTTTAGTTCATTAGCTCCCTGCACATTTTTTTTTTTTTACAGGGCAATGAGGGTTAAGTGACTTGCCCAAGGTCACACAGCTAGTAAGTGTCAAGTGTCAGAGGTCAGGTCTGAATCCAGGGCCAGTGCTTTATCCACTGCGCCACCTAGCTGCCCCATCCTGCACAATTTAAAAGGGGCTCAGAGTACACTGCAGGCTTATAAAGATCACCAAAAACAGGGAATAGAGCTGAGTGGTCCCAGTTTTCTTCCACAGAAAAGGGGCTGATTCACTTCACTTATTTGCCCAATTTCTCACTGGATGACACAACACAGTTTTGTCACACAGTTGTGATGTTCAAGGACACCCACATATTTTGCCCTTATCTCTTACGTCAACAGAGTTTAAGAGAGTCCAAAGGGGACCACAAGATAACCAGGCCATAAAATTCACAACAGACAATAAAGCAAGAGATCCAGCTTTTGATGAAGGACTGTGGAAAATGACCCCACAGCAGCCCAAAACGTTTGTGGAGCAAAGATGGGATGATATCCCTCACCTTTGTTTCAGCTTGTCCCCTTCCACTTATCTCAGCATTCCAGTGCTGAGTCTACTCACCCCATTCCTGCCCTGCAGTCATGTGCAAAGCAGCACCCCAATGCAACCACACTAGCTTCTGCCTACAAAGTCATCATTCTCTCACGATTTAAAATGGTTCCTAAAATTTTACCAACAGGGGCAGCTAGATGGCGCAGTGGTTAAGCACCAGCCCTGGATTCAGGAGTTCCTGAGTTCAAATCCGGCCTCAGACACTTGACACTTACTAGCTGTGTGACCCTGGGCAAGTCACTTATCCCCCGTTGCCTGAAAAAAAAAATTTTTTTTACCAACATCCTTCAACAAATCCTTCAGGATTTGGAGAAGGGTCAATTACCATTTCCCTCTGTTTCCATCATGCCTGGAAATTACAATGCTCCCATCGCTGTCCTGTCTCTACCCTGATTACATATTTCTGCCTCTTCTTGCCCCTACAGATATTGGTAAAAGACAAGAGTAGTGTTTAGGATCTCCACTTTTTCTCCTTAGCAAGGCTGCCTAGTTCAGATATTTTTCGGATATCTCAACTGGATTATAAAGCAAGATTTTTCCCCATACCTCTTGTATCATTCAACCAACAAACAGACATCAAGTACCTATTGTGTACCAGACTAAGTGTTAGGTGCAGGGGATACAAAGACAAATAGAGTCTAATCAATAAGTCAAAAGAACAGGGAGGAGGATATGAGACCTTACCCTGGATCAGTATAAGTGTCTTACTAAACAACTACAAACACAAAAAAACCCCAAAACAAACAATAAACTTAATTAGACCTATATGCCAGAGTGCTTGCCTAAAACTGTAAGCTCCTTATAATAAGAACTAGATCTATGCAGTTCCTAGCACAGGGCAAGACTTATTCTGATGTGTTCTCATATATCTGATAAGTGAAGATATTAAGCATTCCTCAGGAAACCTGGGCCCACAAGTTAATGAGAGCAACTTAAGTATCAGTTTCTGAAAACCAAAGGAGTGGCTGATTCATGTTAATTCTGCAGAGTTGGAAGGTGACTTCAAGCCAGGGGGACAGGCAAGGCTGATTCAAATTGCTAAAGTCTTCCCTGACAATCTTTGGTCCCAGGTGGATATTTCTACCCCATGGAGGAGAGGAAATGTAGCTCTGAAAGAGGCCTGATTCTGCTACTGCCCAGGATCAATTTCCCTCCAAGACTAAGAAAAACAGAAGAATGTTAAAATTGATTACACCCACTGTGCTGGAAAGAAGCGACATACTTTTACCCCCTAGCTCCAGGTGGGTCTCATAGCCATTATTCCAAGATAACAAATGTAATTTGATTGCTCTCCTTCCAAGTGACAGCACTGATCCTTCTCAAATCTGCCAGCCTCAGGCATAGTGCCTGGCACATAGTAGGCCCTTAATAAATGCCTACTGACTCATTACCACATTCCAACAGGCAAAGGGGCATTTCTTTCAAGTCCCTAAAGGAAGGATGTGTGCCTTAGTGTTAAATCTTTGCTACAATGCAACTTTTATGGTGGTATAAAAAACTAACATGAGAAACCTGCCTTAAGTCACTAGGAAGAAATTCAACACACTTTTAAGTAAAACAAAGTTTAAGGTTTTAAAAAGGAAAAAAATAAAGTTATTCTTAGTTACAATGGCAGAGTCTAGTCCATATTTCAAAAGTCCAGCAGGAAAAGTACCTGAAAAATAAACTGCAGAGTTACTGACCTTCTCACACTGATATAAAAGTGAAACGTCAGTAAGCACATAGCAGCATATGCTAGATTAAAATAAGCTGCCCCAGCTCCACCTTCTGAAATGTGCTTACTTCAAAAACAGATAGCAGGGGCAGCTAGGTGGTACAGTGGATAGAGCACTGGCCTTGGAGTCAGGAATACCTGGGTTCAAATCTGGCCTCAGACACTTAACACTTACTAGCTGTGTGACCCTGGGCAAGTCACTTAACCCCAATTGCCTCACTAAAAAAACAAAAAAAAAAACACAAAACAAAACAAAAAAAAACAGATAGCAAACCTCAGGGACTTTGCTTTAGACCAAAGGTAGCTCTAAGGCACCATACAGTTTTATTTAGGATTGTTACACCTGCAAAAAGATTAGTGGTCAACACTCAGAATGAATGTTTCAATTTGTCCTTTTAACATAAGCCTAAATAAATGAAAGTACAGGGTCCTGTGTACTCCACCTATTGAGTTCCATCCTGCTCCGCCCCCACCCCCCATTCATTTTACCTAGTCTTGGAATTATGGATTTGGTTGAAAAGGACAGCAAGAGATTATTTAATCTAGCTCTCTTCCCCATGCCACCAGCCCTTTCAGGAGGGTAAAACAGTCTCTGGTTCTATACAAGTGGTTCTCAAAGTGTGGTCTGAGGAGCCCTAGGGATCTCTGAAACCCTTTCAAGAAGTCAAAATTATTTGCATAATACTTTTGTTGTGTCCAATTCTCCGTGACCCCATTTGGGCTTTTCTTGGCAAAGGTATTGGAGTGGTATGCCATTTCCTTCTCCAGCTCATTTTACAATGAGGAAACTGAGGCAAAAAGGGTGAAAAGTGACTTGTCTAGATTCACACAGCTATTAAGTGTTCAAGGCTGGATTTGAACTCAGCTCTTCCTGACTGTAGGTCCTGCACTCTATCCTGAGTTCAGATCTGGCCTCAGACACTTAACAATAGCTGTGTGACCCTGGGCGAGTCACCTTGCTGCCCCTCTCATAATTTTATAAGATTTTAAATTTTGTAATATTGTAAATATCACCTGATATGGGTCTGGGGGTAACTCTCCTTGAGAAGCTATCAGATTGGACACATCAGAGATACTCCTCAGGGAGATGAGATCACTAGGCAGGGCTGCTGCCTGATCTGAGATAATGCCAGGATTCCAGACTACTACCCCACATCCAAAAGGAACATTCCATTGTCAGGTGGTCAGTGAATTCCTCCTTCCTCCATAAAAGCTTTTGCCTTTCTTCTATGGGAGGAGTAAAATGTCTCTAAGATATCTCCTTCCCTCTCGGTTAAAGAGGAATACCTAGGGACAGCTAGGTGGCGCAGTGGATAGAGCACTGGCCCTGGAGTCAGGAGTACCTGAGTTCAAATCCGGCCTCAGACACTTAACAATTACTAGCTGTGTGACACTTGGCAAGTCACTTAACCCCAATTGCCTCACTAAAAAAAAAAACACCAAAAAACCAAATACATAAACAACAAAGAGGAATACCTATGGACCTCCAACACCAGTGGCGTGACCTATATAATCAATTGCTCTTTGTGAGGGAAGAGAGAGTTCCTTAATTTCTGAGAGCAGAAAGGAGTCCTGAGACGGAAAAGTTTGTTCTATACCATAGCTGAGTGACAAATTTTCTCCATCGGATTTCAGCAGGAATTATAAAATTCTACACTGCAGTGAACACAATGCTGAGCCCAAGTCAGGAAGATCTGAGTTAGAATCCAACCTCAGATCCTAGATACTAGCTGTGTAGCCTCAGACAAGCCACTTAATCTCTCTGTTTTGTTTTCTGTTTTCCATATGTAAAATGAGGGGATTGGACCCTTTGGCCTCTAAGGTCCCTTCCAGCTCTAAATGTACGATCCTATGACAATTACTGGTCTAAAGAAAAAGAGCACCCTTTGAAACACTGGTTACTGGAAGAACACCAAATTTCTTAGGGGCAAGAATTAGCATTTTTTTCTTTGTATCTCCAATACCTAGCAGCATGCCTTGCACACTTTTTGGGTGGAGAGCATAAATTAAAGGTCCGGAACTATGATTCACTAGTTAGCATGTTACCACAGTGCCTGGTAACTAGGAAGTGATTAATAAATTCTTGTTGACTGAGGGAACTCCTAGCATAGAAATTCCCTCTGAAACTTATGGTCTTTAAGAGTTGCCTGGGTAAATGAGAAGTTGAGTGACTTGTCTAGGGACACAATCTTTCTGATTCTAAGGCCTGCCCACTATTAGTTATAGTTAGGCTACTTCTCTTCTCTGCACACAGTAGGTACTTAATCAATATTCACTGAATTCATTCCTAACTCTGGACCTGAAGGTCTAGAAAATATGGTTCAAAAGCCTCAACCTGAGAGGCTTATTTATGGTGGAAGAGGGTCAAGTAAGAAGTGAAGTCACCTTTTAAGATGAATTCCTTCTCCCAACCACAGAAAGGCAATGCTGCCCATCAGCAACAAAGCTAAAGATGCATTAGATCTGCCTGGGTAACTAATGCTATTTTTGCTTCCTGGGGAAGAGGGTTTGTGGCAAAAGGCTGATATCTGGTAAAATGCCTAAAGCTGTAGTTCTTTACCTGGAGTCCATGAAGTTGTTTTTAAAAATATTTGGATAACTATAAACTCACTTCCTTTGTAATCCTAGGTATTGTATGCATTTAAAAATATTCTGAGGAGTTCATAGACTTTACACACTGCCAAACAGGCCCATGACATAATAATCTTTTTGGCTATGAACAAGATTAAAAATCTATTGTGGGGGCAGCTAGGTGGCGCAGTGGATAGAGCACTGGCCCTGGAGTCAGGAGGACCTGAGTTCAGATCTGGCCTCAGACACTTAACAATAGCTGTGTGACCCTGGGCGAGTCACTTAACCCCAATTGCCTCACTTTAAAAAAAAAAAATCTATTGTGATAATCACTGACACCCATTAATTTCATCTGTTTTGTTTTTGGTTTTGCCTATTTGTGTTTTCTTTTAGGGTTGCAAAATCGAACTTGGAACCATAAGATTTACTAGCTGTGTTACTCTGGATGCGTCAACCTCTCTTAACCGGTTCCTCATCTATAAAATGGAAACATTAATTATACTAAGTTACCTACCTCCTAAGGTGGTTGTGAAGAAACTGCTTTGTAAACCTTAAAGTGCTGCAACCATAGACATATGCATGATTATTACTGGTACTCAATTCAATGTTAAAAGTTGAGAGCCACCATTCTAGAATTAGAGAAACATAAAATATGGCTTCTGTCTCTCCCATCCTCCAAAGGGAAAAAGGGAAAAAAAACACACACACACATCAAGAAACTCATATATCACATGTATAATTCAGAATTACTCTTTTAGGACTTCCCTTAGATATCTATTTCATTACCTAGTATCTCCAATCCCAAATTAGCAATAAGGTGCAGTGTCTTGGGGCTCTCTGCCTCAGTTTCCTTAACTGTAAAATGGGGGTAATAGTAACACCTACCTTACAGGGTTTATTGTGAGGATCAAATGAGTAAATATTTGTAAATCACTTGGCACAAAGTGGGTTCTTAATAAGGCTTGTTCCCTTCCCTTCCCCCTATACAGGCCCTATACTGAATTATACCAATTCCTTCCTATACATTCTATTTTCACACTCCTATATATGCTAAAGAAAATTAAATTTTTATTATCTAAAATACAAACAGAAAAAAACGTGGTATGTGGAAATATGCGGAGAGTGTGTAGCCCAGTAGGTAGAGGACTGGACTTTGAGTCAGAAAGACCTTTACCCACAGGATGTACACCCTCTCAGTGCCCAAGCAACTCTCTAAGGTGAAAATCAGCTGTAGCCCTACATTGGTAGTGGGCATTTACTCAATGGGAATTCCCTCTACAGATGAATTCATAGTTCAGATTAAAAAAAAAAAATACCACACACACACACACAAGAAAAAACCCCTACCCCCAAAAATACCAGAAAGAAAAAAAGTATTTATTCAGGGTCCAATCGTTCAGTGTAGAGGGCTAGTCCACTTGCTGTCTTGTTTCTCACTATTTTAGAGGTTTATTAATCCCTTCCTTCACAGAAGAGGATGTTAAAGAGACCCTCCCACCTTGGGCTCATTCTTTCCTACTTGCTGAAGAACCTTGTTCCCACAATTATCTCTTCCCTCTCTATGGGCATCCTCAATCTCTCCTTCATGGCCTTTTCTTCTACTCAGTTCTCCCATTATCCTTAAAATAAACAAAACATAACTTGATTGGACCCTACAGTAATAACAGCTAACATTATATTGTATTTTAAAGTTTGTAAAGCATTTTACATTATCTCATTTCATATTCATAATAGGTCCTATTATTATCCATCTCCTATAGATGAGGAAACTGAGGCTCAGAAAAATTAAGTGATGTGTCCATGGTTACATAGCCAGTAACTGTTAGAAATGGGATTCACACGAAGGTCTCCTAACTCCAAATCCAGCAATCTCTCCACTATATCCCTTTCTCTACTCCTTTCCCTGACAAAAATCTATAACCACGGACTCTCATCTCCTGTTAGCCTACAATCTGGACTCCCCCTCCCCTCCTCCAAAGTGTGTTTGACTAGTAACCAGTAACCTGGTTACTAGACAAATATAATGGTCTTTACGCAGTCATCCTCTATATTCTCTGTATTCAACTGAGTATGCCTTGAAACTCTGGCCTCTTTGTTCTCTGACTGCAATTTCTTGGTGGTTCTAACAACCCTCCTCTGCCTGTTCTTGTACTAACTCTTTCCAGACTGTGGATGTTCACTAAGTTGCCTCCTCTGTTCAAGACCTGCACTTTTATGAGTTCACTCTCTAAGCCAATCACCTCTGATGTTATCCTCTCTGTCCCTGGTGTGGCCTGAATCCTAGGCCAGTATTCCCAACTGCCTAGAAGAAATCCCTCCTTAAATGTTTTTTAAATTCAAACATGTCCAATATGAAACCCCACAGTCAACTCCTATATATTATGGCAACAAGTTCCCCCTCTTTTTTACTTTAAAGGGTCTCTGGGATTCCCTCCTGACTCTACATTCTCAATACTAGTTTCATATCTACTCACTGAGATAACTCAGTTTCCTAGCTGAACTTCCTTAACACAGGTCTCTTTGTTCCTCTGTTTCATCATTCTCACTTCTGCCTTATTAATCTATCTTATACTCCATTTTTCTTATGTTCAAGAGCCTCAAACCAATCTTTTACATTTGGTTTTTAAAGCCCTCTATAATCAGTCCCAAACGTATTCCCTCTAGTCAATTTTATTTCCCACCAATTCCGAAAATGAGCATTTCATTCCACTCGGTTGTCCTCACTGTCCCCCCCATTCATAAATTCTTTCTTTTCAACCCTCTCTAGCCAAAACTCACATATTGTTCAAGGCCGAGGCCAAGTTCTACTTCAGCAAGCATTTCTCATCTTCTATAACATTTACAAGCTTGAAAATATCACATGATTCTCTAATTATTTCATGTCTGTACATTTTAATCTCCTCCATTAGACTCAAAGCTTAAGGACAAAGGTCATTCTTTCTTTCCAGTGCTGGTTTTTGACTGATACTTAAACATCAAAGAATTTAGCTGTCAGCAGGTCTTACAGGGTGAGGAGGTTGAAATGAGTGGCTAATATGCAGAATTACATTATTGTAGGTCTTAGGTGTCTATTTCATTACCTAGTATTTCCAACCTCAAATTAGCAATGAGGTGCAGTGTCTTGGGGCTCTCTGCCTCAGTTTCCTCAAATGTAAAATGGGGGTGATAGTAGCACCTGCCTGACAGGGTTGTTGTGAAGATCAAATGAGTTAATATTTGTAAAGCACTTGGAATTACATTATTGTGGTCTCTTTCCTCAAAGTTGATGCTACTAAAGCTACTCATTAAGCCCGACACTGTTGTCTATTAGACACAAAAGTACACATATAGATCAATATGCTTTCATTTCCTATCAAGGATCAAAGTTGATTTTAATTACGAAGACTATTTTTAAAGAATTTCAGGAAATCGAAATGTCAGTTGTTGTTTTTTTTAATATTAAATCTGTATCATGTGAGATATGTGTCATGTCTCCCTGTGCCCATGACACCCTTGTCATCTAGACCAGGAAACTTCATGTACAATTTCTTTCCCTCCTGAAATCTCTTGGATATATTTTCTAGTCATCATTTTCATAGCCAATTTACTCCGTACACTTATACTACTTAGCACCAGCCTTCTAGTTGGGTACTCTTGACTCCAGTCTCTTTTTCTTCCAACCCATACTGCATACTAATTTTTTTAAGCATTACTTTCCTCATTTAACTTCCCTGATCAGAAACTTTCTATAGTTCCCTTACTGCCTGCCAAATCAAATCTAAATGGCTCTACTTGTCTTACAAGGCTCTCCACAATATGGTTCCATCTTTTCAAATGCTTTCAATAACTTCCCCCACAAGTACTATGCTCTAGTCAAATTTCTTAACTGATCCACAAGCATGACCCATTCATTCCCTATGCACTGCCCTCAATCATCTCCTTCCTCTGGCTTCTTCTCTACCTATTCAAATTCTACCTCCTCTAGCTTACTTAACCTTCTTAGCTTACTCCACCATCAGGGCTCTCTTCTATAATTTATAGCTATTTTATGCCATACAATCGAGTAATTAACTTTTTATTGTCCCAAAGTTTGCTATTTTATTGAATGTGTGTTAGATATACCTCTTTAACCACAGTGTAAGATCTTTGAAGGTATTCATTTACCCTGAAGAGTTCTTCCCATAGTGCAGAAGACAGGAAAATGTGTATCTCATGCACATTTTCTTGATTAGAAACAGAAATTCTTCCCTTCCCAAAGATGAAGATTGCTAAGGCATAGTTTCAAAATTGTGGTAAGCGTTGTAAATAAGGTAAATCCCACATAAGGGAACCTCTTTATCACCTATTTTAGAAAACAGCCTCTATGGTGGCAAGGAATTGGAAATTGAGGGGATGCCCATCAATTGGGGAATGGCTGAACAAACTGTGGTATGTGATTGTGCTCTTGCACTACTGGGCTATAAGCCATGATGAGTAGGATGCTCTCAAACCTGGAAAGACATATGAACTGATGTAAAGTGAAATGTACTGTGTACAAAGTAACACCCATGTTGTAGGATGATCAGCTGTGAATGACCATGATCCAAAACAAATGTAAAGGACTGATGATGGAAGGATGGTATCCATCCCCAAAGAAAGAACTGATGTTGCCTGAATATAGATTGAAGCATATATATATATTTTTTTTTTGGTGAGGCAATTGGGGTTAAGTGACTTGCCCAGGATCACACAGCTAGTAAGTGTCAAGTGTCTGAGGCCGGATTTGAACTCGGGTCCTCCTGAATCCAGGGCTGGCACTCTATCCACTGCACTACCTAGCTGCCCTGAAGCATATTTTTAAAATTTTTCTTGAGGTTTTTTTGGTCTATTTTCTTTCACACGACTAATTTGGAAATGTATAACCTATATCAAATTGCTTGCTTTCTCAAAGGGGGGTAGGGAGAAAGGAAGAGAATTTGGAACTCAAAGTTTTAAAAATAGATGTTAAAATTGTTTTTACATCTAATTGGGGAAAAATAAAATACTAAAAAGAAAAAAGCCACTAATTAACACTATTCTAAAGGAAGTCCATAAATCACACATTTACAAAAATGCAATTAAAAATACCCAGTGGGAAGCCCAAAGAAAAGTACACTTATTTACTATAGGCTTCCAAAATTCAGTAGTACAACACAAATAGAATTTTAAAACCCTGCTACTTGCAAAGATCTATTCAAATATGTTTATTTTTCCTGCTGAGGACAAGTCTCTGCACTTTGACACAAGACTGGATTATGATACAAACCCACAAAGCATACTTGCAGGATATTTCAACAATAACAATAGTAGCTAGTATTTATATAGCGCTTACTATCTGCCACTGCTAAGCCAATATTTTACAAATATCATCTCATTTGACCTTCACATTTGATTCCTACTCTGGGAAGTAAGTGCTATTATTATTCCCATTTTACAAATGAGGAAACTAAGGCAAACGGATTTTTTTTTGAAGTGACTTGCCCAGGGTTACACAGCTATTAAGTATGTAAGGCCAGATTTGAACTTCCTGAATCCAGGCCTAGCTCTCTATTCACTGTACCACCTGGCTGCTTTTAAATCATACTCAGAGATAGGTCAGCCTTCGTTTTAAAAAATACACTTACACAAATCAGCATCTTCTCCCTGTCCTGTGAAACTGGTATCTTCAATTTCCCACCAGCTGCTTTACTTGGTTTGGACTCCACAAATATCAGGCTTCCCCCAGGATAAACTCATTGCCAGAAATATCGTCATGGAGACTGCTTCAGCGGTGGCACTCAACCTCAGTATCTTCAGTTGCCTTTCCCCTCTGATCAGAGGGCTGAAAGACAGAGCAAAACAACTCCCAAAGCCTCTTTATAGAGGGCTCAGAAATTACAGTCAGTTGTTTATTTTCTATCAGCTGCTCTGCTTGGTTAGACTCCATTTGGGACCCTCTCCCCTTTTCAGTTCTGTTCTTCTGCATTCTCTCCCCACCCTGCAGAGTAAGTTCCTTCAGGCCAGGTACTGTCTTTTTCTTATTTGTATCCCCAGTGATTAGTACGGCACCTGGCACACAGTAGGTGTTTAATAAATGTTTACTCACTGACTGATTGGTGCCCCATTAGTCTCTTTTCAACCTCTTCTATCACGAGAAGCAGAAACTAATAGGATTGTTTTACGAACGTGAAAAGGAAAACTGTCTAGGTTCAGGACAGCTTATGACTTGTACAATTCTGTCAAACTTAGTCCATCAGTTTTTCAAGGCAATCTTTTCATACCACCTACTCAGATGCCTTATGTGGAAGAGTTGATTGTGGGTTCTCAAGGGGTATACCAGTGGAGAAAAAAGCTCTGGGAATAGGCACACCAGGCAAGAAAGGTTTCTGGGGGGGCTTCCAGACTGTCTACTTGCGCAAGAAACAGGCTAGCTAAAGATCAGGAGGGTTCATCAGCAGGTTGATAGCCAGGTGATGAATTCTTTGGCCATGGTGACCTACCTTCATACCTGCTGCTTCTAAAATGGTTTTAAAACATCTTTTCTATGCCCATATATTGTTTTCAAGTGTTTATAACGCTTGTAGAGGATAAGCAAGCGATGTTATGAGTCAGAACCAAGAAAAAGAAATAAAGTGGCTCAATAAGAACAAGAAAAAAAAAACAAAGCAGAGGGTAGAAGGTGGGCAGAAGGCTAAAGGGAAAAGTCACAAAATAAGGAGCTAGAATTTAGGAATACAAAGTAGGAGCGGGGAGGAAAAGTTAAGGAAACAATCAGGAAAGCAGAGAGATGGAAGGCAAAGGGGAAAAATAAAAGGTGTGACCCCAAATATCTCATTGGGCAACCCTAACTTGACTAGTGGTGGTAAAATGGGCAGGGGAAAAAAAAAAAGGATTCCAGGTTTCCCCAAATCTCCTCCTACCCTTAGCCTCAAAAGACTGCAAACACTGCCCCCAACCCCCACCCCCACCCCACATATATGTGATACACAAGCCAAATTAATGCTTTTTAAAGAATCAAATATCAGACCTTGAGAGGAACCCCTGTACTTCTGCAAGGTCAAATCCTGGCAAATGAATGACAAAAAACTTCCAGGTGGTCTTTTCCCCTTTTTCGTCCAATCCCTCCATTATTCCTCTGATTCTATTGCAATGTCACACCTGCCCAACTCTGGAGCTTGCCTCCTTGGTCATCTTTCTTTTCTTCCTATTTACTGGCTCCTCCTCAGTTACCAACAAATGTCCAACTTCTCCCCTATCTTTAGAAAACCTTGCCTAAACCATGCCATTCCCTCAAGATACTGTCCTATATCTCTCCTCCTTACCGTTGGCACTTACTCCCAAATCCTACATCATCACCCCCCACACATACACACCAAATCCCTTACAATTTAGCTTCCAACCCCCAAAACTCAATAGAAATTTCGCTTTCAAAGATCAGCAATGACCGGTTAATTGCTAAAATTGATAGTATTTCCTCATTTTAACTGCAGCATTAAACACATCATACCCACCCCAGACCTTCCTCAATATTCCCTCAGCTTTGGTGATAGTCACTGCTCTCCTACCTGGTTCATCTTCCCTCAAAATTTGGCCCTTTTACAAATTTCAATATTCCTCTCACACTGGGATTCTTCTATTCTCCCACTGACTCTTCCCTCTTCTTCACACTTAAATTCAGTTCAAATAATACATAAGTGCAGGGCACCTTTAGGTGCTATGAATTCAAAGATAAAATTTTCAAAAGGACCTGTCCTCAAGAATATACAAATACAGGGAGCGGCTAGGTGGCGCAGTGGATAAAAGCACCGGCCTTGGATTCAGGAGTACCTGAGTTCAAATCCGGCCTCAGACACTTGACTTACTAGCTGTGTGACCCTGGGCAAGTCACTTAACCCCCATTGCCCAGCAAAAAAAAAAAAAAAAAAAAAAGAATATACAAATACAAGGTAATCTGAGTTAGGTGAGATGGGGAAATCAACAAAGGCCTATCACAGGAGGTAGGATCACATTTGAGGCTCAAAGGAAATTATAGTGCCTTTGGGGGGGGGGGTGCGGGGCAATGAGGATTAAATGACTTGCCCAAGGTCACATGGCTAGTAAGTGTCAAGTGTCTGAGGCTGGATTTAGTGCCTTATTTTATGGAGATGAAATGCTGAATTCTGGGAGCAAGCACTTGCCAAGTCCCATCATTCTACCTTCCATAAGATATTTTATAGGTTTCCTCCTCTGTTCATGCTTCCACACAGCTGTCAAAGCAACCTTCCCAAGGCCCAGGTCCAACTTCACTCCCAGCTCAAATACCTTTAATGGCCTCCTATTTACTTTAAATACTTCCTGGTCATTGAGGCCCTCTACCTACCTATCCAGGATTATTTCACTGTGTACCTCCTCTCTAGTACACGATGTTTCACCAATTCTGGACTATTAAAAATCCTCTCTCCTGCCACACATGCCTTCTTTCCCCACCCCCACGCTCCCATGTCCTCCTTCCTCATTTCCATCTTGCAAAATCTCTCTGGGTAGAGGCAGCTAGGTGCTGCAGTGGATAGAGCACCAGCCCTGGATTCAGGAGGACCTGAGTTCAAATCCGACCTCAGACACTTAACACTTACTAGCTGTGTGACCCTGGGTAAGTCACTTAACCCCAACTGCCTCACCAAAAAACCCCCAAAAAACCAAAATCCCTCTGGGCTCAGCTCAGGTGTCATCTTTTCCATGAAACCTTCCCTGATTATTCCCTATTTGAAAGTCTTCTCCTTTGCCTCCACTTTTCCTAAAACACTTTATCTGGGTCTCTTTCTCTTTTGCTCCCATCACACATTACTTTGTATAACCCTTATTTGCCTAGTACAGTATAAATTGCTCAAAGATAGAAACTGCCATTTAAAAAATCTTCACAGCTCCAGTCCATAATCTGATGCCTTGTAAAGAAGAACCGAATTCTTGGATTGCTGGTCTGGTCCAGTTAGCTCAAGACCACACCAAACTTCCTCTCAGTTCCCTGTCACCTACAGCAGGGCAGGGACCCAAAATCAAATGAGTTAATTTATTGTTTTTATTTCTCCACATAAGGGGTTCCTTCCATTAAACTAACATCAACAATAACGTTTCCTCCATTATAGCATTGACTGTATTTTCTTAAGGGTATAAAGGCATAGGACCAACCCTCTAGAACTGGAGGGGATCACACAGTATCTAGATCAACCCCCTCTTGAGGAGCATGGAGGTACAGTAATCTGCTCAGGCCACCTAAGCAGATAGATCTAGACCAGGGCTTCAGGTTCCAGAGCCAGCACTGTTCACACTGTACTGAGCTGTCACCCTTGCACATTATCCAGAACAATTATTAAGGTGCGATTTTATCCCTCCCCCATTCCCTGACTCTTAAACACTTTTGGTCTCAGAGGCTTTAAGGTGTTACTTCACCAAAGAATTTTCAGTCTCATTTGCCTATGACCTTACTGCAGAGTAGAAGCAAAGTGAGGCAAAAAGTGGAACCAAACCCGGACCTGGTGATGAAAAGATCCCTTTTGCTTTGAAGAGAAAACAGAAAGCTCATTTACCTCTTTAATCCCAGAGCAGTTCTGTCCTTTCTTTTTTTTTTTTTTTTTTGGTGGGGCAATGGGGGTTAAGTGACTTGCCCAGGGTCACATAGTAAGTGTCAAGTGTCTGAGGCCAGATTTGAATTTAAGTACTCCTGATTCCAGGGCTGGTGCTTTTATCCACTGTGCCACCTAGCTGCCCCCAGCTTCTGTCCTTTCTTACGATTTCCCCCAAAGCTCCAGAACAAGCCCCAAAATAAGAATTCTCAAAAGAAAAAAAAGAAAAAACAACAAAAACCCTAGGCAGTTCAATTTTAAGCCAAGAAGCTTCCCTAGGCAGCTTCTATTCCCCAAGTAGTGAAAAGCCAGGTGGACATGTGAATATCGACTTATTTAAATGGCTATTGTGCTTACAAACAGAATTATGAGTTTAACGCTCATGTAGAGATGTGCTTTCAAAATGAACATGACATAGTGAAACCTGGGACAGAACATCATTGTTGTTTGCCCTTTCTTCTCCAAGAGAGAACCATGACATTGAGGTGATGTTATGACTTGCACTGAATTGGATTTAAGTGAGGGAGGGCTTGCAAGGTCACCAAACTCACTCTCCCCTCAACAGCCATCTGTGTCCAGTGGCAAGATATATATTAGGATGACTGAAGATGGCCCTGGATATTTAAGGCAACTGCAATTAAGTGACTTGCCCAGGGTCACATAGCTGGTGAATGTCTGAGGTGAGATTTGAACTTAGGTCTTCCTGACTTCTGGGCCAGTTCTCTATCCTCTGTGCCACCCAGCTGCCCTGGGATATAAGTCATATAGCCTCAAAATAAAGTAATTTGCTTCCTTCAAAGAACAAAAATTAAATCCATTTAATAAATCATTCACATCACTTAGCTCTCAACCAAGTGCTTATTTTGGCTCATGGTGAAGAAAAAAAATCCCAGAGTTTAAATTCAGATTATCTGTTCTACATAGGATTATCTGTGTGTGGATATTCACATAAGTATATGTTTATTCTCTTTAAGATGAAGACAGGAATAGCTTACCTCCAGATGTGCTTTACATACTACAACTTAAATATCTTAGAAATTTTATCAATATTAAATGCTGCCAAATATCAATGAAGTGTTTGCTGAGGACCTGACTCCATGAGCAATGCTGTGCTACATTGGATAAATTCCTTTCCAGAGCTGTGTTTTGTTTTTCATAGACTTGAAGCTGGGTATTGGAATTATCCTTCAAGAACAGTTCCATTTAATGAACATCTGTAAAGTGTCTTTCAAATAAAGCACTATATAAATGCTAGTTTTGATAATTATTATTATTTAGATAGACTGAAATTCTATTATATACACAATTAAGACTTTTGCTGAACTTTCCCCCGATTTTTTATTCTTTGTTATAAGGCATGGCTCTCTTAGAAGAGGGAAAGGATTACTGGAAAATATAAACTATATCAAAAGCTATCAACAAAAAATTTAATTTTTTTAAAAATGCAAGTTTTGGTTTTAAAATATTAGCATGAAATAGAGCATTATTATGTTGAAAATTATTCCCAAATCAAAGCATGATTCTTTTTTTGTTTGTTTGGTGAGGCAATCAGGGTTAAGTGACTTGCCTAGGGTCACACAGCTAGTAAGTGTTAAGTGTCTGAGTCTGGATTTGAACTCAGGTCCTCCAGACTTCAGGGCCGGTGCTCTATCCACTGCGCCACCTAGCTGCCCCTCAAAGCATGATTCTTAAAAGGTCCTAAGTGTTTTAATTTCATTCCTTCTCTTCCAATGAAAGTGTTTATGAGAATAGGCCAAGGGAACCTACACAGACCCTAAGGTGGCTATTCTGTCAACTTAAATTACAATCTGTACCATATTTCATGACAGAGAATCTTGAAATGATTTGCTTCCAAAAAGAAATATATGATATACATACATACATATATACATACATATACACACAATAATTAATTTCCAAGACGATGAAGCTTGAGATGAAGACTATACAAGGTGTTTCTGGGCAGGCAATTTGTTTATAGAGTGAATAAGACTCAAAGTGTGGTGTCATAAAAAATCCAGGCATCATCTTATATACAAATCAGAGCACAAGACCAACACAACTACTTCCTCATCTCACTTCAATGACATAAACCCCCCTTTTCAAGGGAGACTGATAGTTGCAGGGTTTTCTACCCACCAGTATAAAACTCTCACTTCAAAATCCTAGCCAAGTGTTCATTTAGAAGATGCTTCTTTATGTCCTCCAGATTGCAAGATAGCACATTATGAGCATAAACTTGTTATTTATGTGATGGCATTTCTGGCAATTTGGAAACATTTATCAGATTATTTTAGCAGGCCAGATTATTTTAAGGCATTCTGAATCCTGGAACTTTGGCCTTAAACCTCCAGGTGTAATAATAGTTGCCATGAAACTATGTTAGGACTCGCACCCTGACCACTGTCCCAGGAAAAAGGTGGAAATCCTAATATAGCAGATCACAATATCACCTGTCAGTTATCAAACTATTTCCTAGGCGTTTTGGCACATCCACTTCTAAAGAGCAGAAAAACTTTAATAGGTAGAATATGCCCACTAGTTCAATGGGAAGGTGAGACTGAGGACAGAAAAGCACCTTTTTAACTTCTAGGCTAAGAGAGTTGCCTAAGGCTATGAGAGGTTTAAGTAACTGGTTGAGGGTCATATAATTAGTATGTCAGGTCAAATCTGAACTCAGGTCTTCCTTACTCCAAGGCAGGCTCTCTATCCATGATACAATGCTGCCTCTTTAATTTGCATTATAAAAAAATACACATATTATATATAAATACATATATTGTAAATTACAAATATATATAAAATAGTTACAAAATTCCATTCTAAAATAAAAAAATACTGTTTACTTGTATAGTTTCTCCCTTTTATCCTTTCCATAAGTTTACATTCATTTAAAACTTAATGGTCATTAAATCTGAATCTAAATCCCTACCCTTCAGCAGGGAACTTAAAATATAAGCTTCAGATTTCTATTAGAAAAATGCACACCTAGGAAATGCACAAACATTAGATCCTCCCACCTATTAATGCTTTGTATTGAAATTATCTTGTATTTGCTTTGCACAGTTTTTTGTCTTTGTGTACTTAATACCTAGTACATAATTACTTAATAAATACTTATTGAGTATGAGGGGATGCTTAAAAACATGTAAATACACATATGTTCATAGTACTAGGATAGGCCTCCATGAATATTCCATCCCATGTGCCTTCTATTTTTGACACACTTTACCCCAACAGCAAACCCTGATTGAGATCCTTGGGAGAAAGAGAAGCACTTTCTTGTATTCTTTGTGGACCAATCTAAATTTTGAAAGTTGAATATTCCGTGGGCTTAGTGCTTCCAAAGCTCATCAGATGTCAGCCAGGCCCCTGGAGAATGCTGTGTTTGTTCATCCAGATGCTGGAGAGGATCCAAGTGTGTTATCTGATGCACAAGAACTGAATGGAGCAGGTCTTCCATGCTGCCTTCTATGTGGTGACTCCTTCAGATAAATGCACTTACCTGAAACTGATCACGGAACTGCCCAGATCTGTGTACCCGATATGATGAAGAAAACCTGGTGCTGGGGAGCTCTTTCTTACCTTATGTACACTTTTGGGGTTTTCCAACCAAGCATAGTACATTTCCTCCACATAATTTGAACTAGTCCCACTCAAAAAGGGCTCAGCAGCCACAGGTGCACCATAGCACCTAATTTGTTGAAACGTCCTAGCTGCTGCTGGCCTGTTCTGTGAAAGTGTCTTAACAGTCTGGGAGGCCGTCAACGGCCTCAGTTTAGCAGCACAAGTCCGTAAATGAAACATTTTTGTCCTGAAGCCTCACACGAGCTCCTGTTGAAATAGGAATAAACAAAACAATATTTAAGAAGCAAGACAAATGGGATAAGGGGAAAAATACATCTTGGTTCCATCACAGGTTCTACTCTAATATCCATCCAACCCCTGGTTGTAATGGAAAGCACAAGTCCCTGAAGGCTAAGCCAAGGATGCATGGTGTTAATTGCTAACATTTATACAGTTGCTTTACGGTTTGCAAAAAGCTTAACATACAGATTTTCTCATTTGATCCTCATAAACCTGTGAGGATACCCATTTTACAAATGAAGACACTGAGGCTAAGTAAGATGCCCAATGCCTGAAGCCAGATTTGCACTTCCTGACTTCAAATCCAGTGTTCTAGCTACCATACTACCTGTCAAGCTCTGATAACTCTTACCTTCATAGAATGAATCTCTTAAAGGCAGACACCATTTTGTTTTTTCTTTGTATCCCCAGGGTTTGCCACATAGTAAGGGCTTAATAAATGCTTAACTGATTGTGAAGAATTGGGGGATGGAGTTGTCTCCTCTCAATAGGGCTCATGGTGGAGAAAAAAAATCCTACTGAGTTTAAATTCAGATTATGTGTTCTACATAGGGTTTATCTGTGTGTGGATACTCAAGAGCTAACTTAGAACAGTCTGGGAAAGTGTATTCATTGATGAGTGAATCAAGATAGATTCTTCCCATGGGAAAAGTCAAGCAGAGGGGTGGGAATACTGCATCCTGATTAGCGATTGTAACCCTTGAAAAAGTGAAGGGGGGGGGCAGCTAAGTGGCACAAAAAAGCATGGGCCCTGGATTCAGGAGTACCTGAGTTAAAATCCAGCCTCAGACACTTGACACTTAACTAGCTGTGTGACCCTGGGCAAGTCACTTAATCCCCATTGCCCCACAAAAACAAACCAAAAAAAAAAAAAAAAAAGAAAAAGTGAGGGGGCATTCATTTCATGTTAGGGATGAGGAGATAAAAGGGGGTCTGCAAGCCTCCATGTTTTGGTCACCCATCAGCTGCACACAGGGTGGCCCATTCTTGTGAGAATGACAATAAATAAGCCTTTAACACATCACTACCGCTTGAGTTCCAGAAAATTACTGAGGAGTCATTTTTCTCACACCAACTAAAAGAAAATTAAAAAGAAAATAAAAAATTAAAAAGAAAATATTGGAAAGTGACTGAACATATGACATATCAACATAATGGAATGTTTGTTCATAAAAAATGCAAATACAAAGACTATAAAGGAATGTGGAAAGACAAGAGATAAAGAATAATTTGAAATGTATTGCTTTACATATAATCTCTTTTTTTTTTTGCAGGGCAATGAGGATTAAGTGACTTGCTCAGGGTCACACAGCTAGTATCAAGTGTCTGAGGCCAGATTTGAACTCAGGTCCTCCTGAATCCAGGGCCAGTGCTTTATCCACTGTGCCACTTAGCTGTCCCCCACTAGAAATTTTGTTTTGTTTTGTTTCTTTGCAGGGCAATGAGAGTTAAGGGACTTGCCTGGGGTCATACAGCAAGTGTCTAAGGCCAGATATGAAGATATGAAGGTGGGATTTTAGCTGGCACTTGAAGGAAGCCTGGAAATGTAGATAAGGAGGGAAAAAAATGCTCAGACAAGACATATACACAAGAAAACAGTTATGTGACAATGCAAGGAAAAAATATCACATGTTACTCTTTTAGAAGATGTGTCATTGTGGGCTGGAGACAATCTTAAAAGCCTAGGCTTTTAAAGACATAGGCATTAAGCTGACCAGAATGCCTAGGCTTTGTTATAGGGGAAAAACATTTCAGGTAAGAATAATATTGCAAAGGTTTTGAATCATCACTGCAGTAAAGGGGGCAGTGGCAAATGAAGTCTAGAAATCTGTATTCAACTCCAAGGTACAATACTTACTAACTGTAAGATGATATTAAAAGCATTTATTCCCTTCAGGCCTCAGTTAGCTCATCTCTAAAATGGGGACAATATTTATATCTACTTCACCACCCTCTTCTACAGAAAAAACTTCGTAAACTTTAAAAATGTTATGTAAATATAAGCTTATTAATAACATGGTAGTAATAACAACAATAATTATAATAGCAACTGGCATTCAAGGTTTGCAAAATGCTTTACAAATATCTTATTTTAAACTTACAACAATCTTATCTTTATGAATGAGGAAACAGACCTAAAGGCAGTCATACAAATCCAGGAAACATTGTATACAAATCAGAGCACAAGAGCAACATGACTATTTCCTTGTCTCACTTGAATGATATAAAACCCCCTCTTCAAGGGAGAATTATAGCTACAGGTGGTTTTCTACCCACTAGTACAAAGCTCTCACTTTAAAATTCTAGCCAAATTATCATTTAGAAGATGTTTCTCTATGTTCTCCAGACTACTAGATAGCACATTATAAGGAACAAAGGTTTAAGAGTTCTGATCATAAAGGAAAGATAATATCTGTAAGAGTTAATGATACAGAATAATCATGAATTCAGTTAGTGTTATATGAAACCATGTGAAAAATGTAGTTATTCATAAAGATACAGATGTTACAACTTTGTTTTCAAGTATGCAAACATGAGATAAATCTCAAAATGTAACATAGTTCTTAGAGATTATTTAATTTATAAAATGGTACTATTATTATTGAAATCATTCATTTCAGATACAAATTACAAAGCTAATATGTAATTAAAATGACCAAGCTTGACCCCAGAGAAAAGCTCTTCCTCCTTTAAAGAGAGGCAGAAGGGGCAGCTAGGCCTCAGACATTTAACACTTAACTAGCTGTGTGACCCTGGGCAAGTCACTTAACCCCAATTGCCTCACTAAAAAAAAAAAGAGAGGCAGAAGGACTATGAATGTGGTATGTAACAGATACGTTCAGACTTGACTAGTATTCGTAAATTTTACTAAACTGCCTTTGTTTATATTCTTTTTTTTTAAGTGAGGCAATTGGGGTTAAGTGACTTGCCCAGGGTCACACAGCTAGTAAGTGTTAAGTGTCTGAGGCCGGATTTGAACTCAGGTACTCCTGACTCTAGGGCCGGTGCTCTATCCACTGTGCCATCTAGCTGCCTGTTTTTATTCTTTTTTTAGAAAGAACGTCTCAGTGAGTAGGAGAGGAGAGAAAATATAGGAAATGAAGGTGAAACAGAGACAAAATATATCAATAAAATAATTTTTTTAAAGTTACAAAGCTAAGCATTTGATTAAACAGGAACAACTCTGATTAGTCTTTCAAACTTAAAACCTTGACTATTTTTGGAGTATGTTTCCATATAATCTGGAATACCGGAGGGACTTCCCTAGCTGAAATTGTTGGGGGGGGGGGGGCAGAGAGGGGACACATGAAACCTGGATGGGGTGGGGCTAGCTCATCAAATGAATTGGCCCAATATTCTATCCTCTATCTAGTACTGCTACATTGCCTCTAGAAGTATTTTACAGACCACGAGTCTAGTAATTCATTCTAACTTAACTGTCCGTAATTTGTGAAATCTACCTTTTTTCCTCTGAAAATCTGAGTCACTCTTGTCTGCCTCTAGCATTCATTATTGTGGCCTTCTCCCACCTCCTTTATTCCAGTGACATTTTCACCTTCTCCCCCCACCCCATATTGTTATTCTAATCTTTTTACATTTACAGTTGCAAAGTAATTTTCTCTGGTGGAAGAAAAACAAAAATAAAATAGGACTTGAGTAGTTTTGCCTTCTCTCTGTGCCTGTTGAATCACAGGCATATGAAATACAGCTGGCTTTGAGGTAGTAGTGGGAGACTAAAGCAAGCACCAGGGAGTATAGCAGGTCTAGCACCGAGGCAGAAATTTCTGAAGGCTGACTCTTTAGTTCTACAACATACTGCTATTAGAATCCAAGGGAATTATAAATGTACTCCCTAAAGTAAATTCAGGTCTCTAGAATCAAAACATCTCTTGCTTTTATATTTTCACATAAGTCAACCTCCATGGCTTCAATGTACAGCTAGGCACGTATTTGATTTTGTAACATCTGAAGTGATAATTTATGTAAATTAGGGTTATCAGTTCCAGCTTAATGGAAATATGCAGTTGGAAATCAAATAATGTCAACATTTGGGACCAGCTCCCTCCCCCTTGATATCTGCTTTCCAAAATACCAATATTCTTTCAAGACTCAGTTCAGGTGCCTATCTCCTCCATGAAGCCTTCCCTAATCTCCTCCTCTTCCTGGGTACTGTTTTCTCCCTACTCAAATTACCTTGTATTTTCTTATCTGTGTGCATGTCATATTCCCATAACCCCACCCCACCCCAAAACTCTGAGAGCAGGAACAATTTCATTTTTGGCTTTGTAATACTAGCTCTTTATAAAAATGTTTAATAAATGTTTGATGAATTGATTACATTATTTGTGTCTCACTGCAACCCAGTGGTACAGTAGATAGAGTCTGGATCTAGAGTCAAGAAACCCTGAATTAAAAATCAATCAATCAGTACATATATAACCTATATCGAATTGCTTTCTGTCTTGGGGAGGGAGAAAAATTTGAAACCAAAAAATCATATGAAAACAAATACTGAAAACTACCTTTACATGTAACTGGAAAATAATAAAATAATTTTATCTTTGGTAAAGAAAGAAAAATCAATCAATCAACATTTATTAGGTGCCTACTATGGAACTCTGGCCTCCAATACTTAGTAGCTGTGTGACCTTGAGCAAGTCACTTAACCTTTTGTATGCCTCAGATTCCTCAACTGTAAAATGGAGGTGATAATAATAGCCCCTATTGGATGGGGCTGTTGTGAGGATCATGAGATATTTGTAAAGCATTTAACACAGTGCCTGACATACAGTAGGTGCTTAATAAGTGTTTATTCTTTTCCCTTCTCTAGTCATACAAAGACATACATACATTCAGAATGGATCCTCCAAGTCAACAGAAACGGGTGGGGCGGGGCGGGGGAAGAAATGTACTTATAGATTTTTGTATTTGTTCTAATAACTCAACAAATCCCACTTGGGAATGCTCTTTTTGTTACAAGAAGTGATGATATAGGAGGCAAAAAGGGGTTAATAGAAAAACCTAAGACCCAAGCTCTAATTCATATATGAGCTCTAAGAGGGATTCAAACCCCAGTTAATGCATAACTTGTAAGTCAGGACGCTAAATTCTCTTACCCATAGAAATCAGTACCCATAACGGGGACATAAAGGGGCAGGTCATATAACAATGACAAAACTGACAGGCTATAGAAACTCAAACTAGGAATAAATGATAAATGAAGATGTTTTGAAACTAAGCTTGGGAACCAGAGACATGCACAGAAAAAGCCAAATTTGTCTCCAGATTCACCTTATGACATTTAACCCCCCAAAACACATCTCCACAGAAAAAGATACCCGCCTTGGGGGCTGGCTTAGGACCCCAGGAACCCCCCCATACCTCCCTAAGGTGGAGATTATTATAATGAGACTGATAATCAATTTATCCATACTATACATATAACTGTCTTTTCTTTCACTATTCGAGAGATACCTTTCTACTTTTCTGGTTCTTTCCCAGTGGTCACCCACAGTATTGCAATCAAACTTGGGAAACTGAGTCACTGAGTCTTGTAATTCTTTTTGACCTCAAATTCTATCCCACATCAGTGAGATTACAAGAGTTTTTCCAGTAAGAGTCCAAAGTATATACACAAAGCCCACAACCAAATACCTCTCATTAAACTAGACAAGCAATTTCTAGTCTTCCCACAAGGTGCTAGCTAGCTAGTTTAACTTAAAAAGCTGGGTTCTCTGTAGGAAAAGCCCAACCCACACATTGATAATGCCTATTGCACAAGAGACTAATATCCAATAACCTACCAGTAATGCTAAAGTGAATTACTGAAAAAGTGACACATAAATGGAAAATAAGAATCTGATGCACAGGAACTATGCCAATTATCCTTCCAAGGGAGATTTTAATATTAATTCATTGAGTTTTCATTTTTCCTGGTTATATTTCTTATTAGGTTTGAATAGGCAATGATTTTACTTGGATAGTCTGGGAGGTATTCTGCACTAGATCAGGAATTTCCCCAGTTTTTTACTATCTGGTTTCACCCTCACAACTGAGATTCCAACTCACAACTATATTCTGAGGATCTGGGTTCAAATTCCATCTCTAATATTTGCTGTGTGATCCTAGGCAAGTAAGTCCCTTAACCACTCTGAACCTCAGTTTCCTCATCTGTCACATGATGGGGTTGTCAGAGGTCCTCTAAAAATCTGTGTCCAACCTCAAACAAGCCCAAATCACAGATCACAGAATTTTAGATCTGGAAGAGACAGAGATCATCCAATTGCTCTCCTTGCCTCACCATTTTGCTTTATCCTAATTCTTAAGCAATGATTTTCTTCAGAGCTTTTGTACCTCCTTTTCCACTTGGCCAATTTGGCTTTTCAAGCTGTTGCCTTTTTTTCATGACCCTCCTGCATCACTCTCATTTCTCTTTCCATTTTTTCCTCTCCTTCTCTTACTTTTCCTTCTACCTCTCTTCCATGGCCTAAGACCAATTCATATTTTTCTTGGAAGCTTTGACTGTAGGAGCTTTGACTTTGTTATCTTCTTCTGAGGGTGTATTTTGACCTAACTTGTCACCAAAGAAACTTTCGATGGTCCGCTGCTTTTTCTGCCTGCTCATCTTGCCCGCCTATTTCTTAGCTTTTAACTCCTTAAAGTGGAACACTGCTTCTAGGATGCACTGTCCCAAGCTTCAGGGAGTCTCAAGTGGTACAATTTAAGGAGAGGCTCATTCTCAGCCTGCCTGGCCTGTAAGTAACCACAGGCCTGCCTGCTCTTTAACCAGGAAGCATAAATGTGATTGAAATCTGATTCTCTGTGGTCACAAGCTGGGCTTGCTTGTGTTCCTCCCCCACTGGGCCACTGCTACTCAAGTGCACTTCCTGAGCAACACAGCAGCACTCCGCCTCTGCTCCAGCAGAGACCCCTACTATCCCCCCTAACCCCCTGCCCAACCACTAGACCCCCTCACTGGGTCCATGAGTTGAGTTTCAGAAGTAGCACAGATGCTGATGATTCTGAGGCTCTGGAGGCATGGCCTGCCTGGTGCTCACCCTTTTAAGCTGTCTTTGGTTGGAAAATGGTCTCACTGTTCTTTTGTGGGTTCTGCTGCTCCAAGAATTGTCTTATGGCATTTTTTTTTAACATATGTGGACAGAATTTCTTTTGTTTTTGGTGCTGTTGTTTTTCTTTTTTGAGGTTTTTCCTTTTTGCTCTGATTCTTCTCTTATAACATGACTAATGCAGAAATGGTTAATGTTATTGTACATATATAACCTATATCAGATTACTTGCTGTCTTGGGGAGGTGGGGAGGGAAAAAAATTTGAAACTAGAAATCTTATAAAAACAAATGTTGAAAACTATCTCTACATGTAACTGGAAAATAATAAAATACTTTTATAAAAAAAAAAAAAAGCTCTGTGGACAGATAGTGCTGGGAGCTTTTCCTCCACCATCTTGGCTCCGCCCTCCCCCTCCCAAGCTATTTAGTGTTTACCCAATATTGTCAAGTTTCCAGAGTGTTTAGTGCAGAGGTTCTTTACCTTTTCTGTGTCATGAACCCCTCTGGCAGTCTGGTGAGGCCTGTGGACCCCCAGAGTATTGAGCCAAGAGGGAGAAGAGTGTGCATGGTGAATTCAAGAGAGTCCCAAGAAGAAAGAGAGCCCCACCATTTTACAGTAGACATTGAGGCCCCAAAAGGTGAAATTATTTTCCTGATACCAAAATTAAAGGCAGGGTCAATTAACTGACTCCCAGCCAAGTAGCATTTTGCTACAGTTCTCTGTCTCTAGTCCTTCGTAAGAAACCTATGGTCTACAAACCTAAATTGACAGATGAGTCTGATGTCAAAAAAGAATTTTTTAGAGCATGAGCTACTATATTTCATCTATTTAAAGAAATTAATAGCTGCCTTTCTAAGTACTAAGCCTGAAGAGAGACAACTCCTCATGCAATTCATCTTTGAGATATCTGCATCTCATCTTAAAACACCATACTAATTTGTTTTTTTTTGTTTGTTTGTTTTTTTATGGGGCAATTGGGGTTAAGTGACTTGCCCAGGGTCACACAGCTAGTAAGTGTTAAGTGTCTGAGACCGGATTTGAACTCAGGTACTCCTGAATCCAGGGCCGGTGCTCTATCTACTGCGCCATCTAGCTGCCCCACCATACTTATTTCTTATGGCAGTCAAAATATGAAATTGTTATTATACAAAGATTTCTAAGTTATCTAATTAACAGGGATACTGTGTAGCTCATGATATTAGTTTATCCCAGTTTAGAAACTATGTTTACTCTAGCACTGTAACAACAGCCTGGACCAAATGATTTTTTTTTTGGTTTTTGTTTTTGTGGCAATGAGGGTTAAGTGACGTGCCCAGTGTCACACAGCTAAGTAACAAACTTTCTGGACCAAATGATTTTTAGCAAATCAAATCTGAAATTACTTTTTACATAATAATTAACTTAAAAACCCAAATCTCTCACCCTCTTACTATAGTTATGTGTGAAATTCATGATATCTTCTAGATTTGAGAGTTCTCTTCAACAGTAAAATTTAGTGGAAAACTTTGGGAATTGAGAAATCATAATTTTTTATCATGTGATAAAAGACTTATGATATGGGAAAAAAAGACTCAGAGAAGGGAGAGGGGGAAGATAAACTGTCAAACAAAACTTTAATTTTAAGGGGAAAAATTGGCTTATTTATAGTCTATCCAAAACAAGGGGAAAATGTTACACAGATTTCTTCCTGCTTTCTTAGATGTGTTTCTACTATTCCAACCATACTGCTTTAATTAACTATTGCCTTTAACACAAGTAACAATTAGTCAACAATGATATTCTAAAATACTATTCTATATTTCCAAGAGTAGTTAGTATTCCCAGAAACAGATCAATATTATAGAACGACACTGACTACAGAAAAGAAGGAAGTAGAGGAGAATCTGAGGCCAAATATAGTAGTAAAAGTTTATGTTTTGTATTTTGCCCTTATTTCCCTAGGGATCATCATGTTCCTAGGGAAAACACAGGCTGAGTCAACCCAAACCAGTTAAATCTTCCACCCACCATGGGAGTCTAAACAACAATAGACAAACTTACTCTCATATCTAAAGACAGAGTCCAACACCAAATGGAAAAAGGAGAGGGGGAAGGAACCACTACTTAAGATACATAAGCAGGAAACTCCTATATTCCATTGGCTATAAGACCCTAAGAAATAGCATGCTTTTTCCCATCTAACCATTTGAATATGGCATCACACTGAGTCAATGTGCTAAAGCAGTGATGTCAAAGGAAAACAGAAAATGACCCCATCAGGCTTCATATTGACTTAGATAACCACAAATTATCATTATCTCTGCTGTGTTGTATTTTTACTTAATTTGCTA
The DNA here is from genome assembly GCF_019393635.1 of Dromiciops gliroides. Taxonomy (NCBI): domain Eukaryota; kingdom Metazoa; phylum Chordata; class Mammalia; order Microbiotheria; family Microbiotheriidae; genus Dromiciops; species Dromiciops gliroides. The sequence goes on along the minus strand of NC_057862.1, from coordinate 465,622,245 downwards.
AACATTTTCCAAAAATATTTTAATCTGTCTTGGGGCAGTTTTGTAGGCATGCAGCAAATCTGACTCCCCTGGATTAAAGGACTAAACTAGGCCTAGAGAAAAGGCCAAAAAAAGCAGAATCCAGAGTTATTAAAGGGGGGGGGGGAGAAAGCATTTATTGTAATTCACCTTGCTCCTCTGTACTACAGCACTACCTTGGTACGGAAAATACACATCAAAAAACCTTTTGATTAAGTCTGAGCTTGGGGCTTCACCAAATACCAAATATATACCACATTATAAAATACTGATGCTGTAGAGAACTGTAAACTGTAGCTTTAAACAAAAGCCACACCAGTTAACACATAATTAAGCTGTGGACTACATAATTGAAAGATTTCAACAACATGCACAGAGACCTATGTTGAGATCTGTTGCTGTAAAAGCAAAGAAGCATGAGACAGTCTCTGCCTTCTCCTAAGAGGACATACAAGGAAAGCAAGTTGGTCAACTCCAACTTCAACCAAGCTACTTTTCCAGCGTTACCCTCAACTAGTTCCACTATTACCCAAACTCCAGCTAAACAAGATTGTTTGCCCTTCCATCTCTCGATTGTTTATGCTTACCCACTTAGGCCCTTGTCTTCCATTGCCACCTGTTAGCATCCTACCAGTCCCATTATGGGCCAGCCCAAATGTCAGCTAATCTAGCCAGAAGGGATCTCTCCCTCCCCTGAAGCACTTTGTATTTTATTGATGCATTCCACCTTTGTGTCTTCCAAAGGCACCTGGCATATTGGCTTACAGATGGCAACACTCAAATGACTGTTGAAAGGCAATGTGTATATAGCAGTGTACTGTAGTAGATTGAGAAGGCCTGGATTCAAGTGTTCCCTCCCACATTCTGGCTGTGAATCAGACTAATTATAGAGAAGATTCTGACTTGCATTGGTGTTTGGAGTTTCCTCCCCTATGAGGTACTGATACCAATGAAATCGCAGGTCTGGTAGATAGATTAGGTAGCTCAGAGAGATCTTCTGACAAAACTAGCAATTTTCTTAATATGCATATGTGCAACTTATAGTTTTAGAGACTCTGCTGGAGGCACAGAGACTTGGTCAGGGTGACAACAAGGCACTTCTTATTTATCACTATGTGTCGGAGGCAGGCCTTGAACCCAGACCTTTCCAACTCCAAGGTCAGCTTTCTATCCACTATGCTACATCATGCCCACCCACTGATGCTCTTGTGAGTGGCATGTACGACACATGTTTAGTCCAGCACTTTCAGGACACCTTCTGTTTAGGACCTCAAAGATTGCTAGGATTTGAGATTTTGACAGTTTTCAGTCTATAATGAAAATGAAAATCAGAATCAAGTGGATTTTTGTCTTTCTGCAGGGCAGGGAAATAACAAAGCTGGTGGGAACAGAGAAGGCTTCATGGCAGATGTAGGTCTTGAGCTAGGCCCTGAAGAAAGGGTAGGAGGAGCAACTAGGTGGTGCAGTGGATAAAGCAGCAGCCCTGGATTCAGGAGGACCTGAGTTCAAATCCAACCTCAGACACATACTAGCTCTGTGACCCTGGGCAAGTCACTTAACCTTCATTGCCTCACACACACACAAAAAAGGGTAGGAATAGGCTAGGTGAAAAGAAACTGGGATGAAAGTCTATGACAGGAGAAATATTATGATCAAAAATGTAAAGAAATGACAAGATATGTCCTAAAGGCAGTGGAAAGCATAGCTTGACTATAACAGTAAGTTCAGGGGCAGCTAGGTGGCGCAGTGGATAGAGCACCGGCCCTGGATTCAGGAGTACCTGAGTTCAAATCCGGCCTCAGACACTTAACACTTACTGGCTGTGTGACCCTGGGCAAGTCACTTAACCCCAACTGCCTCACCAAAAAACAAAACAACCCCCGCCCCAAAACAAACAAACAAACAAAAAAACCCAATAAGTTCATATTGGAGAAGGGTTGAGGCAAAAGACAATTATTTTAGCAGGTGGAAGTCACATTCTGGAGCTTTGAATGACAAACTGAGATAAAGTCTTTTTTTTTTTTTCTGCTGAGGCAATGAGAGTTAAGTGACTTGCCCAGGGTCACAGAGCCAGTGTCAAGTGTCTGAGGCCAGCTTTGAACTCAGGTCCTCCTGAATCCAGGGCTGGTGCTTCATCCACTGCACCACCTAGCTGCCCTGAGATGAAGTCTTATGGGAATGCACTGAAAGTTCCAGAACTGAGAAAATAAATAATAAATCTGACATTTTAGTATATTTTGGTGGCAGTGTATAAGACCCAATGGAAGGGGGAGGAACTGAAGACAGACAGGTCTCCCATACTACCAAGGGTGATATGCAACAAGCAGCTCTGGATTTGTATTTTTTTTTTTGGTGAGGCAATTGGGGTTAAGTGACTTGCCCAGGGTCACACAGCTAGTAAGTGTTAAGTGTCTGAGGCCAGATTTGAACTCAGGTCCTCCTGAATCCAGGGCCGGTGCTCTACCCACTGCGCCACCTAGCTGCCCCTTGGATTTGTATTCAAAAGACAGGGGTTAAAATTTGGATTCAAAAACAAGTCTTGAGAAAGAGGGACTTAAAACATCTGGGCATCAAGTTCCTTTTTTAAAAATATTATATGGATGAGGAAATTTAAAGCAGCAGAAGCTGAATTTGAACTCAAATCTACCTGAGTCTAGGTTCAGAGCTCTATTCACCACATCATATGGCTACTTCCTGAGAGAGAAGATTCAAAATGATTCAGGTTTTGCTCCTGGGTGACTAAGAATTATCCCATCATTGGGATGGTTGGAGATAGTATGGGAGAAAAATAAGGAATGCTATTTCAGATACATTGAACACTGGTGGAGAGAGAATGGAACATCCACATGGAAATGTCCAGTGAGCCCCTTATTGGTGACTAGAAATATAAATCTAGGAGCCATTTTCATTCGTTCACTTATTCAATGAGGATCTGCTATGTATTAAAATGCTAGAGATGTGAGGGATATACAGGACAAGTAGATTTGTTCCCTACCCTCAAAATGTTACCTAATAGAAGAGAAATAAGAACATAGGTACAAACTACAATACAGTGCAGTCTGTGAAAAGTGTCTTAAGATGCAAAGAGCTTTAGGAATTCAGAAGAGGCAACCATTTCAAATTTCAAACTGGGTTCACTGGAAAATAGTATGTTACAGAACTGGGAGTCAAAGGATGCAAGTTTAAATTCTGTCCCTGTTGCTGAATAGATTTATATTACATTGGGCTAGTCTTCTATGCATCAGTTTCCTTATCTGAAAAGAGAGACAGTAGGACAACTTCAAAAATCTCTTCCAGCTCTCTTTTTTTCTATGTTTTAGAGTTGGAAGCACATTAAAAAGCATCCCAGAAGTGATTTACCTAAGGTCACATGGATCTTAAGGAACAGAACTAGGGTTTGAACCCAGATCCTATGAGTTTAATTCCAGTGCTATTCTCTACTACATCATGTTGGAAAAGAAGAAAAATCTTCTTGAAAAAGGACACATTTAACATGGGCCATCAAGGATTGCTAACATTTCAACAGCCAAGTATAGGGGTAAGAGTGGGTAGTCTCCAGGAGAAGAAAATGGAAGCATGTAGAGCAAAGGTCAGTAACCTACGCATATATGCCAAAGATAGCATACGGGCCCAGTCACTGATATCTGTTGTGCACACTCCCATCCAGCTGTTAATGTCTGCCTTTTTTCTCCCTCCTACTACCTCCACATCACATTATGTTTTATCCTCCACACTCTCCCCTCCCTCACTGGGCAGGCTAGCAAAAAAGAGGCTGAAGCCTTGACTTACTTCTGAAAAGTTGCTGATCCCTAGCAAAGAGCTAAAAAACAGTCAGATACTGAATCTTTAAGAGTGGAGCAAGGAGTAAAGGAACCAGCAAGAGTCAATTAGTCAGTCAATGAACATTTATTAAGTGTCTACTACATGCCAAGCACTGTGTTAAGCACTGGAAATACAAAGCAAAACAAAATATATTGTCCTTGAGGAGCTCACAGTCCAACAGAGGACACAACATGCACATAAATAACTACATACAAACAAGCTATATACAAGATAAGTAGGAAATAATCAGGAAAGGCTTCCAATAGAAGGTGGGATTTTAGCAACTTGAAAGAAGTCAGGGAAGGTGGAAATGAAGAGCATTCTAGGCATGGGGTATAGCCAGAAAAAATCAGGAGCATCAGCGAGGGGAGGTATAATATCTACACAAGACTATATTATCAGAGACAAAAGAAGAAAACAACAGGCAATTAAGCCAATACAAAAATTCCAAATTTGATCCACCAATAGTGCCTTTTAATACAATTTGAATTCTTGTTTGTTTTTTGGGTTTTTTTTTCAGGGCAATGAGGGTTAAGTGACTTGCTCAGGGTCACATAGCTAGTAAGTGTCAAGTGTCTGAGGCCAGATTTGAACTCAGGTCCTCCTGAATTCAGGGCTGGTACTTTATCCACTGTGCCATCTACCTGCCCCCTACAATTTGAATTCTTAAAAGCTAAAGATTAACATTTAAAAGCAATGACCAAAGATACACCAAATTGTTTTCACAAGAATGAATGTTAAGTGAAAATGAAGGAAAAAAAGAAATAAGCATGTTTTTAAAATGCCTACCATGTGTGAAGCATTTTACGAATATTATTCTATGTGATCTTCACAACCCTTGGAAGTAGGTTTTATTATTATCCTCATTTTACAATTGGGGAAACTGAGGAAGAGAAGATAAGTGATTTGCCTGGAGTCACACAGCTAGTATCTGAGGCTGGATTTGAACTCAGTTCTTGGTTTACTTTCAGCCTAATGCCCTCCCTGGCTTCCTTTAAGGTCCAACTAAAATTCTACCTTCTAGAGGAAATCTCTCCCAACTCCTCTTAATTCTAGTGCAGTAGCTCTATTATTTCCTATTTATCCTGTATATAGCTTGCTTGTAGATATTTGTTTATATTTGTATATATATTTATATTCCCCATTAGACTGAGCTCCTCCAGGGCTAGACCTGTAGTTTGTCTCTGTATCCCTAGGGCTTAGCATAAAGCCTGGAACATAGTAAGTATTTAATAAATGTTTATTGACTGATTTTTAAAATTTCTGCCTCCAGGCATAGCCATCTAGCTGCCTCAGTTTAGGAAAGCACTAAACAAGTATAAATAATGTGACAGTTACCTTATAAATCAAAACCGGTACCTAAAATAGGATCCAAGCAACTGGACAAAAAAATGGGCTGACAAAAAGTAAAGGGCACCCTGGGATATGCAGGGATAATCCCAACACTGGGAAGATAGTTTGTGATCCTGGAGAAGTTAAAGAAGTTCTCTGTAGTTTCCAGCTGATTTTCAGAGCTCAAGCAACTTTAAATAGATGAATATGACCTGAGATTAGAATACTCACTTTTATTAAAGCTACTATGGGGGGCAGCTAGGTGGAGCAGTGGATAGAGCACTAGCCCTGGATTCAGGAGGACCTGAGTTCTAATCCCGCCTCAGACACTTGACACTAGCTGTGTGACCCTGGGCAAGTCACTTAATCCCCATTGCCTTGAAAAAAAAAAAAAAAAAAAAGAACTGAAACAACTAGGGGCAGCTAGGTGGCGCAGTGGATAAAGCACCGGCCCTGAATTCAGGAGTTCCTGAGTTCAAATCTGGCCTCAGACACTTGACACTTACTAGCTGTGTGACCCTGGGCAAGTCACTTAACCCCCATTGCCCCGCAAAAAAAAAAAAAAAAAAAAAGCTACTATGGCTGCTGAGGTCAAAAAAAGCCTACTCAGTGAACTGTTAAAGTGGCCACAATTACTGAAGGTATAGATGAGGCCAGCACCAAGAAGTTCCTTTCTGGGATATCACCTCTTTTGGCCTAGTGCAGTAGATGAAGTATTTACCATCTCTCCCTTTCTCAGTTCTAGATAAAAAGCTGGCAAAAGGCAATGGAGAAAGGGCAGCTAGGTGGCGAAGTGGATAGAGCACTGGCCCTGGAGTCAGGAAAACCTGAGTTCAAAGCCTGCCTCAGACACTTAACACTAGCTGTGTGACCTTGGGCAAGTCACTTAGCCTCAATTGCCTCACCCCCCACCCCAATAGGCAATGGAAGAAAGTGGGGTCAGAAAAGGTTGACTGGAGTACCAAATATGAGAGTCTGACAATATGCTTCCCTTTAAAAGAAAAAGTTTCATGAAGAAGATCCTGAGGTCTTAGTTAATCTTCCTGTAGATTTTCTAATTGTGACCTTGGACAATTCACTTTACTTCCCTATTACTTATTTTAAAACTTTACTAAACTTCTAGAAAGTAGGAATTACTGGGATTCATAAGTGAGGAATAGGGAGTTAAGAGAATTATCTGAGGTAATGGATTAGAGAATCTACAAAAGGCCTCCTTCCCTTTCTCCTTTACAATCAGAGACAGGGTTGAAAGAGATCTTAGAGACCTTCTAGTTCACTGCCTAACCTTTCAAGAAAATGAGTTAGAGTGAAGTTATTTTTTCCAAGGTCACACATAGATATCAGGTGGAAGAGCCTGGTTTCAAACCTAGATCGTCCCCTTTCAAAATCATGTCTTTCCATTTTATCACAGGATTTGCCTGAAAGGTCATCAGTTGGCTAACCTCATAACATTTTAAGTGATACTTTGTCACAAAGATATTCTTGTTAGAACACACAGGTTCTATGAAAAATTGCCACTCAGTTTGAGTCTGTTAAACTTCATATCCTATATTCAAAAGTACTTTATAAAGAGAAGCAGATAATATCTTAACAGCCTCTTAAGGAAAGAAAATTGAGGAGCAATATGATTAGGAGCAAGGTCAGAGATCGGAGGTCAAGAAATAAAGTTCTTGATGAGTCTGACGCTTGGAGGACCCTGTCTCTTCCCTAGTTTTTAGTGGAAAAGTAATGGGCTTTAAAAGAGTAACTATGTGGTTGTAAAAACATGATTCTAGCCTCCCTTAGCCTGGAAATCTAAGAAGCCGAGAGTCCAGGCGGAAATGCATTTAAGAGGCGCAGGTTCCACTAGTGGACTACTGCTTTTCCAGATACAGGCACAAACAAGACCCGAAAGCGGTTACAGCGTCCGGGCCAGGCCCCACTGGCCGCTCTCTCCAGCCGGTCTGGACAGCCAGGTGGGCGGGACTCCCAGGCGGGACGGGGCGGGTCTCCCGGCAATAGGGAGGGAGAGTTCCACCCCCAAGCCTGCGGCTCATTCGAAAGAGGTGTAGGGCGTGCCCGGGATGGGGGTGGGGGAATGGTGGCCCGGACACGAGGCTTAAAGAAGGGACAAATGGGACAAAGTGTCCGGACAAGATCACCTCCTCTCCTCTGCCCACGTGATGTTCTCCCCTCGACCTTGTGGGTCACGGGAGAGGAGGCAGCAACTGGTTCCCTCACATCCGCCCGCCGAAGTAACCCCTCCCCCCCTCCCCCCAGGCGGCCAATCAGAAGCTTCGCCGCGCCCGCGCGGATCCCGCCAGCAACCACCAATCTCCGCCCGCAAAAGGCTCCAGCCTTTCCCATTGGTTCCAGAGGTAGTCTTTCAGAATTCTCCCATCCCCACCCGTACTCGTACCCCCTCCGCCTCATCCTGGTTCTGACTCTCCTCCCTACCCCGTTCTCTCTTTCCCCCCACTCCAAACCCCCTCCCCCTCCATCCCGCAGGCCAAGTCACCGGGGCGGCGGCTGCAAGGACACGATGTCCGTGCTTCCTGCTTACAGCCACCCTGTCTCCGTAGCTCGTGGGGCGTTTGGCCCAGTCCTGGCCCCAGCCCCAATCCCTGGCAAACAGAAAGAGCAGAGGAGTTACCTGACTCCGGCTCCGGCTCCGGCTCCACCCGGGAATGAGGTACCGATTCCCCCACTCTCAGCAACACCAATCCTTCGCCCCGCCCCCTCCCGCCCCGGCGTGTCACGTCATCACGCAGACCGACCCGCCTCCTCTGAACCCGGAGAAGCCGAAGCACCGCCCCATGGTTCTCAATTTCCCACTTCCCCTCCGTCACCAATTCTCCCCACCCCCGAGTTCTAGACTCCCGGAGCGTGAAACCGGACAGACGTCTCGCGCAGGGACTTTCTCCTCAGGGCCCGCTGTCGCGTGCGAGGCCTAACCCGGGACGCACCTTCTAGGGATGGAGACTACTCTGCTCGGGTGTGTGACGTCACAGTGTCCAGCGACTCTGTGACGTCTAGGGCCTATGGAATGTTGTGACATTAGAAGGGCGTGAAAGTGGTGGAAAAGATGGAGAGAACTAGGGAGGCAGCTGGAGCTCCACCCACACGTGGATTCTCAACTCTCCTCTCGGGTCATACAGCGCTTAGTCATAGTTCCTAGTACCCTGCCCTTCCCTGCCGGTTTGAGTCCTCCTTAGATGTTGACTGCAAGGGCTGGCTGATTGCTGATCGAATAATTCCTTAATCTATTCAATTTAATCCAACAAGCATTTATCAGTCGCTTGATTAATTTGTGAAATATTAATTCTTTCGTGAGATAATAGGAGTAAGTA